>NC_134475.1:50780117-50882617 GCF_964194025.1 Convolutriloba macropyga
ATGCCCTCTGGGCACTACCTGTTTATCCCGTCTTTGAGGACGAAAAGTCAAATGGGTCAGATGAAAAATCGGTCAAGCAAAAAATTGCATTAAAAAACCAGCAGAATAATATAATTGCTACAAACTTTGCTTGAGAGCAATTAAAAACGACTTTGCTTGAGAGCAATTAAAAATGAATTTTATTCACCAGAGTCTGCGTGCAAAGTTACAACCTGACTACCGTTACACGAATTGCTTTCAAATGATAGGCGCGGGTTTGACTTTAATTTTAGCTAGCTTAAGCATAGGGATTCTTCCCAAAAAAAGTTACTATAAAAGCGAGGGTAAATGTGGAGGAGGGGTAAAAAAGATAATATGGGGTATCATAAAAGTATCATGATGCATTTTCAAAGCGATTGAAATCATCAGAACTAAAGACTACCAATAGGGCAAATTACATCACAAACGATTTTAAAAACCTAAAAAGACAAACAAAAGCAATCCAAAGAACTAAATAAAAAATTGAAAATCCTTGACTTGACCAGCTGAAAAATTGGAAAATCTAGACAACTAGACAAAAATTGACCATTTGAACTAAAATTTTTTCAAAAAAACTTTTAAAAAAAGCAACAATTTTTGCTATTTTTTATGAAACTTAAGTCTTGACCACCCATTATCTCCTGCCAAAATCTATAGTGTAAACCTGATTGGACAAATAAAGAGACAGAGGCAAAAACAACAATTTAAAAATTTGAAAAAATGAGCAAAAAGTAGCAACACAAGTTGCCACAGTTATTGAAACAAGTTTCTTCATCAAGTCTCTGGTGCTACAATCAAACCATCAACTTACTAGCAAACATCAAAATTACCAATTTGTAGTAGTTTCATTTGTACCAACATTGAAACAGGCAGAAATTCCAGAAACCTTAGAAATTGAAAACAAACAACTGCGTTGAGGTTGGCATCACCAATACACATTCCTCAATCAGACCCATTTGCGCAGGCCCTTTCTGACCTGACCAAACAAATTAAAACCCATTAAACGAAATTCAAGTCAAAAACAATGAACTGCACAATTTTGGGCTCTCGAACTTTCGTCCTTTAATTAAGACAACCTCGGCAAATTCAGCACACGAAGCAATCGAGAAGCTACTAAAGCCATCTTAGGGACTTTCATGCATGCATCTTCATGCCAACTGTGCTTTACATGTTTATCCTATGCGTGAACACATCAAACAAAAGCACATAGCCGACAGAACAGAAGAAACAACTTTTATGCTTTCATAAGACATTGGTTGGGATACTATATTTCAGATAGTTCAACGCGTTCAATATATTAAACCGTTCTTTTGGTTAGACGGCTCAAAAGCTGCCGGACTTCAAATGAGTTGAAGTTAAATGAGGTAATAACATAACAGACTAACGACTAACGTCGGGCGAATTGCTATAACACGACCGGCGAACGGTTGGCTTTGTCAGTAGCTAGCTACGTTTTAGTGAGGCTATCTTTAGCTTAATTGAAGGGGCGTGAGGTGAGCGCATCGGGGGGGGGCTGATGGTGGCAATTGGGGGAGGGCAACTTTGTTGGGGGGTGGTGGTCTTTGGATGCACGGGGAATTTACGCCCATAACGATGTGCAGGGGTGTGGATGTGGGGACTGATGTGCGTGGGGAGACTAGTGAGCTAAAGGGCGCTATAATGACTTAATGCCCTCTGGGCACTACCTGTTTATCCCGTCTTTGAGGACGAAAAGTCAAATGGGTCAGATGAAAAATCGGTCAAGCAAAAAATTGCATTAAAAAACCAGCAGAATAATATAATTGCTACAAACTTTGCTTGAGAGCAATTAAAAACGACTTTGCTTGAGAGCAATTAAAAATGAATTTTATTCACCAGAGTCTGCGTGCAAAGTTACAACCTGACTACCGTTACACGAATTGCTTTCAAATGATAGGCGCGGGTTTGACTTTAATTTTAGCTAGCTTAAGCATAGGGATTCTTCCCAAAAAAAGTTACTATAAAAGCGAGGGTAAATGTGGAGGAGGGGTAAAAAAGATAATATGGGGTATCATAAAAGTATCATGATGCATTTTCAAAGCGATTGAAATCATCAGAACTAAAGACTACCAATAGGGCAAATTACATCACAAACGATTTTAAAAACCTAAAAAGACAAACAAAAGCAATCCAAAGAACTAAATAAAAAATTGAAAATCCTTGACTTGACCAGCTGAAAAATTGGAAAATCTAGACAACTAGACAAAAATTGACCATTTGAACTAAAATTTTTTCAAAAAAATTTTTAAAAATAGCAACAATTTTTGCTATATTTATGAAACTTAAGTCTTGACCACCCATTATCTCTTGCCAAAATCTATAGTGTAAACCTGATTGGACAAATAAAGAGACAGAGGCAAAAACAACAATTTAAAAATTTGAAAAAATGAGCAAAAAGTAGCAACACAAGTTGCCATAGTTATTGAAACAAGTTTCTTCATCAAGTCTCTGGTGCTACAATCTAACCATCAACTTACTAGCAAACGTCAAAATTACCAATTTGTAGTAGTTTCATTTGTACCAACATCGAAACAGGCAGAAATTCCAGAAACCTTAGAAATTGAAAAAAAACAACTGCGTTGAGGTTGGAATCACCAATACACATTCCTCAATCAGACCCATTTGCGCAAGCCCTTTCTGACCTGACCAAACAAACTAAAACCCATTAAACGAAACTCATGTCAAAAACAATGAACTGCACAATTTTGAGCTCTCGAACTTTCGTCCTTTAATTAAGACAACCTCGGCAAATTCAGCACACGAAGCAATCGAGAAGCTACTAAAGCCATCTTAGGGACTTAAATGCATGCATCTTTATGCCAACTGGGCTTTACATGTTTATCCTATGCGTGAACACATCTAACAAAAGCACATAGCCGATAGAACAGAAGAAACAACTCGAAGAGTCGTGCAATATAACGTATCCTTACCAAGAAATGTCAAAGAAAGGATCAAAAAATTTACCACCCTAAAGACTAAGTGTTCGCATGAATTCAGACATTGTTACATGGGCTGTGAGTGTGTAGGAAATTGGGGGGTACGTAGTTGGGTTGGGGAACATAGTTTGGATGGACTTTATGCGATTAAAACTTCTCTAAATCAACTTTTCACTCTGAATATTACCACAGGTTACTATATACTGAAAATTAGAACCACACTGAGTACTCTAAATATATATGCTCAACTTTCGGGAAAAAAAGAACTCAAAAGTTAAAGACACGAACAGATGATTCAGCTGAAACAACCGAATAACGTCAGGCCAATTGCCCTCAAACGAACTGTGAGCGATCTGCTGCTGTAGTAGCCACCTCCGGCTTAGGGATGCTAGAATTAGGGCAGGTACTCCGAAGTGGGTGTGAGTGCTAGCTTCCAAATAGCCAGGTGAAGGAGGTTGTGGGGGGCTGGTTGAAACTATTAAGAACCGCTCTGCACAATGAATTTAAGGGATCTATTCTGTTTCCCCTCCGTGTTTTTTTACGCCCGTTACAAATTATATTTAGTTATTTAGCACATTACTATGTAAAAAATAGCACGTGCGCCTGGTGGAGTAACAATTATAAGCCCACTAAGCTGGGGGCGGGGGCTAAACAGAACAGATCCAATTTATGTCTCCCCAACAGTTTCGGTTTATCGCAGTCTTAGAGACTAGTAAGTCATACGGCTCTAAGAGAGCTGCTCAGCCACATAATGGCCTTAAGGCTTAACCTGTTATCCCGTTTTTGATGACGAAAAGTTAAAAGCGTCAGATAAAAAATCTTTCGTGCAAAACATCGCACAAAAAAGACCACAGGACTAATATAATTGCAAATTTGTTTCAGAGCAATCAAAAAAGCAGTGTTAAAACTATAACCCCTCATTGAGTCGTGAAATGACATAGCATTGCAAAAACTGAAACAGATAACGCTTTTGAGTTCATTAAATTTTTGGCTTTCATTAACACTAGTTTCAGCGTTGAAGATTTATTATCACTTCGTATGAATTTATATATACTGACAGCTAGTTTTATCTGCAGTTACTATTTACGGTAATGTTCCCTATCCAGTTTCACAAAAATAAATATTGTTGTTACTTCTTTTGCTATGTGTTGTTTACAGTTTATGAAAGTACAGGGTGTGCCGCAAAACATTGATTTCTGCCTAGTTCATTATTATGATAACTTTAGAGCTATACATATCCAGACGCATTCAAGAGCAGCACTGGTAACTAATGAAACTTGACTTAGCGCAGTTTTATTCGATTATATACTTTCCCAGCCAATCAAATCTGGAAGTTCAATACGAATTTCAAGCCCATCATCAAAACGACACATTTTTGACATTAACAATAAAACGCAAATATTTCTAACCAGGTCGGCTCTCAAACGACAGACGCGGGTCAATTGAGCCTTTATCATAGCCATTAAATGAATACAATGTCACTACACTCATATTAAAAGCCTCTCGGAAAGTCGAACGGTCAAACGAAAAATGCATCCAGCGAAAACGTGCATAAAACGATCAACAGAAATAATGTAATTCCAGCGAAATCAATTATGATAGATTTGAAAACTTGCACTCTTAACGAAACGAAATAATAATTTTTGTATTCAAAAATGCATTAAGTTCACCAAAAAATTTATAGCAAAGTAAACCTACTTTTTTTGCTGTTGGTCGATTTAGCGAAAAACTGCAGAATTAGTGAGCCTTATAAATCGCGAAGATCAATTTCTCATTTAAAATAACCAAAATTTTGCTATAGCCATTTGCATTTGAATTTCTGAAAACTGTCAAATATTTAATACTTACAGAATAGAGTGTTCTCGTGGTTAAAAGCCATTACTAGTGTCATTCGAATTGGGGAAAAGTCTTATTGTAGCTTGCTTTAGCTGAGCCGTTCAGATGAGGCAAAACTCATGAAGTCAAGGACGCAAAGTCGTCAATCGAAAAGTCAAACAGTCAAGAAAAAATGCTGCATAAAAACAAACATTTTTTAAGAATTTTTTTAAACATGTAAATTACTCAGAATATAAACCTAAGGTTGGATATCTATATGCTTTAAAATGCTTAATAAATTAATCAGCATTGTTATTAAAATAATAATCTTCAAATTGTGGCTGTCCGTTTTCATAGGTAAAAATAGGATCTGAAGGCTCCTATTTGTCTATTAACGGGTACTTTCTTGTGCTGATCGAGCAAAAACTCGGTCAAAACATTTTTAAAGCAAGTTTTACTGTTAAAATTTCTTATTGAAGAGGGTATTTTGTTCCATTTTTGAACGCTTTTCAAGATTAAAGATTTGTTACTCCACTTCGTTTTCGTTCTTCTTTATAAGAATTTGACTTGTTCTCCTGTTCTGTCCAGCATTAAGGCGACTAGTAATCATTTTAAAATTTTCGGATATTTCCCAGTGTCTTATATCTGTTTGTAGCTTCATTAGGCTAACTTTTGAGATAAACAATTCCGCTGGCAGTATACGATCCTTAATGAGATCAATGGAGTGGTCAATTTTTTGTCGAAAATAACAAACTTTTATTCCCCAGTTGATTGGCCTGTTTATTCGGTTTATGTTTTTCGCTGTAAGAGTTTGAAGGAATACTCCACTGAAAAAAAGATGAGAGAGTACAACTGACTTGAAAACATCCATTCTTACTTACAAAGGAATTTGATTTCTTACAAGATACAAAGAACGAATTACATTAGCCATTTTGCTTAAAACTGAGTTCAAGTGACTTTCAAAGGTAAGGTTTGAATCAATTTGTACTACCAGATAACGACAAACATGAGCTGGTTTGATAACTTCACCTTTAAAAGTAAACTCTGGATCCGAATAAGTATGATTTTTAAAAAATAACATCTGTTTTATCTGTATTTAGAGAGAGTTGATTCACCGTCAGGTATTTGTCTGTTTGTTCTAATATTTTTCTCAATTTTTAGCGGAATTTTTTGATCGCTGTCAAATTTGTTTAAAAAAAAATGTCATCCGCAATATGAACAACATCAATTTCACCTTCCGGTTTTTCAAAGAAATCGTTGACATATAACAGAAAAATAAGAGGTCGTAAGACAGTTCCTTGTGGAAGGCGAAGATTAATAATTATTTTATCTGATAAGTCGATACCCAGTTTTACGCATTGTGTTCGATTTGCGAGAAAAGAATTGAGAAGTAAAATTGTTGATTGAGAGAGAATGAAATTTAAATGAAAGCTTTTGCAAGATCTAAGAACAAAGCACCTGTGTCGTTATCTTCCATATTTCCTATGATTTTTTCAATAATGTAAGCACAACGTCAGTAGACGACTACCTAGATTGGAAACCGAATTGTTTTTTGTTCAAGAGCGAATATTTTTCAAGATATTCTACTAACTGATTAAGTAAGTCTTTCCAAAACTTTTGCAAAAGTTGGTGTTACGGAAATTAGACGATAAATAGTTACAACAGAAACATCTCCTTTTTTGCAATTGGTGTGATGTGTGCATCCTTAAGAACTGTTGGAAAAACTTTTTCCTGAATACAATCATTAAATATAATGTGAAGATGAGTCCCAATAGCATATTTTCCGAACTTCAATGCACAAGCATTGATATATCCCGTCCCTGGTGCTTTGTTGTTGTCTAGATTGTCAATAACTTTATAGATTTCCCTGAAAGTAAAAGGTCTAAAGTTAGGCTCAAAATTTCCGCTCATTTATACGACGTTCAAAAGGAACAATCTGCCCTCTGTAGATGCCCATTTCACTGAAAACTCTTAGAAGCGTTATATATTGAATATTTGTCTTTCATTTTTTGACCATTTTCATCAATCTCAGTGATGTTTGGACTGTTGTTTTTCCAATTTTTTAATGAATTTCCATTTCTTTCGCGGTTTCAATTTTCTTAAATCCTCTGAAAACTGATTTTGTGCTTCTTTTAACTTTCGATTTTCAAGGGTGCAACACTTTTTGAATGACACAAATGATTCAGCATTTTGTGTCTTTGTAGTCATTGAAGCAACGATGTTTCGCAGCAATTAACTGTTTAATTTCTTTTGTCACCCAAGGTTTATCTGAAGTAGTCTTTTTTATATTGGGAACTAGTTTCTTCTGTTGGTGCGTTTTTCTCGAATGTTGTCAAAAAAAATTCTATTAAATTCTGCAAACATTTCACTGCAGTTTCTTTGTAGATAAACTCTTCTCCAATCTGCAAGAGCCAGATCTCTATTAAATTTTTCATCGACAAAAATTTTCTCGTTTAATAAGATTGTTTTGTTTTCCTTCTAACAAAAAAAAGTTTGCTCTGAAAAAAAAATATATTATGATCAATATCGAAAAGAGGTAAGCAGATTTTCCAACTAGTGATTTGCTAAAAACAGTGATCTATTTGCTAAAAACTAGCGATTTGCTAAAAAGAGTCAAAAAACAGTGAGCTTCTCAGCAGCTCAGGTTATTTAAACCTACTTAATGCCCCTCGGGCTTTACGTTATCACATTTTTGAGGACAAGTCAAAGTCAGACAAAAAGTTGGTAGTACGAATAATTGCATGTGAAAAGACCGACAGGACTAATAGAATTTTATCGTTTGAGAGCAATTAAAAATACACATGACAACAATTATTTCATCAAACTTCGTTCGAGAGCTACAAAAAACAGGCGTAGTTGCTTTTTATTTTTTTAAAAAATACATTTGCAATTGTTTTTATTTGTATATCCACAATATAATATCCAGCAGCTTTCTGCTCGAAGCAATAGTTAAATTGAAATTGGCGCACTATGAATGCCAGCATCTAAGAGTTAAACGTCACTTAGCTTTAATTGCGTCATTCATTTAGACTTAGATAGACAAATATAAAGCAATGATCCACATGAGGGACGGCTTAACGACTAGACAGCTAGATCTTTATGGGTAAATACTATCTCAGCCTTATTAATATTCACTTGCTCTCCAAAACAAAGACCTCTTAGTATGCTATTTGGTCTCTCAGGTTGCAAAATAACTACGCACTTTCGAATGTTATGTCGCATTTAGAGAGGCAAACACAATATTGAGCATGAAAAATAGGTTGACTTTAACCTCGATCAAACGGTAATAGGAAAAGCTAAAAAAAGACGCGTA
The DNA here is from genome assembly GCF_964194025.1 of Convolutriloba macropyga. NCBI lineage: Eukaryota > Metazoa > Xenacoelomorpha > Acoela > Convolutidae > Convolutriloba > Convolutriloba macropyga. The sequence goes on from NC_134475.1 coordinate 50,788,218, forward strand.
GTTGTATTGAAGTTAGCGTTTAAACGGTCTGACTTAGCTCCGTTAATCAATACATGCACCAAAAAGTTGATCTAGAAGCCGCTGAAGGACTTGAAAGAGCTGTGCAGCTATGTCAGTGCGACTAAAGCGATCCAGATCAAAACAGTTGAACTAGAAACAAAAACAAAATTGTTGTCGCTTTCAGACAGCCGGTAAAAGTGAAAGCCAATTTTATGAAAACAAAATCTCTACTTGAAACTTCGTCACGACTCTTAGTTATTATGCACCAGAGAAGTTTACCACACCATTATGGCCGCTCAATATAGAGAATAATAGTTAACATAACACCCCGCTAGCTTTCACAGGAGGGTTTCAAACACATTCATTCAGTGTTCACATTCAAGTCATGCGAGCATGAAAACTGACTTTGCTTCTAACCACTTCCATAGCTTCCAAGTCTCAAACTCTAAACGAACAATCACGACTGAATGAACAATTCAAAATTGAGGTGCCGCGCAAGAACGGAAACCAATTTGGGAACGTCTGGTTACAATTTCCTTATAGCTGGTTAATAGTACTAACCACAGGGTGATCTAAGCGATCGGTATTGGAAGTTTATTCTTAGTTTATTTTAAAGAAAATTCTCTGATATTCCGGGATTTGCCCTAATAGGTATTTCATATGAACGTTTTATATTTCACATTAGCAGAGGCAACTATTTCATTACACGTAGCCTTCTCCAAGCGGGGCATGTGAACGGATTTTAAGCGTCTCTAACATAAAATCGGGAAATCTCGAATTTCAGATATAATTCACAAAATTTGCAATTCGCAAACTGGAAATAACCAAATGCAGACAAATTCCAAAAGCAGCCGTCAAACAAACTTCGGCTTAAAAGTAAATAGCTGAGTAAAAACAATTGATTTGCTAGTAAAATGTTAAACCGATAGTGCGTTTGAGCGAAGTGCACTTTTAATAGCAAAATTTTATCAAATTAAATCAAGAGCAGCCGGCTAAAATCACAAAAAATACCATCTGAACAATAAATTAGCACCTTAGACACAATTGAGCGCTACCTTTTCACTATGAAAGAAACCTGTACTAAAAAAATTGCGGTTGTACTTGACTTAAGTTGTCAACGTTTGGTCGGTCAAAATGGAAATGGATAAACTCCATGTGTTTCAAGAGCAGGAACAGTGTTAGCTAAATATTAGGGCAGCTAAACAACCACATGAAAGGAAGTTTAGGATTGTTTTCAGCCTCCTGCTCACAAGGCGGCCATAAAAAGTTCAAAGCCGTGCCGCTTCAATGACGACAATTGGTGATCAACAATTACCATTTATGGCCTCAAACCAGCTGCGAGTCACAACCATCAGACAAATCAGCAGCTTGCTTCTCAAATTAGCCAACAGTGCAAATTTTGTAACCAAAGCTTGTGTTTAATTAGATTTGACAAGTTTGCAATGACACCATTGCAAATTTCATTATTAAAATACCATACCCTTTCCCCGTCCAACGACCACAACTTGTCAAATAACCCTTTCACCCCCCCCCCCCCCCCCACAACGATTTTGCTCCTTACAGCAGAGAAAGTAAATTTGTAAGACTTCGCCTGTTGAAAATCAGGTTTAACATTTCCACGCCAACATCATAATTTAGTAATGTGTGTTTGCACAAAGTTCAAAAACTTTTACGTTTTATTCAAAAACTTCCCTCATACAAAAACTTTTACGTTTTATTCAACGTGTGAATGATAAGATTCATAGGTTTATCAAACTGGAAAGAACATTTCACTAAACTGTTGTACAAAATTTTCAAAGTTTGTCGGAACAATAAGTAGAGCAGGAAGTAACGTGTTTTGGAGTTGCAAGCGAATTTAATGAGTTGTCAATGTTCATTCTCGTGAAATCATAAACATGAAAAATCACTGATTGTGTAAGTTATTATTATGAGAATGTTGACATTTCTGTGTTGCTAGAGTTGCAGCTATAAAAAGAATAATTGGACAGAAAGAGAAAACATGTTTTGACAAAATTTTTCAAAGGTCTTAAAAAATAGTCAGAGGGTGTTATACTGAAACATTAAAATGAAAAATGACAAAGCTTTTAATTTGGGTTCATCTTTGAGGTTCCAGTATCAATTTATATTGAACATATTGGATAAAAGAGTAAACCTACAAAAAACCTTTCAAAACTATATGGTTATAATAACATCTTTCTTTAAGTGAACACAGCAACTGGCAAATCCACTGAACGAATTTCAAACTATTTTCTGAGTCTTACATTTGCAATTGAGATTAAAATGATGACAAAAATTAAAAACTGCATTTGGAAAAAAAACAGCATGACTAAAATCAAGGCTACAACATCGTTTTAGGGCAATTAATCAGCTAAAGAGCTAATTTTGCGTTAGTTTTCAAAAGAAAAGGCAATTCAATAAACAACGCTGGCAGATTGCCAGAAAATAGCCGCAATAGCTTCGTATATCAGCAGTCTAAAAAAACAGCAAAAAAGACAGACCAAAAAATAGTGTTTTCATTGAAGGCTGAGCTGTTATAATTTGATTAAGAATCTGCTTAAGTTATAGCTGCCTCTATCAGTTACTCTTAAAAAACCTTCATTTAGAGTGACACATCCACTTGACCTTATCTCTTTGAATTATAGTAAACGAAAGTCAATTTCAAAGTCAGGAAGTCATTTTTGAGAGTGAAGTAAGTCACGTAAGACCAAATATATAATCACGCAAATGAACAAAAAACTCGCTCCACTAAGAGCGGAAAATGAAGTCACGCACGCGTTTCAGTTGAAATTGCATGAACGAATGAACAAAAAGTGGTTGTGACATCCTATGGTCGTAACAAAAATCTTGACGACGAAATAAAAACATAGCATGACAAGTCCTGAAATACAATTCTAAGAAATTCTATGACCTGAAAATCAATTACTCAGCTTTGAAAGGCAAATGAGTGCTGTTAGTAATGAGACTAAGCAACAAAACAAAACAAGAACAACAAAAACAAGCATCACTAAAAAATCATATTTTTTTTGAAAAGACAGGATCAACATCAAAAAACAACTGCTAGGAACTCAAATTGCCAAGTATATTCATCACACTGCCAACTACATTCCTCTAATTCTCATTAGCAACCTGTCGCTAAATGTCGATGATTCCTCTCACTAATAATATTTAATGATAAGACAAAAATAACTTAAAAAACGCAATAAAACTCGCTGAAACTTTGTGAAAACACTTAGGATAAAAGTCACAGAACGCAACAACTACTGGCGGATACAATAACATCAATTGATTGACTCTTCAATGACCGCCTTTGAGACCTCTCATCAATCAGACTAAGTGATAAGACAGCAATAAGTACAACAAATAATAGCAAAACAAAAAAAAATCCTTAAGATTTTTTTTAAACGAACAAGCGAATAAGTCACAAATAGCAATATTTGTGAACTAAAAAAACTTGCTTTAATTGAAGCTTTTTCAGCAACCAATAAGACCTGTCAACAGTGACACTAAAGGTTAAGACGACAAAGTTGAAAAAAATCTAAATCTGAAAAAATTTGATAATTATTATTGGAATTAATTAGTGTCAAAGTCATAGAAAGCACTTGCTTTGATCAAAACACCAATATCTCATTCCACTTTAAAGGTATTTTGAAAAAGTAAAGCCTCAAACCTACTCGATTTTTCGCTTCAGTGAAAAAAAAGAGAAGGCTACTAATAGCCCCAACTATCGCTAGGCGGCAATTTTAAAAAATCAGGCAACATTTAGCACACAGAGTCTGACGAAGGTTTTAAATAATCAACAGCAAAAAGTGGTTCGACCCAATGGGATCTTAAAACATGACAAAAATAATGTTCCGGCGATCAATTTCAACATTTTTTTTTGTATATAGACTTACTTGAATACCAAGCATTGAAAAGTGACCACAACAAAATCAGCCTATTTTCACAAAACTTTAAAACCTAGATCCCTTCTCGAAAGAATTAAACCTAGAAGACTTCTCGAAAATAATACAATTAAAATTTTCTACTCTCGATGGGCTTTCTAATGATAGTACTCATATTTTTCTGCGTCAAACGTATCAATCGACCATGATTGCCCGGGCAAAAAACCAGTTGAGCATGTTGCGCCTCCCCCACCGAAGTGGGTCGGAACAATAAAGGAATCAAAACCGCACAAAAAACTCCAATTGGACAGATGAATAAAATCTCCCAAATCTGCCTTACAGATAAACTCAAGCCTCCAGCAGTTTCGGCGACTAAACAATTAGAGACAAAAAGTTTTTACAGATCTGCCATCTGTGCAGCGATCTACTGCACATGGAATTTGTCAATTTAGCCCACTTCAATAGAGAAAAATTAACTCGATCAAGAAAATTAAAAGAAACAAGATAAAAATAATTTCTACAACAAACTTAGTTTGAGAGCAATTAATAAACACTCGAGTTTTTTTTACATAAACTTTAGTATTTACAAAGCATGAAAAGATCAATTTGAGACGAATTTTCAAAGAGCGTTCAACTAAGTAACAACAAATAGGTGAGGTGTCTCAATTAAGTGAGACAGTCCGTATCTAAATGGCCTTAATGCACATGATACTAACAATTAACTCAAGAACACATTACTTCGAGTAAGAATTCGATCAATGAACTTGGTGCTTGTCAATTGTGACAGCATTAATGCTCACTCGGTTTGTTAACAAGCAGTGGGATTTAAGATCGAATATGGCACTATGCTCCGCTTGAACAAACAAAAACGTACACAAAGCGAATTAATCGTAAAAACTTAAAAGTCAACGAAGCTTAATTTTGGTCTCTAGCTTACTCTTACAATCGCGTAAAAACTTGAGTAAAGGTTAAATTACTCAGCATAAGTTGAAATCAATTAATTAGCTCGTTAGAATTTCCAGAGAAGAATCCTAATTAAACAAAAATCAGAGCCAGAAAACGAAGCAACGATTTTCGGCAAATATTAATCACAAAAATTAACACAAACGCAATCGTTATTGAGCCTAAAAGAGCATTCTCTCCCACAAAAGAATCTGAAATTAGGCAGAAAAGTATCTGAAAAGTACGGGGGCATATTTGTGCTGACCTCATTAGCCCTAACTCTGAGCCAGGAAGGCTACGGAGAAGCAAATAAGTGTTATAAAAATTCGAATATCAGCCCATCAGATATTTCATCAGCTGGGAACATCTCGACTAAATTAAATCCTTTGGTTATGAAAGAGGCGAATAGGTTATAAATGCGTCATTCCACATGAAATAAAAGCGGGAGTTTTGATTGAATCGATTGCTAACTGAATTGGGCCTCTTATCCTGAATAAACGTGACCATATGAACGGCTATTTTACTTTACTCATCTTCAACACAAACACATTCCCACCATTTTTCCTCCTAATAGGCAAACAGTGCTTCTTCACGCGAAGACAGACTTTATGTAGAGGGAAAGTGAGGGAATTAGGAAGAACAACAAAACTGGGGAACAAAGTCTGTTCTATCCTTTTATTGTACTTGTATCGACTGGCATTCGTTTCTTTTCTCAGCTCAGGTTTCCTCTCTCACTCATCTATCTTTTATTTGCCTTTATTTCCCAATTCTTTTAGCTGCGTGTTGTCTTAAATTAAATGAGTGAAATAGCAACAGTAGCTGCTATTAGAAGCAGTGCTAGGAGCAGAGGAAATAAATAAGAAAAACAGGCAAGATACACAAAATATGACTACATGAGATAGGAGTTTAAAATGAATGAGGGGGAAATTAAACAACAGCAATAGTTGCAGTTGTAGTAATAGTAGAAAAAAAAGAAAACAAAGCAGAAGCAGAAAGTTTATCATCAGTTCTACCGCATCCTTAACCGCCTCAGGAAAATTGGAGAAAATTCTTGTAATCGACTGCACATTACAAGGAACACAGACACAACGCACATTTCTCTCTCCTCGACTAATGAATCTGTTTTAACTCCAAGTGAAGAGCGAAATTGCCATCAAAGCGCAAATCTATACTTGGATACCGCACATGTCTTAGCACCCGAAAAGTATATAAACGTGTGTATAAATGAGAGTACGTATGTACCTATGTAGTAGTAGTAGCCGTCTTTCAATTAATGTTGAGCATTGCTCGCTCTGTCTGCCGCCTGGAATTATCGAGTATTTCAGTTGGACAGGAAAAGACAAAGGATACCACAAGAGCCATTGGCCAAAATCAATTCACATTCTATCCTCCCTAATAAGGTTAAATTAAATGGCAATGCAACCAAGCTACAATGCTGACCAATTATCCGAATGTTTAAGACAGGTGTTTGTACTTGCTATTCAACAATACAAACTCCATAATCTTGCAATCCAAAACTTTTTCAAGAGCATATTTAGAAGTACAAATCCAAATTTTTTACCTAAGTTTCGACTAACTAACGGTTTTGAGGCGCCATTCCGACTCCCAATTTTGACCTCTCAATCTATTAATTATGCCAATTGGGATATATGTGTTGAAAACTGAGAATAACGGCGATACTGCGATCAGTTCGGATCAGATTTGATTGGTGGTTATATATTGAAATTGAACCAGTAAATAGCCAAGATTTTGAAATATTTTTGCTTAAAAAACTAAAACAAATAAGAAATTCAACTTCAAAGCAGTAGTTGAAAATTGAATTTGTTAGAAGCCTTGAAACTAAAAAAAACATACCCGGCAGATTGCCGGAAAATAGCCGCCGTTGATTCAAGCATGATTGGGATTGAACGAATAGAATATATTGAAAAAAAAAGATTTTTGTACAAAAATTTTTGTTAAGTCCGATTTATTTTGATGGCATTTCGTAGTTGAACATACTTCTGTTTCTTAGAGAGAGGCTACAGGGGCTACTATCAACACCAATAAGCATTAGAAGTGGTAACTAAGACTTATAGGAACGACGTTCAAATAGCGGGCATCTAAAATTGGGCTTTATGGGTTTATCCCGTTTCTATTTCTGACTTCAATTTTTTATACTGACTCTGTTCATTTTGAATTGCTTTGCTGAGCAACTGATGTTCAAATTCACTTTTAGCAGAATGGGAGAAGAGAGAAATTAGCCTAGAGAAGTCAAAAAGATTTTCGGCAAAATGTCGAAAAAGCGGCAAAATGGTAAAGCGAAAAAAAGTTTGACGAAGTAAAAAAAAAACATAGCAGGACAAGTCCAGAAACACAATTCAAAGAATTGAATGAAAAACTCAGACATACTCTACCTGACCAGCAGATCAATTGAACAATTCCAGCCAGAACACAAACAAAGTCATCTAAAAATTGAGAAATTAAAAGAATCAAAACTAAACAAAATATACTCATTGCTAAAACTCGAAGCTTATTTTCCCTTTAAAAATACATATTTCAACAATATGTTCAAAATCAAAAACACTTTCAAAAACATATGTTCAAAAATATGTTCAAAATATGTTCTCAAATCGGTCCAGTATTATTTCTACAACACCTGAAAAATTTTCATTGGCCCTGGAAGATTGATGATTAACTCGAACATGACCAAAAAATTTCAGAAAAAAAGAAGAAATCAATTGCAAATTATCAGAAAATGTTGCTGAAAATCGTAATATAAATATCTTCAGAATCATTTCTATGTCCCTGTAGGCTATCCAGTAACCCAATTCCAAGCTTCAAAAAACTCATTGGCTCATAGATCGATAGGCTCAATTAACTCATTGGCTCATAGATCGATAACTCATTGGCTCAATAAATTTTAGAAAAAATTTCAAACTTCAAAAAATAGAAATTCGTTCTATTAAAATGTTGAAAGCCATTCAATTGCCCCCTAGCAATTAATAATTATTTAATAACATACTATCAAACACTGGAGGAGGTTACCTGTCTACTGAGACAAGAAAAAATAAAAAAAATACAAATGTTTTGACAAAACTTGAAAAAAATTGCAAATTTTATCAAAAAACTTCCAAAAGTCGAAAGGTTAAATTGTTGAAAACAAATCCATTGAAACTAAAAACCATGCAGTACCTTTTTTATCAGAGCGTGGAATAGGTTTTCTCGCACTTGAGAATGGACGAATATCAAAAACTGACAAAAACTTTAGGAAACCTTAAAAAAATGGCTATAATTCCAGACACAAAAATGTTAAAAACCATTCCTATGTTACTAGAAACTATGAAGTACCCTATTAACAAACCTGAAAGAAGATTGCCTGGTCCTTGAAGCTGGAAAAACTGAAAAAATCACAAATATTTTCAAAAATCTGAAAAAAAAATTGCTAAAACTTGTGATATTCAAAAGTTGAAACCTATTCCATGGCAACTTAAATTTTTCAGTAACTTATCATCCAATCACTAATGATGTTTTCTGGCCCCTGCGACTCAGACAACTTGAATAATGACAATAAATGTCAAAAAAATAAGAAAAAATTGCAAGCTTGTCAAAAAATGCTAAAATTCATGATGGCAAAAAGTTGAAAACGATTCCATTACCAATAGAAACTATGCAGTAACCTATCATCAAACCCTTTATCAAACTCTAGAAGAGGTTTCTCGGCACCTTGGGCTAAAAAACTCAAAAATGACAAAAATTTTCAAAAAACCTGAAAAAAAAATTGCAGAAATTAGTATCCTTTCGCAAGTTTGTGTTTGTAGTAACAAAACTTATAGCTCATAAAATGGTCATAACAAGCAATTTTGGGTCGCAAATAACCTTAATCAACTATTAAAAACTTCAACCTAAGACTAATCAAACAAAGAAACTCGACCTAAAAATGACCGTTTAACCTTAATTGAAGGCCATCCCAGCAGCTGCACCACTATTAGCACTTGAAGGACAACTAAAGCCCACTTTGGGCCTCTAATGAAACTTAATGCCCGCTGGGCTTTACCTGTTTATCCCGTTTTGAACGATCAAAGTCATTGAAAAATGTGTGAACACATCTTAAACAATTCAAATTCAACACAGCGCACCAAAACAATTCAAATTCTTTGAATTGTAAAAATACGCGCGCAATAATAGCCGGCTGAGAAGATGAGGGCGGCTATTAATCAGTTTAATCCCAAAGTTGCTTTTAAACAGATTTGGGGAACAAAAGTTGTGGGAAAATTGCACTTCAAACAATTAATCTATACCTTCCCAGCCTCTAAAAGATTTATACAACGACGTAACAACTTCAGACCAACAATATCCCCCGTTTCTCAAGACGAAAAGTCATTCGATCAGAAAAAAACAACATAGCTGCAGATTGCCAGAAAATAGTAAAAGAAACATACCAAAAAAACAGACCTTTTTAAAATGCTGAGATAATATATTTCGAATAAGAATCTGTTTTATTTAATGTTGTTTATTAGCTGCCCACAAATACCCTTCAATTAGAGTGAAACGTAAATTTTATAGTGAGGAAGTCATTTTTGAGAGGGGTAAAACACTTGTCACCAAAAACTTAATCAACCGAAAGAACAAAAAAACTCTCTTCACTAAGAGTGAAAAATGACGTCAAGCACGCAGTTCAGTTGAACTTGCATGAAAGAATGAACAAACATACCCGGCAGATTGCCTGAAAATAGCCGCCGTTGATTCCTATAACTCTATTGGGATTGAAAGAAAAGAAAATATCAACAAAAATTGATTTTTGTATAAAAACATTTTTAAGTGCGATTTATTTTGATGTCATTTCGTAATTGAACATACTCCTGTCTCTCAGTGAGAGGCTACAGGGTCTAGTATCAATACCAATAAGCATTATAGATAGTAACTAAAACTTATGAGAACAAATTTCAAGTACCGGGCATCTAAAAATGGGCTTTATGGGTTGAATCCCGTTTCTATTTCTGACTTTGATTTTTCTAATACTGACTCTCTTCATTTTGAATTGCTTTGCTGAGCAGCTGCTGTTTAAAAAGACATTGAGCAGAATGACAGAAGAGTGAAACTAGCTTAGAGAAGTCAAAAAGATTTCACGCAAAATGTCGAAAAAGCGGCAAAATGGGTAAAGCGAAAAAAAAGTTCGACGAATTAAAAAAAAAGAGCGCTACACTAGCCAGCTGAGAAGATGAGGGCGGTTATTAAAAAGCAGATTTGAAGTGGTTGTGACGTCATATGGTCGTAACAAAAATCTTGACGAAGAAATACAACAAAGATAGCAGGGCACGTCCTGAATTACAATCCAAGGAATTGAATTTACTAATGATCTGACAACGAACATTTTTACATACATATCGAACTAAGACAGTAAAAAATCCGTTAACCTATATTGCCAAAAACGCACAAAAAATTTGAAGATTTCTGCTTCCAGTATCCAGTGTTCTTAAAACTAAAATGACCAAATTATGAAAATTGGCTTCGCTCGTCCAAAAATTCAGTACAAATTACAATAACGGAGGCAAAAACAATATGAATAGCGAAAACCAATCTGGTAAAAACACAATACTTTTGACAGTCAGAGGCCTCAAAGCAAGCAATCCGCATAACTACAAGCCAAAAAACTTAACCAGAGCATTAAAAAACTTTAGAATTCATCAGATATCTTATAGCAGTTCTAATGGTAGGAGTAGCGTCAATATAGCAAAAAAAAGTTGGCGAAAATTTGGAGATAATAAGTTGACTCAAAGAATGACACATTTGAAAGCCAAGGCGGACAATTATGTGAGAAAAAGCGATCAGACCATTAAAAATAACAAACACGTGCAAGGCTCTTATGCAAGAACACAAGCAAGAGCCAACTTTTGGTTTTTCAAAACAGTTTTAGAAGATATAGTCAAAAAGTAAAAAAAAGCCACTTTCTGAAAAAACAAATTCAATAAATTTCACATTGTGTGTCTGTCATTAGCAACGAATGGCCCAGTCACCGATGAGACTAAAAAATAAGTCAACACATTCGCCAACAAAAGAAATGCAAAACACAAAAATACCCGGCAGATTGCCCGAAAATAGGCCGCCGTTGATTCCCATAACCAAGATTGGGATTGAAAAAAGAGAAAAAACTAATGAAAAAAAATCATTTTTGTACAAACAGTTTTAAAGTGCGAACTATTTTGATGTCATTATTGAACATACTCCTGTTTCATAATGCGACCACACGTGCTAGTATCAATACCAATCAGCATTAGAGATGGTAACTAAGAACAATGTTCGAGTAACGGGCATCTTAAATCGGGCTTTGTGGTTTTATCCCGTTTCTATTTATGATTTCGTTTTTTAAAACTGACTCTGATCTTTTTGAAATGCTTTGATGAGCAACTGCTGTCTAAAAACACTTTTGGCAGACTGAGAGGAGAGTGCAACCGGCCTAGAGAAGTCAAAACGATTTCACGCAAGTTTTGAACTAAGGTAAGGCGAAAAATTTATATTCGACGAAGTAAAACAATTAGGAGCACTATAATAGCCGGCTGCTGAGAAGCTGAGTCGGCTATTTAAAATAGATAAAATTTGAGATTAAATGATAAGACAACAAAGAACGACAAATAGTCGAAAAACTTAAAAAAATCACTGACAATTAAAGTAATGAAAACCAGTAGCTATTAGCTGAAACCATTAATCATGTTCATATAAGCATCATTAGCAATCATACCTGTCATCTGTAATACTAAGTGATAAGAAAACAGAATTTAATGACTACAAATAGTGGCAAATTGAGAACCAGCAATAACTCTCCGTTGATGAGTTCAATCAATTGCGAAAAGGCACAACTAGAACCCATGTATCATATTAAAAGAACAAGAGAAAAAAAAACACAGGAAACAAAAGTAAAATTAACGCACGTGAAAAAACTCTCTATCGATAACCGAAAATTTGTTCAAGCACAAACTTCACTCGACTTTAAAGGCGGTTTGAAAAACATCACTCCTCGAGCCAATTCAATTTTTTGCTATATTTACAACTTCACCGTGACTAAAATCACCACTCTTATTTGACTTCTCACTGACATGAAAAAGCCGATGACGGAATTCCGGAAGCGACTCGAAGACGTATTTCCCAAAAGAACTGGCTTTTAAAATAGCTAATATCATGTCGCGGAACGCGTCGATACAGAGAAACTAACAATCGTAAGTCAAATATCAAAAGAATATTTAGTCTAAATTAAGATGAAAAATTAGGAGAATCCAATTTCTTTTTCAAAAAGTACGCATAAGAACAAAAACCGTTGTTTCATGCAACGGAAACTAGAAATCTCGCCAAAAAACATTAGCTAAGCCTTAATTATTTCACAGACATCGCTATTTTTGAAAACGACAAAAACGAAACAACAAATCAAGAAAATTTGTGTTACATCTCTCATCTTTTGTCAAATTTCATAGAAAAAGCCAACTTCATACAAATATAAAATTGTATTCATTGTATCAAACACTGCCTAGAGTCATTGCGCTTTAAACCATTTACCAATAAATTCAATAAATCGTTACAATGGGACAAATTTGAAGAATTATACCAAAAAATCAGCAAAATTGTTGAAAAACCTTCAAATCAGCTTTCAATTCCCGTTATTTACAAAGATTCAAAGAGTATCAAAACAGACTGAATATAACTACTTTAATCTTCAATAACCTGTTAGACGACAAATTTTTTTTAAAAAGTGCCTTAAAAGACGCGCGTGAACAAAAAAAATTGATCGCTTAGTACCCACACTTTTTCACACCCACATTTTTCGCTCTGTTTCAAAAGAAGGTATGAACAAAAGAAGGTATGAACAAAAGAAGGTACTCTCTTTTCTGTGCTCTTTGAATTTGATCCTAGAAAAAACCTTTTCAAACTTTATTCACTCCCTAAACTTCCGGTTCCTTTGCTCGCTCACTTATCAAAAAAAAAAACGTCTCTCCGAGTAGAAAGCCAGCTTAATAATACAATTCAAATTCTCTGAAATGTCAGAAAATAAGAGAAGGCCAATAATACCCTCAGTTATCGCTTTGAGGTTATGAAGAAACAATCCTGCGAATATATATCCAGCAGAAAACCAAAAATTATATGAAGACTCGTGCGACACACAAACTGTAGAACCAACTACAAGGAGGCTCGGTAATGAGCGTTTGCACGTTAAGTTAATAGCTGATCACTAAAAACAATAAAAATCTTCGTTTGCCTTTTTCAAAGGCAACAAAATTTCTAAATCAAATGACGGTCATTATTGTGATACTGTGAAAAGAGAACAAAAACCGACACAAAAGGGGCAAATAGGCAAAAATCACGAAAATTGGTTTTATGAAAACTGGTTGTTCCAAGGAGAAAGCCCATTTGAGGAAAATAAAACCGTTATGAAGAGCAAATTGTATTTCAATAGATAAATGATGTGAATTGTATATAAGGATGCTTAGCTACAATTTAACAGAAATAAAATTGGCAGATCTCAAAAATCAATTTTTTTTTATTAAAAACAAATAATTTCAAAATTCTTAGCCAACAAAAACTTTCGACTAAAAGAATACACAGTTTGTCTTGCAACTACTCAAAAATTCATTGCGACTGTTATCAAGGAGACTAAATCATAAGACTATAAAATAACATTAAATACAAGCTGAACTATTAATTTTCAAACAACTTTACAAAACCACAGTTTTGAAGCCCTTAAATTTATAAGATATTAACCGCGAGAATAAAAAACCGTCATTTGCGTCTCCTTTGACCATCATAACGTCTTTTTGTAAAACGACTATCACAAAATGACAACAAAAAGAAGGACAAAATCTAAAAATTATCTAAACTTCACAAAATTCTTCTGAAACAAATTGTCTAAGCCCTGACATCATTTAAAACGTTTAAACAACAGAAAAATTACTGTTTGATTCAACAAACCATTAAAAAGAGCTCTAAATAATGAGCCTAACAACATGTATAATGAGGCTAAAATGATACATTGTATAATACGAAAAAAACGCAAACCAGAACAAAAAGGGATAAGTTGAAGAATACTATTACTCGTTTTTTTTAAAATTCAATTCGAAAGTCAAAACAACCATTAGCTATTTACCGGTATCAGCTATTAAGTTCATTTGTTTATCTATACTTGGCCACTGAGACCTTTAATTACACAATATTTGGCATATGACAACAAAAATTAATAACAAATAAAGGGCGAAAATAAAAACTCTACCAATTTCTACAAGAGAACGGTGTCGCAGCTCTTCAAACACATGTTATGAAAACGAAAAGATTTTCAGTTTCAAATGTTGCAAGGTTTTTTTCAGTTATATAGTTAAATGTTACAATTTACGAAAAAAAAAACAAAAACAACAGCAAACATGGGAAATTATGCACAAAAATCAGAAAATTTTGTATGAAAACTCGTAGTAGCAAAAGCAAAATAACCTTCTGTTAAAACACAAAATTAGTTTTCTAAATTAGTCTTCTATACCGAGGAGAGTTCGACCTGTACTTACTGAAAAAACAATATGTTGACTAAAATATTATAAAAAATTGACAAGTTCAAAAAATCACAGAAATTTCCCTAAAACAAATACATTCAATAACATAAGAGACATTAGGTAACCACCGAATGAATAGAAAAGGTCCACCTGCACCTCTTGAGGAGGAAATTTAGATCTTTGAGTGGTTAAACTTAAAATTCAGACTGCCAAAAGAATAACAATTGAAGGCAAAAGACAAAATTTCAGTTAAATTTTACTAAAACTCTTCCTCAAAGCCATAAAAACCCTTTGGTTCTCTGAAAACAAACTATATCTACATTCGGTCTGAAAGTTACGTAAATTAGAGCGATCATTAACGGAGCCGTGAATAAAAATGTCCGTAAGTAACATTAAAAAAACAAAAGCAAAATATTTTGAAAAAAGGCAGCATCAAAAAAAACCAAAAAGTCTCTGATTCTAAGAATACATGATATTGTCGAACCTCTCCCTGATTTTGTCGCGCGCCCAGAAAACCAACCAAGTGTTCCAAGTGTTTGCGAATTAGACCAATTGTTGCGTGGAATTCTTCAAATATTATTAAAAAGATTGATGCATTTAGTATAATTATCGAGACAAATCTGCAAAACACGGCAAAGTTTTAATCTCAGAAGACTTTCATACGGCGCCTAATTGCAACTAGCGCTCTTTTGAGATTAGGGAGTCTGTTTTAAGGTCTCTAGGTCACTAAGTCTGGCAAACTTTAACGAAGTGGACCAAAAAAGCATATTTTGTGCCATTTTTGATGAAAAAAGTTAGAATTTTGAAAATTTCAACAAAAAATTTAGCCAAAAAAACTTCAATCAAACAATTCAGCAACGCTCTTCTATCTCTAACGGTAAAAACAACACTATGCCGTTAAAAATTTTAACTTATTTTGAACTATATTAGCGAAATTGTGCCAAATTTTAGCAAAAATTACTGAAAATGTGAACAAAAACAGTCGAATGTTCAAACTTTAAACATCGATATCTCCCTGTAAAAAACCAAAATCGAAAAAAATCTTTTTAATTCCGTATTTTACGCTGGACGGGCTTTTCAATGATACAACTCACAATTCTCTACGATGAATATATCGATCGGCCAAATTGACTGAACAAAAAAAAACCCAGTTGAGTATATAGTTCCTCCTCCCCACTAAAGTGGGGGTCGGAACAATAAACAAAGCATATTGAAGTAAGAAAGGGAAGCGACGAAAAACTAGTAGAATTCCTAACTTTAATCAGAAATTTATTAAAAGCAGACAATATTTCAAATACGGGTAAGCGAGAGTCGCAGGCCAGTGCGTGGGGGAGGGGTTAGGGTTGGGCGTGGTGTAGTACACGGGGGGTCAAGGTGGATCCGCAAGGGTCATAATGACATTTGTACATTGCGCAATACCAGCGGTTCCCAAATACAATATACACTAAAGCGTTCAATATACGAACAAAACTTTTTTTTTTAGATTTCTGCCACAGAAAAAGCTGCAAGATCTGTCATTTTAAATTGTAGATGCTACATTTGAGCATTTTTCTTATCCGCACGTTTCCTCCTTCAGTTATTTCAATAAAAAGATCAGCTAAATCTGACAGCACAATTTACCTGGAGCAACCCCCCACTCAAAAGAAAACATACCGAACACACCAAAGACAAAGGATCTTGAATCAATCAAAAGAGCAATAATATAAGCCACACCAATCAGAATATCGCTTGCTTTGTATTTTCATCGCCCCACAAAGGAGCTTAAACTCGGCCTTTTTTCATGCTTTGCCAAAATTCATTTTTCAAAACTGCTACAAAATAATAGATTCAAAACGTTTCACCATCAGTTATTTGTCGACAGAGCAAAGTAAGATGAAGAAAATATCAATTCAGAATATCGCTTTGTTGTTCTTTTCATCGCTCCACAATAGTAGAACTTAAACTCGGCCTTTTGTCATCATGTTATCAACGGAATTACTGCAAACAAGTTTTAAGAACACGAACACACAACAATGTCGAACTGATCAAAGACCCGAGATATTTCATTAAGAATTTCACAAGCTGTAATCAACCATATGGAAGAAAACGAAAAAATAACCAAGTTGAGATGACCACAATTTCAATTTTTCACTAGCTACGTACAATCTATCAATAGATCCTCGCTAGATGTTACTTCTTAAGTGGCCATCTATCAACCGTCGTTTGAACTTCAGGTCACAAATAGGAACTTAATTGTGGTATGAATTCGCAACTTTTCCGTTCAAATAATGTATAATTTAAAACTAATGCCAAAACTGAGTACAAAAAGTCACCCAATTATAAATGAACAAAACTTGAACTGCAGAAGTATGTTACCACCTTAGTTTTTGAAAAAATAATTTTTTCAAAAACTAAGGTAATAAAGAGATAATAAAGAGATTCTAGCCGTAACAGGAAAACTGACAACTTTTGCAACACAATATTTCCATGCATTGTAAAAGATGCATAAGAATTCTTTACTCGCCAGTTACATCATCTGTTAATTGGGGTATAAAAAGCTAAATTTTTAAAGAATATTTCACAAATAAAGTTTCCATTATAGGCTGCTAATTGCCACAAACGAGGAATCAATATAAATGGTTGGCTATTTTTCAAGAAACGAATTGAGCCGTGGGAATCAATTTTCCAAAATTGTCAGTGTTTTTGCACTCCTTTGGAACGAGAACAACGACCGCATATTATTTGCGTTCCAAACTACTTATTATCAAATAGCTACCTAACAAAAAATGCATGGCACGTCAAATGGACATTACGATATCTGACCAGCAGGAGTTGTATAATTTTTCAAATTCTTTGTAAATAAAAACATACCCGGCAGATTGCCGGAAAATAGCCGCCGTTGATTCCAATAAGCAAGATTGGGATTGAAATAACAGAAGATATTGAAAAAAAAAGATTTTTGTACAAAAACATTTTTTAAGTCCGATTTATTTTGATGGCATTTCGTAGTTGAACATACTTCTGTTTCTTCGAGAGAGGCTACAGGGGCTACAATCAAAAACAATAAGCATTAGAGATGGTAAATAAGACTTATAGGAACGACGTTCAAATAGCGGGCATCTAAAATTGGGCTTTATGGGTTTATCCCGTTTCTATTTCTGACATCCATTTTTGTACTAACTCTGTTCATTTTGAATTGCTTTGCTGAGCAACTGATGTTCAAAATCACTTTTAGCAGAATGAGAGAAGAGAGAAACTAGCCTAGAGAAGTCAAAAAGATTTCACGAAAAGGCGGCAAAATGAGGTAAAGCGAAACATTTTTTATTCGACGAAGTAAAAAAAAAAATAGGAGCGCTATAATAGCCGGCTGAGAAGATGAGGGCGGCTATTAACCACTAAAATACCAACCATTGTAGATAATCTTACCAGTTTTTGTCTTCATACATCAGCAGAGAAACTTCGAAATCACCGAAGAAAACGAATTTTCTCAAAGACATCTAATTGAAAGTACAGTTGCATTCACAATTTGTTAAATCCTTCAATCACGAGTTTTTATTCTTACCTGACCAAAGTGGGGAGAATATAAACGAACATTTCACGCGTTCAAATTTGAAATGGACAGTTGAATTTAGAATTATTGAACTGCTGATCTGTTGAATTAATTAACATAGTTATGATAACCAAGTTAATTATAATTTAATTATAACTCAAAAAAAAACCATTGTAGCGACCAATCACTGGCGAAAAATTAAGCTTACTTCTCTGTATGATCTGCTGTATGATTACCGATATTGCTTCACGACAATCAATGAACATAACCCACTAATGCCGGACGACTTGCTCTCAAAAGGCCGGTCGGAAGGATAATCAAATCGAAACCGCATCAGCAGGGGGCATTACTTAAGGGGATTTTAAATGTTTTTATTCAACATACTTTTAGAACAAAATATATAAATTGAATAAAAATATAAAATTGAAACAGACTGCCGGAAAATATGATTCATGACCCGAATGGGATTGATTCAAAAAAGTTTTTTTTTAAAAAAAATGGTAAAGTGCGTCCTATTTTGATTGGACAAAAACAACACTTGGTGAATAACAAATTAGAACAAAGACCAAACGCCGAGCATCCAAAACTAGGATTAAAGGTTCATCCCGTTTTAACTTTAGATTTCGTTTTGTGAAACAGACTCTGATCAATTGAGATTGCTTTGCTGAGAAATGGCTGCTTCAAAGCACTTTGAGCAGAATAAACAAAGACTGAAAATAGCCTAGAGAATTCAAAAAGGTTTCCAGCCAACTGTCGAAAAAGCAGCAAAATTAGGTAAACCGAGACAACCTTTTTCACGTAGTCCGAAAATAGGAGCTCATTAATAGGCAGCTTAGAAGATGACAGAGTTAAGATGCTTAAACTCTGAGTAAGAGCAATTTAATACGCAAAAATGAAGAAGTCAAACGCGAAAAATTCACTTGTATAACAGTAATCGGTTGTACAAAAAATCGCAGAAAAAAAACAACAGGGCTACAATAATAGTCAATAATATTTGTCTGAGAGTAATTAGAAGCTTCACTCATTTAACCTCTTTTTGAAGTGCACAGCAGGGTGGAGCTTTCCACAATAGGAAAAGAATGCAGACAAGTTTAGGCAAGTGGGATTTTGACTAACCGCTCGGAGTAGCTGTTCCACAACTTCTGCCAAGAAGTCAGCACTGTTTGGAGAGTTTGAGAAGTCAAATTTGGTAGAGAATTTCAATTCGATCCTCTTGTAGGCCACCCCATCCTTCTCAGGGACTAAAATTAACAACAGATCCGATAAAATTAAATCCAATCAATTTTTGAGCTTCCTTTATAAGAAATAAAGGTAGAGGAGTTAATACGGAAAAAAAGTATTTTCACTTCTCCATCCAACAAAGCTTTCTCCACCTATCAGTCTCAACTTAAACAGGTCAATGGATCGCTTACCAGGATCAATCATCCCTGACCCGCCGGACGAGTATGCATCTGGTCCATCATCAATGTACTGGGCAAGGGTAAGACGTAGCTGCAACAAAGAAAGTTTTGAACATGAATCAGTTAGAGGTCCATGAAAACTCAAATTGCTACCCAGGTAAACTTAAAATTTATCAAGGAAGCTCACGCATCTGTGGTTTGCAAAATTAATTCCGACCTCCTCTCTCCAACTAAACCATTTTTTACATGTAGGCCGAAACAAATTTACAAAAAATTCATTTTAGCTGTCGAAATGCATCAAAATTTTTAATTGTGATGCCTGTACCACACCTAAAATTTACTCATTATCTGTACCACACCTAAAATTTACTCATTAAAGCAGCAAGTTCAACTAAACACACGATTCTTTGTCTCAACAAGATAGTAAAAGAAACAGAAAAAAATTTATTTTTATTAAATGCTGTGATATTATATAATGAGTCTAAATCTGTACAACTTATTGCTTTCAGTTAGAGTGACACGCACTCAGCTGACCTTATCTCCTCAAAATGAAGTGAAGTTAAGTCATTCTGAAAGTCATCTTTGAGAGTGAGGAAATTAACGTGTGACAAAAAACTTAAACATGCGAATGAACACAAAACTAGCTTCACAAGGATTGAAAAAAGACATCACACGCAATTCTGTTAGAAGTTCATGATCGAATTAACAAAGGCAGATTTGAAAAGATGGTGACGTCATACGCTCTTAACAAAATCTTGACGACCAATAAAAAACATAACAGACTAACGTCAGGCGAATTTCTCTCAAACGACCGGTTGCCTTCGTCAGTAGCTAGCTAGCCACGGTTTAGTGGCCTCTGGGCGCTACCTCTTTGTCCCGTTTCGGAAGACAAAAGTCAAATGGGTCAGATGAAAAAACGGCCAAGCGAAAAATTGCATAAAAGAGACAAACAGGATTAATATAGTTGCTACAAATTGCTTTTGAGAGCAATTAACAATGATTTCCTAAAATGTGACTGTAAGGTCATTTATGATTTAAAAAACCTACTATAGCTCATTGTTAATGAGGATCAGAGATGACATTACGCCATATAACAGCAGCTGAAGTGAGTCATCAACAAAGAGAGAGAGAGAGAGAGAGAGAGAGAGATAAAACGCGAACGAGAAAGAGAAGGAAAGGAATCCTAAGACAGGGAGAGAAAGAGAGACAGGAAAATTTTCCATGATGGGATTCGACTCTGCAACTTCTAATTTTCTAGCCTTGTTAATAACTAAATCAGAAAAAACTGAAAAGGCAAAATTCAAAAAAAGTTCTCAATTTCAGTAAAAAAGTTTTTTAAAAAAAATGTCTCATAATTTAACAGGTAACACATCGCCGAGACTTGAAAAAATTTGTTGGCCAGTGATAGTCGTTGAACTCAGAAAGCACAAAATATTAAAATTTTGAAAAAATTGCAAACTTTAACAAAATCTTGCCAAAATTCAAGATATTAAAATCCTAAGTACAATTTCATTGTCTCAAGAGACTATTCGGTATCCCTGTTTCAAGCCTGAAATAGTTCCACAGGCTCATAGAGATCCATACACTTGGAACACGAAAATTTTCCAAAAATTTGAAATTTTATCCAAAAATTACAAAAACTGGAGTCATAAAAAATGTTGATCACCATCCCATTAAATCTAGGAACTATGCAGCAGCTTATTATCAAATCTTTGAGGAGGTCCCAGGGCCTATGCTGCCCGAAAAAAGTCAAAACCATAAAAAAATGCAAACAATTTAAAAAATTAGAATTCTAGATATTAAAATCTTGAAGAACATTCCATTACATCTATAAACTATGCAGTAACATATTATCAAACCCTAGGGGAAGTTCCGTGGCTCTTTAGCGGGAGAAACCTAAAAAATGACAAAAAAATTAAAAAACTGAGAAAAATTGCAAGTTTTATAAAAAAAATTGCTAAAACTTGTGATATTAAAAAGTTGAAAAGTAATCCATGACCAACAAAAATTTTCCATTAACTTATTATCAAGCTCTAACGGAGGCTTTTTGACCATTGAGGCTCAAAAAACCTGAATAATAACAACAAACGTCAAAAAATTGAAAAAATTTTGTAAAAGTTTTGTAAAAAAAAATGCTAAAATTCGTAATGTTAAAATTTTGCAACACATTCCATTTAATCTAGAAATTTTGAAATGAAAACTTGAAAAGCAATTTTATCAAAATATTGCTAAAATTTGTGACATTAAAAGTTGAAAAACTATTCCATGGCCAATAAAAATTTGTCAGTAACTTATTATCAAACCCATATGACGTTTTCTGGCCCCTGGGACTGGAAAGACCTGAATAAGGAAAAAATGTAAAATTTGAAATTGCACGTTTTGTCAAAAAATTTCTATAATTCGTGATGTTAAAAAGTTGAAACCATACTATTATCACTAGAAACTATGCCATAATCTATTCTTAAAACCTAAAGGATGTTCCTTGGCATC
Source organism: Convolutriloba macropyga (assembly GCF_964194025.1). Taxonomy (NCBI): domain Eukaryota; kingdom Metazoa; phylum Xenacoelomorpha; order Acoela; family Convolutidae; genus Convolutriloba; species Convolutriloba macropyga. Next base: position 50,809,960 of record NC_134475.1, read on the forward strand.
TAGGGCTGATAAAAATCAAAAAACGTCAAAATTTTTCGAGAAGCTTGAAAAAAATTGCAAAATATAAATTTGCGTTTTTAGCAAGCGTTTGTTCGTCAGTAGTACGCCAGGGGGGGTGGTTGCACCGGGGGCTGATGGGGTGGGCCAACAGTGGGGTGGGGGGAACAGCGCGATGGGGGGTGGGGGACAATAGTGGGGGGGGGGGGTGGGTCAACAGTGGGTGTGTCTTCCAACCTCTAAGACCCGCCCTTCACACCATACGTATGAGTCTCCAAAACCGTGTGAGCTGAAGCAGAGCTGAAAGGCTCTAAGAGCACCTAATGCCCGCTGGGCGCTACCTGTTTATCCCTTTTTGAGGACGAAAAGTCAGGCATAAAATCGGTCATTTGAAAAATCGCATGAAAAAAAAAAGACCAACATGACTAATATAATTGCTACAAACTTCGCTTTAGAGCAATTAAATACAAGAGGACAAGTCCTGAACACAATAAAAAGAATTGAATGAAAAAACTTAGAAAAACTGCACCTGACAAGCAGATGAATTGAAAGATGCCAGCCAAAAGTAACAATCTAACAATTGAGAAAAAAACTAAACAATATAATCATTGCTGAAAACTATTGAAATATTTTACCTGAAGCCGAAGTTTGATTCAATTAAATAAATCCACTAAACAACGCATCAGCCTTGAAAGAGGTTTATTGGCCAATAAAGTTAGAAAAAATGAGAAAAAGGACATACTTAAAGAAAACTGTGCAAAAATTTAGAAATAACGCAAAATTAAAACGTTCGAAACCACTTTCTTGCCTCTGGAATCTTTCCAGCAGCCTATGGGCAAGAATTAAAAAAGCTTCATTGGCCAGTAAAGATCAATAAACTCACAGAAAATTGACAGAAAACTACAAAATATTTGAAAACAATTGCAAATTTTAATGAAAAGTTGCAAACCTTTCCGATAATATAATCTCCAGCACCATTTCATTGTCTCCAGGGACTATTCGGTAGACCAAATTTAAGCTTCAAAATGCTTCGTTAGCGCATAAAAATCAATGAAACAGGAACATGACAACAATTTTTTCAAACATCTGAAAAAAATAAAATTTTATCAAAAATTGCAAATATTTGAGTTACGAAAATGTTCAACATCACTTTATTGCACCCATTAACTATATAGTAACAAACAATCAAAATCTACATGGCGTTACCTGGCCACTGAGACAAGAAACACTAAAGACAAAAAATTTCAAATTTTTATTTTAAAATTTCTAAAATTTGTGATATCAAAAAGTAGAAAGCAATGCAATTCCTACTAATAATTATGCAGTAACACATTGTCACCCTTTGAGGATGTTTTTACGTCCATGAGACTAAAAAAACTCCAAAAATGTTGAAAAAAATGCAATCTTCAAAAAAAATTACTCAAATTGATAATGCAGTGACATATAGCAGACACTTCAGCTGCCCCTGACGCTGAAAAAACCTTAAAAAGACAAAAATTTTTGAAAAACTTGAAACGACAACAAAGTTTTACTAAAGTTTAAAAAAATGCTGAAATTCTGAAAAAATTAAGACCGTCCCATTGCCAATAGAAACTATGCATCAACCTAACATCAAAAAACATTTTCAGTTCTCGTGTTTCTGTTTGCAGCACCAAAATTTATAGGTCTTAAAATGGGCATAAAATGTAATCTTGCTCAAGACTATTTTACGTCAATTTAAGACTGATAGTTTTTTTATCGCTCGACAGTAGTATAAAAAGTGATTAAAAGCATGAGCTACAAGCTGAAAGATTTTTTTTTCAACTGAATATGTCTTTATTGCCAAACTCCATTGCCTTTCATTATTTAGAATAAGTGATAAGACAGCAATAAGTACAAAGAAAGTACTTAGAAAGCGTATATTCACTGATATTTTATGACTGATATTTTATTAAAGTCAAAGTCATAAAAAGCTATAGCTGCTCGTTGATGAATTTGAGCAACTGTCATTAGGCACAATTAGAGCACATATCATTATAAAAGCACTCAAAAAGAAAAAAACCCTGTGCGAAAATGCCTCTGAAAAACTGAAACTTTGTTCAAACACCAAATTTTCAATCCACTTTAAAGGTAGTTTTTGACTAAAAATCAATCCTCAGATCTTCCAAATTTATCGTCCCCTTTAGTATTTCAGCCTGACTAAAATCACCACTTTGATTTGACATTTCATTGGCGTCAAAAGACGAAAACAGTGAACAGATCTTAAAAACATAGGACATGTCTTGAATAACAAAATGACTTAGCTAATAACCTTAAAAAATCTTACAGCAAAATCAGTTGAAGACAGTCAACAAAGTCCCTGACCCTATAGACCCAAAAAACCAACATAAAAATCTAAAAACAATTAGAAAATATCTTTGTTTCCAAGATTTAGTGCTTTAAGAATCCATAGTAACAATTTTTGAAATTATTGACTACATGCTTCCATTGGTACAAAAAACAACAATTTCGCGTGAATTAGTGACAAACAAAGCAAAAAAGACAAAAACAGCATATTATAAAGTACTCAACAAAGTCATTGAAAAGTTTTCGGCAATTCTAATAGCTGAAAAAGGGACAATATAACTAAAACTGAAGGCATAATTCGCAAATACACTTCTTAAAAACAAATGATATTCAGTGAAGTGAATAAAACATAGCTAAAAGTTGGAGCCAAAAAAGACAAAAATTATATCGCACTAGAAAGCAAATAAGAAATTATTGTTGTTGTTGTTGTTGTGACAACGCGAAGACCACAACAATAACAACAACAGACCAAAAAATCCATTTATTTTTTTTAAAGCAGGTATCAAAATCTTAAATTGCTGTGAATCCAATCCACTAATTAGATTCACCTGCTACTCCTTACTAAGCGATGAAATGTGCCATGAATGAGATTGAATGATAACACAGTAATAAGTACAAATACTAAAACTCAAAAAATCATTAGTTTTTGGAAACGAAAAGCGTATCATTCAAAGAAAAGAGCAGCTAAAAAAGAAACGATTAAATTGGTTTACATGGGATGAGAATGGGATGAGTTGCCAAAGGATGAGAACTGTCATTAAGGACACTAATAGATGGTAACGCATTGAGCAATGAAAACTTGTAAACCCGCAAATGTTTGATAATAATTCTTCGAAAGAACTTAAGTCAAAGGGATATAAAGTACTAGTTTTCAAGCAAAACAATTAAATCTACTAAAAATAAACAATTTTAGCAAATTAAGATACCTTTAATGAGATTAAACGATAAGACAACAAAAAGTACAACCGATACTCATAAAAGTTTGAAAACAAATATTGTCAAAGTCTTAAAAAACCAAGGGGCAAAAACTCAAACACTTGATTAAGTTCGCTTGTGCCTCATTAGCAACTAATACTGTCATTAATGACACTAAGTGATATGACAAGAATAATAAAAGAGGGGCAAAAACAAAATTTTCAGCAATATTTTACAACATCAAATAGTGGAATTAAAAAAGCATTAACAAACTGCTGATGAAATCAAGCTATTGCAAATAGGCGCAATTAGAACTCATAAGTATCACTATAATAGTACTAAAAAACTGAAAACAGAAGCGGAAGTCAATTGCCACACGTGAACAAAAAATCGCGTTCAAAAACCTGAGTTTGTTCAAATACAAACTTCTCACTCCACGTTAAAGGTACTTGAAGAAAATCACGATTCAAACCTACTTGCTTTTCTGCTCCAAATACTACTCCAACGTGATTAAAATCACCACTCTAATTTGAATCCTCAATGACGTGAAAAAGTCGAAAAAGCGTCAACAGATCTTAAAGAAAATAGCACACCAATACAATCCAAATACTTTGGATTAAAAAACCCAAGAGAAGGCCAATAAGAGCCCCAGCTGTTGCTTTGCTGCCATTAAAAATCTAACTCAATAATCAGCAGTTAACTGGGATGTAGATGGTATGTTTTTTTCTACCTAAGAAGTATGAAACGCTGGAGATCTTCTGATACAGAAAAAAAATATTTTACTTGCTGAGCTTTAGTCACTACGTTCAATTAAATCAGATTTAAATGTGATATAAAGCCATGCCCTTCACAAACATGCAAAGTTTCTGATTCTTCAGTAAAACTCATTCAAAAGAAGTTTGACATCAAGCAAAATATCAAACTAAAATTGAACAAGAAGTCAGCTGCTTGTCAATGTGTCTGAAGGATGAATACACCAGCACCAGCATCTCCTTCAGCACCAATAAACAAGAACTTTCCAAGGAAAAGCCGAACAAATCGTTAATCTGTCAATATGAAAGTATGAAATCATTCAATAACAGTAACAATGGGGTTCTTAATATTGTACTGTTGTTTTTAAGAAGAAGGCAAGCTACGTAGATCGTTTTTGTAATGCTGTTGTAGCTTCATTGTAAAACTAGCATTACAAAAATATTTCCTGGTTTACATTATATTTTTGAGGAAGAATGTTCAACCATTTGGTTAAATTTTTAATGGACTTGCTTTAAAAACCTAAGGGAACATTAAACACAAAATTGAAAACACGGTAAAATCGATCTTCCAACTCAAGGAATGCATTTCAACTAGAAACAATTTCTGCTTCAAACAATTTCTGCTTCATACATACCAGCTTCAAACTTTCAACTCCAAGATTAAAAATTCTCATCATTTTGCGTTAATAATTGCAAACATTTTCGAATTTTCAGAAAATTCCGAGAGAGGTTGTTTTTACGTACATTCCCGACTACGACAATTTCTTAGGACTGATGTCAAAATAAAGCTTCATTTTCCCCAAAGATAACACGATTTTGAAGACGGATGACCAACTCAACTTTATAGAGCTATCAAATTATATCATCGACTTTTCTGAGCAGTACATATGAATCGGTCAAAATTGTGCCAGCAAAAACACGACCTGCCTCGCAATTCTTTCCTCGGTTCATCAGGTCTGAATAAAAAATGATCAAGAATTTGCAAAATTGGTCGCGCAAAAAATTATAGATAACAGCGTAAGAAAGACCACACAAATAATCACTACAAGTCCGATTTTACAAGTCAGTTATGATATTCAAAAATACTTGGAGAATCCTAGATCTAGTAAAACTGAAGTAGAAACAAATATGCCGATGTACACACCATTGTTAAACTCTTCAATTCATAAGAGTAATTAATGAAGTTAAGCAACAAATTAAGGAGTTATAGATAGCTATTTGATGAGATGATGTTGGTTACCTTTGAGATGCAGACTAGCCCGAAGAGGACGAATAGCGAAGATGATGGCTTCATATTTGGTATGTGGTGTATTTGTTCTGTGCTCAGATCAGCTTCAGTAGTAATAAAAGTTGATGTTGTGGCACTAGAGAGTAAGTGGCCTGCCTGTCCCCTCAGGCGTTCCTGGGTACTTTCGTTTCTCTCTCCTCTAAGACTGAGGTATTAATTTGCAGTAGAATAACTTGAGTAGTATCAATATTAATATTTAGCACAGTGAGAGCAACAAGTTAGCTGGCTACGTAAGTTCTCTTCTCAGGATAACCATCAGTCGCACTTTCATCTGAAAAAACAAACAAGCATTAACACTCTTTACCTTTGGACACCCAAATAAGAATTGCTACACGCGGGGAGAGGGCAATTATTTAAAAACCAACATTCAAATTTTCTCATCTAATTAATAATGCTTTCAAAAACGATGACCGGAAAAAATAAAAGCGCTTCAGAGGGCGAGGAAAATTTTGCATCTTAAGTTTAGAAAACCGATTGATGACTTCATATACAATTAAACTGATAATTTGGATACCAAGCATTAAAAGAAACGCGAGTTTCGTAAGATTTGACGAGTGACCCTAAAATCACATGTTAAAGTTGCATCTCTGGCTCCTCGTGATACTGCACTTTACCAGTTCGGGTAGAACATTTCACCTATACAACATTTGGTGTAGCAGAAGGCCGAAAAGATCAAAGGGCGAACCAACGACAGATATCTTAACAAATGAGATGGCCGAAATTTGTTACGGAATACTTAAATAACAGTTAGAGTGGAAATGGTTTTAAAAAGCCCTCCAGGCACATCTTAAGTTTTTTGTTTATTTGACATGCAAAGTCTAAGCCATTAAAAAAATTGCATAAAACGGACCAAAACTGCCAGACTGCATTTGCATCAATTAAATATCCATCAAAATCCGCTTTTGAAGTAAACTTCAAACTATTTATGGATTGTGGTTTTATTGCAAAGCAAGACCTCAGTTTTCTCAACATGCAACAAATTTGACAGGCCTGAGAGATATGTTAGAACATTCCGTTCCACGAACAAGGTCTTGTTTAGCCACAGAAAAGCGACCAATCACTACAATGTGAAAACAAAGCTTGATAGAGTGATCTAAGGTACATTTAAATGGAAGCACATCTATTGTCCTCCACCATCCGTCTTAAGTAGACTTCAAACTATCAGTGAGATCCCACTGAACCTTCACTCATTGTAACAACAAAAATGTTCTTTAGCTTCATTTTTAATCCAATTTCTTCCCTGTTACTATTTAGATTGAAATATGTTTTTCCTAAGTTTTGCCTGCAGGATTAGCTAGTCTCTTTGTGCTGTTAAAACAAGACAGCTATTTTGCTGCATTGTATATCCACAGTTACTGGCGCTGTTCAATTATTGAAAAGAGTAAACCTCTTAGGAATTTCTATATACCACGGAGAAACCATCTGTTAACCTACAAACAGCCAATTCTGAAAAACTGTTTTTTTTGTGGTCAATTAATCAAAAATTGATAAATACGATTCTGTTTTTCCTCGAACATATCTCGTTAATAATCCCAATTCATTAAAACAGTTCATAATTGAAAACTTCAGTTTGTTTGCTCCGGTAGTTTTAAAATGACGGCTTGCTATATTTTTCTAGTGTTTTGTGTCTATTTGCTTACAATTGCATCGTACCCAGTGTTAACTTCCACGATCGAAGAACAACGCGAAATGTCTACGGAAATTCTTTTAAGAAATCAATTATTGATCAATTATGACTATTACGTGCGCCCTGTCCGCTCACCAAAATCAACCGTTGAAGTCAAGTACGAAAGTTCTATTTACCAGCTGGTTGGTATCAATACCAAAGATCAAACTATCAAGATGCTCATGTTCCAGCGATTGTCATGGACTGACGAACTCCTTAAGGAACTGTTTCCTCCTCCTACCTAACCCCGGGTGCAATCTGACACACTATAATGATAATTCTACACCCTTACAATGCAAATCAATAGAAATAATAATTATGCTTTTTCGATCAATCACTGGAACGGCTCAAATCCGAAGCAGCCCATTTCTCCTCCCTTGTTGTTCCGACCCCACTTGTGGGGGAAGGAACTATATACTCAAATGGGTTTTTTTTTTTTGTTCAGTGAATTTTGGCCGATCGATATATTCGTCGTAGAGAAATGTGAGTGGTATCATTAAAAAGCTGGTCCAGCGTAGAATTCAAAAGTAAAAAGATTTTTTTGAATTTCGTTTTTTTCGAGGAGTTATCGAGGATTGAAGTTTTGTGTGAACAATGGGATCTTTAGCATGATTGTTCACTTTTAGTACAATTTTCTTCAAACTAAGATCTTTTTTACGAAAACATTAATTCAAATTTCTATAAAAAGAATAAATTTTGAGTTCGTAAAAGTTGAATGCAAGGCGATAGAAAGACTAGTTCTGGTCTCATAGGGAAGTTCACTATCAAAAAAAAATCGAACTCTAATTGAGAGCCCTTTTTTTAATAAAACTTTTCTCTTTTTTGCTTTTTTAAGTCACCTAGAGACAAGTCACATTTTATATCGACGTTCTATTAATGACAAAACTCCTTTATAGTCGAATGAAGCGCAATGAACAAAAAACGTCGTTTTCAAGGAATTGCTCATGTTTTTTTTTGGCTTCGATTCTGAGTTTTCGTAATTTTGAATGAAATTTTGAATTTCTTTTTGAAGTTTTACTATTTTTTTTGGAGTCCTATGGTAGGGATTCATTGACTAACAGTGCAATATGTTCCATAATGAGCATTAAGTGAACATGTCTATTTCATTGAGGGGGCGGCTAATGGCTGTTAAGACTTAAAAAATAATTTTTCGAATTTTTTTTTGAATATTAAAGAATCATAATCTTATTATAGTGAATTGTAAGTCAGTCCAGGGGTGAGAGCACCCTCTTCCTTCCTACTGCAACCAAAATTAAACTGGTTAGCGGTTTTATCTTCTATCTATTGGTTATATGACTTCAATGACAAAAAATTTCAATTTTTTAAAATTTTTTTTGGATTTTTACGTATTATTGGTTACTTTTGAAATCTTATCACATTATCCAAATATTGACAGTTCCCATTAGCTTAAAAACGATGTTCTGTGGATGACCAATAAAAATTTTAAACAAAAATTTATGGTTTAAATGGCTTCGACACGTTCTTCTTGCACTTTTCTACTGATTTTTTGGTTTTCTCCTGTTTTTTTTTTGTTGTTTTAATAGTCATTATACTTACTGTGATCTCATAATGAATACCTATGCATGACAAACATAAATGTACTGCCACCGGGGCATCTTTGAGCGTTTTTATTGACTTCCGTTGAAAGCTATTGAATTTAATGTCTGTTAAAATAAAAATCATTTTTCGAAAATTTTATTTGAACAATAACAATTCCTAAATTTTTCTTGAACTGTTAGTGAGTTTCAGTATTGACTGGACCCACTTGCTTTTTACTGCGACTAAAAATATTCTGTTTAGCTGTTTTATCTTCTAGCTATTGGTTATATGACTTCAATGACAAAGATTTCAATTTTTTTTTAATTTTTTTTTTGGATTTTTTGAATTATTGGTCACTTTTGAACTCTTTATCACATTATCCAAAGATTATTGTAATCCAATTGGCTTAGAGAGGACGTTCAGTGGATCACAGAGAAAGTTTTCAGAGAATAGCTAATGGTTTAATTGTCTTCGACACTTTCTTCTCGCATTTTTCTACTGAATTTTAGTTTTTGCTGTTTTTGTTATTGTTTTCTGTCATAAGACTTATTGTGATGTCTTTCTAACTATCTATGCATGACAGACATCATTTTCCTCCCTATGGGTTATATCTGAGCATCGTCATTGAGCTCCGATGAAAGATTGAGTTTACTGGCTGTTAAGGGTTTAAAAATAATTTTTCGAAACTTTTTTGAAATTCAACCATTCCTAATTTTTTTTCGTGAATACTCTTGGTCATTGTTGGTTCTAACAGAATCCATTTCCGTTCTACTATAGCCAAAATTAATCTGGTTAGCGGTTTTATCTTCTACCTATTAGTTTTAAAACATCAATGCCACGAGAATTCATATTTTTTTTGGGTACTTTATTTTGTTTTTCGATCCTTTTGAAATCTTATCACATCATCTTACTGCTGAGAGTCCCTATTGGTTTAGGGAAGAAGTTCAACGGATCATAAATAAAGTTTTCAGGGAAGAGCTTATGATTTGAGTTGCTTCGACATTTTCTTCAGGCACTTTTCTACTGAATTTGTGGTTTTTGCCTCTCTCTGTTGTTGTTTTCATAGTCATTAACTTGTTGTAAGGTCTTATTGATGAAATACGATTGGCAAAAAAACTTATTGTCCCCTCGAGGCATCATTTATTGTATATACTGGCTTCCGTTGAAGGCTAATGAATTTAATGGCGTTGATAATACGTGTTTTCCCGCAATTTTCGTGCGTCTAATGTATTTGTTTATATTTGTTGATTTTTTGAAATTATATTGATAAAAAAGGTTTTCCCATTGCTCCTGAAAAATTAATTTAAAATTGAAGAGTGTTTAGTGAAAAGTTCATTTTTTTAATGCCTTCGACCCTTTTGTCGCTCAATTTTTTTTCCTGAATTCGCTGTTTTTGTTCTTTAGGTAGCCGTAAATTGCTCACAGATCTCATAGGCTTGTAATTGAGGACTGAATGAATGATGTTGCTCGAAACATTCAGTATATAGCGAATAGGTTCCTTTCGTCAAATTTAACTTCTATTCATCAATCAGATGTCCCATCGAATTTCGTGTATTTCAAGAAATAACATATATATTGATATTATGTGCCACTGTTGTTTCGTTTTTCTGAACGTTTATTGAATGGCCATTTTTTGCGTTTCTTTTTCTCTTCCTTCAGAACAATCGCGTAATAACAGATCCCAATGGTTTTTAAATGTGGCCCAAGTAAACTTATTTAATCTTTCAGTATAAATCCTTCAACTGAAATAGCAGAAATAACAACTGAATTAAAAATACATATTCAGATGATAGCTATTGATTTTAATGGTAGCAAAGGTTTGTGTTTTCGCAAATCGTTTGTAATTTTTTGAGTTTCTCTTTAGTTTGTTTCTATGGCATAGTCTGACCACAGACGGGTGCTTTTGGTTTTGTAATGACTTTTTAGTAATTTATCAAGGATTTTTTTATTAAAAACCAATGTTTTTTAAGATTTTTGAATTTTCTTGGTGCAAAAAATGTTGATTAATTTTTAAGTTTCGCCTCACTGTTCGTTCTTTTTGTCGGCTTGTTACCTAGTCTCGTTAAGAAAACTTTTCATCTGCTGTATAGTTAGTAAAAGGTAAACTTGTGTAGTTAAGGTTTTATCTGACTGCATTTTGACGTTGTTACCAGGTGCTTTTAAATTTAGATATTCATTTTTTGCCGCCAAAATTTTGTTGGTGCTATTTTTTTTTCTAGTCTCTTCAATGTCAGGTCACGTTGGTGCTGTAATGAAGCATGGCATTAGTAATTCAATTAGTAGATAGAATGTGTAACGATTGTTTTAAACTCAAACATCTATTTTTGTTATCTCTTGATTTGGTTGACATTTTAGTCAAAAATGTAGATGAGCTCGGGTCGGAACATCATGTGCGAACGCACATTAACGAGCCGCCTTGTTCTTTTTAATAATTCTACTCAAATCAAACCGTTTTTTTTTATTCAAGGTTCTTTTTAAGTGACATCTCGGTAACGACGCTCTTTTTATCTGTAATGTTATGATCCACTTCGTAGCAAGGCACTTCGGTCCGTAACTGCGCATTGGCACGTATGATTGCTAGTCTTTTTTCAAATCTCAAACATGTAAATTCGAATAACCACAAGGTTAAAGTTACACGTTGTAATATTATAAATCAATCATACTACATCTTTGCTTTGAATAACTAAATAAAAACTAAGGTTCAGTGTCCGGCTTGCGTGAACTATTTTGAAAACTTTAAAAGCCGTCAATTTTTATCCGTTGCAACTCGTCCAATTTCACAGACTCTAGGTAACAACATCATTTGCAGGGTAGGGGGTTGAAAAAGTTGCCTTCTACAGTGGGATCCTGCAGAATACGATGGAATTGAGATACTTCGTTATGACCGGTTGTCAATTTGGACTCCGGACATTTTGCCATACAATGACGTAGGAACACACGACCAGGAGAAATACGACTTCACAATACCCCTTCTGGCTCGCTACACTGGAGAAGTTAACTGGCACCGTCCTGTAAACTTCGAGACCACTTGTTCCCTCGACGTCACAAACTTCCCTTTCGACACCCAGACATGCACTATAGAAATTGGCTCGTGGCAGTACAACAAATCAGACGTTAATGTGTCCTGTTTGAAACAAGCGGACCGGGATTTCTTTGTAAATGACAGTTTGTGGGACCTTGAAAGTAAACACTTAAGACTTCTTACTTATATTGTTATGAGAAATTATATTGTAGTCAGCACCAGCGTTAACAAAAGTACATACAATACAGCCGGACGAAGTTTTATGCTTCAAAGTCTGCCTTAAAATAGCCTTAAAAACATAAAATAGCTGAAAGATTGCCTCAAAAAATGTGCAATAGCTGCGTACAGCTTCAGCCTAAAATACCAATGAAAGAATGAGACCCATTTTTTTCAAAATTCATTTTCCAAATAGTTTTTACTTATCTACATTTAGTTAAAGTAAAGCTTCACTCAAATAACTTCCAACTAGGTTCAGATATTCTCGATTTACCTCAACTCCTCGAATTAAAGTGAGCAAAAATCATTTAGAGAGGAAAAGTCATTTTTGAGAGCAAGGTAAGTCACGTCTGACCAAAACAACTAATCACGAAAATGAACAAAAAAAAACTTGCTTCAATAAGTTAAAAAAATAACGTCACGCAAGCATTCAGTCAAAAGTTGCATGAATGAACAAAAACTGATTTGAAGTGAGCGTAACGTAATATGGTGATAACAAAACTGTGGAGATGAAAAAACAGCAGCGCACGTCCTGAACAACAATCTAGAGAATTAACAAGTGGCTCGATAATCAGCAATTTCTCAATATCAAAAAAACTTTGGTAGTCAAGAAACCATCATCCTAAATACAAAAACAAACAAACAAATCTAAAAACAATTTAAAAACTTCCTTCTGCAATAACAAGAGTTGTCAAATTTATCAAAAAACATTACGAACATGTTATAAACTAAAAGGAAAAACGAGCCCTTAAAATGCATTCACCAAAAGTAAATAATATTTTTACTCACTCATGAACCATTAGGAAACAATGAGACTTGTTGCTAATGGGTCGGAGTTACAAGACAAAAAAAAACATGTGAAAGTTAAGAAAAACCCTCAGCAATCAACTGAGGACAATAAATGACTTTTCTAATATCTCAATAGAACCAGCAACTGCGGTCACTAACTGTTAACACAACAAAACATACAACTTCAAAAAAAATCTCGGTTACTTTTATATAACCAATAGTGTTAAAGTTATTAAAATTTACGAAAGAAAATTTACGAAATCTAAGCCTCATTAGCAAGCATCAAAGATACCAATTGATCAGACAACAACAAACACGGGCAAAATTTAAAACCTTTCTAATACTGTATAACATATGGAGCGAAAATCACACAAAGCATTAGCTGCCCATTGAGAGATTAAGACGATTGTAATTGCTCATATTTAGAAAACCTTTTAATTTTAATAGCGGTTTTGTGAGAAGAAAATTCCCAAACAAAAACTCAAAATTCCAATCGCGAAGCAGTTTGAAAAAACCACTTAGAACTTATTCGCTTTTTTGCTCCATTTACTCCAGCGTGACTAAAATCTACACTCCAATTCGACTTGTCATTTAAATGAAAAAAAAATCGAAAGTGTGCACAGATCTCAAAAAAGTAGCTCACAGTCTGCCAAAATAGCTGATAAATAAAGTTTACAATGCGAACAGCAGCAGCGCTCAGCTCAATTAAAAGAATTATCACAAAAAGTCGAAACAATCCATAGAAATTATTGGAATACCCAACAATTTTTATTTAAAAATCAAGTGTTTGCTGAAAATTTCATTTCAGTCGCCAAGTCTTAATTTTGCTAACTCTTAACCAGCAATTATCCTTTATTGACATTGCAAGAAATTAGAGTCCTCTGAAACAACCTAAAAAACAAAGTCATTCAGATAGCTCACGAACAAAATTTCAGCTTAAAAAACCAGTAGAATGCCAACACTCCTCTTCAAATTGTAACAATACCACAGTAATATTATAATTGTTACAAACTTCGTTTGGGAGTAATTAAAAATACGGTACAACAATAAGCAATTAAAAAAATTCCGTGTCACAATTTTGAAAATTTTCAGTTTGTAAGCGAACATCATAACTAATTGAAATTCTTGATTACAAAAGTTGCTTTCATCGACACAAATACCAATTTGACCACTGGAATCAATAAAAAACAAAATAACAGAAGCGGCACTATCATGATACATCTAAAGCTTTGTACAAGTCTCCAACTATAAATTTGATAAACTCATTTTAAATATCCTATTTTTCGAAATTTTCATCTGATCATTACGGACTCTAAAGAGCCCTGAAAGTCGTGCCATAATCACGACAGATCGTTTCTGCATGTTATATCTCGGTTGCAAACTTCAGTATAATGTTTTCACTGTTTCCTACACATTTTCACAATACTGAAGTTTTCTAGTTGAATCCACTAGATGGAATGAAATGAACAAACATAAACCGACTAATGTCGGAAGAATTGCTCTCAAACGACAGGCGGGTAGAAAACCAATTGACCCCGCCGGGATCCGAACCACTGCCCTCCCAGATGAACTGACCACTCGGCTATCGGGCTCTTATTTTTGCTATGCTGCAACCGACTTTATATTAGCAACAACCTTACTTCGAAGTGAGATCAATAGAGATCTCTCAAAAATGAAGAACGAAAGCATGAAAAGTCACTTGAGAAGTCAAAGAAGGTTCTAGAAGAAAAGCGCAAAATGGTCAAGCGCAAAGTTTGCATTAAAAAACAACACGTTTACAATAATTGCAATGAACTTCGTTCAAGAGCCATTAAAAAATTCGAGTTTTGGGGAATCGTTATGTCTACAGTACTTTCAAAAAACAAATTTTCATTCTGAGATACATACTTTTTCTCAACACTTCGTATAAATACGATTTAATGTATGAACATTCTTTTCTGCAGCCAAATGAAATATTATACAGAATCTGACACGATTAAAGCGAATTTTGAAAACTTCAAATTCTCGCAATTTCGATGAGGGAAACACTAAATTTTTTAGGTCTCTCCAAACTCCCTTCCTTATAGTAACACAAATAGCCTATTGTTTTATAAGTCAGGGAAGGCAAACTAACTACTGGTAGAATTTCATGAAGTATGCAATAAGAATAAGAAGAGGAAGAAAAATATTTGGAAAACTAACTTGGCGGAAGCACTTCTGGCCTATGCTCTTAATCTGACATTTGGCCTATGCTCTTGATAAGTCATCTGGCTGTTTACAGTAAAGTTTTTTACAGTCAAAAATATTTAGAGTAACTAAAAAACAATTTTTAATATCAATTGATTGACTAACGATAGAGAATTGGGGTGGTAAAAAAAAATAATTTAGAAAAAACAGCAAAGATAGTTACAGCTGTCTGAAAACCAGATTTTACACATTTTCAGAAATAATCAATTGTTGACTAACATCCAACGCTTACAGAAAACAAAATTTAATCTTTACCTAGAAATAATTATAAATTCTTCCTAACTACGGAGCTTCTTGAGTCAAATTTGATTTCAGGCGTAGAGTGTAAGGACATTTCACATGAGTACACGAATGGAATTTTCGGACTGGTCCATCTTACAGTCATATTCAAACGTCTTTCAAAGTTCTACGTTCAAAACCTAATCCTCCCAAATGCAGTCCTCCTATCCCTGTGTACCCTAACATTTTTCATTCCGGGAGAGATTGGGGAAAAGGTCAGCTTTGGAGTTACGGTCACATTGGCTCTCTGCGTGAACTTGATGATAGTTACGGACTTTGTACCGCAAACATCTAAAACGTTTCCCAAAATTTGCACTTATTTCCTGCTCAGCATAGTGCTGTCGTGTTTATCCTTACTGATAGCTACCTTGTCGATTAATGTCAAACCGAAACAGATTCAGGAGAAAACATACGAAATATCAACCCTAACATCTCAGAATGGATATGCCTCTCACGAAAGAAATGGATCTTCGCTTCCAGGCGAAATAGAAGACAAAAATTCATATATTCAACGTCAAGCAATAAAACTATTATCCAAAATTACCAGGAAAAGGCTAGATATGCTTTTGGGAGTCATATATTTGACCGGGACTCTTCTGTTTACACTACTGTTTGTAAACTCAATGATCAATTAAAATTTACAGAAACCTATTAGGGTTTTTTATTTTAAAAATCGATTTATATCAGCCAACTATTGTATAGTACTTCATTGCATGGATATTATTCGATTGTAATAAATTTACATTTTTAATATCCATTCTTTTCTAACATTTATTTCTTGTTGGGATCTATTCTACCCCCCCCCCTTGTTACAAATCATGTATTGTCATACAGCACGTTACTATGTAAATAATTAGCACGTGCGCCTGTTGGGCGTATAAGATATATATACACACTAAGCTGGGGGGAGGGGGGCAGAACAGATGCTCATGCTGATATCTGATTTTGTTGTCTGAAGGGCACGATCTCAGTTTAGTATATCCACGACGTTCTTTTTTCAGGTCAAATCAGCTCACATGTACTTAGTAGTAGTAGAACATGCCGATATATGCGGAGAAACATCGAGGTCTCATAGCTAGATTATTTTCACGTTGTGTGGTTTTGAATCAATATTACCGTTCACTTGATGACACTTTTCCATTTCGAAAGGGGGGAGCAAGTCAACTGATATGTATATTTATAAATCCTGACAGTAGTAAAACATTTAAGCATCAGAAAAGAAGGATAGACAAAGTCACAAGCATCAGAAGTATAATCAATACAGATATGATAAAGGGCAATGAAGATATAATGTGCAGTTATTTTGAATCAGAAAAAGAAAATTATCGAAACTTTTAGGACAAAAGCCTCCATTCCTCTACAATGGTTCCTATTGACGCTTGGCCCATGGAGGCAAAGTATGGAGCTTCGCAAAAGTGCGAAATTTATTTTTTGTCCAAAATTACATGTGAATATGAAAGTACAAGTCACCTCCGAATATGAATCTACTTTCTTATCGCTGATCCTGGAAGCCAATCTCTGTATGGTGTTCGAATTTGCCGGACCGGCTCCTCCTGTGCATGAGGAGCTTATTGCAAAGAACATGGCTTTCTCGACATCGGTTATCCTTTGCTCGTATTTCAGCATATTGAGGGAATCGTGATAATTTTAGGCAATCGGAATCCGGTATGTTTCTAGGGCAAATCTTAGCATACGGATTAAAGACCTTGACGTCAGAATGTTCTGCTGAATCGTAATTCGGGGAAGCCATAAACTTTGACAACCAGTAGAGAGTCGTCATCAGCAGTAGTACTTCTATTTGCGATGGTTTCACGCTGCAAAATCTGAAGACAGGTATCTAATTCAATATCATCGCAAACCTCATTGAAAAGGCTGGCAAAAGAGTCACCGATGTCATTAAATCTGATGTGTGAATAGCCAGCCACCTTTCGGGCTATGAGGAGCATGCGCTACATTAATTCTCAACATGCGCATGTTGATGGCAATTTTTGAGTTTCCTATCAATATCTAAAGGCAATTTCAACTCTAAACTCACCCTTGGTTAAATGGAAAAGATTTGTTTTCGATGGAAGTGCGTTTCCAAAGCATGACGCTTCTTTTCCATAGCCAATTCTAGAGCCTTAACTTCCCTTTCATTGAGAAAAAATTTAATCGCCGACGTTTTGGTTAGAGCTTGTTCTTGATTTTTGTTTCTGATTTTCTGAAGAATTTTTTTTTCGATGAAATTCTGCATCTATAACGTTATGATTTTGTAACGGCACAGCGAAGCACTGATGACAAAACTTGACAAGCCCCTTAAGGACGCTCCACCACACAGAAAGGCAAATCATCAGCATAACTATTTAATGTGAGCAAAACCTTGATAAGTTTTATCAAAATCGTTACTCGTAAACAACCACTGCAACCTCTGAGACATGTATTTTCTTATTAAATAGAGGATTTCACGTGACAATGATCAGTTTTGTCCGCGGGTGTCTCTCAACAAAATGGCTTTGTTAACCGACTCTGGTATGGACAGTGTGATCCTGGCGGCACAATGTACAAAATTTTGCGAAAAGACTTCTTCTGAGAGAGGATGTGAAACAGAGATCCAGAACCTTACGAAACAAAATTGCATTGAGGCCTCAGATTCAACCCCAATGACCCGAATTCAGCGAAACGTGCTGCAATCAGACAAAAAGAGATAATCAAGGGAACCCCTACTTCACTCGCATTGAGTATTAGATTGCTAACTTTTCATTTGTCTTCCAATATCCTGTCACTTAACACTAATTGATATTGAGAATTAGAACAAAATAGGAAGACATGAGTTAATTTATAAACAAAAATAATATTAAAATTCAGTCATAAAGGAGGTATGAACCACCCAATGGAGGGAACAGGGAGGACTCACTGCAAGCATCACAACAGCGATTAAAATTACGAGAAAGAAACTTTCTGCATTTTGAACTTACAGCAATATGTTAGGCTCTTTGCGCAGTTTAAAAGCCTTAACAAATGCTACACTATTTAGGTGTCAACGCTTGCCTTCCGCACAACAATAAAAGACTTATTTAGAAGAAAGCCCCTCCTCTATTAAGTAGTCGGAAAACTTGGGGGGGGTGCAGCAAGTGAACTGATATGCATATTTATAAATCCTGACAGTAGTAAAATATTTAAGCATCAGAAAAGAAGGATAGTCAGAGTGACAAGCATCAGAAGTATAATCAATACAGATGTGATATATGATAAAGAGCAATGAAGATATAATGTGCAGTCATTTTGAATGAGAAACAGAAAAAAATTATCGAAACTTTTAGGACAACTGCCTCCATTCCTCAAAAATAATTCCTTTTGACGCATGGCCCATAGAGACAAAGTATGGAGCTTCGCAAAAGTGCGAAACTTATTTTTGGTCAAAAGTACATGTTCCACTCCGAATTTGAATCTAATTTCTTATCGCTGATCCTGAAAGCCAATCTCTGTATGGTGTTTGATGCTGCCGGACCGGCTCCTCCTGTGCACGAAGAGACTGACGCACAAAAATGGCTTTCTTGACATCGGTTATCTTTTGCTCGTATTTCAGTTTATTGATTGAATCGTGATATTTTTAGGCAATCGGAATCCGGTGTTTTTCTTGGGCAAATCTTACCATACGGATTAAATACTTTCACGTCAGAATGTTCTGCTGAATCATAATTCGGGAAAGCCATAAACTTTGACATCTAGTAGAGAGTCCTCATCAGTAGTAGTACTTCTATTTGCGATGGTTTCACCCTGCAAAATCTGAAGAGAGGTATCTAATCCAACATCCTCCTAAAACTCGTTGAGAAGGTTGGCAAAAGAGTCGCCAATGTCATTAAATCTGATGTGTGTATAGCCACCTTTTGGGCTATGAGGAGCATGCGATACATTAATTCTCTACATGTTCATGTTGATGTCAATTTTTTAAGTATCCTATCAATATCTAAGGACAATTTCAACTCTAAACTCACCCTTGGTTAAATCAAAAAGATTTGTTTTCGATGGAAGTGCGTTTCGACAGCATGATGCTTCTTTTCCATAGCAAGTTCTGTAGCATTAACTTCCCTTTCATTGAGAAAATAATTAATCGCCGTCGTTTTCTTTAGAGCTTGTTCTCGATTTTTTTTCTGATTTTCTGAAGAATTTTTTTTCGACGAAATTCTGCATCTATAACGTTATGATTTTGTAACGGCATAGCGAAGCACTGATGACAAAACTTGACAAGCCCCTTAAGGACGCTCCGCCACACCTAAAGGCAAATCATCAGCATAACTATTTAATGTGAGCAAAATCTTGATAAGTTTTATCAAAATCGTTACTCGTTAGAACCACGGCAACCTCTGAGACATGTATTTTCTTATTAAATAGAGGATTTCACGTGACAATGATCAGTTTTGTCCGCGGGTGTCTCTCAACAAAAGGTCTTTGTTAACCGACTCTGGTATGGACTGTGATCCTGGCGGCACAACGTACAAAATTTTGCGAAAAGACTTCTTCTGAGAGAGGATTTGAAACATAAATCCAGAACCTTACGAAACACAATTGCATTGAGGCCTCAGTTTCAACCCCAATCACCCAAATTCAGTGAAGCGTGCCGCAATCCTATCTGAACCGAAGTTGATTCAGCCGCAAATCAGTTATCGTTCACAAGGTAATTCCCTGGGGAAATAACTAAAACCCCGGATTCCGAATTGCCCGCATTAAAAAGCTGGTTGATATTTTTCTCAGTCTTAAAAACCAAATCACTGCCATCTTTTATCCGCAGTAAAAAAACACCAATAACGTTGAACAAAATTTAGTGCATATAAACCAACATCGTCAAAAAGCAAAATCCTTCGTTAAATATAACAAGGAACGGACCGAAGATTTGTCATAGAAAACAATACAAAGGGATAAACGAACAGAAGTTCATCAACACAATCCTCAGACATATAGAGCAACCTGGAGGATGGTTCAAAAAAACTTTCTATCTCAACAAAAACTAATTAAAAAAATTGAATAATCGAGCAGCCGAGTTCCTATAAGCAAGCCGGCTTTGTCAAAATCCTTGTTGACAGCCTTCAAGGCTGCACCAAAATGTTAGTTTCCCTCACGTATTTGAAATAGATGAAGTTAAACATGAGTCTAAATGCTAAGCTTTGGATTAAACATCAACACAATCCTCTTAGTGACTTAGGTGATTGTAAGAAGCGATTTAGGTCATTGTTGAAATCCAAATGACCGGGACCTGACCAAATCTACTCAATGGTTTTGAACGAAGGAGCCGATAACCTAAGCGAGCCGGTGGCATTAATCTTCAGGAAATCACTGCAAGAAAGAAAGCAACCAGACGATTGGAAGAAGGCCTCAATAACAGCCACCTTCAAGAAAGGTGACAAGAAGCTTGAGAACTACCAACCAGTGAGCCTGACCAGTATAATATGCAAGATACTAGAGGGCAAAATATGGAACGTTTTAATTGAAGAAATGATGTAGAATGACCTTTTCTCATGTGGACAGTTCGACTTCTTCTCTAATAGATCGACTACGCTGGTGGTGGAAGACTGGACATAAAAGCTTGATCGTGGAGAAAACATAAACTGCATCTATACAGACTTCAGGAAAGCGTTTCACAAAGTACATCACGAAAGACTTCTCGCCAAGGTATGGCAATACGGGATTTGAGGACGAATGTACAACTGGATAAAAGACTGCCTGTCACAACGCACTCAGCAGGTGAGTGTCCACGGCAAGAAGTCAAGACCTGCCCTTGTAACCAGCGGGATACCTCAGGGAAGCGTACTAGGACCCCTGCTATTCGTCATTTTCATTAATGACTTGCCCAAAGTGGTTGATAGCACAATGCTCATGTTCGCATATGACACAAAAATCTATGGAAGAATGTAAAAGAAACCAATTTGTCAAATTAAAATTACTTCCAATACTTAAAACAAACGTTTTCGAACTTTACGTTCATCGTCAGGTTAAAACTGTTTTACAAATTGTTAAAAGATAAAATGAATATGTATTTACATTTGTCTGAGATGACAATTAAAACAATTCTAGGAAACATTCTAAAAAATTCAATCGAAAATTTTTCATTATGTACAATATTTAGCCTATTTACAACACATATTTCCATCTGTTATCAATTTACTTAAAAACATTCCTATTCCGGATTTTTCGATTTTGTCCATGTTCTTGTATTTTTAGGGTTATTCCGAATTTGCCCTAACCATAAGTATCCCTCTTGTGGAGGTTTTGCAAATTTCGTTTTGTCATGCACAAAATGTTTTTTGCCCTATGCATTCACATTTAGTCAAAATTATGATTTGAACTAATATTTTAGCGTGAGTTCCCTCCCCCTATATTCGTCGCGTGTGTTTAGTGCCGGCTTCAGCTTGCTGATATATATAGCTTCGATGATCATTAGTTTTTCTACTGACCGACAGGCGTCCAGAATTCTCCATTCAATGTCATTCGTGGCGCCACGACATTCAACTAGATGTTGACCCACCTGTGAATCCTTCTTTTGATGTTCTGTTATCCTTGTGGTAACATGCCGGCTTGTTTGCCCAACATAGATGGATCCGCATCCATTACATTTAACTTCATATACCACGTGGGATTTCAGATCTCTATCAAAGGATGATTTCAGGGTGGGGAGGCACGATCTTAATTTTCGCGTTGTAAAAACTACTTGCAATTCGCATAGTTTCTTCAATTTGCTTGCGAAGTTTTGAGTGAGGTTGCCTCTGTATTGTAGAAAAATAGTTGGCTTATCATTAGATTTTGTCTTGCTTTTTTGATGCTCTTTTGGTGTTGTTCTTAATTGGTCTTTACCGCCACTTATTATTGTTTCTAGAGTCTGATTCACAATTTTTGAAGACCATTCCTCTGGATATTGATTTTTGGTCCAGCAAGATTTGTTCTTTTCAAGAGCCTGATCGAAGGCCAACCAATTAGAGGTTGCATTAAAAACCCTGTGAACCGTCCCTTGAATCACATTTTTCTTATGTTGAAGCGGTGCACAGCTGCGAAAATTCAGTATTATTCCAGTGTCAGTTGGTTTTTGATACCAATGACAGGTGATATTATTTTTGCTGCTCACATTTACGTTAATGTCAAGAAAAGCCAAACCCCCATCCATGTTCACTTTTTCTAAGGTAAATTGCAGGTTGTTGTGTAATGAATTTGCAAATTTTAAATACTCATCCGGGTCACCACGAACCGTGCAGATAATATCATCCACATACCTTTTAAACAATTTCATCTCCTTATCGTGTCCCACTGTCTGTTGGTTGCTGCAATAAGTACAAATCCAAACCACATCCTGCATGTTGGCGTATTAATTTCTGTTGAAGGAGAATCCGGGAACTGATGTTACTTTCCCTAAAAACTGTTTCTTGCTTGAATATGGGAGACTATTTACGGCGTGATGAAGCGAACTTGCAGCCAAAATATGCACCATCTCGGTAAATCTATAAAATTCATACTCGCTAAAACACTAAAACAGTGAAAACTTCTCAAAGTATTATGTAATGAGCCCCTCTATAGGCCTTGTTTTCAAAATATTTGACAAAGTAAATAATGTAAAAGAAACCAATTTGTCAAATTAAAATTACTTCCAATACTTAAAACAAACGTTTTCGAACTTTACGTTCATCGTCAGGAATTAGTTCTTCTATGGAAGAACTAATTCGCCTGGAGACGAGGAGAACTTACAAGAAGACCTAAATGCTATGGTTGAATGGCAACTAACATACTATCCAGATAAAGCAAACGTCATGGAAGTTGGGAAAAGCAGAGCACAATGCAATCGGTACTCACTGGGGAACGAACCTGAAGCACCGTTAACGAAAATTGCCACAGAGGAAAAGGACTTGGGAGTGACATTTGACAGCACTCTGAAGTTTGAAGTGCACATTGAGGGGAAAGTAAAGAAAGCAAAAAGAATACTCGTGATCATCAGGAGGACATTCCGCTTTCTCGACGACGGAACACTGAAACTGCTCTTCTGCCCATTCGTGAGACCACATCTCGAGTATGCATCAACCGTATGGATTCCGCATCTGGTGAAGATCACGACTATGCTAGAGAACTTGCAAAGACGAGCAACGAGACTACTGAAGAATTCAGAAAGCCAATCATACGAGGGCAGACAGAGAAGGCTGGATCTTCCATCATTGTCGTTCAGAAGACCGAGAGATGACATGATCGAGGCTTTCAAAATCATGCATCCAGCAGTGGGATACGATAGCCGAGCATCTGCATCACTGCTCCAGAGGAGTCAACACGAACCAACACGAGGTCACTTTGCAAAATTCAGAATCGAGAAGTTCTGCCTTAATTGCCGAAATTTTGCTTTTTCGTAAAGGATTGTCAAGGACAGGAGCTCCCTCTAAGAATCAGTTGTGGCCGCCTAAACCGTGCACTTGTTCAAAAATGGACTAGATGCAAATCGGAGCACACACCGACTGAAACAGTCACCCCCATAGAAGAAAGGACAAACGAGTACGGACTCCAGGGACATCAAAAATGCGGACTCTGTTGATGCGGGAAATCAATCCATTGCTAAGAGATCCTTATGGATTAGCAGAGTGAAATTGGCCACGATCATGACACAGGATCATACACAATTAGAAAGGATCATGTCAAAATTTCCCGAGATGACCCAAAATAAAACGACATAGGATATTGTCAGTCATAATCAGCTGTGAAGAGAGGACCACCTACCTGCTCACAGAATTCAACCTATGAAGACCTATGAACAAAAGACCTCAAGCTTGTTGCAACGAGCAGTTGAATTTGCAATTTCATCTAAAATCCTAAAATTGGTTTTTGATCAATAAACTGAATTAAACGAAAATAAGAGCTATCTCTTACCAATCAAAGGTCAATATAAGCATGAAAAACAAAACGTTAAAGGGATCTATTCTGATCCCCTCCCCCAGCTTAATTATTATAAATCTCTTATGACCTCCAGGCACACGTGCTATTTTCTTACAGAGTAACGTGCTATATAACAACGTAGAATTTGTAACTGGGGGTCAATAAAAACACTGGGGCCGAAACAGAAAATATCCCTTTAAAGTACCAAAACGTGGCACCCCTCTAAAAGCCAACAGCCGGTCCCAAGCCCGGACAAAGAGGGAGGGTTGCCCTGGATTGTTCTAGCAAGCCAGCTTGGCAAGACACCAAAGCTAAAAATGGATCAAAGAAAGATCAGACTGCGAAAGGGAGCGATTCGAGGACCTTAACCAGTTCTCACTGCCATGGTGACTATCGGAAGAGGATAGTAGGGCCTTCACCACTCGACATTATGAAAATAGGTCAGTGGAATTGCAAGTCACTTTGCAATGAGAGTGTCATCTCCGTGCTCACAGAAAATATGAAAAAGCGACGAATTAGACTGTTCGCGCTAAATGAAACACATCGATGTTGTGATGAAAGCACATATGGTGACTACACTCTAAACAACAGTGGTGTAACATATAAAGCAAAAAAACATCAGCTCGTGTCGGTGTGATCTACGACACCAAACTGGTGAAGATGATTAAGTTCATACCAGTTTCGGAAGGAAATGCGAAAGCTTTCATTGAAACATCGGGTGCAAGATTGAAATTGGTTGTTACCTATGCCCTGACTGAAAACGCTGATGAAAGTGAGTATGCAGCATACTTAAAGGAATTGGCGGAATGCACTCGGAGTTCAGACCAGATCTATTATGAAAAGATGCTCATTTTGGGAGACCTTAATGCAGTGATTGGCCTAGATCTGAATGACCATCTGCTAAGACAGATCGGGAAGGCAGCAGCAAGTGATGAGAGTAGCCGGAATGGTTTGCTCCTTGCAGAATTTGTCACTGAAGAAAAGTTGAGAGTTGATCATACTTTCCTCTTGAAGTCTGATGTGCGGAAGTGCACATGGAGACATCCGAGAACCAAGGAGCTGTCTCTGAAAGATTATGCACTGACAAAATTGTCGGCAGCAAAACATCTCAGAGTAAGAGACGTGAGAAGTTCTTGGGAGGATAGTTTGGACTCCGATCATGCAATGATGATAGTATGCATTGAAAAATGGCCATAAATGAATGCAAGGAAATCTGCGAAAGCGCAAAAGCTGCTGAATGATGTGCGGAGCAATTGCTACTCAATCCTTCAATCAGCTCCTGAGCTTTAAAAACTGAAACATATCCTCTCAGAACTAAGATCCTGAATCTTAGAAAAGTTAACACTGTAACTGATGTGTTAACAGAAGTAGTCGACAAACATGAGCTCGCAGAAGAGACTCTGTTGATAAAAACTGACTGCTGGGCTGCTCAGATAACGCCGAGCGAAGTAGAAACACTTCGAAAGAGAAAGGCAGCGCATAATCTGTACCGTTCTGAAAGATCAGAGAGCAGAAAGATCGAACGAGATAAATTGAACAGAGAATTGAAAATAATCACCTATGAATGCAAAGAAAGAGCAGTCGAGACAAACCTTAAAAGGTTTGAAAGCAGCTTGATGATAATGAAACCAGAATTCCCTATAAAATCTTGAAAGAGACGTTACGAACCTACAGGGTAACTTGGTTCGAGCGTAACAAGAAAATGAGCGGCCCCAGCAAAAGTCAATATCAAGAACATTATCAGAAGCTGTTCAAGCAACGACTGACTCAAAAAGCCACGGTGCTAGAAGCCCCCTCGAAGGAACCGAATAGTTCTAAAGACTTCTGTTAGGAACCCAATGAGGCTGAGGTTAGAACAACCTTAAGAACCCTGAAATCTGGGAAAGCACCTGGAAGGAGTGGCATTGTTCCTGAAATGTTGAAAGCGCTTTAGAAGGAGTTGAGTCCTCTTCTCACAAAAGTGTTCCAAAGCATTTGGACAGAAACAACAAAAAGTACCACAGGAATATAGGGACGCGAAAGTCGTTAGCTTGTTCAAGAAATGGCTGAAGACAGACCCGAAAAACTATCGGTCCTTATTTATGCTTGAAGCCGAAGGAAAATTTCTATGCAAAATTATCAAAAGCAGAGTTGAATCAAGAACAGATCACAAACTGGACAAGTTCCATTTTGGCTTCAAAAATGGACGGAGCACTCTGCAAGCCATCTGGGGATTGAGAGAGATCATTCAAGGCTCTAGAGAATCTAGAGAAGAGTTAGTGATTGTCTTCATCGACCTTGTCAAAGCTTTTGACTCGGTTGATAGAGAAACCACGATAAGATCTCTAAGAGCTTTCGAAGTTGAAAACGCCCTCAGATGCCTAGTATGGCAAATACATGAAAATGCTCACGGGGAACTAGACTCAAAGATCAAATTCAAATTAGAACGAGGGGTCAGACAAGGATGTGTCATTGGTCCACAAATATTTAGTTTAATATTTGATAATGTCTGCAAAAGGAGTCTAGCCCAAAAAGATCATCTTGCGTATGCAGATGACTTAGTGACACTGGCAAAAAGTGAGCAGCAAGCGCAGAGCAAATTGAATAAACTCAGCCTGGAAGTGGAGAAAGCCGGCATGGAAATTTCATTTCCAAAGACAGAAGTAATGACATTAAACATGGGAAAAGCATGTAGTGTTGCCCTCCAGGGCAAAAGACTGAATGAAGTCACTGAGTTTAAGTATCTGGGTTCGATAAATGGCCAATCTGATATTGAGGCCGCTGTGAAGAGTAACTGCACTAAAGCTAGAATAGCTATCGTAAAAATGAGACCTGTGCTAGTCAGCTCTACTCTCACAATGAGAATTAAATGTCGGCTAATTGAAATGTGTTTAAAGCTAGTAACTCTGCATGGGCTGGAAAGAGCCACAACGCGAGAGAAGGACATCGACAAAATGGGCGCTGTTCTCAACAAAGCCGGTCGCATGGTCGGTGAGACATGCAGCAAGAAAACTTACACATCTGAAGTCCTTGCACTGAAAGTCCCTCTGAGAGATATCAAGATAGAACTCGCAGTAAGAAGAGCGAAGCTTTGGCTGAGTCTCAAGAAGCTGAAAGATGATGAGTTCATAACGCGAAGGAGAAAGACGTTTTCCAAAGATTGGATGCGTGCACTCAAACTTGATCTAGAGAGACTGTGTGTAAAAGATATTGAAGAATGGATAAGAAATTCATCAAAAGTAGAGTATTCGCTGAACGTAAATACTCAAGTAAAATCAGGGGGCACGAGAGAACAAATTGTTGCATGCGTGATTGGAAACTGTGCAAGGCACTTTGCAACATCAAAAGAGATGCGTAGACATCTGAGAAATGACCACTCTGAAAGTGGCGAAGGATTGGATATGAGTCCTTTCCAAGCAAATGAGCCCACAAGAGCGCCAATGGTATGTCCAGCTACGGGCTGCAAAATGACATACAAGCAAATCAGATGGTGGCTTGACAACATGGAAAAGGCGCACCCTCAGTGTACAATGGTTGAAAGTGATAATGTCACTGAGGAATTAACAGCAGAACCACAGAGCACTGACCTGAGTGGGAACACATTGAGACAACAAGAAGATGAAAGCGGAATTTTAGTGCCCGCTATGACCCAGGGCATATACGCTCATCAAAAGTGTTCAGAACCACTGCTCGACCAAACACAGATGGTCGTACACCAAGAACTGCCCGATTGGTGAAAAATGAGATTGGGGCAGACTGAGAAGGCTGGATCTTCCAACATTGTCGTTCAGAAGACCGAGAGATGACATGATCGAGGCTTTCAAAATCATGCATCCAACAGTGGGATACGATAGCCGAGAATCTGCATCACTGCTCCAGAGGAGTCAATACGAACCAACACGAGGTCACTTTGCGAAATTCAGAATCGAGAAGTTCTACCTAAATTGCCGAAATTTTGCTTTTTCGCAAAGGATCGTCAAGGACAGGAGCTCCCTCTAAGAATCAGTTGTGGCCGCTTAAACCGTGAACTTGTTCAAAAAGGGACTAGATGCAAATCGGAGCACACACCGACTGAAACAGTCACCCCCATAGAAGAAAAGACAAACAAGTACGGACACCCAGGATATCAAAAATGCGGACTCTGTTGGTGCGGGAAATCAATCCTCTGCTAAGAGATCCTTATGGATTAGCTGAGTAAAATTGGCCACGATCATGACACAGGACCATACACAATTAGAAAGGATCAAGTCAAAATTTCCCGAGATTACCCAACATAACACGACATAGGATATTGTCAATCATAATCAGCTGTGAAGAGAGGACCACCTACCTGCTCACAGAATTCAACCTACGAAGACCTATGAACAAAAGACCTCAAGTTTGTTGCAACGAGCAGTTGAATTTGCAACTTCACCTAAAAAGCTTAAAATTGGTTTTTGATCAATAAATTGAATTAAACGAAATTAAAAGCTATCTCTTACCAATCAAAGATCCCCTCCCCCAGCTTAGTTAGTATAAATCTCTGATAACCTCCAGGCACACGTGCTATTTTCTTACAGAGTAACGTGCTGTATAACAACGTAGAATTTGTAACTGGGGGTCAATAAAAACACTGGTGTCGGTCAGAATAGATCCCTTTAAAGTACCAAAGCGAACAAAAACATCTTAGCACTACAAAAAGCGCACAAACAGAATAAGGGACAAAAATGTGAAGAACGATTTGGAAAAAGTGTGCTCTAAGAATCAAGAATCTTTCTATTTCTTAAACAGAAACACCAAAGTAAGTGCAAATTTTAATGCATTTTTAAGATATAGGATTCCAATACTTACATAGGCAACTCAAGCTTGGTTCACAATTAAGAAAGAAACAAAGGCGATCAAGAGAACTCAAGAGAAAGCTACAAATTGGATCCCAAGTAACAGGGAAAAGAACTACAAGAAAAGACTTCAAAATTTCATTGCGCTTCCCCTATATTCACAGATAGAGCTAGCTAAATCACTTGTTTTGATTGCTTTCTACTAAACACCAGATAAAATTAGCAAAATTATATTTTCCCGCGTATATGAAAACAAATGAAGTTGAACATGAAAACAAAGAGCAGACGTAAAGCAATACGGAACCTTATGCTTTCTATGCAGAACATCAAAAGATCTGGAAAAACATCTTTGATGAAATATGACAAAGTGTTACATAAGAAAAAGGAAACCGCCTGATGTAGTTTGTTGTCATCTACTTAAGTAAACGAAGACAATACAAAAAAATAATCGGCTGAAAGGGAGCAAATGTGCAGGCGAAAAGTGGGTTAACTCAAGGATCTCTGCCACGTTAGCTTTGTTCGTCATCTTGGTTAATGATCTACCTATGCAAGAGTCTAAATATAAATCTTTGTATTAAACCAATGACCTCAAGCTTAAAATAAACTGAAAAATGATTTGAAATCAATATATTGAAATAAACAAAAAAAAATTGCTATCTCTGACAAATCAAAGGTCAAGATAAGCATAGAAAACACAACATTAAAGAGATCAATTCTTCTTCGGCCAACTGCATAGCCAGCATAAATCTATTATGACCCGCAGGCACACGTGCTATTCTCGGGTCTTTCCCATTTTAGCCCCCATCAAAATATAGCCCCCCCTTATTGTATAATTACCATGATTGAGGGAGAGGGCTATGGGTTATATGACCACTAACGTGGGGGGCGGGCTACAAAGTGAAAAACCCCTATTTTCTTACATAGTAAGGTACTATATAAAAACGTATAATCTAAAACTGGTGGTCATAAAAAACACTGGGGGGTAAAACAGAATAGATCACATTAAAATACCGTAATATCCGTTACGGTTTGGGTTGGGGGTTTATTAAGCATTTTAGACCTCGAAATTACTGATGAAAATTGTCCACAGATTAATTTTTTAAACAGAGTTAGAATTAATGATTGAAAATACAAGAATTTTCAAAACATGAGAAGATGAAAAGCTATTTAGAGAATCTTAGAGATTTAGTTTCGAATATGGTCTTTGGTTTCGGTCCTATCAATGGTTGAATATTCTTAGGTTATTTTAACCCATTTTCTTTAATCTCTTTGGGATTTCCTCATAGTTATTTTTTACCGCACGGGTTCCTGTTTGTTAAACTATCAGATAACAGGTTTACCTGCCTGACGAATCCCGTCAAGAAACAAACATTCCCTGACGTCTCCCGTCAAAATGAAGTTCCGCGATGTTTCCCATCATTATTTATGATGCTCTCTTTATTTTGTTAAAATCCGGTTTACTCTTAGTAACAATCTCTTTTTGTTCTCCCATTTATTCTGAAATTTTAGAATAGTGAGTTCAATATGTATTTTATGAGCATGCCATACATTAATTTCTATGGTTTACTACACTGCATCCCTCCTAGAAAATTTGAGTGTTCCACTCGCTCCCAAGCAAAATTTTCAAAGTTCCATTTTCGAGTTCATAAATTCCTCTGCTTTTTTCAATCCCGTACTTGTCATAAATATTACGGGCCTCATCGTCTTCTCTATTTTTTTCGCCTAAAAATTAATTTTGAAAATGTCTTTCCGACCACCCATGTCCGGATGACAGAGCATTGACAACATTTTGAAGTGTTTCTGGATAGTGCTGGTTATGGCCCCTGTGGGGAATAGAATCTTATAAAAATTTGGAGGTCGACTGAACGGGCTCTGCGCGTTGATCGGCTCCAGCCTTCTCTGGATGACCTATTTTGAGGTCTGCTATGTTCCTACCCTACTGTTTAGCCTTCTGATATCTTCCTCGGCATTCTCCATTTCCCACTAAACACTCCCGTTCATCCAGCAGAGCGATACATTCTGTTGTCTTTCGGCTACATTCACAACCTCCTCCAGGTCTTGCTTCCATATTTCAACCTTCCTCCTGCAGGAGTGGTGCTGATTCTCAGCGCATTCAAGCAGTCGCTCGGTCTGAAGCAATTGTTCACATAACTTTTGACCTTCAAGTTCTAACTGCCGGAGCTCCTCTTCGAGCCGAACCCCGGCAGTTCCCAGCATTTCGCTGTTGTCAGTCTTCATTTGGTGTTCCTCCATTCTCTGATGCATCTCATGCAACTCCACAAAACTTATTGCTGCTCTATCCGCTATATTGGGTGGTTGCAGCTTCGTCAATGGCACCACATATCTTTTATTTGAGGTTACTCCAACAATCCGATACACTTGGTGCCTGACTATCGAACTGACCTCGCACAAATCGGGTAGATAGTAGCATTAATCGCCAATTTTTGGTTCTGCCATTCCTGCATATCATACACCTAAACAATCTAATGTGTCGATCTCAATTGCGGCCATATCTTGTACATATTTAGCTTTTTCTGCTTTTATAACTACAATGTTTGTATTACCATCACATCGTTCAACTGTTCCTTTTCTGGTCAATTTTTGTGCCTTAGAACGTTGTTTTAGATGATGAAAAAAATCCTAGTTCCCCAGTGGGTTAATGGGTTGCAGTGCAATTACAGAATTGGTGCCACTGCATATCGATTGAAAGAAACACACATACCAAACAAAACATGATTTTAGATCCAACAAAGATAGTCATTAAACTGATGGTTATTTCCGTGGCCGCATGCCAGATTTGGGTTGCTTCACTACCCAAGTGTTCAAAATTAGCAATTCAGGCCACTGGTGATTATATTTCAAGTCCGTGTTGAAATACTCTAAAGTCTCATGATCATATAAACTTCCGTGTCCCAGGAAAATTTTTCTTCCTGTTATTGATTTTCTCGAATGCCTTAATCTCTGTGCCGTCTTGCTGAGTCCAGGTCTTTGTCAATGAAAAACCCAGCAGTTGACCAATTGACGTTAACTCTGGAATTAGGTGTATTCTTGGGTTTATCAATAAGTTGTTTTCGTGGGCCATATGTTATCCATGACCCATTCTACAATTCCAGAGCGTTCGCACACATGGGGTTGCAATTAATTAGTGTGAAATTTCTACAGAATACTGTAGAAATAGTGTCCATGTATCTAATTAATTCTTAACTGTTTTCAAAAGACACCTTAATTGATAATTTCTCGGTACAAAACTGGTTTTCGACAACATTTAAGATAACTTTAGCGCACCTATGGACTTAAAGTATTCCTCCTGCTCTTTCTGCGTGCATACACAGGGTGTTTTGTTGATTTCGGAAAAATTGGTGTGATTTTCCGTTAATTGGTGTCGTTAAAACCATAGCTCTGTGCAGTTTTTCTAAGTGACAATTTAATAACTCTATTCGTTTCAGAACTTCAAACATGCCTAGAAAATTCCACACAAGAAGTTGATCGAGTTGTATATCCCTGAGATCTGTCTCGGATATATCTGTTGTTGAACAATTTTTTTCCGGAGCCGTCAATGTTTCGTTTCTGTAAAAAAATTTTCTGTGGTTTGTTTCGCAGAGCTGGAAATTATCTATCTATTTTGTCCTGTTTTTCAAATGAACAACTAGATGTCGTTTTGGTCTAATTTGCTAGTCAAGAACTTTTTTTCCAACGCGAACTATTTTTGTCACTATCGAGTCTGAAACTTTAACTCTTGTGAATTTATTTGGTTTTTTTTTCTTGGCACTGAAACTGATTCAAATGTGTCTCTTTGATATAACAAAATCTGCTCCTGTTTCAGAGGGTCTTTAAAATATAACCATGTTCCTTCATTTGCTTCCCTAGTTTCAATGACCAAAATTCCCATGAAAATTTCAGAATTATCATGATGTTACTTTTCTGTGTTTCACCTTTTGGATTGATCCAATCTACGGGGTAGACATAATTCACTCCTTTCTCATCTCCGACTTTCATGAATGTTTTTGATATCTTCTCAACAAACTCTGCGTCGGTTCGGCCAACATTCATCTCAATAAGGACTTCTTTAGTGGCATTGAATTCGAAGTCACCAAGACCCGGTAACCGCGCTTTGAGTCCCAGATATAGGTTTTGACAGACTGATTCTTTTATTGGGTAAAACATTGGAATTTTTTGTGATTTTTCGTTTAAGTCAGTTGCGCCGTCATACCAACTGCTTTTTTTCAGAGCAGTTACCTTATATGCAGCACTGTACATGCAGTGTTTCAGTTTACTCATGCTGCTCTGAGCGCAGATAAGTCCTTCTTTGTTTACCTGCTCCTCATTTATATAAGTTGTTTCGCATTTCGTCCGTTCCGTCTTAGCAAATTTTTGCGCTCGTATAAGGTTCTTGAAGTCATACCCCACAGCACAGTAACCAAGTAGGGAAGTTTCCAGTACAATTGTGTCCCTTTTGGTGAGTTCCTCCTCCTTCAGCATTTTTTCGTATCGCCCTTCAAATAAATACATCATTAACAGGTATTTCTTCAGAATCGTTATCCTTAAATAAAATTCCGTCTTT
This sequence comes from Convolutriloba macropyga, assembly GCF_964194025.1. NCBI lineage: Eukaryota > Metazoa > Xenacoelomorpha > Acoela > Convolutidae > Convolutriloba > Convolutriloba macropyga. Next base: position 50,843,205 of record NC_134475.1, read on the forward strand.
CAATTTCCGTGGTTTTGTTAATCAGACGCACGCACTTCTTGTTTGGTATCGTCGTTTGCAAACACGTGGTTCTATTTTTAGGAAATTCTTTTCCCTCACTTTTTTCAGCTGTTTCCGACAAACTATTCCGTTTCAGTTGTAGGGCTATTTTTGGCACAGGTGTCTTTGTGCTTTTACTTTTGTTGTTGGTGTTGGTAGTCATTGATCCGCTGGTACTCCCACCTCTTGGTGTTTCAAAAACTTCCTCCTTAAAAGCTTCACTGTGAGTTCCACTACCAGTGTTAGTCTGATTGGCATACCCTTCAGGTGTAGTTTCTCTTTTTTTCTCTGTCATCAACATTTGGAGTGTCAACTTCAATTTCCACAAAATCTTTGTCCTCTTTAGAATCATTTTGCGTTTTGCTCAGTTTGATCTTCGCCTTCCTAGATTTTTTCCTATCGATGAAAGCATTTCTACCGTTGAAACGTTTGAGGCTATCGTAATGGATTTTTTAATGTTTTTAGTTTAACATTTTCATTAATAAAATTTAGATCGTTAATTATTTCACGTATAACTTGTGGCCCACTGTAAAAGGATTTAAGATTTTTTGTCTGACCGGTTTTTATGGTGGGGTTGAACACAATGACAAAGCTGCCTCCTTCGTATTGCAGTCCAAACAAGCTTAGGTTGTAGTAGGTTTTTTGTCGCTCTTGATCCACTTCCATTTTTTTTCGTACCACTTCATGGCACGACTGTCGTTCGTATTTCAAGCAACCAACGTAATCGCTCAATGTTGGGTAAATTTTTTTTGGTACTGTTTGATGTATGCAATCAATTGGTAGAGCACAATGCCTTCCGAAAAGGAGGTAAAAAGGACTATACTTGTTCACAGAGTGGATTGATGATCTCTATGCCATCATTACTAGCGGAAGGTAATCACTCCAGGTGTTGTGATGTTCACCGAAAAACTTTGCAGGACTCTTTTCAATTGTGCGATTAGTACGCTCTATCATTGCATTTCCTTGAGAATGATAAGCTTTTGTTGTTGTACTGTTAATTCCCAGATCTTTACCCATGATCTGAAAAAGATTTGACATGGAGTTACTGCCCTTGTCACTACGAAGATTCGCCGGACAACCAAATCTCGAGGCCCATACGTTCACAAAAACCTTAGATAACGTTGAAGCTTCTTGGTTGCTAATGGGAATTGCTTCTTACCACTTTGGAATCTGATCTACGATTAACAAAATATATCTGTTTCCGCTTGACTCGGGTAAAAGTCCCATAATGTCCAAAGCTACTCGTCAAAAAGGGTGATTTGGCTTCCAAGTTGTCAGGTTGTGTATGTGCTTCTGCTGTGGTGACTTCTTCTGACTGCATACCTTGCAGGAACTTTCCCAGTCATGGACATCTCTTCTCATTCCGGGTCTATAAAACAGTTCCTGCACCCGATCAAATGTCTTAGCAATACCGAAATGTTCACAATGTTCATGAAGTAAATGTAGAAGTTCATGCAAAAGTGATCTTTGAAATACTATATGCGTTAAATTGTTGAATCCGTAATTACGCTTGTTTCTTTTAGTAAGATCCTGCCACGTTTTTTCTTTGAGGGCGTTTCCCACACTCAATCCAGTTTCTCAGTTCAAAAACTTCAGCTGCAATTCCCTAATGTTCAACTAATTGTTCCACAGATTTACCTAGTCCAATGGACCAGGTGTTTTTGTCTTTTACGTTTACTTGGTTTACTTGTTTGGGATCGTTGTCTTCTTTAGTCTAAGTTTCTCTCGACAGACAGTCTGCATGAGGAATCTTCTTTACAGCTTCGTGTTTGATTTCAAAATCAAATTGACCGAGTGTTTCTATCCATCTGGCTAACAATCCGTCTACATGTTTAAAACAATAAAACCACGTGAGGACTCTATGGCGGGTAACAATAAAAAAATTTGTCCCTATAGATAATTTCTGAAGTGTTGAGTGAAATAGTATATCGCAAAAAGTTCTCATTTGTCGCTGAGTAGTTTTGCTGATTTTTACTGAGTGTTTTGTTAGCGTAAGCAATTACTCTGTCACCCCATTGGTGTCTTTGGGAAATAATAGCGCCAATGCCAAACAAAGAGGCGTCCGTGGTTAAAGTATAAGGATCAGTGTCATTCGGATAACTCAAAATGTGTGCTTTCTGTAGTGCTTGTTTTAATTGTTCTACTGCTGTTTCACAATCATAGCTCTATGAAAAGTTCTACTTTTTGAGTAGTTTATAAAGCGGCTCTGCTAATTTTCCAAAACGCCTGTGTTGGATACAATGTGTCCCAGGAAAAGATTCTTTCCTGAAAAAACTTACATTTTTAGCATTTTATTTTCAAACCAGCGTCCCTAAGTTGTCCAAGTACTAGATCTAGACGGTAGAGATGATCTTCAAAATATCTACCAATGATGAATATGTCGTCCAGGTAAACTAACGCCACTTCATAAGAAAGTCCCGATATGATCAGTTCCACTAAATCTGGAAAGCCCCTGGCGCTGACGCCAAACTCATGAGCAGTCTCTTCCACTTTTACAGTCCCATTGATTTTACAAAAGCTGTCACGTTTTGCGATTCTTCATCCAGTACCAGTCGAAACTATCCCGATGTCAAATCGATGTTCGAAAAGTAGCCATTTCCGCCTAGAGAGAGAATAACTTTATTTATTCTTGGTTGTGGCCAACTGGTTTTTTCTATTTAATTGTTTAGGCTGTAATCCAAAACCAAAACCAAAACCAATCCAAAACCAATCTGTAGCTGCTATTTTTTTCACCAAAATTTATGGTGCTGCCCAATACGAATTGGTCGGTTCTATTAATTTCCCATCCTCTAGATCTTCAACATTTTTTTTCATTGCTTTTCTTTTATCAAAGCTCATACTGCAATAAATTGATGAACGGCAGTGCATCTTTGATGATTTTTATTTTGTGTTTAATTTTGTCACAATATCCAAAATCAATCAAGTTTCGGGAGAACACTTGTTGATGTCTCAAGATCAACTCTTTTATTTTTTCTTTCTGCTCATTATTTAGAGTAGATCCTTCCAGGTTGGCGTTTTTTCTCATTTGAAATGTTTCCGATGTTTTTGGTTTGTTTTGATTTGTAAAAACTAAATTCACAAATAAGTTTTGTTTATTTTCGAGATAATTTTGCAATTTGGTGTCCTCCAGTTACTGGAGTGTCCTTTAGATTTATCACCTTTATTAGACTAGAACCATTTTTTCGATATCATGCAAGCGGCTAGAAGCAAGCCAGTTTTCATTTCAAAATCTTCAATTGCTTCACTAATTTTTCCACTCGCGGAATTTCTCCGTTTTTGTCACCTAATTTAATTTTCACTAGACATTCATTTTTACTTTGAATGTAAGTGTTCTCTCCCGCAATTGCAAAAATTTGAACACCTCGCGTTTTCTCTGTTGTCAGCGGTATTGAAATGTCATATTAACTACTATATAAATTGTCTTCATATAGGTTTAATACACACTTTTTCGTCTTCAGGAAGTCACTTCCTGGCAGACACTCGATACCTTTATCTGTCGTTATCACAAATTCCTGTTCAATATCTGGTAGTATTGGCTGCAACTGCACCAGAAGTGTTGTTCTTCCTATTATTTTAACAGCCAAGTTACTGGCTGTTAATACTAGTTTCGTGTATGTTTGCACATTTCCCGGTTTCCCCAGTTTTTTGTTTGTTGACCAGCTCAAAAGCGATATACTACTTCAACTGTCTATTAATCCAACGCATCTGTTTCCTTGAAGTATAATTTCTTTACATTCATTTAAACAAACATTTAAGCGTTTTATTTTATTTGTCGAACAGACACTAATTACATTACAGTTCTCAGCCGGTTTCTTTTTGAAAGTGCATTTTAGTTTCAATTGTTGGGAACTTCCACATAGAAAAGAATTTCGACAACTTCTCGATATGTGTCCTTCTTGTCCACAGGCTCTGCACTTGAAATCATACCTGTCGTTTCTCCGAGACTGTTCATCTCTTCCGAAAGATGTCTCTGTGACAAGCTTCTGGCGTTGGAAATCGCCGCCGATCGCTGAACCCACGATCTTGTTGCTGTCTTCTATCACGTCTGTCGTCACCCCACCGTCCCTGGGAACTGCTCCCCTCCCTAGATTGGTTTCGACGGTTTTCTCGGTGTTTGTCAGCTACCAACAATTGGTTCACAAGCTTGGTGACGGCCTCCACTAAATCTTTTGTTTCATCCCGTCTAATTACTGCAAATTTCGGTGTTTGCTCTTCCTCTTCTCTTCTTGTCACTGATTCCAGATGCAGTGCTTGTTTCAATTTTCAAACTGCTTCAATTTTTATATCCTTGTCGCCGACTTGCTTTCTGAGATCTAACCTCACCTGACTATGGTTGATTCCTTCTATAAAACCTCTCAGAAGCAGATGGCCTCTTATATCCTGCGAATCCTTTGGGTAAGCTTTCAAAGCCAATTGCTTCAAATCCCCCAGAAAACCTGTCAGTTTTTATTCTGGTTGCTGTACGCGGCGAGCTAGTCGTCCCCAGAAAACGACCAGTTTTTCACTATAGTGTTCTCAAAAAGAAAAACTTTTGACGCATTCATCATAATTTTCTCTTGTAGCTTGCGGTAGAGTGCGATAGAACTCTATGGTAGATTTTTGTAGCCTAAGTGCAAAGTAATGAGGCCATTCATCAACTTCGCGGGCCGGATTTCCTTCCGTTCTTTTCCACTTTTGTAGTTCCGCTAATAGCTCGAAATGCGTCAAATCGTTTGAACAGGTAAAAGCTTCCGGTAATATCATTCCAGAGGTCGTGCCCGTTGCCATTTTTCTTTTCCCCTACTTATGTCGTACCGCTTTTAAAAATTTCTTAAGTTGTTGAAAGTATTATTTTCTATATAATAATTACCAAGTTGATCGTCACTGGGGGGTGTTTTCTCTCTTTAACTTTGATTTTTATGAAAACTTTCTTTATTTTACTGTTTAAAACTTTCGGTTATAAATCCTAACGCTTATTTTAATATGGTTTTTCATTTTTACTTATTTTTTGTTCCCTTAATTTCAAAGAAGTTTTAGTTTACAGTCTTATAGATTACTGTCCAACCTAATTTTTTTTATTTTTTTAATTTGAATTTCTGAACTCCGATTTGTTCTGTTTTATTGATGTTAATAATATATTTTTTTGCTCTAATTACAACATAGCTGATATTAGGTGCTTTAGTTTTCTTTTACTTTCTCCTGTTTATTGTTACCTGATCAATTTTTTTTCTCTTTTTTTAATTAATGGTAGTTTCAGAAAAAGTCAATATATAATTTTCAGAGTACAAAACAGCGCGATTGACTTTATTGATTTTACAACGCTTTTCTTCTCTTTTCTTTTCTTTGATCTTTTCTCTTTTCTTTTTTTTTGGTTCCGATGGTTAGGCCGCTCGTTATCCACTAGTCAATTTAGCAGCTAAGATTGAAATAAAAAATGTTTCCTAGACTAACAAGACGAACGCAGTGGCGATCAGTTTCAATTATCAACGACAACAACTAGAAAAAACTGTTCATTTCTACTCACTTGTTGTGATGCGCTCTTTCCACACAAGGAATTTTCTCTATTCACCAGCGTTCAAAAATTAGCACCACGCGAGTAAATTCTCACTTGTGAAAACTGATTACCTGCGACTGATTCCGCTGTGACTTCTACAACTGACTTCCACAAAATTTGTTGGAAATTGCTGGAAATTGTTGTTTTGTTATCCCAAATCTTGTGTTTTATTTATTTAACTCGAGATAAATTCGATTCTCAAGTTCTCCAATTCAAGTTCATTTTGTTTGCGTCTTAATACCGACAAGTTTGTTAACGTTTTCAAAATGTCAACTTTTTAAAATCTCTGTCGCCATTGTAATATCCGTGCACTGTGTACGGTTACGGTGTGGGTTGGGGGGTTTTCTTAAGCACTTTAAATCTCGAGATTACTGATGAAAAATCAAAGACTTTAATTTAATTATGAAGAAGTAAATATTCAAACGTTTTAATACAGAGTTAAAATTAATGATTGGAAATACAAAAAGTTTCAAAAGATGAGAAAATGAAAAGCTATTTATAGAAAAGGCAGCTCAATTATATGAGGTTTAGTTTCAAATATGGTCTTTGGTTTCGATCCTATCAATGGTTGATTAATCTTAGATTATTATTACCCATTTTCTTTATTCTCTTTGGGATTTTTTCATAATTATTTTCTACCGCGCGGATCCTTGTTATTTAAACTAACAGATAACAGGTTTACCTGCCTGACGAAATCCGTCAAAAAACAAACCTTACTTGACGTGTCCCGTCAAGATGAAATTCCGTGATGATTCCCATCATTTTTTATGATACTTTCTTTATGTTGTTAAAATCCGATTTACACTTAGTAACAATCTTTTTTTCTCCCACTTATTCTGAAAATTTAGAATATAGAGTTCAATATGTATTTTATGAGCATGCCATACATTAATTTCTATGGTTTACTACAGTACCAAATCGAACAAAAAGATCTTAGCATTACAAAAGCGCACAAGTTGAATATTAGACAAAAAAGTGAAAAACAATGTGGGAAAAATGTCCGCTAAGTGTCAAGAAGCCTTTTTTCGTTAAAAAAACAAAAAAGTAAGTGAAAAATTTAATGCATGTTTACGGTTTGCGGTTTCAATACTTACATATGCCACTCAGCCCTGGTTCACTATTAAGAAAGAAAGCGATTGAGAGGTTTCATCAAAAGGCAACAAATTGGATCCTAAGTAACCGGGAAAAGAACTACAAGAAATGGCTTGATATATTTATTGCACTTTCCTTATATGCATACATAGAGCTAACTAAACCACTTGTTCCTCCCGGGAAATTATGATATCAACATTCTGATCTAAATTCTGACTATCAACTAAACACCTGATAAAATGACCAAAAAGATACAAATAAAACATAGCTGGCATATTGCCAGAAAATAACCGCAAAAATTTGTAGATCTGCAGTCCTGAAGGTTTATATAAAACACACCAAAAATTAGTGTTTACAAAGGAAATTTCGAAATTAAGATTAGAAATTTGTGTAATTTATTGCTTCTTCTATTAGCTGCTCTTAAAAAACATTCAATTAGAGTGATACGCACTCATTTGACCTTATCTCTTTGAATTAAAGTATACAAAAAATCAATTTTAGGGTGAGTAAGTCACTTTTGAGAGTGAGATAAGTTACATGTGACAAAAAATTTAATCACGCGCATAAACAAAAAAATCTGTCCTCAAATAAAGTGAACAAAGACGTCATGCACGCAATTTGGTTGAAATTGCCTGAAAAAATGAACAAAAAGGCGACTTGAAGTGAATGTGACGTAATATTGACGTACCAAAAAGCGTGACGACAAAATGAAAAAAAATAGAAAGCCAACAATTGTTTTGCGGTTATTAAAAAGACCAAAAAAGTCAGAAGAAAATGTCTGGAGACGCTCCAGCCGACTGTCAAGTATTATCTGGAAAATCAGAAATATGGCTATAGGTGGTTTAAAAAAAATTTGATTTCTGAATTATATCTGAATTACATTCCTGGGCGTTATTCACAGGTCAACTTATTTACATGGACACAGGTCAACTTATTTACCTTATTGCAACGGCATCACAGCCTAGTGCTAGTACTTCCTCTGCTATTACTTCTACTACTACTACTTCTGCTGCTGCTTCTACTACTACTACTTTTACAACTACTACTACTACTAGAACTACTACTACTACTACTACTACTACTACTACTACTACTACTACTACTACTACTACTACTACTACTACTACTACTACTACTACTACTACTACTACTACTACTACTACTACTACTACTACTACTACTACTAATACTACTACTGCTACTACTAATATTACTACTACTTATACTACTACTACTACCACTACCATTACTACTACTACTACTACTACTACTACTACTACTACTACTACTACTACTACTACTACTACTACTACTACTACTACTACTATCACTACTACTACTGGTAGTACTTCTGCTACTACAACAACAACAACAACAACAACAACAACAACAACAACTAATGCTAATACTACTTCTACTACTACTACTACTACTACTACTACTACTACTACTACTAATAAAAGTAGTACTACTACTACTACTACTACTACTACTACTACTACTACTACTACTACTACTACTACTACTACTACTACTACTACTACTACTACTACTACTACTACTACTACTACTACTACTACTACTACTACTACTACTACTACTACTACTACTACTACTACTACTACTACTACTACTACTACTACTACTGTTTCAACACTTTAATTCCAAATATGAAATAAAGGCACGGTTGGCAACAAATACAAACAAAACAAGAAGGGTTATTTGTTTGGTTATTCTGTGAAGTGCTGTACGACGAAATTGTTGAAGGCATTCTTTGACCCGGTTGCTGCTTTCTCCTGCAATCTGGTGAACGATACTTTGTTTCGTACACAGTCTCCTTCGATTTGACTCATCCATGTTTTCCGTTGCCCCCCAGGAGCGCGTCTAGCATGGACGTATTGATCGGGCGGGTCCCAATCGAAGGCACTGCGGGCTAATCTTCCTGGTTCCCTTCTCTGGATGTGTCCGTACCATTTTATCCGTTTGAGCATGATCATCGTGGATAGTTGGGGCATTCGTGATCTTGACATAATGTCTTCGTTCGTTGCTTTCTCCATATATGACACACGTAGAATTCTCCGAAGACAACCACAGTGGAAACTCTCAAGTTTTCTCTCCATTAATTTTGAAAGAGTCCAAGTCTCTGAGCTGTACAGCACGGCTGATAAAACGAGTGCTTTGTACAAATTGCACTTGAGGTGCACGCTGAGCTGTTTGCTCTTCCAGAGATTTTGGAAGTTAGCAAACCGTTGTCTACCTTCTGCAAGTTTGCAATTGACTTCCTGCAGGTCTCCATGCTTGAGGCTGACATATGATCCGAGATACTTGAACGCTACTATGTTTTCAAACTCGTTTCCGGGAACATCTTGTACTTTGCAGGAAAACACGCGTGTGGCAACTGCTTTAGGTTTGCCACAGTATCTCGATTGGTGAACTTTTCGGCCATTGACTGTTTTGAACTTTCTTTCACACTTGTCACAGGTAAGGCTCGCCTCTAGTTGCTCGAACTTTGACTTGTCGACGACATTCTTTGACAAACCGGCTTTGCAGAATCTTGTTTGGTGCACTTTGCGTCCGGTAACTGTACTGAATTGCCGCTGACAATTCTGACATCTTAAAGACTCTTGGTCAGCCACCACTGACCGACTCTCATTTTCTAGTGACTCTGAATCTGCTACCGCAGATTGTTGTTGTGAAGCTACCAACGCTGGCTTAGCCACCGCTAAGCTTTTCAATCTTAGCTTCCGGCCATCTTGTGTTTCGAACCAGCCCGCTTTCTTTTTCGTTCCCAGCAGCACCTCCGTGCTGATGGTTAGTCGTGACTGGCTAGATGTCTCTGCCAGGAGTCCTAGTTTGCCTTTATGTGTTCCAGTGAGTATCTCCACGTTCTGTTGGATACTAGGCACTGCAACAACATTTGGGCTGTCGCATTTTACGCCCATATTCTTTGTTTTGGCCACATTAATCTTCAGACCAGCGGCTTCCGCAAGAGCCTCGATTCGATGTAGGTTTTCTTGCACCTCACTGTCTGAGACCCCCACGAGAGCAACATCATCAGCAAAATCTAAGTCAGCCACCAATCTCCCAATGTCTAATCCTCCATGCACCGAGTTAGCCAAAATGTAGTTGATGACAAGGCCGAATAGGATTGGGGACCACACATCACCCTGCCTAACGCCCGTTCTGACATCAAATAAGCGTCCTTTCTCACCTTCGGCTTTGACTCGACATTTGAATCCATCATAGCTGTTTCTTATGATGTTTATCACTTTTTGCGGAAGACCATAGTGTTTCATTATCTGGTACATCTGCTCACGATCGACTGAATCGAATGCCGCTCGAAAGTCTATGAAACAAAAGCTAATATCCAATTGAAACGCCATTGATTTCTCTATTATTTGACGCAGGGCAAAGAGTTGATCGGCGCATCCTCTGCTTTTTTTGAAGCCGCACTGCTCTTCCCTTAAGACGCGATCCACTGAATCTTTGCATCGATTGAGAATAACGGAAGCGAACACTTTGCCTGGTACTGACAATAGAGAGATTCGTCGGTGGTTTGAACACTCTGACCTCTTTCCTTTACTCTTGTATAATGGGACAATTTCTGCTACCTTCCAGTCATCGGGCAGAACTTCCGTCGACCAACACTTATCTATGATGTCCCAGAGCCACTCGACAATACCCTTGTGTGCTTTCAACATCTCACAGGAAATGTTATCGGGTCCACTTGCCTTGCCATTCTTCAACCTGCGGACAGCTTCAAGCACTTCTTCAAATCGAATTGGGCTCAGGTCAATCGACAAGCTTTCAGCTGCTTCTTCGGGATCCAATCTCGTACTGCAACTGGATGTTGAGGGATTCAGGAGTTGACTAAAATGTTCCGTCCAGCGTTCAAGTCGTTCCTCTTTCGTCCGTAAGTTGACGCCAGTGCTTGAAACTAATTTGGTCAACTGGGGACTCCAGTTTCGGCAAATCTGCTGTGATGCCCCAAAAACCTCTTTCAAGTTGCCTCTGTCCGCAAAGCTCTGCACTTCTTGGCCTTTGCGTTCAAGCCATGCCCGTTTGTCTGCACGTAGAGCTTTTCTGACTTCCTTACAGCAGTTTGTGAACTCTAACAACGCCACCGCGCTGCTGTGTTTCTTCAACTGTAGATCAGCTCGTTTCCGGATAAGTTCCAGAGAATCTGGAGAAATCCAAGGTTTGTTCACTCGCTTGTCCGGAAGGAGGCATTTCACTGCTGCTTGGTTCAGGGCTTTTCGAAAATTGTCCCAAGACTGCTCTGTATTCTCGAAATCGCCGCTCTTATCAAGATGTAACTTGACCTCCTGCGTGAATAAGTCACGCGTTGTTTCATCTTGCAGCTTTGCAGAACTGATTCTGGGCGTGAAACATGGCTTTTTAGACAAAAGTTTCATAGATACTTCCGCAATGACCAGTTCATGATCGGTAATTGTGGTTTTCCCTCTTCTGGTCCTCACATTCGTCAGACATCCTCTGTATCTCTCCGCAAACAGAATGTGATCCAGCGTCTTTTTTCGACAACTCGGATCGGGAGGGTTGTAGGTGTACCGATGCACTTGTCGATGCTGGAACCATGTACCACCTACGAGCAATTTGTGTGAAGTGCAAAATGATAACAACTTTTCCGAGTTTTCATTTTCTTCACCCATTCCAAACGGGCCTCTGCAGCTCATGGTGTCATTCAACTGGTGTCCAGGCTCTGCATTGAGGTCACCGATGACACAAATACGCTCCCTATGTTTGAAGCTGTAAACTAGGTCTGAAAGTTGACTCCAAAACAAATCCTTCTCTTGGAGACTAGCTTCATTCGTAGGTGCGTAGCAGACAACAACAGCTAGGTTGGCTCTCCTCCGAGCCGCGAACTTGACGTAGCAAATACGTTCACTTAGAGCCACTTGTTCTACGATGCTGTTTATCAATGACTTCTTTACAGCAACGCCCACTCCTCCTTGTCTCGACTTTACACCAGACAACCACGAGTCAGACAGGTAGAGCTTGTGGTCTCCGAGATCAATTTCTTGCTCCTGCAATCTCGTCTCCTGCACTCCCAGAATATCCAACTTGTATTGCGCCAGATCCATTTTCAAAGCCTCTAAAGATCCGGCTTGGGTCAGTGTTCTGACGTTTAAAGTTGCAATTCTGAGTTGGTTCCTCGGTAGATTCTTAGCACCCCTTACCCGGGACTCGGGGCCATGGTTGAATGTACTCATTGCTTTGGTGTTTGAAGGCTGAGATACGACTAGTTGCGCCACAAACTAGAAGACCAGTGCCTCGTTAGCTCGACCATGTGAGCGGAGAGCCGCAGCACATGACCTACCCCCAGGGGACACCACGTGGAGGTGAGGTTGGAATACTACTACTACTACTACTACTACTACTACTACTACTACTACTACTACTACTACTACTACTACTACTACTACTAATACTACTACTACTACTACTACTACTACTACTACTACTACTACTACTACTACTACTACTACTACTACTACTACTACTACTAATAATAATAATAATAGTAGTAGAAGTAGTAGTACTACTACTACTACTACTACTACTACTACTACTACTACTACTACTAATACTACTACTGCTACTACTAATATCACTACTACTTATACTACTACTACTACCACTACCACTACTACTACTACTACTACTACTACTACTACTACTACTACTACTACTACTACTACTATCACTACTACTACTGGTAGTACTTCTGCTACTACAACAACAACAACAACAACAACTAATACTAATACTATTTCTACTACTACTACTACTACTACTACTACTAATAGTAGTACTACTACTACTACTACTACTACTACTACTACTACTACTACTACTACTACTACTACTACTACTACTACTACTACTACTACTACTACTACTACTGTTTCAACACTTTAATTCCAAATATGAAATACAGGCACGGTTGGCAACAAATACAAACAAAACAAGAAGAGTTATTTGTTTGGTTATTCTGTGAAGTGCTGTACGACGAAATTTTTGAAGGCATTCTTTGACCCGGTTGCTGCTTTCTCCTGCAATCTGGTGAACGATACTTTGTTTCGTACACAGTCTCCTTCGATTTGACTCATCCACGTTCTCCGTTGCCCCCCAGGAGCGCGTCTAGCATGGACGTATTGATCGGGCGGGTCCCAATCGAAGGCACTACGGGCTAATCTTCCTGGTTCCATTCTCTGGATGTGTCCGTACCGTTTTATCCCTTTGAGCATGATCATCGTGGATAGTTGGGGCATTCGTGATCTTGACATAATTTCTTCGTTCGTTGCTTTCTCCAGGTATGACACACGTAGAATTCTCCGAAGACAACCACAGTGGAAACTCTCAAGTTTTCTCTCCATTAATTTTGAAAGAGTCCAAGTCTCTGAGCTGTACAGCACGGCTGATAAAACGAGTGCTTTGTACAAATTGCACTTGAGGTGCACGCTGAGCTGTTTGCTCTTCCAGAGATTTTGGAAGTTAGCAAACCGTTGTCTACCTTCTGCAAGTTTGCAATTGACTTCCTGCAGGTCTCCATGCTTGAGGCTGACATATGATCCGAGATACTTGAACGCTACTATGTTTTCAAACTCGTTTCCGGGAACATCTTGTACTTTGCAGGAAAACACGCGTGTGGCAACTGCTTTAGGTTTGCCACAGTATCTCGATTGGTGAACTTTTCGGCCATTGACTGTTTTGAACTTTCTTTCACACTTGTCACAGGTAAGGCTCGCCTCTAGTTGCTCGAACTTTGACTTGTCGACGACATTCTTTGACAAACCGGCTTTGCAGAATCTTGTTTGGTGCACTTTGCGTCCGGTAACTGTACTGAATTGCCGCTGACAATTCTGACATCTTAAAGACTCTTGGTCAGCCACCACTGACCGACTCTCATTTTCTAGTGACTCTGAATCTGCTACCGCAGATTGTTGTTGTGAAGCTACCAACGCTGGCTTAGCCACCGCTAAGCTTTTCAATCTTAGCTTCCGGCCATCTTGTGTTTCGAACCAGCCCGCTTTCTTTTTCGTTCCCAGCAGCACCTCCGTGCTGATGGTTAGTCGTGACTGGCTAGTCGTGACTGACTCTTGAATGTACTCATTGCTTTGGTGTTTGAAGGCTGAGATACGACTAGTTGCGCCACAAACTAGAAGACCAGTGCCTCGTTAGCTCGACCATGTGAGCGGAGAGCCGCAGCACATGACCTACCCCCAGGGGACACCACGTGGAGGTGAGGTTGGAATACTACTACTACTACTACTACTACTACTACTACTACTACTACAACTACTACTACTACTACTACTACTACTACTACTACTACTACTACTACTACTACTACTACTACTACTACTACTACGACTACTACTACTACTACTACTACCAAACGGCTACTGCAGTTACTACTACTGCTACTACTACTACTACTACTACTACTACTACTACTACTACTACTACTACTACTACTACTACTACTACTACTACTACTACTACTACTCCTACTGTTACTACTACGGCCGACATGAATTTAGATAAGGCGATCCGTGGATTACGGATTACGGTTTGCTCGGAGATTTCTCATTTCTGTACCAGGAGCTCAAATAAAATTTGTTTTTGTTAGCAAATGTCTTAATCTGGCCAAAATTGAAAATGGCCCTGCAAGAAAATTTTTTCCATATTCATAAGGCTCTAAAAAATTAGTTAATTTATCAAAAATGTCTGTTTTTCTCTAAAGTAAGTTTTAAAATTAGCTTTTAGGTTGATAGTCACGCTTAAGAGCTTTTCAGAACATTTTTTTTTATCATTCTAGCTATCTTATTTGTTGTTTTTTTTGGCCGGGCAGAGTAAGGTAACATCCGTGGCCAAACAGTAAGGGAAATTCAGAACACTGTTACTTCTCCAAAATTTAACTTTTTGATTTTTCCTTTCAGTTTTTTTTGCTGTTTGACTAAGTTCTGGCATTGTTGTTCATAGTGCAGTTGCATTAAGTGCCTGGAAATGACCTAATTTTTAGGTCGTAAACTGAAAGTGACCTAAAAATGTGACAATTGAACTGCAAGAAAAGTGAAATGTGGCGAAAACTGGAAAATGAGTCCTGAAAACTGAAAAAATAGATGGCTGTGGAAAATAGTCAAACCAGACAGGGCAAATTTTTCTGGTAGTAAGGAGCCTATGAAAACGAAAAAAAACAGGTTTTCAAAAATATCGACTGGAATTTGGGTACGATTTTTTTGTTATTTCTGGCCGGATGCGAATATTTGCAAAACACTTACTTAACTTTGATGTGCTCAGCAAAACAATTTTTAAAACTCGATTTCAATTCAATGTCCGAGTTTCAAGTGGCCATATATATAAGTGTGCCATATAGTTTAAATGATAAAAGAAAAAACAAAGTTGAGTACAATAAACAATTTCCGAGGAGACTCAGCAAAAATAG
The DNA here is from genome assembly GCF_964194025.1 of Convolutriloba macropyga. NCBI lineage: Eukaryota > Metazoa > Xenacoelomorpha > Acoela > Convolutidae > Convolutriloba > Convolutriloba macropyga. Next base: position 50,858,339 of record NC_134475.1, read on the forward strand.
GGCCATTCATCTTTTATGCAGATTGTGCTTTCAATTGTTTTAAGTCAAAAAAGTTCAGAGATAACAATCTCCTTTGTCTGAGCTCCAAATTTTCAAAAAAATTTCTAAATTTTGTCTGAAAGTCTTGCCAAGCAGCAGAAAATTATAAATGCTGATAATGAATTTTTGCAACTTTATAGTTTTTCATGTTTTCAAATCTCCTGTTAAAAGAAAAAACTTACAGAAAAAAGCTTCTTCAAAACATTCTTTTCTGAAACGAGAGGTTTTATTGCCATATTCCGTTTTTTTGTTTTTTTTTTGCGAAAAACTGGAAATTGCGTACAGTGCAGTTTGTTGTCAAACTGAAAATGTTGAGATCATTTTAAGTGTGGAACGTGAACAAGGTCTATTTTAGTTCGGCAAAAAACTCCATAGCTAACTCTGCCAGTTAATTGTTTTCCGCTACACTCAGTAATTAAACAGAAAAAAATGTTGTATCTTTGCAAAAACGGACACAAAAAAAGCAGTAACTAAAAATATTTTTGAGCCGTACAGAAAAAAAATTTTAAGGAACTGTTTTCGATATTGTTCATGAGCTACTAATTATCGTTCCACTTCGGTTTTTAGCAGAAAAAAACAATCACGTTAACAATCACGTTACTACATCAGAAAAATCCTATAATAAGTTTCAAATCATTTCCTCGAAATGCTTTTGGATGCTCAGAAGGAACAAGATAGTCAAAAATTTTTCAAGCCATGAAAATATTTAGCCCAAAATGTATCGTGTGAGTGGAGTGTTTTGCATGAAAAAAACGAGCCTTCAAAGCTTCTCTTCATATCTCAGGTACTACAATAAGTACATCATTGTAGACATTCCATGATGCAATTGGTTCAGATTTTTTTTCAAGTCTTAGAAAACTCAGAAACAACAATTTTTGCAACTCCACAAAAAATGTAGCTTATTGCGATGCTCATTGCTTTTAATTCATAAAACGTAGGTGTCTTTCTGAGGTCTCAAAACCAATGGTGCAGTGGAAGAATGTGTTTTCTGAGGATGGAGAAAAGTCTGCAGTCAAACCATTGCAAAAAGATTCATCTTGTAAAATATTGATTCCGTTTGTCCTTTAGATTTTCAACTGAAATTTGGGTAAGAAGAAGGTGACCGAGGCAACCTTTTTTCAAAGAAAATTTTCTGATTAGACTTCCACGAAGATCTCATCCCGATAACTTCGTTATTAATTGACATTTTCTTGCAATTTTGAAAAAAAAAGAGAAGAAAAATTTTAAAAAATTACAAAACAATGAGAATGAATGATCCAAAAAAGGTTACCTGATCAATTTTGGAGCCGTGTATCTGTTAAGAGTTATGACTGCACTTCAATTTGATGCATTAAAAAACAATTCTGTAGGAAAAAAGCCTATTTCAGAATTTTTAACCGAGAAAAACTGGAACTTGGACTCAAAAAAATCTCAAAGTGTCCTCAATGTCTCAAAATGTCCTCAATAATTGTTATTTAGATTTTAAAATCATTAATTGAACAAGCATATGAGTTCCGCAACTGTTCTAAGGATGCGAAGGCAAAAGTGCCAACACAAATGATTGATGGGCGGCAAGAGTTGCATCCCAAACTTTTTGGCTCGGCCAGACTGCTCTGCTAACAAAACAAGCGTTCATAATGCCACTTCAACTCATAATTGTTTCGATTAAAATACCACCTGAGGCAATTAAAGATTTTAGGAAATGTACTTTGTGTTACTGTAGTTGGTTCAGAAAATTAAAAAAATGCAGAATTTGATTTTGTGAATTTATTTGTGGCTTATGGTGGTGTTCACCGCTCTTTTCAATCAAATTAAATTGTCTCTGTGTCGCCTCAAGAAGAATCAATAGCTAACAGAAGTTGTAATATTGAGTATTGAGCAACGTTTTCAATCGGAGAAGTAAAAAAATATAATGATTCGAACGAATATAACCATTCAGCTTTTCAACTGGAATTCGGGTACAGGGAAGATTGCTAATGTCAAAATAGACAGAATGGGGGAAATCAGTTAGCAGCTTCTTCCCTTAAAAATCGCTTCCTTTTCTAATGCTGAACTGTTGCGCCTGGGAACAGCTAGCAGTAATTTATTAAGATCGGTTTGTATTGCAAGAGCTTCGGAATTGTAAAAATTTGGTAGATTACTTTTTTCTCAGAGTCCAAAATGCCGAATTAAGTGCCAGAGCCTTCAACTTAAGATGATCTCCTATTTCTTCAATTTGACTTTTTGCTTGAATTCAAAGTCATTGGCCACTCAATTTCTTTGAAAACACTATTTGCGCCACGGGATAGTTAACAGTTGTGCCCGTGGATGTTTCGCAGAAGTTTGGTATCATAATAAGATGAGTATCATTGTTTTTAACGTTGCTAAGTTTGGGACTCGTAGAAAATTTGACTGATCTTGTATTTCTCTAAATCCTTCAGAAGATTAGAAGTTAATTGCAGAAATTAAACAATAGCTTAAAAAAAACAGGGGACCAACCCGAGTTGATGGACAGAGCATTCAACTCAGTTTGATCCATTTTTTTTAATTTGAATTCTTTTTGCTTAATTTCAAAAAAATTGGCCACTCATTTCCATTCCAAACACCAACTACTCCACTGGATAATTAAAAGTTGTACCCGTGAAAATTTTGCAGAATTTTGATGTCATAATAAGACCAAGATCAGCGTTTTTATTGTTGCAAAATCTTGGGATTTGTAAAAAAAAAATTGTAGGATCTCACTTTTCTCAAAGTCCATCACAATTTTAGGGGTTAACAGCCGAAAAGTATTATTGGCTGAAAAAACGCATCCAAAGTTTTTAATTAGGAGGTTTAAATAATAAAGGGCCAGCCCTAGTTGATGTCCAGAGCCTTCAAATCAAGTATACCCTATTTTATCCAATTTGACCTTTTTGCTAGTTTCAAAATATTTGGTCACTCATTTTTTTTTCAAAACACTGCCTATACGACATGATAGTTGACAACTATGCCCATCGACAACTTTCAGGTGATTATTATCCCAGAATAAAAAATATTCTTTATGAGTGTTGCAAAAGCGTGGGATTAAAAAAATTGTGGATCTCAATTTTTTATAACTCCAATAAGAAGTTTAGGGGTTAATTGCCGTAAGCAAACGTTGGCTTATAACAAAGCTCAAAGTTTTTGAGGGTTTCGAAAAAAATGGATCAACCATGTTGAAAGACAGATTCTGCAACTCAATTTGATCCCCCCATTTTTTCAGTTTGACTGTATTTGCTGAAATTCAAAACAGTTGAGCACCTAATTTTTTTCAAAACACCTACTTTTCCACAGGAGAGTTAACAGTTACGCCTGTGAACAAACTGCAATGAGTGGTATAATAAAAGGATAAAAATTAATGTCTTTAGTGTTGCCAAATCTCCGAATTTTTGGATAAAAAAATTGGCGGATCTTAGTTTTCTCTAAGTCCATCACAAGATTATGGGTTAATTACCTGAAAAGATTGTTGACTTAAAGAACGCATATGCAATCATTTTGAGGGAAATAAAATAAAAGGAGAACCTCCCCGAATTGAAAGACAGCGCCTTCATCCCAAATTGATCCCCTATTTTTTTTTCATTTTGTTTTTTTTTGTTGAATTCCAAAGTCATTGGTCTCCTAATTTCCTTCAAAAGGCACTTATACCGCATGATAGTTAACAAATAAACCCATGAAAAAATTGCAACTGCTTTATTCATATAATAAAACAGATTATTGCTTAATTAGTGCTTAGACAATAAAGATTGGTTTCGAAATCATGAGATTACAAAATGGTGGATCTCAATTTTTTCTTAGTCCATCACAAGATTAGGGGTTAATTGCCGAAAACAATTGTCGGCATAAAGTAACGCACAGAAAACGTTTTAAGGGTCTCAAAAAATAAGGGGACCTCCCTGAGTTGTGAGTCAAAGCCTTCAAGTCCAGTAGATTCCCTATTTTAAATCATTTCGACTTTAGTAATTTATCAAGATCAGTTTGTGTTGCAAGAGCTGCAGAAGTTTTGGTAGATTACTTTTTTCTCAGAGTCCATCACCTCATTAACCTCATTAAGGGATAGTTATCGGCAAAACACGTTGTCCAAAAAACGCACACATAGACGACTTTTTAGGGTGGTCAAGAAATAAGGGACCACTCCCCGTTAAAAACCAGAGCCTTCAACTCGAGATGATCTCCTATTTCTTCAATTTGATTTTTTTGCTTGAATTCAAAGTCGTTGCCAACTTAAAATCTTTCAAAACACTATCTGTGCCCCAGGTTAGTCGAAAAATCTGCCCGTGAATGTTTCGCAGAAGGTTGTTGTCAAAATACGATGAATATCATTGTTTTTAACGTTGCAAAGTTTGAGACTCGTAGAAAATTTGACTGATCTCGTTTTTTCTCTAAAGGCATCAAAAAATTAGAAGTTAATTGCAGAAATTAAAAATTAGCTCAAAATTACAAACAAAATTTTTCTCCAGGGGTCTCAAAACAGAGGAGCGCTCCGAGTTGATGGACAGAGCCTTCAACTCAATTTGATCCACTTTTTTTAATTTGATTTCTTTTTGTTTAATTTCAAAGAAATTGGCCACACATTTTCTTTCAAAACACCAACTACTCCACAGGATTATCAAAAGTTGTACCCGTGAACATTTTGCAGAAGACTGATGTGATAATAAGACCAAGATCAACGTTTTATTGTTGCATAATCTTGGGACTTGTAAAAAAAAATTGGCGAATCCCACTTTTCTTTAAGTCCATCACAATCTTAGGGGTTAACAGCCAAAAAGTATTATTGGCTGAAAATAACGCATCCAAAGTTCTTAATCAGGAAATTTATAAAACAGGGGACCAGCCCTATTTGAAATCCAGAGCCTTCAGATCAAGTAGACCCTATTTTATCCAATTTGACATTTTTTGTTAGTTTCGAAATATTTGGTCACCCATTTTTTTTTCAAAACACTGCCTATACGACATGATAGTTGACAAATATGCCCATCGACAACTTTCAGGTGATTATTATCCCAGAATAAAAAATATTCTTTATGAGTGTTGCAAAAGCGTGGGATTAAAAAAATTGTGGATCTCAATTTTTTATAACTCCAATAAGAAGTTTAGGGGTTAATTGCCGTAAGCAAACGTTGGCTTATAACAAAGCTCAAAGTTTTTGAGGGTTTCGAAAAAAATGGATCAACCATGTTGAAAGACAGATTCTGCAACTCAATTTGATCCCCCCATTTTTTCAGTTTGACTGTATTTGCTGAAATTCAAAACAGTTGAGCACCTAATTTTTTTCAAAACACCTACTTTTCCACAGGATAGTTAACAGTTACGCCTGTGAACAAATTGCAATAAGTGGTATAATAAAAGGATAAAAATTAGTGTCTTTATTTTTTTTTATTTTTATTTTTTATTTTTTTTTAAAAAACCACCTGAGGCAATTAAAGATTTTAGGAAATGTACTTTGTGTTACTGTAGTTGGTTCAGAAAATAAAAAAAATGCAGAATTTGATTTTGTGAATTTATTTGTGGCTTATGGTGGTGTTCACCGCTCTTTTCAATCAAATTAAATTGTCTCTGTGTCGCCTCAAGAAGAATCAATAGCTAACAGAAGTTGTAATATTGAGTATTGAGCAACGTTTTCAATCGGAGAAGTAAAAAAATATAATGATTCGAACGAATATAACCATTCAGCTTTTCAACTGGAATTCGGGTACAGGGAAGGTTGCTAATGTCAAAATAGACAGAATGGGGGAAATCAGTTAGCAGCTTCTTCCCTTAAAAATCGCTTCCTTTTCTAATGCTGAACTGTTGCGCCTGGGAACAGCTAGCAGTAATTTATTAAGATCGGTTTGTATTGCAAGAGCTTCGGAATTGTAAAAATTTGGTAGATTACTTTTTTCTCAGAGTCCAAAATGCCGAATTAAGTGCCAGAGCCTTCAACTTAAGATGATCTCCTATTTCTTCAATTTGACTTTTTGCTTGAATTCAAAGTCATTGGCCACTCAATTTCTTTGAAAACACTATTTGCGCCACGGGATAGTTAACAGTTGTGCCCGTGGATGTTTCGCAGAAGTTTGGTATCATAATAAGATGAGTATCATTGTTTTTAACGTTGCTAAGTTTGGGACTCGTAGAAAATTTGACTGATCTTGTATTTCTCTAAATCCTTCAGAAGATTAGAAGTTAATTGCAGAAATTAAACAATAGCTTAAAAAAAACAGGGGACCAACCCGAGTTGATGGACAGAGCATTCAACTCAGTTTGATCCATTTTTTTTAATTTGAATTCTTTTTGCTTAATTTCAAAAAAATTGGCCACTCATTTCCATTCCAAACACCAACTACTCCATTGGATAATTAAAAGTTGTACCCGTGAAAATTTTGCAGAATTTTGATGTCATAATAAGACCAAGATCAGCGTTTTTATTGTTGCAAAATCTTGGGATTTGTAAAAAAAAAATTGTAGGATCTCACTTTTCTCAAAGTCCATCACAATTTTAGGGGTTAACAGCCGAAAAGTATTATTGGCTGAAAAAACGCATCCAAAGTTTTTAATTAGGAGGTTTAAATAATAAAGGTTCAGCCCTAGTTGATGTCCAGAGCCTTCAAATCAAGTATACCCTATTTTATCCAATTTGACCTTTTTGCTAGTTTCAAAATATTTGGTCACCCATTTTTTTTTCAAAACACTGCCTATACGACATGATAGTTGACAAATATGCACAAGGACAACTTTCAGATGATTGTTATCTCAAAACAAATATGATTCTTTTGTCAGTGTTGCAAAAGCGTTGGATTAAAAAAATGGTGGATCTAAATTTTCTATAAGTCCAATAAGAAGATTAGGGGTTAATTGCCGCAAACAAACATTGGCTCATAACAAAACTCGAAGTTTTTAAGGGTCTCGAAAAATAGGGGATCAACGCATGTTGAAAGACAGAGCCAGGGGATTAACTCAATTTATTTGATCCCCTAATTTTTTTCAGTTTGACTGTTTTTGCTGAAATTCAAAATAGTTGAACACCTAAATTCTTTCAAAACACCTACTTTTCCACAGGATAGTTAACAGTTACGCCTGTGAACAAATTGCAATAAGTGGTATAATAAAAGGATAAAAATTAGTGTCTTTAGTGTTGCAAAATCTCCACGTTTTAGGATAAAAAAGTTGGCGGACCTCAGTTTTGTCTAACTCCATCACTCGATTAGGGGTTAATTACCGGAAAAAATCGTTGATTTAAACAACGCATATACAATCATTTTGAGGGAACTAAAATAAAAAGGGAACTTCCCCGAGTTGAAAGACAGCGCCCTCATCCCAAATTGATCCCTTTTTTTCATTTTAATTTTTTTTTGCTGAAATCCAGTCAATGGTATTTTAATTTCCTTCAAAAGGCCACTTATAGCTTATGATAGTTAACAACTAAATACATGAAAAATTTGCAACTGATTTATTCATATAATAAAACAGATTAGTGCTTAATTAGTGCTTAGATAATAAAGATTGGTTTCAAAATCATGAGATTACAAAATGGTGGATCTCAATTTTTTCTTAGTCCATCAAAAGATTAGGGGTTAATTGCCAAAAACAATTGTTGGCATAAAGTAACGCACAGAAAATGTTTTAAGGGTCTCAAAAAATAGGGGAGCTCCCTGAGTTGAGAGTCAAAGCCTTCAAGTCGAGTAGATTCCCTATTTTAAATCATTTTGACTTTTCTTCATTTATTTCAATATTTGGCTGCACAATTTCTTTGAAAACACAGCCTGCTACACAAGATAGTTGAAAGTTATGCCCGTGAAAAATTTACAGACGGCTGGTTTTAAAAAAGATAAAGATCAATGTTTTTAGTGTTGCGAAATTTTGGTATTTTTTTTAAAAAAATGTTTGTGGACCGCAGCCTTCTCTAAGTTCATCAGGAGATTATGGGTTATTTGCCGGAAACAAAATATGGCCTAAAATAACGCACAAAAATCTTTCTTTTTAGGGGGGTCAAGAAAAGGGCACCCTCCAAGTTAAAGACCGGATGCTTCCACTCGAGATGATACCCATTTTGTGATAAGTTGAATTTCACTTAAAAACGGGGCCTTGAGCACTTAATTTCTTTCAAAAACACCTCCTATTCCACGGGAAAGTTAAAAATTGCGCCGTGAAAAGCCTGCAGAAAACTGGTATCATTATAAGATAAAGAGGTGTTTTTTGGTGTTGCAAAAACCTTTGATTTGTTTAATACTTGGAGGATTCCATTTGTATTGCCACCAAAAAACTTTTTGTCACCTAACAAAACTTTTAATATTCTTCAACGATATTTTAGTTTTTTGAGTTTTTTGAAGCTGATTAATGGCTTTTAGTTAAAATTGAAGTGTTTTAAGTTGGAACAATCGCTTGGCCGCGACAGAAAACCAATCATACCCATTTTTCAGTCAAGTCATATTAGTCATATGACTAGACATGAAAATGGGCATCGGGCCAAACTCAAATTTGGTCTTATCTTGGGAACGGGAATTTCTGCATCACAAAACTGGAATTTGGGTACGATAAATTTAGCTTAAAATGGGCACTTGAATTTGGGTACTGCTTTTTGGTAGCCAAACCTGAAAATGGTCCAAAAATGGACCATTTTCAAGTTAGGCTACAGCTGCTACTACTGCTACTAATACTCATATAATTATAGGATGAGAGCATTCAAATGTCTTTGTCATAGGCTTATTTTAAACATTTGTTTTTCTTCAAACACGATCAAGGCAAATTCTGGATCATAAAAGTTTTTGGTCCAGCTGAGTCTTTTCCTTACTTGAACGAGCCAATGTCTGGATCATGGTTTTTATTTTGGTATTTCTGAGTTTTTTTCATAAATCAAACAAGCCAAAGTCTGTATCATAACGCTTTTCGTTGTGGAAGGGTCTTTTCATAAACGGCTTTGAAAAAGCACTTGAACGCACCGAAAATTTGAACGGGACAAAGTCTCAACCGTAGGCATTTTTAGTCTGCCTAAGTGTTTTCCTAAATATAAATGGTCTGGATGGGTATTTTCATAAGAATTTTTGAACGAGAACCTCATTTTGGGATTGCAGACATAATTTTTTTTGTCAAATAGGCTTTTCCGGTTTTCAAATTTTAGCTAAATTTGGGATCTTTTCCGTTTGTGCCCCTAGACTAGTGGGTGCATATTATTTGCCCCCGCCCCAAGCACGTGCCACTTTTTTACATAATGATTTTCGGATCTTCTCCGTTTGTGCCCCCCAATACATTATGCGCCCCCCAGTTACAGAGCACGCGCCATTACATAGTAAATCATCACGTAAAAATATGGCACGTGCGTCGGGGGTTGCAAATAATATGCGCCCACTAAGCTGAGGGGCACAAACAGAGAAGATCCTGATTTTTTATGTAATGACGCTTGCTCTGTAACTAGGGGATCCATAAAGTACTGGGGGGGGGGGGGGGCACAAATGGAGAAGATCCCAACTTCGTTCTTGCTACAACAGAATTGGTTTCTTTCATCTTGTTTACTCATGTTTTGAGCAAATTAATGCATTGCAAAGCTATGCATATGATTACGTATCCCCATATGTTTCCAACAGAGACACCAGGCTACATCTAACAACCCATGGGTAATCGTGATATGTGAACCTATGAACTTTACCGGATAAATCGAGGCGCACACTTCCTTTGAGTTCATCAATTGCATCACAAACGTTGGAAAGGATCTAAGGATGTGAATATTTAATTGTAATCCGATCGCATCCTCCAATTTAAACAGTTTTGTCAAAATCGAAATTATAATCTATAATTGTTGGTTTTGAAGCAGAATCACAGAATTATTACTTCGTTGGTAAAAATTGAAAACGTTACTTGAATATTCGGCAAACTGTTGGTCATATTCCTGTGTTTCGTTGTCAAAGTTGCATACTTGCACAGCGTTTCTTTGTGTTTTGATTCTGAGATTTATATCGATGAAGTAAAGTACGGTGACAATCATTTCTCTGATTTTTCTTGTGTTACTCTATGTCCTCTTTTAATGTAATTCAACCACACTAGTAGGACTCAAAAAGGATCCTAATTGGAAGTTTCTTGAGCTTGCCGCAGACTCCCAACAGATCATTATTGTCATTATGGTTCATGATCGCACATAACTTTAAAATTATTTGGTTTTAACTGAAAGTTTTAACACATCGTACCGTCTTTTGCTCCGTTTTTGCTCAATTAGAAAACTGCAAAGAAGAGCAAATTGACAGATTGAATCCGTTGAAAGTCATCTAAAGTGATTTAATATTCTTCAGCTGAGCATTGACAAGTTTTGTTGAACACTGAAAATGGCTTTCGAGAAAACTAATTAACCTTACATGATTAACTCTACATCTGTCCAGAAAATCCATACCAGCAATAAGAGTTTTTGCTTTACCAGTTAAATTTTCCTTCATTTGCATTTCGTGGCAATCACAGCCTTTGTGGTCACAGTTCACAACGTTTTCGGAGAGATTCAGCCATTACAGACAATCTCGTTGATTTCCCTCCAGCTCTTTTCCTTTTCCATTTGGAAATCGTTTGAGCGATCCGAACTTGCGCGAAAACTTGATTAATGTTAGATGTCGTAATCAGTTGTCGGTGAGGTTGAGTTTAGATCTGCCACAGCCTTGTAAAATTATGAGCAAGATTAGAATTTTTCGCCTGTAAAAATTGATTAACTTTCGACCGCCCTCTTTTAGGAGTCTGTATTGAAACGCACTGATCTCCGTTACTAATGCATTCGGATTGATTGGCTTGACCGCAAACAAGTTTTCAGTTGGTTTTTCCATTCCTCTGGCTAAGGCTTTAGTTTGGCTATTTTACGTCACTTTGTGAACCCGGTTTAATCACAGGTGCTACAGCTTAATTTTGTTCCAAAAAACTTGGGTCTGTTTATTTGTGTGCCTTTGTATCTGGAACATCAATTGACCATGTGTAGATCATATAGAGGGTAACAATCTTGCCAATCTCCTACCACACGCGCAGGAAAACTTCCATTCTTCAAACTTTTTTCCATTTTCGTCAAGTTTAGCAAGACAAAACACGTGAAAAAAATTGGTTGTTTTGAATTTGATCCACCAGCTGGTTTCTGTTCGTTTTGAAGCCGTGGAGGCTTCTGATGTAACTTTAATTTGTGTTGCTCTTCATTTGCTTCTGCTTGACTTCTAGCTCTTCTATCTTCCAAAAAAATTCTGCCTAATTTACATCTTCTGCCAATTTCTTCTGAGCGTCTACCCTAGATATTCAAATCTTGCTGCCAGGTATGATTTAAGGCTCTGAATTTTGAATTCCGTCCGTTCGAAATATTCAATGTTTCTTTTAGTGAAACGCTATGCAATTGGACATCGAGGCTCGGAAATATGCGTTTGCCCTTAATGTTCTGATCACACTCATCCACGTTTTGATTTAAATTTCTACCAAATGAGGAAGCGACAGAAAACGATCCAAAAATTTTCAAATCGTTCAACAAACAACTAAATATTATAGTGCTAAATTGGAGGGCTGACGAAACTTGCAATGTCTAAACTTAAAAAAAAAACTTAATAACAAATGAAAATGGAATCAGATGAAATGTGAACAAAACAAATTACCCTGCATTTAATTAGAAAAGATATGAGACCTGTCAATAATGAGACTCGGTGACAGCTCAACAAATAAGAGGAAGAAGGCAGAGCTCAAAAATACATTTCTAATTTTGAAAACATCCAATTTCAAATTGATTGAAACCAATACGTATGAAATCTACTTTTTATGAAGATTGGTTTATACCTCATAGGAAGCAATTGAGATTTGTCATTATTCATATTATGTCAAAAGACTTCGAAGAGATCGGCAAAAAACAAAAAAACTGATTAAATCTAAAAAAACGGTATCGCAACCGTTATAATTATGAGTTTCATTTAAAAACTTTACAGAGTTCAAAAATTTACAAATAATTTATCGGAACCACAGTGTTGAAGCCATTATAACTATGAGACATCGAAAACCACTGAAAGCTTATAATTGACAAAAAGACTTTGAATTTTTTTGCTCGCGTCATCTGTTTTAAACGATTTCTCCTTAAAAAGGTATTTGTGAAAAAGACAACAAAAAGAATCAAACTTTGACCTTCATCGAAATCTCTCGAATTTTTATGAAAACACATTTCAATGCTCTGTTGGCGTCAACCAAAACATAACCAACAACCGAAAAATTGTGTGGAGCAAATGAACGTTAGTGAGTTCCGTGGCTAATGAAACTAAGTCACTTGTTGACGACAATGAGAACAAAACTATGAATTACATTTTTTTTCAAAAACTATTAATTGGAAGTCTTTTGAGCCTTTAGCTATAATTTGGTATCTGTAGAAAGAATCATTAAGACATCTATTGAAGCAATTAAAGCTTGAGAAAGAACAAAAATTAGCGCCAAAACAAAAAACTAAACAATTTTTGCAGAGAACAGTTTCGCAACAGTTAAAACTGTAAGCCATTCACTGAATTCTTTGAAAATGTTTTTTGCGCACTCCAGCAGTACAAAATGGAGCCGTCTTTAAAACAAAGCCTTGAGAATGAAAACATTTGAAGGCAAAACGTTTTTTATTCTAAATGGCAAAAATTAGCCGCAGAGGCACTCTTTTTGCAAACCAAATCACGTTTACTAATTTTTGCCAGCTCTCCAAAGTATGTTTTGTTATAATTAAAACTATCAGGTGTCGTGGATTCGTCATTAGAATTATCAAGTCAATCCATGCACGATTTTGATTTTCGCTTACTTTAAAAGCACAGGTTTCAATGAGTAAATTTAACTTTTTTCTCAATGTTGAAGGCCCTTCTGTTTTATCGTTTGCTGAATACGTCAGTAGTCATATAGTTAAGTTATTAGTCAGCCTTACTTTTTCTTATTTTTTGTTTGCTTTGCTTGAAATTTACTGCAGGATTTGTCCTGTCATTATTTTTAATTTCTTGATTTTTTTACATTATAATTAAAAGATATAATTTTCTCAATTCGAAAGATTCGTTGTTTTTGCTTCTTGTTTATGCTACCGCCCAAACAATTTTGACATTTACATTCTATTTAGTTCTTTCACTTTAGCAATAAAACTGTTTAGGTGATGTTGCAACCTTCTCACGATGACATTGTAAGTCACAAAATCGAAGTAGTTAAAATAATTTTCACAAAAAAAATGGTTTCAGTTTTCAGTAATTTGCATTTCTGAAACAAAATAATATGTATAGGAAAAGCGTGAAAGGAAAAAAAATGTCACTGAATACACCTGACATAGAGCTGTTGATTCCGTAATTATTTTTCGGTTCGTTTTCGATTAATTAGGTAAAGCAAGAAAACATTAGTATATCCTAAAATTATTATAATTTCTACAGCCAAATTTACCAATAATTTTGACCAAATCCTTCTTGCTGAGAAAAGCAGAGAGTATTGAAAACAGTTAAGCGTAAATCAGGAGTCGCTAATTTGACTTTAGAACGGAAAAAATTTCTAATTTTCAATGAGTTATAGAAAAAACCTGATGAAGCTCAATTAAAGTTGAGTATAACGCATTAGAATTCAAACTTAAAGGTTTCGTGTTTAGTTAAAAACGGATTAGGAAAACTTTTTTGAGATTAGTTATCATACTTTTAAGTCAACTAATTATTTCGTAAATAAAAGTTACTCGGACATTTTGGGTACTCTGAACACTCAAATTTTTTCCCTGTTGTTTCTGTTTCAAACTTCAGCTAAATAATTTTAAGTTTCTTTCGTAGCAGCTGGAAAAAATAATGTTTGGTGCTAAAACAAGCGTTTCTTTAGCGTCATTTTCGATATGATGATTTTATGTGTTGATGCTTTCAAATGCAATTGTGGGAACATTCTGAGCCATGCAAAGACAGAGCGACCCTTCTTGTTTTCCCTTTCGATTGATTGCACAGCATCCGCTTGTACAGAAGCTGTTTTGAAATCGAAAAGAGGAGGGCTCCTTCTAGTCATATGTTTAGTGTTGTAACAGTTATAACACTTTCTTTTCTCTTTGTACTGAAATTATTTTTGTTTTAGTTACTATGGACTAAAACCGTGCGGGTCTGGATGAGGCTTTGATCAGACTTTCTAGGCCGTATACTTGGTTGTTGCCAGACTCTGTCGCTGGGTCACGCCTTACAACCACCTTCCCCGCCTTGTGCCACCCAATTCGGTCTAATCAGAGCTGGCTTGGGCCACGCACCTCAGCTTGGGTAAGTCAGTGAGATCAAGTTATTTAATTTACCCGCACTGATTTTATTTGTTTGCACGTTGAGAAGTAGTCCAAGTTTATCAAGTCCCATAGAACGAAAACTGATATATCGCTATGCGGAAAGTGCCAGGGTCTGGTCATTTCAACTTTTGGTCTGCGACCTCAACACCGCCTCTATCTTTCCTCTTTTATATAGAAATCAGTGTCAATTATGTTCTCCGATGCTGTTGGAATCGATCTTTACCAGACAGTTCAGCGGTATTTATTTGTTGAATCTATGGCTGCTCTTCACATTTTACTGGGACAGACACTTTGAATTAGTAAGTTGAATTTGGAAATTAAATCATATTTTTGATAGGTTCAGCTGTTTTCCTATCAAATTATGATTAGGAAACTGAAAATATTCACTGAAACCACAATAACTAAAATAAAATATTCAGAAATAATTGCTTCACAGAAAAAAAAGTTGTGTGACTATGATCAAGTTGCTGAGAAAATGCGACATTCTTTGAGAACAGCATTGGGGCTCAAGATGTGAGCCAGAATTTCGAAATGACTTTAGCAGACTTGCGTAAAATTGGTTGAGACACTCACTTTGCACGTTTCAAAACCTTTCACTGTGTATAGGAAACATTGACACGCTAGAATCGGCCAATTATTGCATTTTATAACTGGCAAGTGAGTGTTTCACCCACATTATATTGTTTGAGAATTTTGTTTCTGTTTAAACATACACTGAATCTTATACGGTTGTGCCTCCCACTCCCCCCATTACGTTATGTGTCGCCTAGTTACGGAGAATGCGCCCATACATAGCAATTCGGTATGTATAAATATGGCACGCACGTGCGTTTGGGGGTGCAAAGAGTATGCAACCACAGTGCTGGGTGCATTACGATGCAGAGATATACCCCAAAATTTCCATCTTAGTAAAATTGGCTCAAAAATTAGTTACATACAATGAACGAAATTCAATGACATCCTTTGTATCTTACTTTTCGCAAAAGGGGTTCCGCCAATTTTGCAAAAAAAGAACATTCGGTGCGAAAAGTAGGTATCAAATCTTGTAGTACGTTTCCGCTCAATTTAGGTATCTTTTGTTCGCATTCAAAGTATCTCTAATCCGCAATTGAGCCTAATTAAATGCGCACATTTTGAGCATGCAAAAGTGTTTTTAATACTTTGTAAAGAACATTCGGAACGAAAAGTAGGTTAAAAGACTTGTAGCACGTTTCCGCTCAAATTAGGTATCTATTATTCGCATTAAAAGTATCTCTAATCCGCAATCGAGCCTAATTAAATGCACGCATTTTGAGCATGCAAAAGTGGTTCAATGTTTTATAATAAACAATGAAGATTTTATTGAAGCTTTTAAAGCTTTAAATTGATTTAAATAACAACTTTAGAGACAAAGTAATTCCCCGGACTGTTTCAGCATCTGGTCAGCTGGTCACTTGTTTGCCAAGCATAACATCAAATGGTCACACAAATCCAATCCAACTTCAATGACTCTATTGACAGGGAATGACGATTCTGTAATCAGTAATTCTGTATCAAAAAACTACCAATATCCAATATTGCTTAATGGCTTAATGTCTTAATGTTATAGACTGCCATAGATGTATATAAGAATTTGTTCTTTGTGTGATTTATTTATAGAGAGCAGAGAGAGAGAGAGAGAGAGAGAGAGGGAGGGAGAGATATAGGGAGGGAGGGAGGGAGGGAGAGAGAGAGAGAGAGTGCGCGCAGAATGGAGGGATTTTTCGGAAAAAAATAAAGTTCGACAAAATCCAACTTCAACGGAGGAAATTTTCACATATCACACGGATGCAGTGTGTCTAAAATAATAGTAAATATAGCTCAATAAACTCTTCAGAGGAAAATAATTTTAGAGGAAGAGAGAGAGAGAGAGAGAGAGAGAGAGAGAGAGAGAGAGAGAGAGAGAGCGAACAAAATGGGGGGATTTTTCGGAAAAAAAAACAAAATTCGACAAACTCCAATTTCAACGGTGGAATTTTTCACTTTTCACACGGATGCAGTGTCTTAACTAATATTAAATATAGCTCAGCAAACTCTTCAGAGGAAAGTGAATTTAGAAGAAGAGAGAGAGAGAGAACAAAATGAAGGGATTTTTAGGGTAAGAAATAAAATTTGACAAACCCCAACTTCAACGGAGGATTTTTTCACTTTTGATACGGATGCAGTGTGTCTAAACTAATAGTAAAAAGAGAGGAAAATAATTTTAGAGGAAGAGAAAGAGAGAGAGAGAGAGAGAGAGAGAGAGAGAGAGAGAGAGAGAGGGAGAGTTAGATAGAGAGAACAAAACGAAGGGATTCTTCAGAAAAAATTAAATAGGCCTGAGAACTTGTAAATAGACACAAAAACGAAATTGTTGTTTCGCCTTACTTTATTAACTTGAGGCAAATTTTGGCAGTAATGCGACAGGGGGTCTGCAAGGGTACCTTGTTTTTATGGCCCTTGTTTTTAATCGTCTCCCTCTCCCACCTACTCAACCACTCGCACCTACAAACATGTAAAGGGACGCTTTAAAGGCGAGAATAATCATGTCCCAGTCAATCATGAATAATCTATTGAAAGGGAATGACGATTCTGTAATCAGTAATTCTGTATCAAAAAACTACCAATATTGCTTAATGGCTTAATGTCTTAATGTTATAGACTGCCATAGATGTATATAAGAATTTGTTCTTTGTGTGATTTATTTATAGAGAGCAGAGAGAGAGAGAGAGAGAGAGAGAGAGGGGGAGGGAGAGATATAGGGAGGGAGGGAGGGAAAGAGAGAGAGAGAGAGAGAGAGAGAGTGCGCGCAGAATGGAGGGATTTTTCGGAAAAAAATAAAGTTCGACAAAATCCAACTTCAACGGAGGAAATTTTCACATACCACACGGATGCAGTGTGTCTAAAATAATAGTAAATATAGCTCAATAAACTCTTCAGAGGAAAATAATTTTAGAGGAGAGAGAGAGAGAGAGAGAGAGAGAGAGAGAGAGAGAGAGAGCGAACAAAATGGTGGGATTTTTTGGAAAAAAAAACAAAATTCGACAAACTCCAATTTCAACGGTGGAATTTTTCACTTTTCACACGGATGCAGTGTGTCTTAACTAATAGTAAATATAGCTCAGCAAACTCTTCAGAGGAAAGTGAATTTAGAAGAAGAGAGAGAGAGAGAACAAAATGAAGGGATTTTTCGGATAAGAAATAAAATTTGATAAACCCCAACTTCAACGGAGGATTTTTTCACTTTTGATACGGATGCAGTGTGTCTAAACTAATAGTAAAAAGAGAGGAAAATAATTTTAGAGGAAGAGAGAGAGAGAGAGAGAGAGAGAGGGAGAGTTAGATAGAGAGAACAAAACGAAGGGCTTCTTCAGAAAAAATTAAATAGGCCTGAGAACTTGTAAATAGACACAAAAACGAAATTGTTGTTTCGCCATTACTTTATTAACTTGAGGCAAATTTTGGCAGTAATGTGACAGGGGGTCTGCAAGAGTACCTTGTTTTTATGGTCCTTGTTTTTAATCGTCTCCTTCTCCCACCTACTCAACCACTCGCACCTACAAACATGTAAAGGGACGCTTTAAAAGTGAGAATAATCATGTCTTTCGGGTTCCGTTAAATGACACGACATTGCCTCATTTCTCAAACGCTTAAGGTACCAGCTCATATGGAAAATGGGTTTTCACAACTTGCGCGGCTTTCGTATTTGTGAGCAAACTACATTCGATACACTACTTTCTTTGCGTTACAAAATCTTCAACTTAGCAAGTACATAATTCCAGTATAATCAGCATTTAGATAATTTCTCTTTTTTTGTTCACAAACTGGTAATAAACACGCCAGCTCAATTAATGGTCCATTTTAACAAAAGTGGTAATAAAGCTTTATTAATCACTTTTATGCTCAAAGCTCATTAAATTAGGCTTAATTGCTGATTATATGCGAAATCAAGCTACAATGCGTGCGAAAAATCGATACGTAAATTGAACGGATGCGTGATACAACTCGCGCGAAAAATAGGTCATCAAGTTTGTACTTGTATTTTGCGGCTAAAAATAGCACACTTTTGTGAACACGGGATACGATATTCCCTTCCATTTTGCCGGTTTCTGCTAAAGTAGCTATTTTCCGCAATATTGTACCACTTTTAATGTATTAACATAGTAAAAACGAACACGAGATTCACACATCGGGCATATCTGCCCGTGACGATTTGGGTATACCTCTGCATCGTAATGCGGGAGCTCAAAAGGGAAAAAAAACAACGCAAAATATAGAAAATTTTTTCTTTTCCCAAAAAAACTGCTTTTACATTTACTTTCTGTTCAAATTCAATTTCAAATGCCTTAATATTCAGCATATGATCCTTTAATGTGGAAAGATTAGCAGCTAGGCTTGCTAATGCTAAATTGCAGTGGCGCATAGTTTGACAACCCCGCTGATCCACAATCTCCTCTCAATTGTCTAAAAATAAAGCATAGATATGTGGTATTAAAAGTAGTTCGCATTTTCTTTTTTAAAATTTGACAAAGTGTACTGATAAAAGTAGCGAGATCAGAATTCTTTAGTTCCCTAGGTTGTGCACTCGAACAAATGAACTGACAAACAACAAGTACACTCTGAAACAATATCATGTTAATAACAGTTCTACCAAAAAAAAACAAAAGTTGAGATCCAAAACTCAACGTCAAGTTTTCAAAATAAATCTCGAACTTTAGTGCTTCAAGTGCTAGTCAGTGGGAACGAGTTAATTAACTTATTCGCACTGATTTTATTTGGGTTGCACGTTGAGAGGTGGCCCATGCTCAGCGATTCCCATTGTCCGAAAGTTGATATCTTTCCATTCAGAAAGAGCCAGAATCGGCACATGTCAACTTTTGGTCTGGAACGTAAGTACGTGCTCTGTCTTTCACCATTTATATATACACCAGTGTGAATGATGTCCTCCAGTGCTGTTAGAAATAATTTTTAGCCAGATAGTGCAGCGGTATTCATGACGTTAAAGCAATGTCATTCCTCTTCAAGTTTCACTCGGACAGGAACTTTGAATTAGTAAATCAATTTGATTCAAAAACTGTTCTCTGAAACTACCACTAAAACAAACCAATCAGTCAGAAACCAAGCTCAAAAATGTAGCTTGGTTTTTATGAAGTCACTGAAAAGATCGGAAAACTATTGAGAACGGCATAGGGGTTCAAAATATGAGTAAGATTTTTGAAATGTCTTTAGCAGATTCACGTAACATGGGTTGTGACACGCTCTTTGTATGTTTTAGAATCTGGCACTGTGTGGAGGAAATAATGATACAATAGAATCTGGCAATTAAGAGTTAAGGCATTTCATAACTTGCACGTGAGTGTTTCACCTTGTTTATGGTGTTTGAGACTTTTCTAATTTATACATTACACAGAATCGTTCACGGTTCTACTTCGCACTCCCCCCATTAAATTATGAATCCCCCATATGCAGAGAACGCATTAATACATAGTAAATTGATTTTTAAATATATGGCACGCGCGTTCTTTTGGGGGGATGCGCACAGAACTGGACGGCAGCACAAACGGAGAAAAATCTACGTGCAATATGTAATATTTGTTTTTCCCCCAAATAGCTACTGTTGCAATTAATTTTTTTCAAACTCCCATGCCGTATTTTTTGGCAGAGGATCTTCTTATGTATTACCAACGTGGCTTGCTAATGCGCAATGGCAGTCCTGCTGAATCACAATGTAAAAACACTGCTGATCCACAATCTTGTCTAAATTGTCTACCAATTAAAACGGTAGACGGAGGTAAACGTAAAAGAGGTAGACGGCCTTTACAGAAGGATTTCGTATTTTTTTATTTTAAATTTGATTGATTCTTACGAAAGTAGTGACGTTTACGCAAAAAATGATTGACACCAGTGTGATCAAAATTAATAACATCACGAGAAGAAAAACTCAAAAAAAATTGACAGATATAAAGTCATATCTAAGAAAACAGTTCTATCAAGTTTTATCAATAACCAGTTCTGCCAAAGAAATACTTTAACGCCTTTCAAGCAACAAGATGTTTGTCTTTAATTTCATTTAATTTCTATTTCAGCAAATTCAGTTTCTAAAAGTAAGCATAACTAAGGGAAAATTGACAACTGCAATAATTTATACGCGTGGAATTATAATGCAAATTAAGATAAATCTCAATTAGAGGCTAAGCAAGAGCATCAAAAAAGTCACGGTTGAGGCAAGTCTGGTTTACCCGTGGAACTTTGCAAACAATTGCTCTATCGAAACATTTTTCAGTTGATAAAAACAAACGTATACGGAAATAAAAGTAAATAAAATACAATAAACGAAAAATATCAGAGGCGTGATTTAAACAGCAATTTCTGCAAAAAAATTCAGTGGTAAAATTATAAAGCCAAACACGATCTCACAAGAAAAACAGTGAACTGTAACTATTAAACAAAAACATAGAGGTTTGAATAAGAAACAGCTGAGACATCCTGCCAATTAGATTAATTGACATGTTCACAAAAAATTCTGAAAGCAGTTACCATTTTGGAGCCCAGACTTAAAAACCATTGGATGGTTTTTTGGGCACATTCAAAATTATCAATGATGCATCTTTAGAACACCAATTAGTTTCGTCAATATTTCTTGTTTTTTGGTCCAAAAAACATCCAACAAAAGGTTCAGTAAACTTAAGAGAAAAAAACCATTTAAAGCAAAAGTAAAAAAAAACTTTTTGACTGCAAAAGTATTGACTGCAAAAATCTCTAAAAGTAGTTGACTAACACACAAGGTCAACGAGAATTTTGCATTTAGTAACAGACAAAATACAAACAAAAACATCGAAGAACCTTAATTAAAACTACGTAATGTTAAGATAGACAATATAAATAGATGCCGACAGACCAATTTATAAACGAATTTTTATGAGTCCTTAACACAAATATTTTGCTTGTACTAGACTCAGCAGTTAATAATTTGAGAATTAAATTGCAATGATTTTTACTGAGAGAGAGAGAGAGAGAGATGTATACAAATTAGGGTTAATAGCAGTGATATCAAATTTCTTATTTTATGGAAGGACAAAAAAATAAATCAAAAGTAAATTATTTTTTTGTGAAAAAAAGACGAAAAAAATGTTAAGCTTTTGATAAATTGATAAATAAACAGACAATTTTTACCAAACAAACAAAAAATGAGATCAAGACAAGAACGTTTATCCCGTTTTCAAAACCAGTTTTGAAGTGTACAGTCTCTCATGTTAGAGTTTTAACATTTTTCATCCTTTTTTGCGTCTAACTTTTGAGTGGCTTTTGAAAATTCAATTTAGATTTAGAAAGGAAAGTAGAAACAACACAAAATGACCTCTGTCCTCACATAAAGTCTATACTGTGAAATAAATTTAAGATAGAGGTCACCGAAAACAAATAGCCATCTCCCAAGTCATTACAAAGGTATTCCCAAACGCTTGTTTTTACAAAAAAAGTTAACATAAAATATACAAACACCTATAAAAACACCTATAAAAACATTAATATTAAAAAATTAGGATAAAAAATCCGTAGAAATTGCGGTAATCTAACTTGAAAAACTTTATTCAACCTCACAGAAAATTCTTGAAACAATAGCTAACTTAAACACAGAACCTTTCGTATGATACAACTAGGAAATGCTGTTTATTATAATAGTTCACAGGATGACAGAACAAATTTGAGGATCTAATGTTTTTTTCAAAATCTGGAGGTTTTTCTTAAACAACGTTAAAAATTCATTCCTGTAAGAGTATGTGGGAAAAAAAACATTGAAATTAAAACAAAATTTTACAAAAAAACGACATTTTTTGGTTTTCTTATTAGCTACCATTTTTAAATTTTGAAATTTGAAAGCTTTAATAATTGACATTAGAAGGCAGACGACAGGAATAACAACAAAACGATCAGAACTCAAAATTTTGTTTTATTATTATTAGAAAGGATTTAAAACTAATAGAAACCTTCAGCTATGAACTCTATATAGTAATACGGTTCCTAGATGTTCACAAATGAATTCACAATGAGCTCTTATCACCCATACTGTGACCATACTACAGAAACATTTTATCTATAGTCGACATCTTTTGAACAAATCTTTTTTTTTGCCCACAAACCGATTCCAGCAACAGCATAATTTCACAATTAAAAAATTCATCTCATTTAGTTTACGTCGCCAGAAAATGACGATCAAAACCTAAAGCAGATGTAAATTAGCCTAACAAATTAACACAAAAAAGTATCTTAAATTTGAAAATTCTAGACGCAAATCCAAATATGTTTTATTCTGAAAATACAAGATGAGACAAAAATAGTCTTAATATCGCTTTAGGGTTATCTAAGCCCGTAATTGTTAAAAATGGTAAAATATATGGGCAACAAAAAACAAAAAATTAAAAACTCTCATAAATCGATGTGAAAATTAAAATATTTGAAATCTTTAAACCTCAATAACTCCGCGAAAAAAAAACAAACTTTTCAATCTTACACTCGACGCTTGACGGGTTATCTAGTGCTAGCACTCACAAATATATCGATCAGCCAAAACTTGCTTAGCAAAAATAACTCGTTGAGCATGTAGTCTCTTCCCTCCAAAAACGGGGTCGGAACAATCATCAATCTTTGTTTAAAAGCGCTGATTTTAGCAGTTCGTGTTTTAGTTTTGCCTTATCAGACAATTCATTTTTTGTTGAATTGTTTTCTGAGATCTCATTTTGAATTCATCTGATAAATATATCACGAAAAATGTATGTCATGAGAATTCCGTAACTTTTCTTAAGCAGGTGGCCATTTAGCTTTTGGGATCGAATTGGAAAAATACACATTTTTTTTAATCAAATAACCGGACAACTGGGGCCTTTCTCATCATTACTCCATACGTCACGAATTTATAGCCCCCCCCCCCCCCTGAGGGCATATTTACGGTAGTGAGGGCTATTGGGATATGCGTTATCTGAGTACTAAGCTATGGTTGAGGGGTGGGGTGGGATAAGGGCTCGAATGGGAAACACCCCGACAACTACTCTGTTATTTCAGTTCCACTTTCTTATCATTGATATTCGCCATCTCCTTTTCTGTGGCAACATTTGATCGGATAAAGCGTAACAATACACAGACAGCCAATCCAGCGACCAAGTAAAGTGTAACGGACGCTGCATAAGATTCTTTTGCCAGAAATTGAGCACACAAGGGTGACATCGCTAAACCAGTTCTCGCAAAACTGTCGGCGAAACCCGAAGCTGAAGATCGAGTGAATGTCGGGTATATTTCGTTAATGTATAGACTGAATGTCAGCTCCGTAGCGATACAGAAGATTTTGTCAATCAGGGCTGATAATGTTCTGGCCCAGTCTGGCATAACAATATAAAAGGTCAAAAACAAAACGGTGGAACAGGCCATTGAGTAGAACATTGTTAGAATACGACCCAGGCGATCAACTGAAAGAAGGATTTGTTTCAACGATATAGACTAGACTATCGTTGATAAAAACTGACATTTTATTATGTTCAGATCAATCGACCCGATGCTTATTTTGTTCTCAAAATTTTTCGATTTCTTTTCTCAAATATAGCAAATAAGTATCTCACCGTCATTGGAGAACAAGGCACAACTTTTATCTTTTTTGACCAGCATCATTTAATCTGATAACCTTTTTAGAGACCAATTTAACATAGAATGACAATCCATGTTTTAGAAAAATTACTGTCTGGGCAAAGTTTTAGGGAAGTATGTTCTTTTAGGTTGTATTTTGCCACTTGCAGGTGCTGTACACGCAATAAAGAATATCAATTTGTGGTAGGAAAATCAAAAGCGCGTTTCGTATCATTCTTATTTAACTGTATTCAGAAGCATTATCCGCCGTTGCGTCATTATTCTAAGAAATTGCAAGACGATTGAATACATTCTTATGGAAAAATCCTGATGGAAAATGAGCCAATGAAAAATTTCAAAATGCATGAATTTTTGAGCATTCATTTCTCAGAAAAATGAAAAGGAAGATCCTTAAGAAGGCAAGCGAAGAGCGGGATTACAGGGGC
>NC_134475.1:50887617-50915117 GCF_964194025.1 Convolutriloba macropyga
AACTCTGATTCTTAATCAGTCTGGGCAAGTCTAATTCCAAATTTTTCTGATAAATCAGTACTGGGAAGCTTAAAAACAGGTCTTGCATGTCTGACAGGTCTTGGCCAAGACTTTTGCAACACTTGTTCGAGCACGTTGGTTCCAAAATAAAATCCAATTTTTCAGAAACACTTCAGTGAAATTTTTGAAATCCAGGAAATTTTATGACGCGCCACAGTTTTGCATTAAATTTGGCCACTTTCCCGGGGTGCAATAAAATGAAGCCTAGTTCATACCAAACATTAAGTTAGCACCCCGTGGGTCTGTTTGGCCCGGATTATGCCAATTTCAGGGCAATTCATGTGTTTGTGCAACGTTTTCAGCCGATTGGATAACTTTTGCTCTATTTTAACAATTTTTTATATATTCAGAATGTTGAAATAACAGTAACCACACGAGGCAAAATGGTGAAACATGGTAACACCGTCAGGGTGACCCTACTACCCCGGAGACCTAATGTTCAAATTGCTCTCGGCGTTCCAATATATGTCCAAAATGAAATATTTTTTAGGATATTCTTTTGACGCTTTCACGACCATTTTTGACGTTTTTAGGACTTTTTATTTGACTGCCAGGCAATGGGTTTTGACTTGCCAAATGTTGGCTGGGACGTGGATTAAAACTTTTCAAGTTTTTCTTTGTCAAGACTTGAATTAAGACTTCCCAAGTCTTGGCCTAGAATTGGCAAATCTTAATCCAAGAATTGGCAAATCTTGGCCGAGAATTGTATTATGACTTGCCAATTCTTGGCCAAGACATGCACAAGACTGACAAGTCTAGAATGTTTTATGATCATAGCTCTGAATCAGTACTATTATCTAGAGTTCTCACGCTTAGTTACGAATTTGACTTGGCGTTAAGTACGGGTAACTCGTGTGATTGAAAGGAATCTACTAGTCGCAGTCCTATATTCGGAGACTAAATAATTTAAACGTCAATACTGGGTAGCTGTGGTTTTGATATGCAAAATATATTCGTATTTTAAAACATTCTTTTCAAAACTTGTTTTTATACTATTTTTAGTCACAATTCGGCTTAAAAATTGATAGCTAGTTATATTCTGTCCTTCTAGAGCAATTTTTGACCACTGTAAAAAATAATGCTGTTTTATAGCACGATCATGTAACTATATATGAAACAAGGATGCTTGCATGGAGCTGAAATTTTTAATGACCCACCCTCACTAGTGTGGTTAGGGGTATTATAAGATTCAATATAGCTAGCAAATTAAAAAAAATAATGTTTACCATATTTGTCAGCAATTGTTCCCGATACCTGTGCACCGATTGCCATTCCCGAGAACAAAGCTGACGTCAGCAGAGCCTGCTCGACAGAACTGAGTTCAAAGTTACAATACAACTCGGCTCCCAATAAATTCACAACCTCAATCTGGGCATACATTGAAAATGCGGCCAAACCAACAATGGAAATGATCAAAATGTGGGATGACTTGAAACCGGTTCTGGATAAAGCTTCGTCGATTTCCATTGGGCTACTTTTGCTTTGGCTGCTGTCATCTGAACTCGATACTGTCATATTACACCACTAATAAGAGAAATTTTCAATAAAAAGGATTTTTAAACTAAACATCCCGCTTTTTACACCTATTTGAGTGTCTGCACCCCTATCTCTTACACCCAAATCGTTTCAGTTTAGCCCATAAATCAGATCCCGGGTTGCGGTCCCAGAACAAAGTGACTTCTGATCAGACTCTGATCACTCCAAGCTTCATCATATCAGTCTGAGCTCAGGCCACTGTTTACAACAATGCCCTTGTCACCAGAAGATTAATTATTACACAAGGGTAGAAAAAGAATTTGATCAGATGTTAGCAGTTTTCTTCTGAGGAGAGTGCTCTATTATCATGTGTATGTATCCATTATTTCATCATAGCCCCTAAAAATCTCAAAGAAAAAAATTCTTCTTTTTCAAAATGAAATCCATTTTAACATACGCAATCAAGTCTAATTGTATAATTCGCTCCAAAATATAGTTTTCGTGCTATTCGTAATGGGAAGCCGTTATTATTCTTGCAGGAGTCTTGTAGGACGATGTTAGTCTTGCTAGATTCTTGCGAGATTAATATCGAGACTTGACTAGGAAAAATTTCTTTTATTGATTCCAAATGTTTGATGAGATCAACCGCGTGGTCACAAGAACGAAGAAAAAGATGCCAACATTTGTGCCAGCAAATCATTAAAATTGGGAAGTCTTCAAAATGACATTCGAAATATCAGAAGCTTAAAATTCTGAACAACCAGCAGCAACAGTTTGTTGAAAACAAACGCATTTAGCAATTTGGTGGTGTAATACGTTTTTTGTCTCTCTCAATAAGCGGGTCCTTGATCGAATTTTGAAGAATACCCTTAGCCTCCAATTCAGTTGCAGACATTTCGTGTTTTCACAGAACAAATTTGAAACCGTTTAAGCAGCTTTCAATAATGAAACAGGACTAATAATTAGTTTAGTAAGAGCTGATAATAGTTCAATTATGATGCATTAACTCGCAAAATAATACAAAATCTGAATAATTTTTTTCTTGATGTCACTTGTTTTCATTTTTGTGCTTGAAAAACAAAAGCACAACAGTTTTGAATGGTATCTGGTATAAAAGTGCGCAGTTATGAATACACAATCGCGAGTGTGCTATAAAAGTGGTCTGAAACTAAAAGTAGTCTTGATAAAACTGTTCAAAATAGATAAGCAAGTTTTTATAGATGCATGTTTAGTGCCAATTTTTAATGAACTTAATAAACATCAATTTTGAATTTTATGCATCGAATAATCAGTAACAAGACCTCGCCAGCAAAGCAATGCAAAAGTATTATGTTTTTATGAAAAAATATTTATCTATTTTCACTTTGGACAATCCAAGGACTCAATGATGGACAAGGGATTGCCTTTTAACACAAATTTAGGTCAGCTATAATTCAGCCTCAGAGTTTATGACAACTGATTGACACATTAATTTGTATAAAAAACAACCCGAAAGAATTTGGAGAGGAAAAAGGACAAGTAAAATGACATCCAGTATCCTAAAAAAACTTATTTAAAAGAAAATATTGAGTCTAATAACTCTGCGTTACCGCAAACACTTTCTCTAACTAATCTTAAAACCTTCAATAGTTCAAATAATGTGCAAAATAGTGCAAATAGTCCATTTTTCAGCTAGCTTAACTGTGGTAATTCTGTTCAGTATTAAAACTATAGTTTTTATCAGAGTGTAAACGTAAGTTTATACAATTACATAAACTTTAGTTTTCAAATCTTTATATTCAAAATTTTTGGCTACGAATCTGACCTGCGTAATACGTTTGATTTTTGTTGTTACAATGTATAAAAATTGAAAATATCTAAAACGTATCAATGCTTGAACTGACTATTGTTAATGAAGAATTCTCATGGCTTTATGTAAAACTTGTGTTATCAAATATATAATAGCAAGTCAAATATAGGAAAGACTCGCAAAGTATTTACTAGTAAAAACACGATTAACTTCTGGATAGGTCTGCCTAAAATGAGTTAAAACTCAACAATTTTTTAACAACAAACTAAGACTGATGATAGCTGATATTGTTTCGATTATTCAGACCCAGGCTGATTTTATTCTGATTGGGTCCGATCATTAACGAGTACCTCAACCTGGGCAATTTTTTGAGCCTATTTAGGGCCTATTCAGCCCAGTGGACTTCAATCAGGAGAATTTGGACTTTATCATTGTTTTTTACAAATCTTTCAGGACTCTGCTAAAAATTCTTTTAACTAATCATTTTCCATGATCACATTAACTATAATCTACTCACTCAATGAGGCAATAGAATACGGTACCAAAAAGTGCCTTGGAAGTTTTGAAAAATTGCTTATCGAAGGATAACTGAGTTGCAGCAAAAATTATTCATTGTAGAAAATCCAGAGTGAAATTGCGTTTCAAATGTTCAACGTTCATCCTTTTATGGTATTCACGTCTCATTTAAGAGATTTGGCCTATAAATCTAAAAGTGCTTTCAACTTTTCATTAGTCTTTCAGTTGTATATAAAATTGTATATAGATTTTCATAGCTAAAATAACGACTATTTGAAAACGGGCAAAGTTCTTAACTGGATGATAAAACAAACAGATTTATCAATAATTAAAAAAATATATATTGAGAAGATGAGAAGACCTATGGTAACAAGAAGCTTACATTTTAAAAAAAACACCAAGTTTGCCACTGTTGGTTTGCCACATCGTGAAAATAATGATTGCGTTAGTTTTTTTTGTCGAGATTTGAGCGAGAAACACAGGAGTATTGGAAATAATGCTTTTAGTTTTTATTCGAAAAAGCACTTCGAGTTAAAAATGCGCGCGTAGCTTCAACAAATAGTTTTTTTGTTTACTGTGTACATTTTTTAGCACACTCAAATAACACAATAGCTTAGCATAAAATGACGACACAAAACAATTAACGGAATTGTTTGATATCCAATTTTATTGATTCAAATGTTTTCTTAATGAAGAAAACGTTATCACTTATAAATTTGATAGTTGTCTGTTTATTAGTATAATTCTGCGCTTGAATTGACCGTTCGGGTTTCCATGTGATCATCTTGCTTTCTAATCATTAGGAAGATCCGTTTTTTTATAAAAATAAAAACTCTCTAAACATCTGCTCAAAATCAAGTACAGTTAAATTTCATGGGGATGTCAATCATGAAATTCTCCTTATCTTGTTTCTTTTTCATGTAGCAGGGTACCTTCTAACATCGTGAAAAAGAAATTTTTATTCAATTTTAAAAAATCTAAAATCAAACTAAAAGGATGACTGAAATAAAAATTTTATAAATAGATAGAAAAACTGAGTGGTTCTAATCTAGTGGCACTATGAAAATAGAGAAAAATTTTGACAATCTTAAGTCCGCTATTCTTGGAAAAAAAAATATTTTTGTGGTCATCATAGCGAGATGTCGTCATAGCTTTTAGACAGATCACTATTCATTTTCTTGATCAGTTTTAAAAATTTGAACTGATTGTTTTGAACTTATATTCTGATCAGTTTTAAAAAATAAATTAACCGAAAAATTTATTAGGTTTTTAATGAAAACATAATTGAGTCGGCTAGGAGCCTCATTTACAATGTAAGTTTGTTTTTGCTAATTACAATCGTTTGATTAAAATTTTATTTTTTGATATTCGGGAGACTAATATAAAGCCGAATAAAATTGATGACATCATTCGCTTATTAATTACAGCTCAATTTCATGACAAAGGAACACATATCTGTCTGTTATATCTATTAAACATTTCAAGTTATCAATTGTTGCTTGATGTTAAATAAGATAGAAATGACAAAAAACTACTTAACAGAGTTCAATTTAGGTGCTTTCCTCAAGGAAAACAAATAATGAAAAAACAATTTTTTCGATTTTACAATTTTTGCCGGTCACCACAGAAAATATAGTTCCAACAAAATTTGTTACAATAAAGTAAATTCATATATATCATATAAATTAGATGTTTTGGAATATTAAGCCTCTACTTTGTTTTTATATAAAACCAAATTGGGAGAGCTGTCGATTTCGCCTCATCTTGAGACTCGTTTTAAGAGCAGCATCGAATTAAACGTAACCAACACGCATCTGCAGTTTGAAAATATGAATTTCGCCTGTTTTTTTTAAGTTCATCTCTATTCAAAATTGAATATTGGTCCATAATTAGGTTTCCACTAGGAAAAACAACAAAATTTTGTTTGATTTGAAGACAGCAAGGTTATCCGGAGTCATAATAGCTTGTGTTTAAGGTAGATTTAACTAACTTTCCATTGTTGATATCGAAAGTTTCCGTGGTTCATATCTATTGTACATTGTTGCTGTGTGAGTGTGTTTGCGTGCTTGTGTGGTGTGTGTGTGCGTATGTCTGTGTTTGTTTGTGTGGCTGTGTGTATGCATGTATCTATGAATGTGTGTGTGTGTGTATGTGTGTGTGTGAGAGAGAGAGAGAGAGAGAGAGAGAGAAGAGAGGAAAAAGAGTTTAATGTAGAAAGTAGGCAATTGTGTTATAAGTAACTAGAGGTTCTTTCCATCGCTTTGCCATGAAACAAAAGAGTAGATAAAAACTGATAAATAGGCAATTGGAGCTGTTTACCATCTGCTGAATTGTGTCTTTAACGAAAACATTTTTCAGTTCTCTTTAACTTTTTTTCAGTTCATAAAGTTTTCCGTACCAAAATTACGTGTAATGGTCATATCTATTATCATTATGCTGTTTTTTTTGCATTGTTCATGTGATATGGTATCTCTCAAATTTCTCTCTCAAAATGGATGAAGAGATCATTAGTTGATTTTGTTGAATTTTTTAAGCTTTTACTGAAGTTCATTTAGCACAATGTGTTTCGGTTGAACTTGCTAAATTTTGACAGATAACTATTCAATTGCTTCATAGAATTTCATTTGAAAATCGATTAAATAACAGATGTCAAAATCATTGTTCTATCTTCAGACCAACTGACGTATCTGTTAACGCTCATAAAAAGAAGACAGACCGTTACTTGATACTGTATCTGGATAATTATTTTTTAACTTTTAATCGTCTCGGTATGTAGGCGTGCCAACATGTTTGTATTTTATTGGAAATCGTCAAAATTCTGCTACTGAGTGTGGCTGGCATATCTTCGATCTTGGACTACGACCACCAGAATAAAGATGAACGTGGGCTGATGAAAATTCGTTTAGAAGAATTCTGAAACGAACTATTGGGGAATTGAATCGATCTTTATGATTTGAAACCCCTCCCTTCCCCATCCTAAAAAATTATTATCCCGTTTTGAGGCATTTTTTTTGTTTCACGTTAAAATTTACATTCGAGGAGCAAAAAAATCAAATAAGAAAAACGCACATCCAAATCATGGCATTCCTCCCTTGGCTATTTTAATTAATTCAATTAATTTACTTTTCGTTTGAGTCTTTTTATCGGCTCAAGTTATTTTTTTATTATTGAATCGCACTGTAGAATTTTGTATTTTTATCGTTAGAAGGCTTCTAGCTGGGGACTGACTAGCGCCCAAAACTCTATCAAATTTGAAAGGTTCTTCGAAGAAAAGTGAGTCCGTCTGACAATTAAGTATAGAGTTTTGTCCCCTGTGCTCTCTCAAAGCTGTATAAAAAAAATATTTGCTGCGCACAATAATTAATTTCCTTTCCAATAATAAAAATAATAATTCGTCGAAATGTAGTTACTAAAACAACCAAGTATATCTCGGTTCTTTGCCTCGTTGAAATGAAGCTAAGAGTTATGCCCAGAATAAATAATTACGGAGTAGAGAATTAATGAACACAATCAAATATTCTCCTGTTATTCAAATTTAAGAATCATAAACAACTTACAACAGTTGGAAGAATCCCGATTCCACTAAGTCAGAGTAATTTAAGCTAATCCGAAAGATCGATTAATCGCTCTTTTCAACACTTTTTTTCTTCTAGGAAAGTTGAACTCACGCGTCAACTTCGTCTCTCAAACTATAACCAACTTAATTAACGAACTACTGCTTTTCAGATTCGCAAATCTCTCTCTGGTCGTTTTTCTTGTGCCTAAGGGTACTCAACCTTATCAGTTTTTTATCAGCAAAACGTAACGTGTCGTTCCTTTTAGAACATTCTGACCTAACGTGTAAGTGTTATGGTTGGCGTGGAAGGTCAGTCACAAGATGCCACTTATCTTATGTTGATGTTTGTTCGAGATGACCGGAGCTGCGTGTTTAACTCGGTTTGATAATTTCAGAATATGGCACAATCCATGTTTCATGCTGAGCAATACGTGTGCAATTTTTTCGCACACTTGCTTTTTCCCTCCTAAGTAACGAATACGCATCCAATTTAAACTATGATACCTTTGTTTCCCATTTAGGCTGGAGTAATGTCCCGTTCTAAATAAAACTTTAACCATTTCCCTAGAGTCATCAAAAAAAAAAGAAAAATAAAACTTAGCTCTTTCTGTCCCTTATTCCTTTGAGGAATGGTTTCAGTGCGAATACTTTGGGATTGCAAGGTAATTTATCCCATATTTCCACTCTTAACGAGGCCTTGGTATTTGACTCTGGAAAAGTGTCGCTTCTTTCAAAGGAGTATAAGAAATTGGCCTTTGATCTGTTTTCTATGTTTTACTTTAAAGGCCAAAAGAACGGTTTCGGGTACAGGAAAAAGCCCGTTGTTTTTCTCAATGTGTAAGAAATTGTCCCGGGAGTGATCAGTTAAAATTTCATGGTGATCGGACTTGGGGAAGTAGGGTTTTCAGGACTTGCGGGGGGGGTGGTGAAAATGCGGACGCCTGGATTTGGGACAATTAGGGGCCCTGAAGCAGTATCATAGAGTGGCAAATCAATATTTCATGCTCTGATAACTCAGTCAATGTGCGCACGCCATTTCTTGTTTGCCAATGATCTTATGCAAATACTAGCAAATCACCAACTAGCAAATTCATTAAACCTTAATTCTTACTAGCTTTGATTTACCTACTAACTTAGAGCGCCAATGGATTTCCAATTGTATCAGTCTATTCTCAATTTTCATCGTCGTGGGACAATTCCACAAGATATAAGTATTAATCGACAGAAAAGGCACCGTTTTAAACAATTATGTAGTCGCTACACCAAACCCAAACTAACTCTTTTTAATAAAAAGACCGGACTCAAAGTATTGCACTCAAGGAGTGCAAAATTTATTATACAAAAATTACATCGGGACCACGAGCATATTAAAGCAGTTGAGCTCGAACGGCTTGTTAAACAATCTTATGATGTCCAGAGAGCCCAGCCTATCGTTCGAGAAGTAGTACGTAACTGTGATTATTGCAATGAAAAAATTACTCATCGCCGTTTTACCGGTCCCTTAGTTCATGCTTCTCGCATTACACTGGATAGAATTTGTTATGAATTAGACCTAGTTATTAACGAAAGGCCGTTACTAGAAAAAAATTGCTTCAAGAACGCCCCTTCGTTAGATCCTACTTCTTTTATCCCTAAAACCGTGGACACTATTGATCCCGATTACAATTGCGTGTGCGCTGCTCTTAGCACAATTCTGACCGGAAACCCTAATCAAGGCGGAAAAATTGAAGAAGTAATTCGTTCTTTACGAAAAGAAGGCCCGGACCGCCACTTATTAAATCTGATGGGCGCTGCCCCTCTTATTAATGGCCCAGATGATCTTAATTTCGTTACAACAACAGATTTGAGAATGCTAGCCCGAACCTTTAGAACTAATATTTATATGTTTTATGAGACCGATGAGTTCGAGCAAGCCCACTGGGATTGCTATACTGGAAATAAGATGGGCCCAAATAGAGGAGGAATTTACTTAAAGGCCGGCATGAGCGGTGGAACAATGCATTGTTTTATTGTTACTCGTGTTAAGCAAAAAAGATGAGGGGTAAGTTGTTCAATTTAGATGACATAATTTATTAACCCGGACTAGCACACACATGACAGATATCTAAGTTAAATTAAAGTTCGCTTTTACACTGCATACGGACGCTCGATTTGCACTTTCTTCTTTATCTCCAATAGCGCTTGTTGCTCGGCTTTTTCGTCGTCGGACAAGTCGCTATCGCATGCTCGTTGATGCTGTTGTTCGTGTTGCTGTTGTTGTTGAACGTTTGGTGGCTGTTGTTGCTTGCTTGATTGCTGTGATTGCTCGTCTGATTTCGCTGCGAGGGTCTTCTTTCCATTGTTAGACTTGCCGCTTTTTGTTCGCCTCTTTGCCTTCGTTTTGGAGTTTCGAATATGCTCTGCCCGTGGCGTTTTGCCAGCCACTGGAGGTAGTTTTATCGGGGCCTTTCCATGTCGCGCTTTAACAATTTTGCCGTCCATACTGCGAGTAAGTTAAATTTTAAAGCCTGGCGAACAAGGGTAATATGGAGCAAGGCCGATAATAGCAATTAGCTATGTTCAGTTTTTAATGACCAAAAAAAGGGCACCAAATTGATTTCCTTCGATTGGAGTTTCAGCAGGCTAAGTTTTAAAGTGAATGACCCCGAGGATTTCCAACTCGAATAAACTTGGTCTTATTTGCCTTGCTCTAATTTGCGCCACAATTTTGTGTGCCTCTTATCAGGTGTTATTTGCCGTGCAAAACTCCACTTTTGGTATTGTTGGTCATTTGTGTGCTAATTCGGTCTTATCTTTGTTAGAACAAGATATTTGAGTCCTAAGTGTTTGTTTCATTAGCCCTAATGTTAAGACGCATATTTGTATTTGAGACCTGTCAAAATTAGGGCCTATTTATTTTACCCGCAAAAGTTCGGTGTGAAAGATAAAGTTGCAACTAACAAAGGTGTCAATAAACTACGCAGAAACTAAATTCTACACCCTTCCCTTCTGCATCATTATTCCCCCGAATAATCTTTGAGAAAGTTGCTCTAAGTGTAGGTTAGTTTTCGCCAGGTTCTACAAAGTTTGTGGTGGTGTTGGACTTAATTAAATTCAAAATTTGTTCCTTTTAGGAAATTGAATAACCGTCCTGTCGGCCCTCAAGTGCTTGAAATAGTTTTATTCTCCCCTTGCATCTATCTGCACCAGTCAATTAGAAGGGTATCTTATATAGTAAATTTTTTTTTTTGACAGTTCTTTTTTTTCCATTTCTACATGGTTTTCCTGTGTGTTTTAGTCCTCAATCAACTATGGGTAGCTTGTCGACAGCAATTGCTGGATTTGGGGAGTACCCTGTCCGATTCCAGAATGATAAGGCGGTTGGTTTCACGGTCGTCTATCTGGACCGGACAAGGGCCATGAACCCCAGTGTTTCCAGAATTGTCGTCTTCAAGCAAGGCGGCGAAAGCGTCGAAGTTAAGCCAGAATCTTCGGAGCACCGGAACTTTGTGCGGGAGCTGCAGAGGTGGGAAGAGGAATTGGTGCGGATGAGGCCAATTCCTCCCGTCTATTTTCAATGCACTCACGCTATCAGTGCCCTCACAAAGCCGGTGTACGATGCAATAGCCTTCGTGCCACCCACCATCATTGAAAGGCCGTGGCTTTCTCGACGCCACAAGATCGGCCGAACTGGTGGGTAGTAGACGAAAACTAAGTTTGAGTTATCTAAACTTGTAATTCTATCCTTAAACCCCTTTTAAATCTATGCTGTTGCTATTTTAATTAAGACTCTACAACTGTTTGTTTTCTCTAAGGATATAATTATAAATTTAGTTAGCTTTGTATAAAAATTATCAAGAAACGGCAGAGTTCAATCTTTTTAGCACGAAGTCCATATACTACTTTATTTATTAGTTTTTTCCCCACATCTTTGGCGTCCAAGTGATAAACTTCTTTTCCGTTTGCGTGGACACATCCATCAAACAAGGAGAATAAAGTATTGATTGGAATGCGGGTAACGGTTCATTCGTCAAAGGGTTGACCCACTTAGATAACATAGCCGACTTAAATTCTTTGCCCGCCGCACTATCCAGTAAAAGCAATAATTCGTTTTCGTCTTCAAGTTGTAAAATAACAAACCTATCCTCGCAAAATTGTACCCGCTGGTATACGACAACCCAATCCAGAACTTTTGACTCCCAAATTAGAAGAACCATGATGAAAATGTTGTTGCTTTTTTTTTTAGATTATAGCTTTGATAGGCGCTGATTTTGATCTCGCGTTTTGTGGCTAAATGTACTAATTACATTCCAGATAACAAACTTAAATACAGATAAGTTTTGACCGCTTAAGTTGGACCGATCGGTTATATTTAATTGTCAGTTAAATCGTCGCTGCTAACGTCCTCCCATTCACCTTCACCTTCTCGATTGTCCCGACGTGCGTAGAAAGGAGGCATCTCAGGTCCACCTTCATTGCTAACATCTTCTTCGGAATCTGGCTCCGCTGCCGTGGAGTCAGAGAGAACCCTGTATAATTCCACCGACGTATTTGCGTCTTCACGTTCTACAGGTCGAATAATGATTTTTATTAGTTCATTTGGAGCTAGAGGTCGATGGAGGGAGTATTTCACTTGGAATGAGTTTTCTTCTACAGAGCAGTCTTGGTCGGGGGTACCTGAATTATCCTCCGGTTTCCTATCCTCCACTAAATCCATAGTCCCCGCCTCGATAGGTAGTCGTGGTTCTGTTGACCAAGGGTTCGAAAGAAAGCAGTGGAACTCGTAATACTCTGGTTCCCCAACTTCCAGAAGAATTACGTTCCCATCTATAAGATCCACCAAATGACCGTTCCATGTATCTTTGACGTCTCTAATTTTAAAAAGACGGCCAAGAGTAAAGCAGTGCCACTCGAAGTGTGTGCCATTCATTTTTGGTACTTAGCTTTGAAAGTTACTGAGGGTAGAATGATTTGCTTTCTGGGTCAGCTATTTAACTCAATTTTCACGTGTTTTTCTTATCTATTTAAGCCTTTGTTTGCTTATCCTGCGAGTTGAACTGTTTGCTAACCTCAAAATCGCTCAGCCTAAGTGCGCAAGTTAAATCTTAGTGGTATCGGGATTTGTCGAGTACCATGCACTTGTGTAGCTGAACAAATGAGTATATAAATGAAAGCACCGAGATACTACTCATGAATAAAATCAAAACTAGTTTTCCTAGTTATAGCTAGAAGGGTGATAGAACCAACTAAAGCACTTGTCTTAACAGGATGGGGAAAGATAAATAAATAGAAGTGGATAACTAACAGTTTCCGTTGTCATCGGCTCACTCTTCCCTTCCCTTCTACAGTTTATAAAATCTTGACGCACGCCAACTTCTCTCGGTAGTCCCTGCTCCTCTGCGTTTTGCCACTGGATCCGGGGGGGGGAGGAGGTGTCGAAATGAAAGAGTCATCAAAGTCGTCTCCCAATTGAGTTGATTCCAACCCGTCGCGTTCAGAGTATGGTGGCACTTGAATGCGATCGGTCATTCTGAAGTTCATCGGCCCTTGTCCACTCGAACCCGCATCTCCTCTTAGTAAGCGCTCCCAACAATTGAATCTACTCCTTCTGGCTCTCGGACTTGTCTGAGTACCAGCCGTATTCCCTTCAATACAGGCTTTGTTCATTATAACTCGACAGAGTCCTGTGTACATCATCCAGAGTGCAATCACTAAGATTGCAGCTAACACAAACCATACAAACCAGCTGACAGGTCCACTGTGGTAAGCCCGCCAGTGAAATGGTGCATGCTGATTGATAATTCCTTGTGCAAAAGGTTTCGCGATGGTTTTCATTGCTTCTTCATCTACGGTTCCTTCGGGTAGATCAACCAAATTCAACCGTAAAGTCTCCAACATCTGACTGTGAGCTTCCTCGCGAAACACATCTGGGATTTTCATTCCAGCTAGTTGTGTCTCCATTTCGTGCAATTCACCGAACAAAGTCCGCAGTAAGGGGTGTTGTTGAATCCTTACAACGAGTCCGGTCTCGTACTGGCAAGTTCTTGGGTCCGGATACAATACCAAACTACCACTGGGGTCCTCTATGCGTCCTTTGCAGGGTGGTCGAATTAGGCAACTTTTGCAGCCGCTGATCCACTCTCCAGTATCGAAGGCTTGCGAACTGTAGTTGAGCAGTCTGTAGTCGCTGGATCGCGAGTAAACCAAGTAGGTTGAGTCGTCCAAGTATTCCGCGTAAGGTTCTTCCGGTAAGGCTACCACCTGCTGTGCACAAAGTTTTAGAACTGATGTCTGCAAGTCAAAAAACAGACTAGAAAGGCACGTAGATTCTCCACTTCGTGACATTGAAAAAGGTTTTAGACACAGTTTAAGACGATTACTGCCGCTACAATGTGAAATGAGTTTCTCCTCCGTAACTTCGGCAAAATTATCTTTTCTTTCGGATATCAATAAGTAGCTTCTCGAGAAACTGTATCGTGTCGCTGTTGACCCGTCTTCAATTGGTTGAGGTACTGGGACTGCGCGATAAACTTTATGAAATCCGTTAGTGTGGTGCACAGGCACGTTTATCAGGACGTTTACGGCTGTTTCTGTAAGTACTGTTGACTCTACTAGTTCAAAGCCGTAATACGTCATTAAATCAGAACGGGGTATAGCTTCCTGCATCCTGTCAAGTTTGAGTCCGTTAAGGACTTGTCGTAAAACCTTTGGAGGTACAAGTGTTGCTGGAATATAGCCCCGAGCTAAGCTACTCAACGCGTCATCTAAGATGTAGCCAAAATTGTGAAGTCCGACTTTGAATGCCGCCAATTCTGCTCTCAAAGCAAGCATAGTTTGGGTGAAGTTCGTCATTCCTACATTAA
The DNA here is from genome assembly GCF_964194025.1 of Convolutriloba macropyga. Classification (NCBI taxonomy): domain Eukaryota; kingdom Metazoa; phylum Xenacoelomorpha; order Acoela; family Convolutidae; genus Convolutriloba; species Convolutriloba macropyga. Next base: position 50,901,857 of record NC_134475.1, read on the forward strand.
ACTGAGCAGCAACCACTGCTGAGCTCTGTCTGTTGTTGTAGCAGGCCCCCCAATGTGTTACTCCAATGTCGGTATTATTGATAAGCTCTCCCAAAACGTTCCTAATCTTATGGAAGTTGTCATTAGAATTATGACTGATCATCTTCAATTGCCCTTGAGTTTTGTTTAACGAGTGGCCCAGCAGGTGGATTCGTTCCCCTGATTCAAGAGTGATCGTTCGCACCGCTCCGTCCAGATATTCTGTCTCTTTACCAAGTCTATCCAAGTCTGCACCACCACACAACCCGAAGAAAGAGAAGTAATGACAAAAACCAGCTTTTAGGACTGGCGCAAGGACAATAGCGGCAGCTATTCCACCTAGCAGCGGTTTGACGAATCGCTTTGACCTCGACAAGCCTGCTTCTGTTCCATTCAAGTAAGTTGCAGCCCTTTCCCGCATTTCGGTAAGAACAATATCAATTTCTAGCATTTCATATTCCAATCCCTTCAGTGCAAGATATGTCGTATTCATCAAAACTTCAGTGGTAAAAGTGTTTTTGCAAAACCGTCCATGATGCTTCCTCCATCGCATTGCAAATTCGTATTGAAATTCCTGGAAAGCAATGTCCAGAGATGTCAAGTTGAGGGCAGGTAGGACTGGTAGTGGCACTGATACCCAAGTTGATTCCAGCGCACTCGCAATGATGACAGGGGTTTCCGTTGTGAAGACTGCACCAGCTGTATGGTTAGTAGTTAAACAGATAGCACATCTCAGCATGGGAAATAGGAAGAGTAGCCTCAGAGTCAGGAATCTGCCCGTTGTTCCTGTCATGACCGTTTTGACTCTAAAAGTAACAAAACGTTAAATTAAGTCATTAAAATCCGACCAAAGCCTATATTTTTCCGCATACAGAGAACCGATTAGTTTAAGGCAATATTAATTAATAATTGAGATTCATAAAAAGCAAGGGAGAAGGATCCGGGTAACAAGTTTAAGTAAACGAGGAAAAAGTGTTTATTCATCGATTCCCAGTCGTATGACCGGTGCTCGGATCCTTGCTGAGCGGCGTAGCTCAACGGGTTCTTCCACTGGATTTTGGTTATTCGCTCGTGTTGCTTGTTCAACTTCCGCGTCTGGTGATCTACTCTCCCCGACGCTGTGAGATTCCAACTGCCTTTGAACCAGTTGTCTTTGGTATTCCGGATCATTTTCACGGCTATTGGAATCCGGGGCGGCCTGACCGCCCAATTGATCAGCTGACTGCTCGACTATAGGATTATTGATTACTCCATCTTCCTGTCCCACGGCAGGCTGCGGGACTTGAATCCGATTTCTTGGCACCAATATCGGCGGCCGGGGAGTTGGGTCTGGATCCAATTGCTCCCACTCGTCAATTTCCAGTGGTTCCTCGTAAAAATTCGTCGAACGAAACGGTGTGGCTCTGCACTCGCTCGTTTCCGGTTCCTCTTCCACGAATGGTTTGAGGAGATTGTAGTGGAGGATTCGCCATTTATCACGCCTTTGGGGTTTACTAACTTTGTAATTAACTTCCGAAGTTCTCTCAAGGACAATGTACGGTCCCTCCCATGGAAGAAAGAATTTTTTTGATTTAGCTTTATGTTTTGAGAAAACCCAAACTTTGTCATCGACTTCGTATGGTTTTCCAAAAACTTTCTTATGAAATTGATCTTTCTGTCGGTTTTGATTTACTCCCAAAAGTTCCCGTGCATGAGAATGGGCCTCCCTGAATTGCCTATCGAGCCAGTCAACAAACTCGTTCTGGGTCCGTTCTTGATCGTGGGGCTTCGGGTAGAACAGATCAATAGGATATTGGCATTCCTGTCCATAGACGAGACTAAACGGAGTGGCTCCTGTTGTCCTATGAATAGTCGTATTATAGACGAAATTGACATAAGGCAGCATTGTGTCCCAATCTCGAGGGTTTTCAGCGCAGTATTTTGAGAGAACATCGGCAATTACACGGTTATGTCGTTCCACTTGACCATTTCCCTGAGGATGATACGGAGATGTTCTCGTTTTGTCCATTTTAAGTAATTTACAGAGTTCTTTAATCAAGTCACTTCCAAAGTTTTTTCCTTGGTCAGTGTGAAGTACATCGGGCACACCAAAATGAAGGACCCAGCATTCTACAATTTCTTTTGCCACATCTTTTGCTTCGGTTACAACAAGTGGAACACTGATGGCATATTTTGTGAACAAATCCGTCATAACAAGAATGTACTTCGCTCTTGACCGTGCGGCTAGTGTAACTGGTCCTAGTATATCAGCAGCAACCGTGTGAAAGCGAATACCAACTTTGAAGGGACTTAATTCTGCGGTACGTTGCCTCCCTGCCGTGGTCCGAGCTGCACATGGAAGACACCAAGAAAGTTTTTTCTCTATGTCACGCCTCATGAAGGGCCACCAGAACCTCTGCCTGATTCGCAACAGTGTTTTTTCTACTTTGAAATGACCTCCACTCACGGGGGAAGTGTGAAGTTGATCCAAAATTTCTTTTCTACAAGAAAGAGGTACAATCAGCTGCAAATGGGGTTCGTTCTTCTCTGGTTGAAACCATTTCCTGTACAAAACTCGATTCTTAAGAACAAGCTCTGACCACCTTGACCAGTAGGCTACTACTTCAGGTCCATGCTGAACTGCCTGTTCTTTTGGAATTAGGTTAGGGCCCAGAGACGAGCAGCTACTTTCTGATCCTGTTGGTGCCCAGTACAAAATACGGCTGATTGCCTCATCTTCCTGCTGCAATCGTTCTATGTCTGAGTCTGTGCGAGTCCATGTTATGGCGACCCCCTCTTCGTTTTCGTCATCAATGGTTTCCGTAATAGCGTCAACCATAGCACAACGTTCACGTACCCTTTTTAGGGCTTCCTCGATTTCTTGAGGTTCGGGACACTGCCCCGTTACCTGTTCTTTTTCGCCCGGCTCCCATTCAGGCTCTTCTTCCGTCATCCGAGACAACCCATCCGCATTGGCATGTTTGTTGCCCGCGCGATGAACAATTTCGTAATTGAACTCTTGCAAATGTTGGAGCATTCTGAACGTCATGCCGTCTGCATTTTGCCTGAATAGCCATTTTAAGCTGGCGTGATCTGTACGTATGACAAAACTGAGTCCCCATATATAATGTTTGAACCATTTCAAAGCCTGAACTACCGCCAGGGCTTCCCGCTTCGTTGTAGAGTACATAGTTTCGGTCTTACTCAGGCTCCTACTTGCAAATACTATAGGATGTTCCACGCCATCAATGAAATTTGAAAGTACTGCACCCAGACTGACGTTGCTTGCATCTGTGTCAATGATAAAGGGGCAGTCATACCGAGGAAACTGTAGGACAGGTGCTGTAGCTAGTTCGAGCCGCAGTCGATCGAATGCCATTTGACAACAGGGATTCCACTCAAATCGAGCGTTTTTCTTTGTTAGTTCATGTAAGGGACGAGCAATTTGTGCAAAGTCCTTCACAAAGCGCCGATAGTAATTGCAAAATCCAACGAATGACCGTACTTGTTTAACGGTTTTTGGCTCTGGCCATTCTCTGACAGCAGCAACTTTTTGAGGGTCTGGTCGAGCTCCATCTTTATCGATAACATGACTAAGGTATACAACTTTTTGCTGAAGAAGTCTGCATTTCTTGGGCTTAAGTTTCAAGTTTGCTGCTCGCAACAGTTTGAATATAACTTCAATGTGTTTGAAGTGTTCTTCCTCGGTCGAATCGTACGCCAAAACATCATCAAGAAAGATTAGAACCCACTTCCAGAGGTGATCTTTGAAAAGATTGTTCATAAGCCTTTGAAAGGTCCCGGGGGCATTAGATAGACCAAAAGGCATTTTAATGTATTCATACAGTCCACCATCAGGTGTGACGAAAGCTGTTTTCTGTCTATCCTCTGGTGCAACCGGTACCTGCCAGTAGCCACTTGCTAAATCGAGAGAAGAAAAAAATTTTGCTCCCCTCAAAGCATCGAAACTCTGATCTATTTTTGGTATAGGAAAGGCGTCTTTCACCGTAACATCGTTAAGGTCGCGGTAGTCCACGCAGAACCTCCAACTACCATCTTTTTTCTTCTGAAGCACAATAGGAGCGCTGTAGGGACTCGATGATGGCTGAATGACTCCCTTCTCCAGCATGCTCTTCAGTTCTTCTTGGATAATAGGTATCTTGGCCGGTGAAATACGATGCGGAGCTTTTTTGATGGGTGGAGTATCACCTGTGTCAATTTGATGCTGAACAATGTCGGTGCATCCAAGTTCATTGTTTTTCAACGCAAATACATCCCGATATTCTCGCACTAGCGTTCTCAGCCGATCGAGAGCAATACCAGAAACGCCCGGTGCAGATAATTCCAAAATTTGATCAACTTCCTGGTCTAGAGTGGGATGATCTTGGGCTTTATAGACAGTGTGAGCAACCCAATTCAAAACCTCGTCATCAGTGTCTGTCCATCCCTCATCTTCGGTTTCACTTAGATAATTGCTTTCTGAATATTTGACCTGTGTTTCTCTAGAGAGTTGCGCTGCCATGAGATAGTCAGTTTCTTTGGGACTAGCGCCAGTAACTGCCTGCAGCTGATGATCGCTGACAAACTTTGTATCCTGCATTGACGGGTCAATTTCAGTTTCGCGACAGTAACGGTAGCTGCCAACTGCAGCCAGAGAAACCATGCGCATTACCACCGCCGAACTTTCTTTGCTGCCTGTCCACATTTCGTTTGATCTAAAGTCAATTGTACAACCATGGCGTTTCATTTCCTTGAGGCCAAGTATCATCTGAGGCTTCAAGTTCTGCAACACTAGAACGTGTATTTCCTCACAAATAGAACCCAACTTTAACTCCAATACTGCGCGACCAAGAACATTTATGGTCTTTCCATCAGCTGACTCTAAGCGGCCTTTATATGGCAAAATTCTCGCAAAGCGATCCAAGCTGAAGAGTTTTTCTGCTTGTATTAGATTTGTTGATGCCCCCGTATCAATCAATATTTCCGTTATCGAGTCGTTCACTATTCCATCAACTACGGCTGCTTCGGAACCCTCATCAAAATCCGACGATTCAAACTTTTTCTCGTCTTCTATGGCGGTTGTATTTGTTGCTACGTGCTGTTGTTTGGCCTTTTCGTCGCAAAATTTAACTTTTCTGGCGTCAAAATTTGCATTATCATTGTCTTTTAGTCTATTTGCTTTGAATTCGGCCGGGATAAAGCCTTCTTTACGAAAAACTGTGGCCCTCCCGGCCTCTAGTAGTTTAAAGGACCGGTCTGTTGTTGGGTTTGGCGCTCCGGGCAATCCTTAACAAAATGACCTTCCTGACCACATTGGAAACACTGCCTTCCTGCAACTGCTAATCGTCTGCCGAGGCTGTTTTGTTGCGCTGGTACACCGCTGTACTGCGCATTGTTTGGTTTTGGACTGATGAATTGTTGACCGTAACGGCTATCAGGCGGATAAGGATTGTACAGACGTTTCTCGTCGCTTTCCTGTTTTGGTTTATTGTCACTATGTGGGACCTCGTATTGCTTCGGAATTACTGACGTCACAAATTTGCTCATCATATTTGACATATTCTTCATAAACTCGGCCTGACTGTTTACTAGTTGATCAATCTTAGCGTTGACAGACCCCGAAAGATCCGTAGAATTCTCAGCAGTTGCGAACACTCTGGATGCATTGCCTCTCTGCATCAATTCATTACTCTGAGCATTCCCCTGAATCTCAACGGGGTTTTCAACAACTGATCTTAAGGACGCTAACCTTCGTCGCTGTCGCATACGAGAATTACGTGCTACAGCATCAAGGCTCAGTGCCCTATTTATAGCAGCCGAGAAGTTTTGGGGATCTTCTCTAAGTAAAAGTTCTTGGATTTCAGCGTCGTAGAGTCCATCAATAAACTGTTCACGGTTCATATCGTCACGGGTTGCAGCATTCATGTTATGGTTCGCTACCTCTCCGATCGACCGTATTCTCCGGGAAAATTCCTGAATTCCCTCCTTTTCACCTTGAATAAGGTTTTTGAACTCAGCTCGAGCAGTTCGTTGGTTTCGGAATGGCATCATTCGAGGGTCTAAGTACTCAAACATCCTCTCCAGAGTAGGTGCCGGATGTCCATCTTCCTGTTCTCGAAAGTGGTTGGGCATTGCAGTGTATTCGTCAAGAGCCCAGCCTGTGAGGCAGGTTGGGACACAAGCCATTGCTTGTTCTTCATCCCAACGATTCGACTCAACAATGCATACAAAATGTTTTTTCCAATCCACCCAAGTTTTGTATATCGGATTAGGGAAACGATCGGGTTGGCGTGCACCTCGCCCATACAGTCCTTGACCATTCAGTGCGTCCGCAGCTTGAATGGCTGCTTCGGCAATTCGTTGTATATCTTCAGCTTGCAACGCCATTTTCGTTATGTAATTGTTTAACCACTTCAACTAGAGTGCTCTTCTAAACTTTGCGAACCCACTTCTTGTCTTACTTCGCGATCTCTCCGGAGTCTGAGTAGTTCTCTCAATCTATCAGCCCGACTTCTGGTTTGAGTTAATTGATTTGTACTCGGGAATTCGGGAACGTGTTCTTCGCTTCTTTGGGCGAGTATTGAATCCAGTTTTGAGGAAGTATGTTGTACACACCTTGGATTGAGACCCAACTTCGTAAAAACTAATCTATTTTAATCTGTCAGAGAGCCCACCCAGGAGCGCCACTGTAGAATTTTGTATTTTTATCGTTAGAAGGCTTCTAGCTGGGGACTGACTAGCGCCCAAAACTCTATCAAATTTGAAAGGTTCTTCGAAGAAAAGTGAGTCCGTCTGACAATTAAGTATAGAGTTTTGTCCCCTGTGCTCTCTCAAAGCTGTATAAAAAAAATATTTGCTGCGCACAATAATTAATTTCCTTTCCAATAATAAAAATAATAATTCGTCGAAATGTAGTTACTAAAACAACCAAGTATATCTCGGTTCTTTGCCTCGTTGAAATGAAGCTAAGAGTTATGCCCAGAATAAATAATTACGGAGTAGAGAATTAATGAACACAATCAAATATTCTCCTGTTATTCAAATTTAAGAATCATAAACAACTTACAACAGTTGGAAGAATCCCGATTCCACTAAGTCAGAGTAATTTAAGCTAATCCGAAAGATCGATTAATCGCTCTTTTCAACACTTTTTTTCTTCTAGGAAAGTTGAACTCACGCGTCAACTTCGTCTCTCAAACTATAACCAACTTAATTAACGAACTACTGCTTTTCAGATTCGCAAATCTCTCTCTGGTCGTTTTTCTTGTGCCTAAGGGTACTCAACCTTATCAGTTTTTTATCAGCAAAACGTAACGTGTCGTTCCTTTTAGAACATTCTGACCTAACGTGTAAGTGTTATGGTTGGCGTGGAAGGTCAGTCACAAGATGCCACTTATCTTATGTTGATGTTTGTTCGAGATGACCGGAGCTGCGTGTTTAACTCGGTTTGATAATTTCAGAATATGGCACAATCCATGTTTCATGCTGAGCAATACGTGTGCAATTTTTTCGCACACTTGCTTTTTCCCTCCTAAGTAACGAATACGCATCCAATTTAAACTATGATACCTTTGTTTCCCATTTAGGCTGGAGTAATGTCCCGTTCTAAATAAAACTTTAACCATTTCCCTAGAGTCATCAAAAAAAAAAGAAAAATAAAACTTAGCTCTTTCTGTCCCTTATTCCTTTGAGGAATGGTTTCAGTGCGAATACTTTGGGATTGCAAGGTAATTTATCCCATATTTCCACTCTTAACGAGGCCTTGGTATTTGACTCTGGAAAAGTGTCGCTTCTTTCAAAGGAGTATAAGAAATTGGCCTTTGATCTGTTTTCTATGTTTTACTTTAAAGGCCAAAAGAACGGTTTCGGGTACAGGAAAAAGCCCGTTGTTTTTCTCAATGTGTAAGAAATTGTCCCGGGAGTGATCAGTTAAAATTTCATGGTGATCGGACTTGGGGAAGTAGGGTTTTCAGGACTTGCGGGGGGGGTGGTGAAAATGCGGACGCCTGGATTTGGGACAATTAGGGGCCCTGAAGCAGTATCATAGAGTGGCAAATCAATATTTCATGCTCTGATAACTCAGTCAATGTGCGCACGCCATTTCTTGTTTGCCAATGATCTTATGCAAATACTAGCAAATCACCAACTAGCAAATTCATTAAACCTTAATTCTTACTAGCTTTGATTTACCTACTAACTTAGAGCGCCAATGGATTTCCAATTGTATCAGTCTATTCTCAATTTTCATCGTCGTGGGACAATTCCACAAGATATAAGTATTAATCGACAGAAAAGGCACCGTTTTAAACAATTATGTAGTCGCTACACCAAACCCAAACTAACTCTTTTTAATAAAAAGACCGGACTCAAAGTATTGCACTCAAGGAGTGCAAAATTTATTATACAAAAATTACATCGGGACCACGAGCATATTAAAGCAGTTGAGCTCGAACGGCTTGTTAAACAATCTTATGATGTCCAGAGAGCCCAGCCTATCGTTCGAGAAGTAGTACGTAACTGTGATTATTGCAATGAAAAAATTACTCATCGCCGTTTTACCGGTCCCTTAGTTCATGCTTCTCGCATTACACTGGATAGAATTTGTTATGAATTAGACCTAGTTATTAACGAAAGGCCGTTACTAGAAAAAAATTGCTTCAAGAACGCCCCTTCGTTAGATCCTACTTCTTTTATCCCTAAAACCGTGGACACTATTGATCCCGATTACAATTGCGTGTGCGCTGCTCTTAGCACAATTCTGACCGGAAACCCTAATCAAGGCGGAAAAATTGAAGAAGTAATTCGTTCTTTACGAAAAGAAGGCCCGGACCGCCACTTATTAAATCTGATGGGCGCTGCCCCTCTTATTAATGGCCCAGATGATCTTAATTTCGTTACAACAACAGATTTGAGAATGCTAGCCCGAACCTTTAGAACTAATATTTATATGTTTTATGAGACCGATGAGTTCGAGCAAGCCCACTGGGATTGCTATACTGGAAATAAGATGGGCCCAAATAGAGGAGGAATTTACTTAAAGGCCGGCATGAGCGGTGGAACAATGCATTGTTTTATTGTTACTCGTGTTAAGCAAAAAAGATGAGGGGTAAGTTGTTCAATTTAGATGACATAATTTATTAACCCGGACTAGCACACACATGACAGATATCTAAGTTAAATTAAAGTTCGCTTTTACACTGCATACGGACGCTCGATTTGCACTTTCTTCTTTATCTCCAATAGCGCTTGTTGCTCGGCTTTTTCGTCGTCGGACAAGTCGCTATCGCATGCTCGTTGATGCTGTTGTTCGTGTTGCTGTTGTTGTTGAACGTTTGGTGGCTGTTGTTGCTTGCTTGATTGCTGTGATTGCTCGTCTGATTTCGCTGCGAGGGTCTTCTTTCCATTGTTAGACTTGCCGCTTTTTGTTCGCCTCTTTGCCTTCGTTTTGGAGTTTCGAATATGCTCTGCCCGTGGCGTTTTGCCAGCCACTGGAGGTAGTTTTATCGGGGCCTTTCCATGTCGCGCTTTAACAATTTTGCCGTCCATACTGCGAGTAAGTTAAATTTTAAAGCCTGGCGAACAAGGGTAATATGGAGCAAGGCCGATAATAGCAATTAGCTATGTTCAGTTTTTAATGACCAAAAAAAGGGCACCAAATTGATTTCCTTCGATTGGAGTTTCAGCAGGCTAAGTTTTAAAGTGAATGACCCCGAGGATTTCCAACTCGAATAAACTTGGTCTTATTTGCCTTGCTCTAATTTGCGCCACAATTTTGTGTGCCTCTTATCAGGTGTTATTTGCCGTGCAAAACTCCACTTTTGGTATTGTTGGTCATTTGTGTGCTAATTCGGTCTTATCTTTGTTAGAACAAGATATTTGAGTCCTAAGTGTTTGTTTCATTAGCCCTAATGTTAAGACGCATATTTGTATTTGAGACCTGTCAAAATTAGGGCCTATTTATTTTACCCGCAAAAGTTCGGTGTGAAAGATAAAGTTGCAACTAACAAAGGTGTCAATAAACTACGCAGAAACTAAATTCTACACGCACCCTCTCCCTATCTTAAGCCATTATGGATACGTACGGAAGCATAGGGGATGCATCGCCTAAGCAACCGACCAAGAGCCCCTCAACTTTGACAATCGAGGAATCGCTGGAAAAGGCTGGATTCGGGTTTTGGCACATTTTAGCCCTGGTTTCAATCAGCGTTTTGGTGTCATCATTTTACACCAAATTGGAGGAAGTGAATATTTTGGGACAGAAATTGTTGTGTATTTGGGATCTGCAAGGATATGAAGAAGCATTCTTAACTTCCAGTTTTTTCGCTGGAGCCATTTTTGGTGCTATGATTTGGGGAAAGTTTTCTGACGTTTACGGTAAGTCATTATCACCTAATGCTGTATTACGTCTCAAAACGTGCGTTTACCCAAGTAAACTTTCTCTGTTTGGCCAATGTTTTCCAAGATTGCTCTTAACAACGTGTCAATTTGACATAAATCAATGAAATCCTTATTTCTAAACAATTGCACAAAAACCCTTGTATTACTAAATGTGAATTAAGATGACACATTGCAGAAATCTAGCTTTTGTCGATACGATAGCCCCTGGGATCATTTGATTCTAAATAGTTTCATAGGTGATTTGTAGAAATTCGAGAAAAGTATTTTCGGCTAATTGATGCTTTCGTCCCTGTTATCAACAAAAACCTCAAAATGTACACTTTGCCCAAAATGTACCATTTGCAAAGTTACATGATTGTTGCAAATTTAAAAAAGTTTGAATCCAGTTGTTGGTTGATAATAGTCTGAGTGGATCTCATCAGAAGCGCATTAAAAATTTTGAGGATTAAGAAAACGAATATTTTCAGCAAATATAACGCAAAATTCTTTCATAACTATTCAAGGGTTGACCAAACATTGAAAACTTACTAAGGCCCTACTGCAGCACCGTATAAGTCTTAGAAAAATACCGTACTAAATATTGTCAAGTTTACTACGGCTACGGCCGTACAAAGTTTTCTAAAATGCCGTGGCAAGATTGGTTGTTTCAAGATGAATAAGGTGCCGCAATACGGCCGTACCAAGATTGAAATGGTGCCTTTAAATTCGAGATAAACTGAAAACTTTAATTCTGTATGGCACCGTATAAATCTTAGTAAGTTTCAAAGTTTCGTCTAAGGTAGTCAACCTGGGTAATGGTTAATGATACCTAATAGAATAAATATGAATATTACCAAAACATAACAATGAACTCCCTAGATAAAAGTTTGACAACTAAATGAGACGTTTCCACGGGCTTGTTGAACTTTCGTCAACCACTATAGTGCGCCTATAAACAAGAAGCACATCTTTACCGGTATGAGAATTTCTATCAACTGTTTTTAAAATTCATTGCTTTTAATGCTGCGACCAGTTACAATATTTGATTACCCAATGACAAAAATAACTATAACTACAGTTTTTCTTTTTCAGGCATTGTTATGCTTAATAGTCTGTCTGATAATTTTAATAATATGGTAAAATATTGGGTGAATTTCGGTTAATTGGGCATAGTTCATTTTGGCCTGGCACCACTGTAACTAATTTTTTGAATGTTTGATAATTCAAAAAAATTCAAAATCGACAGTTCTATACTGCAAAATTTTTGATAGCTCTCTATATATTCAAACTCTGAATTTTTGGTAATTAAATTAGAGATCGACGCAACAACGAAATTTTCTTGCCACATTTGAATGATATTTCATATTTGAAACAAAAGTGAAATCACAATTTTGTTCTAAAGATTATTAAAAATTGTACAATTGCAGAGAGGAAAAGATTGCTTTTTTGTTTTCCATTTTTTTTTCACTGCTGTCGCTAAAATTGACCAAACAATACTTACTCCAATGACTTCAAACAATTTTTCATACCAGAGTAGTATATTTTAAGCAAGTTAATTCTTGTTACGTTTGGACATATTGTGCATTGCACTGTTTCACAAAACAGATTCATTTAGTCACATGTAAAAACGAAGAGGCAATAACATTCCGCCTGATCTATTTTTACATGTTTGATTGAAATTCTTGAGAGATAACGCGTAATCAAAAATAAGATATAATTTTAAACAAAAAAAATTGTTTTCAACTCTTGAACCTTAATAGCAAGGCAAGACTATGACTTCCCCTAAAAAATTACTGAAAGCTGTTCACAGAATTGTACGACATTTTACTATCCAAGCTCAAATATCCCGTTATTTTTCGAAAAAGAAGTAATAGAAACTCTCAAAGGAAAGCAACCCAAAGTTTCTTTTGAAGCACTTAAGCAAATATAGCAACACTAACGCTTAAAAGATATAATGCACTGTCGTAATTTCTTTGAAATTGTCAAACTCAGTACCACGCTGTGATTTATTCTTTTCTCTCGAGAAATTGTTTATGGTGTAAAGGTTTTGTTTTTGTTGAACCAAGCAGAGAAATATTTTCTACTGGTTTTTTTTCTAAATATTTCCTATAATTAAATTCTAAATATTTCCTTTTTAAATTGTCTCTATCAAAAAGAACACAAAGTTTACAGAGATATTAAATTCTATGAACTAAATGAGTTTGTAAAGTTTATATGACAACTTGGCTTTGCAGAGTCTCCGAAACTCTATGACATGGACAAAATTTTTTGCGTCGTTCATTTTGCCCACTTATTTGGACAGAAACAACAATAAATTCATTTTTTCTATTTGCTACCGTATTTCTTATTCAATCTGCTCCACGAACTCATCTTCTCTTAGGCAACTAGAGTTTTCATTTTTAAACAACTTGGCCTTGAGTTAATCTTTAGTTTCACTTTAGTTTCTTCAACATTGTTCGAACAATATACTGTTACATTCTTGTGCCGGCTCTTCTGTTGATGTAAAAAACAATAGAAAAAAATTGACAATAATTTGAAATATAAAAACTAAAAGAAAATGGTGAAGCCTGTGTTTTAAATTTTTAGAATGAATAGAATTTTGCTAGACATTTTTTACTTCTGCCGCCTGTAAGTCCAACATGGGATGTCTCGATCATTAATAATGTTACCTATTTTGAGGAAATTTTAAAACAGATTCTTTATTGTATCATAACATTATGCTTTATGAGGCAACAAAAAATTAGGTTACTTTTTTATTGAAAAAACCTCTATGCTTTCATGCTATTAGCAGATTTTTTTCAAGCATTTTTAGTAACATAAATAATGGTTTTGAGGTACTGCGTGAAGAACCAAAAACTTTTGTTTGAAAAAAAATCAAACAAAATTT
>NC_134475.1:50920117-51074123 GCF_964194025.1 Convolutriloba macropyga
GGACGGAACAACCCGGAGCTCAAACAACAGTTTCACTCCATTACCAAAAATTCTCGTTAGCAAATCATGATATTTTAACCCGCCTCCCATCAATTTGACTCCCCCCCCCAACAAATCAACTATACTGAAAATCCGATGTGACATGCCTTTATTGAGGATAGGTAACAAGTCGACAAAAAGAAATACAAAAAAGAATAAAGCTCAAAAATCCATTGAGCTTTCAACCAAATAATTTCCGAAGTAACAACAACCATTAACTTTCTACAAAAAAACTGGACGGATTCAAATGTAATTGCTTCAGAAGCAAACATCGTCTGCCTTCAGAGCCACCAAGTGGAAAGACAACAAAATAACAACATAAACAGGCAAAACCAAAAAAAAAAAACACAAAAATATGCAAAAACACTTGATCAATTATCAACAGTTTATCAAAAAGACAATGAAAATAAACTTGCTCCTCTTTAAATTCCCATACGCCTTGCAGAATCGCACATTGGAAATTTTAAAAAAAATCGTCGAAAATTTTTATTTTTTCTGTAGAAATATGCATTTTTATCTGCGAGAAGATTTACAAAGAAATTGACATAAAAAATTTTCAAGAAACTGTCCCTGCTCATTTTTTTTGTTTTGCAAAATTTGATCATTGTACAATCAAAATTTGTATTATTGTATACTAATAGAACACGCTCAAAAGACATCAATTCCCAGGGGAGTTCGTGTGTTTGCTGGTTGCGCAATGTTGTATTTTACTATTTTGCTGTAAGCTTCGCTGCGCGAAGACGCACTTTTGAAATTATGGTTGCAACTCGCCATGCAAAATGTTTACTTGTTTTTGAGCTTGAATTTGTGGAGCAAAATCACAAAAGATTCCGACAACTGAATTTGAACTAACACACAACACGACAAGATAATGAACTGAAGTGGTTATCAACAAATTAGAATGGAATGAACAGAAATATCCGATCACGCAGAGGGAAATGAAATAAATATGAACAAGCAATGAGTTGAATGCGGGAAACATTAAATATGGCCCGAAGTGAAATAAAAAATGAAGAGCAAATAACTAAGAAATAAATATTTGCATCGTTTAAGATTTGCTGCACTAAATTAAGATAAAAATCAACAGGTATCACATGCCCCCTTGAACGTTGATATAACTCGTAAAAAAACGACAATTTTTAAATGATAGTAACAGATTTAAATATTAATACTAGGTCCACAGTTGAAATTGTAAAAACAATACATGCACTGGTTATCATACCTAGTGATTTGTAATAAAGTAAATTGATGAATTTTTGAGTTTTGAAAGATCTCAAAATCAGAGTTCGCACTCCTGTCCACCTCATAGACGGTCCTAGGGATTGTGTTGTCTTCGGTGGTCGGGCTTCTGTAGTCAGCCAGGTATTGTACACGCGTGTCTGGAGGAGAATTAATTTCAATTACAGGAGAAATATTCGTCTCTTCTGGGTCTCGTTCTGCTGCCGATCGAACGGTTTCAACAACAGAGATATTGGGAGGTTGCAAACCTCGACGTCATCAGTTTTGGGGCTGTGATAAATGAGTCAGAAGATGTGTCTTTGATGCAGGAATAAGATGAGCTTCGTTTAGTTTTGCCGCTGAATCTCTTATCTGCAGTGGTGTTAGATGTAGTGGCAGCAACTTGTTGTAACGCTGTGGACGATGCATTGGTTGCGGGGATGATCATTTCGCTCGGCGAAGCGACATTCGTTTCTACATGTTGGCTCCTGGTGATGAGAAAATGGGTACTTCGGGGATGCGGACCTCGCATCGCGGGTTCAATGTTTGACTTTGAAGATGAAACGCCACAGGCCGGATCTCCACTTATATGTTCCACCTTCTGGTCACCTTCTTGCGGGTCAACTCTATAAAGTGGATTATGATTTTGTCCTCAAACAATTGTTTGCCGGTTATAGACCCGCGGCAATTGGCACACACCTTGAGTGACGTTTGCAGTTCAAGTTGTGTTCCATCTTTTGCAATGTCGATATGGCAAACCGTGACCACTGCTTTTAGCGGTTCTTTTATTGTAGAATTTGTTGGGCCCACTTTGACAATATTCGATCCCGGGACAAGCACTTCGTATAAGTCCTCGAGTTTCTCGTTTAACCTCCGCTTTCCAATTTTTTTGGGGCCAACTTAAGCTGCACCGCGCGTTCTGAGAGAAGGATTGGGCGATAGACGGTTGAGCGCAAGAATATGGATTGGCCATCTGTATTCTTTGGCTCTCTTCCGCTTGTCTCTTTTGTAGCCTTCTTCATAGCCTTTTTTGAACTCAATGTCGCTTCGATGGCCGGTTTCCCTTTTGTCGTCAGGAAGGATGGCCTGAATAGGAACTGTGTCTGAACGTATGAGAGATTAGACAGCCTTGGAGTAGCACAGATTACGCTCTGCGAGGTATTAAATTTTCTATCAATGTGCGCTACAAAAGGCGAGATCTTTGTTGTTTTTTTGTTTTTATATTTGCAGTTGATGGACAAAAGTAATCAACGCATGCTTTATGTGGACCAAAAACTAGCTGAGTTTTCTTCTTTATTAAATGCAAATCCATTTTTATTTGTCTGTATTAGTCTTTCTAACAGTCCAATTGCCCGATGATCACTAAGGTGAGCTTCAATAAAATCTATGTTTTTCTTATTACAGAAATTCTTTAATTGATATCCCACAAGACATTTTGCTTGATCCAATCCAAATGAAAGAGGAGTTCCGTGATTTTCTATATACATGACCAAAACTGTTGTTACATTTGGGCCATTCACTCCGTCGAAATTACATGCAGTGGGGTATTTAGAAAACAATCGATTGGAGCGAAAAAGTTTAGGGGGTGGAATTGCTTGGCGGGAATACTGGTTTAAGATTCTTACCAATGGCAGTGAATGGTTTACACTCTGTTGATTTACCGATCAATTCCCAAACATATCGTTCCCCAAGTATGCGGGTGACTAGCATGTAGATCATCTATTACGGCTTCTCGCAGTACGTTTGGTATGGCTAATTTTTCATATATGCACACACATCTAGATCATATATGGAGATCTCGCCTGTTTGAATGTATGTACTGATTGATGTATGTTCTGAAATCTTTTCTCGTTTCTATTGAGGATACAATCGCGCACCTCTTTGAGCACCGCGTCTTTATTTGTGAGGAATCTATCAGGGATTTACTGAAACCTTTAACTATGATGTTGTCAAATTTGGGTGTTTGGGTGCAAGTTCTGAGGGGTGTGCTAATATTGGACGACGCGGCCGGCGAAATGTGTTGATGTAGATGGTGGATCCACAGTGCGGGATATATCACCGCATGTAACTCTAATCATGCGTTTCTTTGATAGCTTAGTGATTTTTTTATTGAAATTGTTTTATTTGAAGGGGAATTCTGATTAGAAACCAAATTTGATTTTGATCTGAAATGATGCAACTTGTTTCTTGAAGAAATTTGGGCAACAGCACTGGTTTTATGATTGTTGGTTGAATTTTGCGACTATGAGAGGAATGTATATTAGATAGCGGTAAATTATTACTATTTGATTGCGTTTCTCAAATTGCGGGATTATTTGCCTTCTTAGTTTGGAAAGTAAGAATGAAATCAGGTTAATACACCTCAGCGAGTGTAATTTGAACTGTTATTTGCGACGTGGGGTGTGCATACTTGGAACAATCTGTTTTGTCATTGGCATTTACTATGTAGTTTTGTTTAGCGGGTGACATGTGAAATTCATGCGTGTGTAAGCGAATAGGCGATTAGCAATTGTGCCAATTGTTTTAACTAAAGTTATGTCAGGTTCACTTTGTGAAGTGAACTGCGATGCAATATCATTTGTTTTAAGCAAACTGAATGATTGCGGTGCGGAATAAATTTAGTTTAAATTTGAAAAAAATGCCTAGATGGAAGTTAGCTCTAAATTTGCAACAATGGATTCTTTATCGTAGACAGGGTTTTTTCAGTTTTTTTGATTTTGGTGTCGAGAAATGTGACCAACAAGACCGATTTCTGTTCCTGGCATGTGTTCATTTGTTAAATGATGAAGTAGTAATTTATCTACCCAACGATTCAAACGACAACTGTGGGATTTGTTTGAGCAGTTTTCTTTTAATATTGATAGCAGTGCTTTGTTGTCTGGAATAACTTTAATTTGTTTTCCATACAAATAGTTTTTAAAGTATTAAATATTTTTGAAATATAATCAACAAGGGCAATTTTGCGCCTGGCATGTGTTCAATTGTAAATTGGTATGGTTATAAACTATCTTCCCAACGGGTTGTTGTAAGATCTGTTTGAACAGTTTTCCTTTTTTATTCATAGAAAAGCTCTATCTTCTAAAAAATTCTTTAAACTGTTTTCCATACAAGTAACTTCCAAAATTTTCATTGGACGAAATTACATCTAAGAAATCTGATTCATTAACTCTGTATCTTTTTTTGCAAATATTTAGAATTCTAGATGTAAATGCATTAGGTTTCCACGTCTCTACTGTTAGTTGTTCTAAAGCGGCACCAAGCACGAAACTTGAAGCGTCACATTTACCTCGTGTTTCGAGTTGCGGGTTATAATGTCAATTTTTAGTTGCGTTTGCGATGCGATTCTTTATTTCAAAGAACAAATTTTATGGGTGCCAGTCTAAACAAAATTTTCAGGTTATTGTAATAAAGCGTATTGGAAGACTAATTCGGGCAAAGTTTGAGATGAATTTACTTATATAAAATACTAAACCAAAAAAACGAAGTTTCTTAAATGTATTGCGTGCTTCTAGAGATAAGATTGCAGATATTTTATTTTTGATTGGTAAAATTCTTGATTGCGAAATGTGAAATCCAAGCCATTCGATTTTTGCTTTTCATTGTATAATTTGGGAACGTTTATCCTAAGATTTTCCTAATCAAGTTGGCAAAGACGATGGAGCTCATATTTTTATGTTTTTCTTCTGATCCTCTGCTAACAATCAGTATATTGTCTGGAAAGCGATAGGTGTTTTTTAATCCCATTAATGTGTAATGCCTTGCTTTTCGAAGTTCCTTAAGGATATCTGTCAAAAACCATTGAATCTAGATTGAAATCGGTATGTGCCCGTCATTTTGCTATTTATTATGCTAAAACTGTATTGATTTGCTGTTTCAGTGTCTAGGTTTAGTTCTCTATATGCATACTTGAGACCTAATGTTGAAAAATTTGTAGTGCTTTGCGACCAAATATTACTAATTTGCTAAGGTAAGGACTCGATTAATGTATCTATCATGGGCATTTGGTAATTATTTTTATAAACAGCTTTATTATATTTTTGATATTTTTGATATTTGTTGGGCCCACTTTGACAATATTCGATCCCGGGACAAGCACTTCGTATAAGTCCTCGAGTTTCTCGTTTAACCTCCGCTTTCCAATTTTTTTGGGGCCAACTTAAGCTGCACCGCGCGTTCTGAGAGAAGGATTGGGCGATAGACGGTTGAGCGCAAGAATATGGATTGGCCATCTGTATTCTTTGGCTCTCTTCCGCTTGTCTCTTTTGTAGCCTTCTTCATAGCCTTTTTTGAACTCAATGTCGCTTCGATGGCCGGTTTCCCTTTTGTCGTCAGGAAGGATGGCCTGAATAGGAACTGTGTCTGAACGTATGAGAGATTAGACAGCCTTGGAGTAGCACAGATTACGCTCTGCGAGGTATTAAATTTTCTATCAATGTGCGCTACAAAAGGCGAGATCTTTGTTGTTTTTTTGTTTTTATATTTGCAGTTGATGGACAAAAGTAATCAACGCATGCTTTATGTGGACCAAAAACTAGCTGAGTTTTCTTCTTTATTAAATGCAAATCCATTTTTATTTGTCTGTATTAGTCTTTCTAACAGTCCAATTGCCCGATGATCACTAAGGTGAGCTTCAATAAAATCTATGTTTTTCTTATTACAGAAATTCTTTAATTGATATCCCACAAGACATTTTGCTTGATCCAATCCAAATGAAAGAGGAGTTCCGTGATTTTCTATATACATGACCAAAACTGTTGTTACATTTGGGCCATTCACTCCGTCGAAATTACATGCAGTGGGGTATTTAGAAAACAATCGATTGGAGCGAAAAAGTTTAGGGGGTGGAATTGCTTGGCGGGAATACTGGTTTAAGATTCTTACCAATGGCAGTGAATGGTTTACACTCTGTTGATTTACCGATCAATTCCCAAACATATCGTTCCCCAAGTATGCGGGTGACTAGCATGTAGATCATCTATTACGGCTTCTCGCAGTACGTTTGGTATGGCTAATTTTTCATATATGCACACACATCTAGATCATATATGGAGATCTCGCCTGTTTGAATGTATGTACTGATTGATGTATGTTCTGAAATCTTTTCTCGTTTCTATTGAGGATACAATCGCGCACCTCTTTGAGCACCGCGTCTTTATTTGTGAGGAATCTATCAGGGATTTACTGAAACCTTTAACTATGATGTTGTCAAATTTGGGTGTTTGGGTGCAAGTTCTGAGGGGTGTGCTAATATTGGACGACGCGGCCGGCGAAATGTGTTGATGTAGATGGTGGATCCACAGTGCGGGATATATCACCGCATGTAACTCTAATCATGCGTTTCTTTGATAGCTTAGTGATTTTTTTATTGAAATTGTTTTATTTGAAGGGGAATTCTGATTAGAAACCAAATTTGATTTTGATCTGAAATGATGCAACTTGTTTCTTGAAGAAATTTGGGCAACAGCACTGGTTTTATGATTGTTGGTTGAATTTTGCGACTATGAGAGGAATGTATATTAGATAGCGGTAAATTATTACTATTTGATTGCGTTTCTCAAATTGCGGGATTATTTGCCTTCTTAGTTTGGAAAGTAAGAATGAAATCAGGTTAATACACCTCAGCGAGTGTAATTTGAACTGTTATTTGCGACGTGGGGTGTGCATACTTGGAACAATCTGTTTTGTCATTGGCATTTACTATGTAGTTTTGTTTAGCGGGTGACATGTGAAATTCATGCGTGTGTAAGCGAATAGGCGATTAGCAATTGTGCCAATTGTTTTAACTAAAGTTATGTCAGGTTCACTTTGTGAAGTGAACTGCGATGCAATATCATTTGTTTTAAGCAAACTGAATGATTGCGGTGCGGAATAAATTTAGTTTAAATTTGAAAAAAATGCCTAGATGGAAGTTAGCTCTAAATTTGCAACAATGGATTCTTTATCGTAGACAGGGTTTTTTCAGTTTTTTTGATTTTGGTGTCGAGAAATGTGACCAACAAGACCGATTTCTGTTCCTGGCATGTGTTCATTTGTTAAATGATGAAGTAGTAATTTATCTACCCAACGATTCAAACGACAACTGTGGGATTTGTTTGAGCAGTTTTCTTTTAATATTGATAGCAGTGCTTTGTTGTCTGGAATAACTTTAATTTGTTTTCCATACAAATAGTTTTTAAAGTATTAAATATTTTTGAAATATAATCAACAAGGGCAATTTTGCGCCTGGCATGTGTTCAATTGTAAATTGGTATGGTTATAAACTATCTTCCCAACGGGTTGTTGTAAGATCTGTTTGAACAGTTTTCCTTTTTTATTCATAGAAAAGCTCTATCTTCTAAAAAATTCTTTAAACTGTTTTCCATACAAGTAACTTCCAAAATTTTCATTGGACGAAATTACATCTAAGAAATCTGATTCATTAACTCTGTATCTTTTTTTGCAAATATTTAGAATTCTAGATGTAAATGCATTAGGTTTCCACGTCTCTACTGTTAGTTGTTCTAAAGCGGCACCAAGCACGAAACTTGAAGCGTCACATTTACCTCGTGTTTCGAGTTGCGGGTTATAATGTCAATTTTTAGTTGCGTTTGCGATGCGATTCTTTATTTCAAAGAACAAATTTTATGGGTGCCAGTCTAAACAAAATTTTCAGGTTATTGTAATAAAGCGTATTGGAAGACTAATTCGGGCAAAGTTTGAGATGAATTTACTTATATAAAATACTAAACCAAAAAAACGAAGTTTCTTAAATGTATTGCGTGCTTCTAGAGATAAGATTGCAGATATTTTATTTTTGATTGGTAAAATTCTTGATTGCGAAATGTGAAATCCAAGCCATTCGATTTTTGCTTTTCATTGTATAATTTGGGAACGTTTATCCTAAGATTTTCCTAATCAAGTTGGCAAAGACGATGGAGCTCATATTTTTATGTTTTTCTTCTGATCCTCTGCTAACAATCAGTATATTGTCTGGAAAGCGATAGGTGTTTTTTAATCCCATTAATGTGTAATGCCTTGCTTTTCGAAGTTCCTTAAGGATATCTGTCAAAAACCATTGAATCTAGATTGAAATCGGTATGTGCCCGTCATTTTGCTATTTATTATGCTAAAACTGTATTGATTTGCTGTTTCAGTGTCTAGGTTTAGTTCTCTATATGCATACTTGAGACCTAATGTTGAAAAATTTGTAGTGCTTTGCGACCAAATATTACTAATTTGCTAAGGTAAGGACTCGATTAATGTATCTATCATGGGCATTTGGTAATTATTTTTATAAACAGCTTTATTAGAAATTTTTGTATCAAGTTAAAATTTTAGAGATTGATCGTATTTAACGGTGAATACAATTGGTGAAATTAAATTTTTGTCTTAGCAATTTGTAAGTTTAGTTATGTGTAGTTTGTATTTTTTTGTCGGGTAATTTTTTAACTTCTCAGTTTACTTTATCTTGTCTATCAGTAGGTGTACGTCTCTTTTTTTGATGTCGTGGTTGAAATTGTTGGTGAAATTTTGAATTTGCAACATATTTTTTTGATCCTCCATTTCAAGATATCAGAATTGGAAATTGTAGGGATACTTTTTTTGAACGCGTAATTTGGTGAAATAATATTTACTTACTTATCTTTTTGAGATGAGGATTGTTTGACCGCAAGTCGCAGTTTTTCAAAGAGTCACGGCCGATGGGCGGTTTGAAGCCACCAACAACGACTCTGAAAGTCAGTTGATGTATATCGGCCATAGCTTGTTACTGGTGTTCGGATTTTGCCCTCAATGTGGATTGTTCAATTGAAAATGTCCCCAGTTGTGGTTTGTTTATTTCGCTCACTCGCATTCCATATGGATTACTACTAATCACTCGCGCCGCGATTGACTTATTCAAAATGCTGCATGTGCTTTCTGATCCAACCGTTAGAGTAGCTGAGACGTTTTAATTTTTGATTGTCATGTAGAGAGGTTCTATTTTCTCAAGATCTTCGTTTTTTCTGACAACCATGTTTTCTTGTTCGCTACTGTAGTTTGAATCATACAATCCTGACGATGATTCTAAGAGATTCACTGAATCTTCGTGATGAGGTTCTTCTTCTACTGTGTGTACTAGTTCTTTCTTTGGACTTGGGGCTTTTTGTGTTTTTTGTTTTCCGCAAATTTTGTCAAAATGATCAGATAAACCACTGTTGTAACATGTTTTAGTTTGGCAATGCACTTAGCTCGATGTCCAGGAAGCTATGGTGCCGCAAAATTGGAGCAGTGTAATGGTGGTGGTCGAATGCCTTGTCTGTGGAAATAGTTTCAGAGAGACCAATTTGAGGAGCGAGTAATTTTTTGTATTGTATTACATTAACCCTTGCCAGAATGAGCGTCCTAAATTGAGCTTGGATTTGCTGCTAGTTTCACACTCTTAGTTCCATTTTATTAGCAGCTCAAGGGTTTTCCTCAGTTCCACTGTTTCTCTCAATAGATCTTTTTGAATTTCAGGATCGATTAAATTGGTGATGAAAACATCTCTGACTAGTGTTCCTTCTTTGTTTTTGAAGTCACACTTTTTCGGTAGTTCTTTAAGCTTTCCGTAGAAATGGTCAACTATTTTTATTCAAAATTGTTTTGTGATGAGAGAGACACGTTATTTTTTGGGTTCTAATGAATGCGTCCTCCACAGTCTTCCAAAATTCTGAGGTATTGAGAGTATCTACCATGATGTGTGAGTTCTTGCTGCTAAGCCCCTCCACACCGATGCTAAGATAGAGCGATGAGACGGGTTTGAGATCTGCTGGCAGCCACGGTTTGTCTCCACACATTATGCTTACTTGAATAAGTCTGTGGCAATTATTTTGCCAATTCATCTTCTGTTGGGTGTTTCGGTCATTACGTTTTCGTTTCGATTGTGCTGAAGAACCGATGATTCTTTCATTGCATATTGACTCTAGGTTCAATTCCACTTTCTCTGGTTTAGGGCCGGGAAATATATCAAAGACCATATTCTCCTGGGCTTGCAAGGCTAAACTGTATTTTCCCATCGGATAATTGGATCGGGTGTAGGTTTATCACAAAAGGTTGCGCCATGTCGTACTTGACTATTTTGCTGTAGGCTTCAATGCGCGAAGACACACTTTTGAAATTATGGTTGGATGTCACCAGGCGAAAAGCGTTTTTAGCCTGATTTTGCGGGGCAAAATCAAAAAAGAACCTGACAACTGAATTTGAACTAACAAGTCAAGATAATGAATTCAAGTCATTATCAAAAAATAAAACGGAATGATTAGGGAAACACAGCGGGAAACAAAAAATATATGAACAAGCAATAAGTCTGATCACACAGTCTGATCACACAGCGGGAAACAAAAAATATATGAACAAGCAATAAGTTGAAAACAGGAAACATGAAATATGGCCCGAGTAAAATAAAGAATGAAAGGCAATTAACAAAGAACTAATTTTTTGCATCGTATAAGACTTACTGCACTAAATTAAGATAACAATCAACAGTCATCACAGCCCTGATTGAAATGTGACTGGCTGGAGAAAACTCAATAGAAACAAACATGATGTGAGTTTAGTTGAATGCCCTTAATGGAAAAATGATGTTACCTGAATGAGGTAACTATGAACAAACTGGTAACGTTTAGCAGTTTTTTGCGCAAGAAAATTGCTTCGTAGGATTTCGAACGAATTCTCCGAATCAAAGACAAAAAATCATATTTTTCAGATACAGGAGACTTAAAGACGATTGGTTAAATTGGTTAAAAAGCGATAAATGTTTTTACAGTTTCTCAATAAAACAGATGATCCCGTTGATACTCAAAATAACAACACTGGGTATTTATTTTACTGATAGCTAATTTCAGAGAAAAACACGAATTAACTAAGCCTTCGAGTTACCACTCGTGTTTCGAGGTGCGGACTCACAAAACTTGCGTCGGAAGGATGCTTAGTGTGATGCACATTTGAAATATGATTGATGCTCTCAGACATATTTTCTCACAATTTGATCCTATTGACCCGAGGAGACCCTGTTTAAGCTTGCTACTTTAATTAATCCTATCACGTTATTTAGTTTTATCCAAACGGAAACTACCGTAAGACAACTTTTTTAATTTCGCCCCGAAAGTTTTATTAAACAAGGTTCCTCCAGTACTAAATTACATTTTCGTTTGACGAAGTAATAATTGAAAAACATGACTGAGACTGTATTTTTGGTCATCTAGATAATTTTCTATTTCAAAGATTGAGAGAAACTGAACATTGCGAAACATTTTCATATAATGACTTATGCTTGCTTGTTCAATTTTTTTAAAAATTGAATTGAAAACGGGCTTTACAATAATAGCATACATAGCAGGACAATCATGTAGCAATTCAAAGAATTTTCATTTACTAAACAAAAAACCAGACCAAGAACAGAATATGAATGGATTTGAAAAAAACAGTTGGAACAAAATCCGACAATTTAAATAAAAAACATAAGAACAAAAACAGAAAAAGAACAAAAAGAACCGCATAAGAACAAAAAGTTACAATCGAGAATTTTTGTTCAAACACCGTTTTCTCTGTCTACTTGGAAATTGGAGAAAGAAAATTTACGTCGCAAAACCCACTGCGTTTTCGCTCCCCTTGCTGTTTCGAAGTGGTTAAAATTAGTTCTCGTATGTTACCCAAAAAAACTGAGAATAAGTGAACAGATCCGAAATAAATGTATATATATATATATATATATATATATATATATATATATATAATTACAATAAAAAACTTTATAAATTGATTATTTTCTTCCTTTGATGAATCAAATGTGTCATCTTATGTTTGTGCCTAGTCTGCTGACGATTTTTGCAATTCAAGAAAATCAAAATGTATTGGTCGGTCTTCTTTTTAGGATCTGTTCACAAGTTATTTTTTAGGATCTGTTCATAATTTTAAGAGTCGATTAAGAGAATTAATTTTGGTCACGCCGAAAGAGCAAGTGGAGTGAAAAGGCAGGTGGTTTTCCGACGTAAATTTTTTCTCTCCAAGTTCAAAGTAGAGAGAGAAAACGGTGTCAATATTCTCAGGGGATTTAGACTATTGTCGGCAAATTAAGTAAAAGTATTGTTTACACTAAGAAATCTTTACGTTGGTTTCTGAAACACCTAGAATTATATATACCCTTGCTATTTGGGCGTGACCAAAAATAGTTCTCTTATTGGACTCTAAAAATTATGAACAGTTCCTAATAAAAAGAATTTGTGAACAGATCTTAAAAAAAGACCTTCTAAAGCAGTTTGATTTTCGTTTGAATTGCAAAAAAATTCAGCAGACCAGCTTCAAACATGAGATGAAACATTTGATTCATCAAAGGAAGAAAATAGTCAATAGATTTCAAATATAAATTATATATATATATATATATATATGTATATATATATATATATATATATATATATAAATATATACATATATAAGCGTATATATATATATATTTATATATATATATATATATATATATATATATATATATATATATATATATATAATTACATATATATATATATATACATAAAAGTTTACCTATATATATATATATACATATATATATATATATATATATATATATATATATACATATATAGATATATATATATATATATATATATATATATATATATATAAATTTATATATATATATATATATACATATCTATCTATCTATATATATATATATATATATATATATAAGTTTACCTCTATATATATATATATATATATATATAATTGTTTATGTATCAGAAACCAACGCAAAGATCTGTTAGTGGTAACAGTTTTTTTATTTTTTACTTAGGTTACGGACAAAGGTTTAAATTTCCTCGGATTATTGCTCAGACAACTCTATCAAGCTATCCAACAGTTTTTGGTTTTACAGGCAGAGATTCATTTAAAAAAAAGGTTAAAAAAACGATAACTTATGATAATAATATGATAGGATGATGAAAAGATGATGGGAATATGGAAAAAAGGAGGAAATATGACAATATAAATTCTATGCGTTTGTATTCTAAACTTTGGTTCTACAAATGATTTCGATAACAATTTTTAAAGTTAACAGCTAAGAGAACTCAATTTCAAGTGTTTCAATTCTGCTATTGCCTGTTGTTTGTGATATTTGCATATCACATTTTTTGGAATAAAAAGAGGAAAACCAGAACTGTTTTGAAAAATCATCGATAACGAAACAAGAGACGTAATGTTTTTTGGTTACTGTAGATCTTTATATTAAGGAGTAGAAAAAAAATTAATTGAGACATTTCATACTATGGGAACGAGCGGTCACAAAGAACACGATTAATGAACAAATCGCAGATACTTTTCAACTTTTTATTATTGTCTAAAAACTAAAAAGTGTCGGTAATTATTATCCACAGACCAAACTTTTTCTTTCCTGATTATTTAAATAGCACCCATTAGACACCCGCTTAGTTTTCACATGCAGCATTGAAATCTACATCCGGTTGTAATTACACTTACACAAAATTACCGACCAAAAAATATAGCCAGATGAATTCGGGAAACGACTTGAATTTGCCTCAGACAAAAAACAAGGCTTTCAAGTAAATAATTTAACAAACCCTGGTAGAAGGAAACAAAAAAAATTTAAGTCAAACAAAAAAATTAACAAAAGTGGAATCACCCGAAAAAAAAATATGAATTAAGACTTATTTTTTTATTTTTTACAAGTAAACATATGAAAGAAAATATTTGTTTCACACAATCTACACTACCGAATTATACCCTCAAAATCAACAAAGTCATCTTAAGCTTTTTAAAAAGTCTTCTGTTGGGAGAAAACAGAAAAACTTTGGAAAATTAAAAAAACTGTCTTAACTTAAATTGAACAAAAATTGTTCGTTAAAAGAAATTTTGTTCAGACCTTACTTTCGGTGTCAAAAGACGTTAGGAGTACTTCATCGACTCTCTCACTTTTGTTCATTTGTCTTTTTTAATTTGATGTTAATTTCTTTTTGGAGATCGATCATTTAGTTATTTGTTTATTCTTCTTAATTTTGTTGCTATGATTCACTGGCTTTTCTTATAGCCAATTTCCTGATCTTTGCCGCAATTTTAGTATTATTTTTTGTGCATAATTTAGTGCATGAACGAACTGCTGATGAGGTTCTACTTTTTTTCATTTCACTCTCAATAATCCAATTTCATTGTTCAGTTAAATCTCATTTAGAGCAATCAATTGCCAAACAAATCAGACAATTGGAAGTCATACTCCAAATCAGTTATTCGACTCACTATACTCTAATATACTATGGTATTCGCAGAGCGATTACCAACTGAAAATTGCCTCAAAACTAAATAGTGCTAACGAGCAGCATTATAAACAATTTCGCGCCGCCAAATCGCCCCATTTCAAGAATCATACAATATTGGACTTCGATGAGAGAAAAAACAGTTCAGTACTTATTATTAATCTGTACAACTTGGCGCAGTCAGCAGCTCAAAAATCCCAAAAAACCTCATTGTCAATCGAACTGTTTTGGGAGCGAGCAACTACAGAACCACCTGTCCGATGGGAAAAATGGCGAAAACGAGTAAAGCTAGCAGTCTTGACACATGAAAATATTAGTCTGGACACTTTAGAATTGATATCTTCAAGAGTAAAACTTAAACAACATACGAGGCACCTATCGAAGATGCATCGGAAAAAATGAAAGGCAAATACAAAATAGTCAGCTCAAACTAAAATGAGATCTCAAATGCCAAAAAAGTCACAAATGCAGGAATCCTTAGAGGAACACCCATGGACGTTGTGTGATCAAAATT
Organism: Convolutriloba macropyga; assembly: GCF_964194025.1. Classification (NCBI taxonomy): domain Eukaryota; kingdom Metazoa; phylum Xenacoelomorpha; order Acoela; family Convolutidae; genus Convolutriloba; species Convolutriloba macropyga. The sequence continues at coordinate 50,935,175 of NC_134475.1, forward strand.
GCGTATTTTTTCGGTCAACGCTCAAACGGCAGGAAAAACTAGTAATAGCTTTCATTTGGCCTCGTAATATCATTTTTGATTTACTTGTTTTCTTTTCAAGAAAACAGGAAAAACGGGAAACAGTCGAATAGTTCCACAGCACCCCGAAAAAACTAGCAATTGCAACTTTGAATGCCGCGAGAGAGACGTAATACGGGACATATTTATAACAAACAGGGTTGATGACAACATTCAACGTGCATTCAACGTGAATTGCTACGTGATACAATTGAAAAAAAAAACAGTGAGCATTGCAGTAAATTTGGAAGTAGGACACCAAAAGAAACAGCAAATTTTATCAAACAATACAAATAACACAAAATTAGTTCACTCAAATTTGCGGCGCAAATACACGACTAAAATGAAGGAACAGAAAGACTTCCAATTGCGAGTACAATGTTCAATCCATAAATTGTAGAAAGAATTGGACACCAAATCATGGACAGTTTTGCATCGGTATGGGTGAGAATTGTAATCACTAGGGTCTACTCATTCAGTTTGCAAAGGTATGCCGGAAACAACAAGACATCAGCAAAAACACATCACGAGGTAAACAAATAAATTGTCTTGAAAATCATGAAAATACAGAAAGTTCAGAGGAACAAAAAGTAAATTTCATTATTTACAATGAGCAGTACGACTCACACTATGACTCTTCTGATGGCGATAGAAAATTTTGAATCGAATGAAACCACGCCGCAAGCAAACTTGAACATCATAATTGGCAACACAGATTTTAATATGCTCCTCGATTACACCAGTGGATGTACCTTAATTGATCTTACACTAGCAAAAACTGTTATTTATTTTTGTATACAAGCTAAGTGGCCAAGGAAGAAAACCATTAGAACTAACACCATTTTCAAACAACACCATGGAAACATTTTGATCCTTAAAAACACCAGATTAATTTTGGCGGTCGGAGAATTCAACGTGCAAAACGTACTGTAGTAGTCGATGGATTCAAAGCATATCTTTGACGAGATTCTCGGGATCGATCAACTAGGAATAGAAAATATGCAAAGTTTCCCCCCCAATTTTGAAATTAGGGACCATCAGTGCCGCATTAAAATGTCAATCGCAAAAACAAAAATCCGGGATTAATAAATGGAATCGGCAAATCAACAACCAATACAGTTATATCAAGTTACACATCAAAATGACAAAAAGTGTATCATTTCAATTACAACGGAAGCTCAAAAACGAACTCAAAAAATGTTAAACGAGGGCCACAAAGAAAAATTGTCAAAAGGCTTGAATCTTTATTTTGTTCCACCTATCATTATCACGGTAAAAAGACGAATCAATTGAAATAGCTCTAGATTCGAATATTCTAAAAAAGTGTCATCCAATACCAAATACACAAGATTGATTGACTCGTTCAAACAATTTCGCAAACGCTTTCAAACGAGCAAAAACCAACATCATATTTTACATTTATTTTGCAATTCGCTCACAGCCAACTTAATTAACAGGCGGATGCGGCCCGCCACTGTAAACTTCAATTTGGTTAGTGGCAATATGACAGGCACATACCATTTCAAAAAAGGAATTTATGGCTTAACAGATAGACCTGTCTGCTGAAATTAAAAAAAATATTTATTGCACTCTAATTGGACGTACTGATACTTAATGTTCTCCTGATGACATTTTAATAGTCAGCAGAGAAAAAGTTGAAGATCAATTACAACTTGTAAAAAACTGTCTCAAAAAACTTCATAATCAAAATTTACAAATGAATTAAGCAAAATTACGTTTTGCAAAAACGCAAATAGAATGGCTTGGTCACAATATCCGTAATAGTACATTTAGCAAAAAACAGCTGCAATGAGACACCTTAGTGCACCATCAAATCGAAAAAAAGTTAATTTCATTCATTGGTTCAGTTCATCATCTCGGAATATTCAATTCGAAGTTGTCAGAACTTTGTCTTCTCTTACAACCACTACTAAAGAAAAACACTAAATTCATCTGGACGAACAAACTTGGGAAGCACTGCAATCAAAAGAAAGAAAAAAATGGCCAAAACTACTAAAAAAAAATACTTCAACCTAAACTTCTATGCACGTGTAAAATGTGACACTTCAAGGAAAGGTCGTGGAGCTGGTCTTGATCTACGTACCCCTGAACGTAGCATTCACCTTGCTTGGTGTAGTTTGTTCAACAGAGCCTTCCTGGTGTTAACTATACGGTAGATAAGTCATCGTCATTACTGATCATAGAGCTGTACTCTCAATTGTACGTGAAAAAATATCTAAAAAATCATATAATATACATATCTCACGTTGGGTTGATCGAATACTTCCGTTTGAGATCACGATTGCTCATTTGCGTGTGGCTCACAAATGGGTGTAGTAGATTACATTTTGCGCGAACCGCAACCAGCAGCCGCTAAAATATCTTTACATGACGAGCCAATCATAGATGCTAAATTAGACGCAATAAAACGCAGCGCGAAAAAAGTTATGTTTAATACCCACAAATAAGCGGATTTCGCTGAGCCAATTGAGGCAAATAAAATGAATGCAATTATCTCAAATACCAACGACGAAATATTTAGCCAATTTGCTGGGCAAAAACACAAATATTATATTTAATTAATAGAAAATATACAGCAAATTATTAATTTCCAATCTTTACGATTCAACAACTTTTGCCCACAAAACCCGCAATCCAAATTTTTTCTTTGCCCAATCGTGCGCTTCAATTCAGTTACCTCTCTTAATTTAAATGAACTGCGATCAAATTCCAATTTTTATTATTAACGACCAATTCCATCAAGGCTCAGATTTGCCCCCAACCGAATGCTCCCTAACCGACTATAACACCCTCCACACTAGAAACAGACGCCACATGCGTAAAAACGTCGGCGCGAAATCAATTGAGTCTAAATGCTTCAACAAATTTGATAATTTACCAGCTACGAAATTGTCCTCAAATGACGATCAATCTATCAACATCTGAGGCTCATTTTGGAATTAAATCAAATACTCCTTTTAGAATTATAGCCACAGAAACAAACCTAAATTCTTTAAGTATAGAATTGATTTAAGTTTTGCAATAAATATCGGAATTATTATTTTGATCTGAAGCTGTCCGGTGAGACGAACGTTCACCCGAAGGTTGATCAGAGGAAGGATTGAATTGGGGTGACATTGAAATTGAACCCAAGACGTCAAGGTTTAACCCAAGATAGAGTCAAACACAGAAACAACAATCCAGCGCAAGACTTCAAAATCCGGAGACATTATTATCCGTACCACAAAAAGAGGCTTCACTAAACCTAAAACTAGCTGAAAACATCCCCAAATTAAACAACCAAAGAACAGCTTAGATGGTCTGTAGGACATTCTAGTCCAAAGTTCTTCAGTAGTCAAAGCAGAAAACCAGACCTCCGTTATAAGGAAACCCGGGAAGAAAGAGATGACGATTCGCGTCTCGGATTTGGCCAATTTCTGAACTCAGAGTTAACGACAGATTGACATTAAGGAGTATGCAGACTGAAGTCAAAAGCCAGTTAAAGGAAATACGACTAAAAGACTCATTTAGAAACATGCCAAGGACACTCGAAAGAACATTGAAGCAGGGAGGAATATTAAAAGAAATCGACGCATAGACGACAATACGAGCTAGAACATTGAAGCAGGGAGGAATATTAAAAGAAATCGACGCATAGACGACAATACGAGCTGCGTATCCTCAATCCATGCGGATATTTCTCGCGCAATGCGTGTGAGGATGCCAAAAATGATAAAAAAGACAGAGCCATTCCCGCCGCAAAGCAGGTAATTGCAACACCACAAAAATTAAAAAGAAAACAAGCAGAAATTAGCACAAGTCAAGCAAGAACGAGCAAACAACAACACACATCATCTTATATAAAAGAGTCAGATAAATACTTGATTTCAACACAAATTTGTCCACCAATACTTACATCAAAAAGAGCTCTTACTTGTCACAAACGACAACAAATGATCAACCAACAAAAAAGGTGAAAAAATAGCTTCTACAATCAAGGAAACAGGTAATCAAAATCCAGATGGTCCTGAAACTAACCTAAAAAAAAGGAAACTCCTCACCAGATACCCCATTTTCAACCCAATACTGTGTCTCTCTCTAAATTATGAAGAAAATTGCGTGACATTCAGGGATGTTGAATGTGCCTAAGATTTTTTTTCCGATGAATTCGCTTGCAAGACAAGAAACGTACTAATGCAAATATTGTATTGGTTATGAGAACCAGTACATATTTTTTTAATTTTCTGTTATAAACAAACTGTATAGTTGTTTATTTTGTCACTGGGCAATGTGATACATTAGTAACTTCAATCTTGTTAACTCCAATTTTTTTGGCTCAAATCTTTATCTCGTTAAATCACTTAACTTTAATTTTAGTTCAATTTGTCTTTCATATTTTGATGTTAATTTGCGTTCATAATTTGGAAGTGATTTATTTATTTGTTCCCTCTTCTTAATTTGAGTTGATATTTAAGTTGATATCATTCATTGTGTTTTTGTGTAGCCAAATTGTTGATCTTTGCTGCAGTTTTAGTTTTATTCCTTTTTTTCATAATTTAGTGCATGATAAAATTGCTGATCAGATTCTGAATTTCTGTTAAATTTCATTCTTGGAAACTCAGTTTGATGTTTCGTTGATTCATTTTTAATGCTATTAACTGTCAAGCAGATTAGACAATTGGACGTTGTACTCCAAATTAGTTTTTCGCTAAGCGACTCACTATAACCTATTATACTATTGTATTCGCGGAGCGAATAACAATTAAAAATTACCTAAAGACCAAAATATTCTAACAAACAGAGTTATAGGGGAAATCACTCAATCCGAAAAAACACCTTTAGCAAGTAAAACAGCTGCAAAACGACGCCTTAGTGCACCAAAAAATTTAAGAAAATTAATATCATTCATGGGTTCAGTTCAACATCTCGAAAAGTTTATCTCAAAGTTGTCAGAATTTGTTTTTTTACAAGCATTAATAAAAAACGCTATACTCATCTAGAAAGACGAACTCAAAATGCACCTCAATCAAAATAAAGAATAAAATGGCCGAAACTACTGAAAAAACACACTTCAAACTAAACTTTGAAGCAAGTTTAAAACGCTCCAGGAAAAGGTCATAAAGCTCATGAACAACGTACCCCAAAACGTAGCATTCACCTCGCGTTTTCCTAATACAGTAGAACAAAGATATAAAGTTACTGAGGTAGAAACTCTTGGTGTAGTTTGTTCAATTGAGCTTTGCTGGTGTTAATTATACGGCAGATAATTCTTCGTTATTACTGATCATAGAGCTCTACTCTCAATCATGCGAGAAAGCATAACTAAAAATTCATATAATAAATATATCACACGATGGTTTGCCGATTATTTCCTTTTGAAATAACGATTGATCATTTGCGTGGCTCAAAAATGGGTATAGTAGGTTACATTTTGCGCGATCCGCAACCAGCAGCAGCTAAAATATCTTTACATGAGCAAATCAAATTTGCAAAATTAGACGTATTAAAAGGCAGCGCTAAAAATAATTTGTTTAATACCCACAAGTATGCGGATTTCGCTAAGCCAATTGAGGCAAATAGTATGGATGCAATTATCTCAAAAACCAACGACTGCGGGGCAAGAACTGTAGCGAATTTGCGGGGCAAGAAAACGAATAGTATAGTTAGATAATAGAAAATAATTAGCAAATAATTAATTTCCAATCATTCAGATTCAACAACTTTTGGCCACGAAACAAAGATCCATTTTCTCTCTGCCCAATCTTCTGCTTCAATTCAGTTACTTCTCTTAATTTATATGAACTACGAACCAAATTCCAATTATTATTAATAGCGACCAACTCCATCAAAGCTCAGATTTGCTGACGAGGCCGGACCGTCGATTGCTCCCTAACCGACTACTGCACCCTCCACGCCAGAAACAGACGCCAAATGCATAAAAGTCGAAACGCGAAATCAAGTGAATCCAAAGGCTTCAATAAATTTGATAATTTACCAGTTAAGTAATTGTCGTCAAATGACAATCAGTCTTTAACTATTTCAGGCTCATTTTTGAAATTCAAACAAATACTCATTTTGGTATGACAGCAACAGAAACAAATACAAATTTTTTGAGGTAGGAATCGATTTAAATATTGCAATACATATCGGCATTATTATTTTGATCTGAAGCCGTCCGGTGGGATAAAACTTTTACCCGAAGATTGATTGTAGGAAAAATTTAATTGAGGTGACATTCAATTTGAACCCAAGACGTCACTGCCTAACCAAAGATGCGGTCAAATACAGAAAAACGATCCAGCACAAGACTTCAATATCCGGAAAAATGATTACCCGTACCACGAAAAGAGGTTTTCACAAAACCTAAAACTAGCTGGAAAAATCCCCAAAAGTAAACAACCTAAGAACAGCTTGGATTATCTGTAGGACGTTCTAGTCCAAAGATCTTCAGTCGTCAAAGCAGACTACCAGAACTCCGTTATAAAGAAACCCGGGAAGAGGGAGGTGACAATTCGCGACTCGGATTCGAACTCTGAATGAATAACAGAATGACTTTAACGAGTATGCAGTCTGAAGACCGAAGCCCATTACGGGAAAAACAACTAAATAATCTCATTCAGAAACATGCCAAGGACACTTGAAACAACCTTCAAGGAGGGATGAATATAAAAAAATAGACAAATAAACGACAATACGAGCTGCGTATCTTCAATCCATGCGGATATTTCTCGCGCATTGCGTCTGAGGATGCCAACTATGATAAAAAAAAAGACAGAGCCAACCCCGCCGCAAAGTTAAGTGCAATTATTACATCCGCGAAGCTGGTAATTGCAACACCACCACAAAAATCAAATAGAAAACAAGCAGAAATTAGCACAATTCAACAAACAACGAGCAAACGACAACACACATCGTCTTATATAAAAATGTTGGATAAATCATTGAATTCAACACAAACTTGTTCCCAATACTTACATCAAAAAGAGGTCGTTCTTGTCAACAAATGATCAAACAACAACAAAAGGCGAATAAAAAATAGTTTCCACAATCAAGGAAACAGGTAATCGAAATTCAGTCGGTCCTGAAATATCCGGTTGGTACTGAAATATGAACCGGTACATTTTTTTTTAAATTTTCTTTTATAAAAAAACTGTAGAGTTGTTTTTTTTGCCACGAGGAACTGTGATACATTGCTACCTTTAATCTTGTCAAACCCATATTATTTTGGTTCCAATCATTATTTTAATTAATTCTTTTAACTTCAAATTTAGTTCAATTTGTCCTTTCATATTTTGATGTTAATTTGCATTCATAATTTGGAGATGATTTATTTGATCACTCTACTTAATTTAAGTTGATATTTAAGTTGATATCATTCATTGTGTGTTTATGTTGACAATATACTGATCTTTGCTGCAGTTTAAGTTTGATTCTGCTGTTCATAATTTAGTGCACGATGAAATTGCTGATCAGATTCTGCATTTCATTTCAAATTGACTCCCAAAATTCCAATTTCATGTTCACATGATTCTCTCTTAAAATAATCAATTGCCAAGAAACTCAGACAATTGGAAGTCATGCTCCAATATAGTCTTTCGCTAAGTGACTCACTATAACCTAATATACTATTGTATTCGCGGAGCGACCACCAACTAAAAGGTGCCTCAAAACTAAATAGTTCTACCGAACAGAATTATAAGGGTTTTCGCTCCGTGCAGTCACCCGAAATAAAGCATTATACAGTATTGGATTTCGATGAGCGAAAACAAAATTCAGTAAAGGATGTTAATCTGTACGACACGAATAAAATAAATTCAGCTGGCAACCAATACCAGTTTCGACAGCCTTCCAAACTGTCACTTAGGTTATGGCAATTTTTTGTTCAGACTTTGAAAAATCAGTTTTCCTAATGCTTTAAAAAAAACTCAGACAGCACATGTATCACAACATCCAGGATTAAAAACAATAAATCTGTGTCCTAAAAATTAAAACTACTGCTGTGTTGCGAAACAAGAGCATGCCACTATTGATGCCCGAGATTCCCCCAGATGTCAAGCTATATGGCGCAATAAAATTTAACAGGAGAGAGTGAGTAGGCTATTTTCTGATCATTAAGATATCAAAACCAGTGATAGACTTGTGGAAGGCAGCAAAAGCTTTCTTCGAACTGTGTAATTCTCAATTTTAATAATATCAATTTGTGGAACACCAGTTGCAGAAGAGGCTTTCATCAGTAGCATTCAATTGCTTTCAATAGCAGGTAGAGAGATTGGAGGAAGCTTGGTTCACTAAAACAAGTTTGTGTAGTGAACACAAATATTAATCAATTCTAAGCTCTGTTTAATATAGAATGAGATTTTAGCTTGCTTCCTGAAAATTAAATAAAATTACTGAAAAATTATTTTTTCAACTTTTGAAGGAGATTGATTCCCAATGCAATACCTAGTCTGAAAGTTTTAAATAGAAAAGGATGATTCTTGCCATTGTGTCATTGATTTTGAAATGTTCATTTCATAACATACTTCGCTTGTCCTCGGCGATTTTTCCTAAGATAAGCGATACTTTCCGTTTAACAGTTTTAAAAACACATAAAATTACTATAGATAACTAAAAGTTGAATACGGCGAAAACACTGGAGTAATGTAAGATCGACGCTAAAAATCATCACTTATCTTATACAGATTAAGTGCCTTCAATGCTTTCGCCTTAGAAGAGAGTGGGCGGGGAGGGGGGTACATAGTTTCTAACATTCTTTTTATGAATCAAGCCGCAGTTTACAGCTTCTAAAAAATTTTTCACCGTACAATTTTTTCTCTACAGCTACATTCGTTATAACATATATGTTAACAATACGTATTTAACAAACCGACACGAGAAATTCTCCAAAAAAGTTGTAAGAAGTGCGCTGAAATGCGCCGACTTTTCAAAAAGTTCAGCGAAAAACCTTACATAATAATTCGCTGAAAGGTGCTGAAATGCGCTGAAACTTTGTAAGAATTGCGCTGAAAATTCAGCTTAAGGTGTTTAATGTGTTGAGGATGTTAGATATGTTAAATGTTGAGAACAGCGCTAAATTAGAGCGGAAAACTTCATGGACTCTGGAACTTCAAAGCTTGACAACTTAAAGCCTCCAACACAGACAAAATGACCACCACCAATACCGCCCATTGCGTTTTTAGAGCATTTTGTTTTTAAACAATTTTAGACGTTATAATTAATTATGCATTGACAATTTTAACGAATTTAGGAAAAATCAATGCTAACTAAAGGCTTAGAAGTAAAAAGTTAACCCAAAAAAGAAATAATTAACCCTTTTTTATTCTCGCATCTAAGCATAAGCCTCTACCTGTCTGTGGATAACATTTTTGCCAACAGTTATTGGTTTTTTATTTTGGTTTTCACTAACCAATTGCGATCGATCTCAATTTGTTTATAATAAGAGGGTCAATTGCTAGCTTTAAAGTAAAATATACATTCTATTTTACTTAGCTCTGACTTTCTTTAATTCTGAGTGCAGATTGAAAGCCTGTAGTTTTTTGTATAAAAAAGACTGTGCTAATGAATCATCGCATCTCATGATCGACGACTGGACTGTTATGTTAAAAGTATCCGGAATTGTGATTGTATTTTTGCATAGTAATTTGCTACGTTACTACTTTGAAATGGTTTTCGGTCATGGAAAAATGCCATCACGTTTCCGTATTTTATTGTAAAAGGCCATCAACCGAAAACAAATCAGGCTTGCTGTACAGCAATGCTTAACAAAAGAATAATGAAATTGTTGAGTTCTAAATCAGAAAAAAAACAAACAAAATTTTAAAACTGCTTGGTACCAGAAAAGATTGGTGTTACACTTTCGTTGTAGGGTCTGATTAGTTTGGTTGTTTTGTTGCGTGAGTTCTATTAATCCTTGCCGCTGGTGGAGCCTGCATTTTTAATAGACAAGATGGTCGTACTTATTTTAAAACTTTTTTGCCATTTTTCAAAAAAGTTCAATTTATCTTTCTCAGAAATTGTTCAAAATATTTTATCGAAGAAAAACTGACTCAGAATTAATAGAGACCCTAGATTAAAGCGAACAAAAATTAAAATAGCAATGCACAAAAAGAAGTTTTTGCAAACAAGGGACAAATAGAAGTTAATAAACGATTATAAAGCATTTTCTTAGATCCCAAATAAAATCACAGTCTAAAAGAAGTTACTTTTAAGCTCTTTTCAGGTCACAAAAAAATTTTTAGCAGATTGGGCAGATATTGAGGAGCAACTTTGTTGTAACCAACTCACCAACTTGCAGCCCATTTATTTTTTCAGATTTGTGTTTAGATGTGTTTGCACCCAGCAAAATGGGATCTAAATCTTATTAATCGTTAATGTATGTGCCCAATTACTGCATGGACAGCTAAGGATGCAATAATTGTAATTGCGCAAGATCTGATTTTCGTTTCTAATATCGGATTAAGTTTGAGTGCATAAGGTATTGATCTCTGAACAATATGTATTCACTAATAAGTTAATCAAACAATTATTTAACCGTTTCCATTAACACATATGAGCAGGCTACATCCTCCATCAGTGTGTGGATAAAACTTGAAAAAGTAATTTGCTATGTTGAAACTGTAAACTGGTTATCAGACACGGAAAACTGCTATCAAATTTTGTTAGTTTATTGTAAAAGGCGTCTACGGAAAACAAATCAGGCCTGCTGAACAACAATGTTTAACAAAAAAAAAACGAATTTGTTGAGTTCTAAATCAAAAAAGAAACAAACAGATCTTTTTTATCTGCTTGGTACCAGATTAGATTGGTGTGTCATTTTCGTTGTAAGGTCTGATTAGGTCTGATTAGTTTGGGTTTTTTGTTGCGTGAGTTCCTATAGCCCCTGCCACTGGTAGAGCGTTTTCTAATCCGGTCAAGGTAGTCATAGTGTTTTAATTTCATTTGCCATCTTTCAAGAAAGAAGAAAGGATCTGTTAAAGAAATCTCGCAAAAATCTAAAAACTTATTTTACAAAACAAGAGCTGCACATTTGAGGGCAATTACTTCATGCAATTTTTGTCGTCAAAAACTTTGGAACGAATGAAAAATACAATCGCCTTGTTACAAAAATTAGTTTCATAACAGATTGACTCAAAATCAAGGAGAGAAGCATCAATCAGAAACAGTTGCCAGTTTTATCAAAAAAAAAATGAATCGGCAACAAAAGCGATCCTAGATGAGAGCGAATCAAAAAAACAAAAAAGAGCAATGCTAAAAAAATTCAAGAATTGCAGACAGATATTAAGACTGATAAAATTAAAAATAGCAATGCTCAAAAGAGATTCAAAAAATGCAGACTGATATTCTTTTTTTAATTAACTGTGACTTTGTTTTTTCCTTAAAAAAATAATGAAGGCTTGTTTTAAAAAAAAGACTCTGCTGAGGATTCTTTGCATTTCCTTATTAAGAAATGCATTGTTTTGTAAATAATATCCGGATTTGTTGGTGTATTTATGCAAATAATTATGCTAAATTGAAACTGTAAGCATAATATCGAATATGGAAAATTGGCAAGAAACTTTCTTAAATATTTGTGAAAAGCCATCAACGAAAAATGAATAACGCTTGCTGTATAACATGGCTTAACAAAGGATGAACGAAAATTTTGAGCTCTACATCAGAGAAGAAACAAACTAACCGTTTTTAAATGCTGGGTATCAGAGTAGATTGGCGTTTCGCTTTTGGTCTCAGGCCTGATTGTTTTGGTTGTTTTGTTGCATTAGTTCGAATAGTACTGGCCGCTGGTGGACCTTCCTTTTAAAATAGAAAAGACGGTCACACTTTTTTCTACCTGTTTACCATCTTTCAAAAAGGTTCCTTTAAACTTTCTCAGGAATAGTTGAACACTTTTTCTCAAAGAAAAAATTGACTCAGAAACAATAGAGGCTCTAGTTGAAAGCGACCAAAAGTCAAACCAGCAATGCACAAAAAAGTTTCAAAAATTTGCAAACAATGGATAAGTAGAAAATAATAAATGATTTAACAGCTTTCTTTTATTTCTTAAACAAAATCACAGTCTAAAATAATTTGATTCTAAGCTTTTTCCAGGTGACAAAAAACAAATTTTTGTAAGTTGATTGGACAGATATTGAAGAGCAAATTTTTCTTGTAATCAAAGACACCAAACCGAATTGCAGCCCGTTTAGTTTTAAGATTTGTCTTTGCTTGTGCTTGCACCCCGCAAAATGGGATTTAAATTAAATTAACCGTTTATATATGTGCCGAATTACTGCATGAAACTAAAGATGCAACTCTTGTGATTGCACCAAATCTGAATTTTGTTTCTAATATTTGATTAAGCTTCATTGCATAAGGTAATGACATCTGAACATTATGGATTCAATAAAAAATAATCAAACAATTATTTAACCCGCTTCCATTCCCACATACAAGAAAGCTACAGCATCCATCAGTCTGTGGTTAAAATTTGTGCCTACAGTATTGGTTTCTCTTGTTGGTTTTCTTTAATCAATTGCCATGGGTTTCCATTTGTTTATATTAAGTTCATCAATTGCCACTTTTGACGAAAAACAAGTTTTCCTTTTTATTAGCTTTGATTTTTTACTACAACTAGAAAAATTTTCTGGTAGTTTTGTAGTTTTTGTAGTTTTTTGTAGTTTTTGTAGTCATTTAAAAATGACTCTGCTAATGAACCTTTCCTTCTGATTATCACAGAATGGACCGTTGTGTTAATAGTGTCCAGAAATGTCTTTGTGCTTTTGTATAGTAAATTGCTACATTGAAACTGTAAACTGGTTATTGGACATGGAAAAATTCCATCAGGTTATTGATAGTTTATCGTTAGAGTCGTCTACGGAAAATAAATCAGGCTTGCTGAACGACAATTCTTAACATGGAAATAACGAAATTGTTGAGTTCTATATCAGAAAAAAAACAAACAAACTATTTATAACCACTTGGTACCGTATTAGATTGGTTTTTCAGGTTCGTCCTAAGGTCTGATTAGTTTAATTGTTTTGTTGCGTGAGTTCTTATAGCACCTGTCATTGGTAGAGCGTTTTCTAATTCAGTCAAGATAGTTGACTGAATTTGAATTCATTTGCCATCTCTCCGGAAAGGATCTGTTAAAGAGTTCTCGCAAAAAATCTAAATGCTCATTTAACCAAAACAAGTGCTGTCAATTTGCGAAAAATTATTTCATGCAGTTTCTGGTATAAAAACTTGGAATGATTAGAGAATACAATAAAATTGTTTTTAAAACAGGATCCAGAAAAAAGGCTCAAAATCAAGTGGAAAATTATCAAGATTAACTTTTTCTGAAGTAGTCGACAAATTTATCGAAGAAACAAAATAGACTGACAAACAATAGCGATGCTAGATGAAAACGAACAAAAATCAAAACAGCAATGCTGAAAAAACTTTCAAAAGTTTGCAAAACAAAAGACAAAAAAAATTAATAATTTTACAACTTTTTTATAGTTTTTCTTTACTAAACTCATAAAGCGAAAAAACACGTTCGGTCAAGTTTTGTTAGGTGACAAAAAATCAAAAAATTTTCTTTTTAAACAATTGGGCAGATATGGAAGAGCAACCTTTTCCTGTAACCACAAACCTGCAGACCATTTAGCTTTAAAATTTATGTTTGGAAGTGCTTGCACTCAACAAAATGAGATTTGCGTTTAATTAATTGATAAAAATACAAGCCCTGCTACTGCATGGGCAACTAAGGATGCATTAATTGTGATTGCTCCAAAACTGATATTTATTTCTAATATCAGATTGAGTTTCAGTGCATAGGGTAATGATCTCTGAATAAATTGGGTTCACTAAAAAGTTTATCAAACAAGTATTTAATCCGTTTCCATTCCCACATATGAGCATTAAACTTGTGCCTACAGTATTAGTTTCTTATATTGGTTTTGTTTAACCAGTTGCAATAGAGTTCATTTTGTTTATACTAAGTGCATCAATTACTTTTTTCACGTAATCAGGAACAATTGCTGGAACATCATTCTAGAACATGCTGGAATCTAGAACAACAGCTTGTAGTTTATCAATATAAAAAAACTCTGCTAATGATTCTTTGCATCAGGTTATCAAAGAAAGGACCTTTATGTTATTAATGTCCGGAATTGTGGCTGAACATATTAATTTGCTACGCTGAAACTGTAAACTGGTTATCAGACACGGAAAAATGCTATCAGGTTTTGTTAGCTTATCGTATAAATTGTGTACGGAAAAAAAGCAGGCTTGCTGAACAACAATGTTCAACAAAAAATAACGAATTTTTTGAGTTCTAAATCAAAAAAGAAACAAACAGATCTTTTTTATCTGCTTGGTACCAGATTAGATTGGTGTGTGACTTTCTTTCTAAAGTTTGATTAGTTTGGTTGTTTTGTTGCGTGAGTTCTATTAATCCTTGCCGCTGGTAGAGCTTGTTTTTAAAAAAGACAAGATGGTCGTGCTTTTATTTACTTCTTTACCATCTTTCAAAAAGGTTCCATTTAGCTTCTCAGAAATCGTCAAAAAATATTTTTTGAAGAAAAAATGACTCAGAAACAATAGAGACCCTAGATGAAGGCAAACAAAAATTAAAATAGCAATGCACAAAAAGAAGTTTCACCAATTTGCAAACAAGGGAAAAATAGAAGTTAATAAATGATTTTAAAGCTTTTTCTTAGATCTCACACAAAAAAACAGTCTAAAAGAACTTACTTCTAAGCTTTTTAAGGTGACAAAAAAAATTTTTTTTAGCAGATTGGGCAGATATTGAGGAGCAACTTTTTGTTGTAACCAACTTAACAGCTTTCAGCCCATTCAGTTTTCAGATTTGTATTTAGATGTGCCTGCATCCAGCAAAATGGGAGCTGAGCCCTATTAATTGTTAATGTATGTGCCCAATTACTGCATGGACAGCTAGGGATGCACTAATTGCAATTGCGCAAGATCTCATTTTTGTTCCTAATATCGGATTTATTTTCAGTGATAGGGCAATGATCTCTGAACAATATGGGTTCACTTATAAGTTAATCAAATAAGTACTTAACTGTTTACATTACCACACATTAGCAAGCTACATCCTCCATCCCATCAGTGTGTAGATAAAACTTGGGCCTACAGTATTAGTTTATTATGTTGCTCTTCCTAAACAAATTGCGATCTGTTTCAATTTGTTTATAATAAGTGCACATATACAGGTAAAACACAGATAGCATTTTTTTAGCTTTGATTTTTTCGTGAATCTGGAAGAAAAACTTATAGTTTATAAGGTAAAATTGACTCTGCTAATGTACCTTTGCATCTGATTATCATAAAATGGACCGTTATGTTAGGAGTGTCCGGAATTGTGGGTGTACTTGTGCATAGTAACTGGCTACATTGAAACTGTAAACTGGTTATTGGACATGGAAAAATGCCATCAGGTTTTGATAGTTTATCGCTAGACTCGTCTTCGAAAAATAAATCAGGCTTGCTGAACAACAATGCTTAACAAGAAAAAATAACAAAACTGTAGTTTTAAATCAGAACAAAACAAACAAATTGTTTTTGACTGCTTGGTAAAAGATTAGATTAGTTTTTCAGTTTCGTTCTAAAGTCTGATTAATTTGAAAGTTTTTTGCGTGAGTTCTTATAGCGCCTGCCACTGGTAGAGAAATTTCTAATCCAGTCAAGGTTGTCATAGTTTTTTTAAAATTCATTTGCCAACTTTCAAGAAGCGATCTGTTAAAGAATTCTCGCAAAAAAAAATCTATCAGCTCATTCAACAAAATAAATGCTGCCAATTTGCGAGGAATTATTTCATGCAGAGTCTGGCCTTAAAACATTGGAGGGATTACATAATACAATAAATTTGTTTTTAAAATAGGATCCAGAAAAAAAGACTCAAAATCAATTGGAGAATTATCAATATTAACTTTTTCTAAAGTAGTCCACAAATTTAATGAAAAAAACAAAAGAGACTGAGAAACAATAGCGATGCTAGATGAAGGTGAACTAAAATCAAAACAGCAGTCCTCAAAACAAATTTCAAGATTTTGTGAATTAAAAGAGAAATAGTTCATTAGTGATTTCACAGCTTTCTCTTAGTTTCTTTTACTCAGCTCGTAGTACAAGAAAACACATTTTGGAAAGTTACTCTAGGTGATGAAAAAATCAGAAGTTTATTTTTAAGCAGATGAGGCAGATTTGGAAGAGTAACATTTTCCTGTAAACTGACACACAATTTTGCAGAAAATTTTGCTTTAAAGTTTATGTTTTGGAAGTGCTTGCACTCGACAAAATGAGGTTTGAGTCTAACTAATTGATAAAATACGTGCCCCGTACTGCATGGGCAACTAAGGATGCAATAATTGTGATTGAGCCAAATCTGAGTTTTGGTTTCTGGTATCGGATTAAATTTCAGTGCTTAGGGTAATGATCTCTGAACAAACCGACTTCACTAAAATTTAAAAATAATTAACCCGTTTCTATTCCCACATTTGAGCAAGCTACACACTCCATCTGTCTGTTGATACAATTTGTGCAAACAGTATTAACCTCCTGTTTTGGTTTTCACTAACCAACTGCGATTGATTTTAATTTGGTTACGATAAGAGCGTCAATTGCTAACCTTCACATATAAAAATAATTTCTGTTTTTGTTAGCCTTGACGTTGTTTCTTCCCGAAAGTGGAATGGCAGACAGAAATTTGCTACGCTAAATCGTAAACTGGTTATTGGACATGGAAAATGCCATCAGATTTTCGTAGTCTATTGCAAAAGGCGATCAACGGAAAATAAATCACGCTCGCTTAACAGCAATGCTTGACAAGAAATTTTTGGAATATTGATGAAGCGTTCACTTGTGGTGCATATGACTGTCAATTCAAAGTGTAACAAAACCGATTTTGAGTTGCTACAGAACAATTTTTAAAGCATTTTGTGTAGTTTCGAGTATTAATTGTAATTGTAGTTGCAGTAGTAATAACAGCAGCAGCAGCAGCAGCGGCAGCAGCAGTATCAGTAGTAGTTGTAGTAGTAGTAGTAGTAGCAGTAGTAGTAGTAGTAGTAGTAGTAGTAGTAGTAGTAGTAGTAGTAGTAGTAGTAGTAATAGTAGTAGTAGTAGTAGTAGTAGTAGTAGTAGTTGTAGTAGTGGTAGTGGTAGTAGTAGTAGTAGTAGTAGTAGTAGTAGTAGTAGTAGTAGTGGTAGTAGTAGTAGTAGTAGTAGTAGTAGTAGTAGTAGTAGTAGTAGTAGTAGTAGTAGTAGTAGTAGTAGTGGCAGTAGTAGTAGTAGTGGTAGTAGTAGTAGTAGTATTGATCTGACTGCCAATTTGAATTAGTATGAATTGTTGATGTCGGGACAATTTGAAATTTAATATTATTCTTTTTGGCACTTGAATTGGCATCGCCTATATTTTTTTTGTGTGACCAATGTAAACTTTTTTTAAAGAAAAGCAGAAATCAAGATCACTGAACCCAAAAAAAGTTTTCAGTTTTCACTTTCAAAAATTTTCCTTGAGGTTGAAAGAGCTGAGTTATATGCCATTCTGAAGAAAAATTTTGTCGTACTGCCAATATAAAGCATCAAAATTTCATTATGGCATCATCAAATCTTGGTAGTGAGGAAAAACTGAAACAGTTTCTTTGGCTTAAAATCTCATACAGAAGTCAATTTTGTACCGCCCAGTAGCTCAAAATGTAAATTCAACTAATTTTTTACTAAATTTTACAGGCTAACTGAGCTTGTCTCATCTCACTCCGAACGAATAACTCAACAAAGTTCCATGGGCACTTTTTTGTTGGGACTTGAAACAAAATTAGAGCAAAAGCCAAGAGTTGGTTGATACAATCTAAACGATCAGTGCAAAAGCCGAGCGTTTGCATATAAACGATATGCAGTCTACTATAGACAAATCATGATGAAGATCAAAATTTGTGTGTAACCCAACTTGGAATTTCTTCTTAAAGCGTAACAACAAAACTATAGTATAGTACTATATAAATAAACGTTTCAGGAAGATGAGGTGGACAGAAGGAAGTCTCACTGGACGTATCACCCTTGATTCATTAGTCTCTCTGTACTTGTCATCCATCATGTTAACATTGAACTTTTACATATAGGAATGTTGACAAAAATTGTGCATACATGACTTAATAAATTGTTGATTATTGATTGTTTTTCAACCGTGTAACAATTTATTCAGGTGACTTGCAGTTGTAGGACGAATGTAAAATGATCGATGCAAAGATTTTTTCTTCGATCAATTCAAAAAGTATAATGATGATCAAATAATACAGAGAATGCAGAGAATACAAACGCAGAGATGATATAAAAACAATGAGGAGAATAACTTAGCTCCAAATAAGTACAATGAATTGGACACTCAATCGTGACCGGTAAGTAGACAAAATAAAGACAATAGTTGCAATAGTTCATCACTCAATCGTGACCGGTAAGTAGACAAAATAAAGACAGTGTATGTAATTGTTGATCACTCAATCGTGACCAGTAAATAGACAAAATAAAGACAAAGTATGCAATCGTTGATCACTCAATCGTGATCAGTAAGTAGACAAAATAAAGACAAGGTATGCAATCCTACTACGAGCACTTACATATAGCACAAAATCAAGGAGAATAACTTAGCTCCAATATGTAAGTACAATAATTCGGACACTCAATCGTGACCAGTAAGTATACAAAATAAAGACAGTGTATGTAATTGTTGATCACTCAATCGTGACCAGTAAATAGACAAAATAAAGACAAAGTATGCAATCGTTGATCACTCAATCGTGATCAGAAAGTAGACAAAATAAAAACAATGTATGCAATCGTTGATAACTCAATCGCGAACAGTAAGTAGACAAAATAAAAACAATGTTCGCAATCGTTGATCACTCAACCGTGACCAGTAGTAACTTTAATGTTTTGGACTTAATCTTCGTCACCATTGTAGTCACTCGAGTCATTAGGTGTTCCAATGGCTTTATCAGTTGTCGCTCCTCTTTCATTCCTGTTCTCTGTCAATCTTGGAAGCCAACTTCTGCGCTCTCAATTGAACAGCTCTTTGTTCTGGATTTTTCATGCGTCACACTCATTAATTTCTCCTTGTTGGGGTATTTCCCTTCTCCTCGTTCTGTCTGACTTCTGATGGGAATTTCTACAGTAAGCTTGCTGAAGGAATGTTTCCCGTGTCTTTTTTTTTCGATCTATGAGTGAGGACAACAACTCCGGAGAATTTGAACAGCACAGTTGCTCTAAAGGAGTGTTCCGCTGCTCAGGCATTCCAAACTGGGCAATGTCCGATCTGGAAATTTCGATGTCAGGGCGTCTGGGAACGGTTATGGTTGCTGTTGTCTTTGAGTTCTTTTTGATTGCGGCCCCGTCCGGGATGAATTCGTAGAGGCCTTCTGAACTCTTTCTCGCCCTTTTTGATGCGCTTTGTTTTCGTGCAATGCTATTGCGTTTGCTCGACGAGTTGATTGGCTGTCTACCCGAAGTGCTCGTGAAGTTGAATTTAGTTTCTCTGTTGTCTCCTGCTTCAGTCTGCATCGTTATCCTCCTTTTATTTTCCATTTTTGCCGAAAGTGTCGAAATCTAAACAGTTTTTCTTACATTTGACAAGGTAAGTTAAGCGTGTTCCGAGCTAGTTTACATTAAACTATTTCTTATTATTGGGTTGCGCTCACAGTTTATGATTAACTGCTTATGGTTTAGGATTAACGGCTCAAAAATCTTACCAAATTCAGTACACGCTTTACAAATGCTTGCTTTGTTTATTAGTTCCCTGTTGCAGAAGAGCCACGCTTCCGGGTTGCGTCGCATGGAATACATCGATTATCGATTCATTAGAGATTCATTAGAGATTCATTAGCGATTCGTTAGAGATGCTAGGAATTTGCTATTGAAAAGATAGCGGATGGTTGCATCTATTTGATCACTAGGTAAAGCCGATTGTTCGCTGAAGACTGATTGTCTTGAGACTGATTATCTTGATACTTAGTTGGTGTATGGAACTTTGTGAATGCTGATTGTTTGCTAGGGCTAACGACTGTGGAGCAAATTGATAAATTAGGTGAGGGGAGAATGCTTCGTGGAGTGGATTTGCTGATTAGATAAATTAGATGGGGGGGATTCTTTGTGGAATGGATTCCTTCGAAATTATCATAATTTGTAGTATAAAATTCTGCATAAATGTTTCAAAAGGTTTGAATAGATAAAAAAAATTGTAAATTTTGTGGAATTGAAAATAGAATATAACATGAAAGTAGAGTAAAATTTGCGGCTACTGATTGTAAAATTGTTTTGAATAGATTTGGATATGTAAAACCTACTGAACAACAATTTGCGAAATGGCAAAGTTAAATTGTTCGCTGTGTGCTTTATCCGGTATATAAGCGTACTTACATAGTGAGTATATTAATAGTAGTCATACTTTGCCAAGTATATGGTTATTTATATGCTCATATGCTCAATTGTTTGACAATTGCGTGGCGCGTTTAGAATAGCTTAAATTGTTGTTTTCGCAATTGCAATTTATCTTTCGCAATCTAACACACAGAGCCATCGATTGCGTTCAAGTAATCAGTAACTAAAAATCCTTAAACAAATGAAAAAATATATTGAAAAAAATTTTTTTCTTTGTATGGCACCAATTCAGATAACCAAGCCTTCCAAAAACAAGCTACCCCTGACTGGATAGTGTATTAGCTATCAAAATTAGCTATACCAAATTATACTAAATGTAAACAATTGAACTACATCGCGTTTCACTGTTGTGTTTTACTTTGTGTTTCACAATTGCAAATCAAAGAAATTCAGTAGGATTTAGAAACTCAATCAGATCACCCGATCGCCTGCAGCGAGGCAACCCAAGCACGGAAAGTGCCGCAATCGATGGAGGAGTGCTGTTATGGTGGTCGGTTTTGGCACCGGCACGGATTGTTAACGGTGAACAACTTGAGACAGCCGCGTTCGTTTTTCAGCAGTGAACGGTTGACCTCAGTTGTTAGTCTTTATCAAACACTTAATTTCGATGGTACACAAATTAAGTATTTTTAATCATTGTTCTCACATTAAAATGTCGGATAACTATCATCACTCTTCAGTCCTGAAAAGCTCAGCTAATACTAATTATATCAATTCCTAGTTTTAAACGGTTTAAAATCAAATCACAATATGCTCACACATTACTTTGCAGTTGTTGAACGATTGACTCAGTTACATTTGACTTACATTATAAGCAAGGTTTAATTACCGTCTGTGTTTTATTTTCAGAACTTTGCTGCATTACTCTATTGTAAATGCAATTTTGCAACGCATGTTTTAATTTCAAATCTTTGCTGCATTACTCTATTGCAAATGCAAACGTGCGACCTCTGGTGTAAAATGTTTTCATTTGTTTTACAATCGTGGAACAATTGTTATTGACATATAAATAAATCATTTCAAAGGTCGATTCTGTGACATTTAATCATCACCACAAAGAAATGCTCAATCGTCAATGAAAATTATCATTTATGTAATAATAGCCAGTAGGTGATACCCAATACTTGATCGATAAAAGAAAATTGATTGACCCTCGTTTGGCCACTTTCACGTCAAAATGAATATTTTTAAATTTGGGTTTCTACTCCACATCTAGTAGATTAATTTAATATTAGTTTAACCATCAGAAACAGTGTTATTGCTGGTGACAATAACAATGACGATAATAATGATAATAATAATAATAATAATAATAATAATAATAATAATAATAATAATACTAATAATAATAATAATAAAAATAATAATAATAATAATAATAATAATAATAATAATAATAATAATAATAATAATAATAATAATAATAACAATAATAATAATAATAATAATAATAGTACTAATAATAATAATAATAATAATAATAATAATAATAATAATAATAATAATAATAATAATAATAATAATAATAATAATAATAATAATAATAATAATAATAATAATAATAACCGCAAGTTGAGCCGGAAACGAAGTCGCGAGCAGCAGTCCGACAAAACAACTAATGGAAAACGATTTCAACCCGACGATAGACAACCCGACGATAGACAAACCGACGATAGACAACCCGACGATAGACAAGCCGTCGATAGACAACCTGACGATAGACAACCCGACAATAGACAAGCTGACGATAGACAACCCGACGATAGACAACCCGACGTTAGACAACCTGATCCTAGACAAGCCGACGATAGACAACCCGATGATAGACGTCATGGTGACCTTCAAGAGGTACAAGAGGAACCCGTAACAACAATGGCCGAAGAATAACCTCATGCATCTGACACAGATATCGTACACGCAAACTGGCAAATACTTGGTTTTATAGATGCTGAGCTCACTGAAAATATAATTGACGGAGAAACGTCGGAAACACAAGCTCTGTTTACATTCAGGCTTTCAATTTCTTTTACTGAAAGATCCGGAAGCAAACGCTTGATACAAAACGATGTTCAACTCATATCTAGACTCCCTTGAACATTTTATATTCCTGACCACTGCAAAAATATGCACCACAAGATGGCTTCACCCCGATGCGCGTTGCTGCCAAGAAAAAACTCTCGCCAAAAACAGTTTTTTCAGGTCTCCAAGGTTTTACTGAAACTGTCTCTGATGACGAGCTCACGGAGGATATCTCTTTATGGATTAAGCTCGGACTTGCTTCCTTCGTCAAGCACGAATGTAACCAAACGCCAGATATGTTGTTTCTGGTGAATAAAAAACAAAACGATTAAATCAATTCAGACAATCAGAACAGTTGAAGTTGACGAAGAAATTTCAGTGTTTTATAGCCTTGATTATTTTGGAGAATTCAATTGGAATTGTTAGTGCCATAAATGCAGCAAAAAAGTAGTCGAGGAAGTATTGCCCGGTGAACACAGTCGTCGAGGAAGTGTTACCCAGTGAAGATGTGGTAGTTGAGGAGGTTTTCCCCAGTGAAGAAGCAATCGTTGGAAAAGTATTACGGAGTGAAGAAGCAATCGTTGAGGAAGTGTTATCGAATGAAGATGTGGTAGTCAAGGAGGTTTTACCCAGTGAAGAAGCAATCGTTGGAAAAGTGTTACGGAGTGAAGAAGCAATCGTTGAGGAAGTGTTACCCAGTGAAGATGTAGCGGAGTCCTATCAAGAAGAGTCGCTCGATGATGTTAGTCGAGATGGTTCAACTCCAACGGCCAAAGAAAGTCAAAACGGATCCCATTTTGGAGTGCCTTGTCTGTCATGCCGTTGTTATGCGAAGGGACAAGCACTTGAACCAACACATTGACTTTCCGGAAAAGTCAGAAATAACTTTTATTATTGATTTTTACAGGACAAAAATCTTCAGAAGAATCACAAAATTTACAACTGTATGGCTTGTTACCGACGATTTGCTTCTCTGATAACACAAATACACAAACAAGTGTGTTTGTTCTGCAGTTACAAGAGTGCAGAATCCGGAAAGCAGGGCGTAAGTAATAAATTTATTTTACTCGGAGACCATTCTTTTTGACAAAATGAAATAATTAGATAATTGTTAGTTAGTTTGAAGGTAAGTCAATTCAAGTTAAATTTGAATCAATTCTCTGACAGTTTATAATAAATTTAATTTTGAGTCAATCCCCTGACAAATGTAAAGGAGAAGTCGGTTTAAAATGAGTCAAACGTTTGACAATTGAATGTAGAAGTTAAAGTTGAGTCTTTAAGTCTATGTCTGGCAACTGCACAATTTAAAGCTGAATCAATTGTCTGACAATTGCAAAAACAATTCAATTTTGAGTAAAACGTCTGACAATGTTGGACAATAAATTACAATGTATTTCGGTTGAGTTATATTTTTGGTCGTTTTAGCTCACTTCCAGGCAATCTTAGAGTCAAGTTAAAGTCCTCTGTGATTGCTAGGACATGCGAAGCGGAAATTGCCCGGAGGTTCACTGACCATCAGAAACAATTGGCAAGTAAAGTAAAGAAACAATTGGCAAGTAAAGTGTGCAAGTAACGACTATTGCAGCAAGGATAGAGCAGGCCTAAATCAATTGATGGCCCTTTTGTACGGAGAAACTCAAGTTCTCAGTCGACCACAACAATTGTTACAAGCTTGCCTCCAGCTGCACGAACGAAGAGGTTTAAAGCCACACACTATATTAAATCACCTAGCAACTTTTAGCATTTTTGTCGACTACTGTTTCTTGTATTCTAACGGTGTCTCCGCAAGGATGGAGCTAGAACATTCAAAAATGTTGGCGGCCATCAAAAGTGTCAGAAAAGCGTTCTCTACTGCTGCGATAAAAAACTATTGTAGCATTGTCAAACAATTACGAGCCCGAGTGCCGTCCATTGCACTTGTACGAAATAGCCACAAGCTTGCATTGAGTCAGCTAAAGTACAACTTGACATCATCTACCTTGACGTATAAGCAACAACAGGCCATCAACTTCTTTGTCATCCAAGGTAGACCCAATGTACGGTCTGGACCTTTATTGGCCTTACTTGGGAAGATGTCAAATACATAGAGGAAAACAACGTTATTGAAACAGATCGGCATAAAACGGGAAAGTTCTACACGCTCTATTTGAAAATAAAAATCAAATACCTCTGCTTTAAAAGTTGAAAGAGACATTTGCCGATGAGAATTCAGTGGAGTCGAAGTATGTCTTTAGCTCAAAGCAGAACAAAATAGAGCAGTCAATTTCGAAGCACATACAAGAAATTTTCTTTGTTTTAGTTGGCGATGACCCAAACGAAATGCGATTCAACGCAAACTCAATTAGAAAGCACTGGGAATGCCGATGGAAAAGTTTCATTGGCCAGGTTTCAGAAGGGGTGACAAAGGCGCTTTTGGCACAAAAAAAGTGTGTGGGGTAGCCGTTCTGGCCCCCAACTTCTCTGAATGGTTGTTATTGTCGCTGCCTCATCTCTTCACAATGCTTTAGCAAAGTGAGAGAACATCAGACGACGACTACTGCCAGGAGTCAAATCAACCCCAGGTCTCAGCTTGAATCCTAGAGTGGACCCCGAAAAAATAGTTGTCAACTTTCTGAGATCTCGTGTCCACAAAGACGAGAGTATTATCATCTGGCACGACGTTATCAACAACTCGATTACACTTCATCCCCGTATAAGACGTGCCCCGCTCTCCAAGGAGGAACTCATCTGCAAATTATTGAAGATACGCAACCACTCTGGAATTGTTTACGTGCAACGAAATTGTGCACCTGATATTTACCAGTACCTAGCGAATAACTCTGTTGTCCCTGTCATTCACCTTTAGAGAGATCTGTTGTCAAAAAAAACAGAGAGATACTACAATTGCAGCTCGATTGCAAGCTCTCCATATTTGCCCATCACTAGAATTGAAATTCTTGTTTCTTGTTAAGAGGGTCAAAGACAATCTTCTTGCATTCAAGAGAAAAAACAAATGACCATCTTCAGCCCAATGAAGACGCTTAGCAAGATCTGCTAACTAGGTAGTCTACTCTTTTCTTTCCTGCAATCTTGTGATCGTGTAAATTTTTCTGAACCGGTTAACTCCAGGTTCAGTTAGATTTCCACGACATCAAGATGACTCGCAACTGCAAGATCTGCGAAAAGAATATCAATCCCAATGAAAAAACTTATCACTGTGTCGCTTGCGATTGCCGCATACACTTGACATCAGTATGCACTGGCCTGACACAAGTTGCTGTCAACAGCATTGCCGAGCTTGGAATGAAAGCTATGCTCCTTTGCAACAAATGCGTGGAGAAAAACGAACGCGAGACCTTCATACGATGAAGAACGAGTGGTAAACTGGAAGGAAAATTTGAGCAGTTCAACTTCGAGGCGAAAATGGAACTGCTAAAGACGAGTTTGACAAAGTTAATGGAAACTAAAGTCGAAGAAGCGATGGAAACCACCTCCGCAAACGTTGGAGACACCTATGCAAAAGTAGTAACTCGGAGCATTCCCAAAAAGATTGAGGCAAGCAATTCAAAAAAGGACGATAAATATGACGATCACAACATCAAGAAGAGTTTCCGAATCCAAGGAATCCCCAAAAATGTCGAAAAATTATGCGGTGAGAACCTTGTCCCCACAACTGAAAAAGTTAACGGTGTTCTGAAGATTATTGGCGTCCAGCCAAAGACAGACGAAATGAAGAGACTCGGAAAATTCAGCAAGGAAAGTGCAAAACCAATAACATTTCTGGTGACCGTAATAACAGAACACGAAGCCAGATAGGTCCTAGCAAAAGGCTTTGAAAATCTAGACAAACTCGTTGACGAAAATGTCTATCTCACGTAGTACGCCTTAACTAAAGAAGAAGCGCTTAAAAAAAGTCTCTGCCTCAAACGCAGGAGAGAGCTATTGAATGATGGTGTGCCTCGAGTTTAAAAAAGATAAGAAAATTTTGAGTTATTTAACAATAACGTCAAGGTGGATATTGAGTCAAACGACTCCGTAGGTCCTGTAGCAAGCTCGTGACTACACCACATGAATGTTTTGCAGATCAACGCACCAAGCCTGGTGAATTACGAAAGACGCTTCCTTCTATCAAATGCCATCAGTTTATGCCGTGATTTGTATCTGTGAAACATGGCTCAATAACAAAATAAGCGTTTCCGAACTATTGTTGAATGACTACTAAATCTTTCGCTCAGATAGAAAATCTACTGAAGACAAGAATCCAAGTGGCGGCACTCTCATTGCTATCCAAAGTGCCCTCAACTGTAGTCGATTGGCACTGGATGACGTCGACAGTTGTGCTATCTGCTAAATTCAAGTAAACAAGAACAAAATTTTTTGCTGTTCCTTCTACAACCCCCCGAACACCAGCCCCTATCGATACTCAGTCGAAGACTTGGAGACAATTTTATCTTGCATCTCAAAAGACTGCATAGTTTTCGTGTGTGGAGACTTGAACTTCCCCAACATGAATTGGACGAAACGGACCAGTGACTAGTACTGACTCTGAAGAAAATTCAGTACTTGAAATTTTCGAAAACAGACTCTTCCGTCAATCGATTGAGTTCCCAACCTGTAGCAAGAATGTCGTACTCCACCTAAATTGCAACGTGTTTTCAACACATGCAGATGCTTTTACAAAAATTTTCAACTGTTCTGACCACATTGAGATCAGTAGCACAATCGAATTACCACATATAAATCAAAATTATACAAGAAAACTCTATTGGGGTTTTGGTTCAGCTGATTTTGACAAAATTGCCAGTGAGATGGAGGAAACCCCCTTCTTGCCAACATGTTTCACTAACATTGACAACTTCTACGAGAACTCGAATAATACCAGGCGGATCTCATACGCAGGAATGTCCTATCGAGAACTACGCACCGTCAATGTCTCCCTCCCTAGATAAAACCAAGCACGTCGCATTTGTTACGGGAATTAGAGACCCAAAAAGGAGGCTTGTTTCGAGAACTGCAAGCTATCGAAAAGCGTTCGTAGCTAAACTCCAAAACTTGAATTGATCGAACTTGAATTGGTATCTGAATTGATCGAACAAGATCGTAAAGCATATCAGAATTGTTTGCTAGAATCACGAACAACAGGACTGATTTTTATGCATCTCAATAGTCTGAAAAAGGACTCAAATTTTCCCTCTGAAATGGAGTACGACGACAGAACTTCAATTACAACCCATAACCAGGCCTCTCTTTTTAATCGTTTCTTGAGTCAAGGTTCTCCGCCAAAGAACCCTTCAGAATTGAAGATATTAAAGTCGAAAATTCAACGCTAACAAATTTCAGCATATCGAAAGCCAATATCAAGTCCATCCCACTAGAACTAGATAAATGATGACCCGAGGCCCCTATGGCATCCCACCAATTTTGTACCAGCAAACGTCCGAGCAGATGAGTTCAACATTCCACAAAGTTTTCAAAAACATCAAGCTACTAAAAAGATTGTCCAAGAAGTGGAAAAGGCCGCAGTTAGTCCCATCTACAACAAAGGCAACAGGAAACTGATGAGCAAGTATCGCGGAATATCTCTCCTTAACATAGACAGCAATTGATTTGAGATATTCATGTATGAGCTTCTCTACACTCATTTTTTTGCAATTCATGAGTGATCATCAGCAAGGTTTTGTGCGCAAAAGGTCGATATTAAGCAACATGATAAAATTTCTTCAAAGAGTGCACCAGTCACTGGAGTGCAACAAGGATGACAATGCAGTCGCTTTTTACTCCGACTTATCAAAAGCGTTTGACCGCACACCGCACCGTCTACTACTAGAGAAGTGTGCTTCAATTGGAGTCGGTGGTTGCTTCCTCGAAATCCTTCATGATTACCTGTTTGGAAGGGAACAGTTTGTTCGAATGAGAAAATTGTTCCTCTGCAACTCTCGAAGTTACCAGCGGTGTCCCACAAAACTCCCTGCTCGGCTCCTATTGTTTTGACTCTTCATCAACGACTTACCTGACTTGTTGAAATTGAGCGAAGCATTCATCTTTGCAGACGACCTAAAGATCCTTTCCACGGGTAAAGCCGACGGGCTAATTCAAGAAGACCTGAACAGCATTCAACACTGGGTGAAGACGAACAAAATGGATCTGGCAATGGAGAAATGCGCTGGACTGAAAATCAACCACCACTCCGGAGATCCGATGATAGACATAAGTCAACAGCACAACGCTGACTCCATCAAAGAGCTTGGTATTTTTGTAACTAAAGACATGACCTGGTCTCTACATATCTCCGAAAGAATCAAGAAAGCCAACAGGGCTCTTTACCTGCTTCGAAGAAATGTTTTGCCGAAAGTCAATGTGTGTGTCAAACTCGAACTACATAAATCCATTCTTCTGACTGCTCTACGGAATGAACTAAGTACGGTTGAGCCGTGGTTCAATCAGGGACTTCGTGGGCTTTCAAAAACCTGCCTTGAACTGGGTCTGCTATTACGCCAACCGAAGCTACCTCCAACAGCTACGTCTCCTCAGGGTACTACCACTTCCGCTCTTCATGCAGCTCAGAGACTTTCTGCTCATATCCAAACTACTTGTTCAAGGAGAACATAACATCAACATTCCCACTTGCAACCCTGAATCTGGTGGGTCCACGATGTTTTTCAAGGGAAAAAATGCAAGAAAGAAAAGACTCGTGGAGAATTTGTCAACCGGACATGCAGAGTCGTTAACAGAATAATTAAAAGAAATCAGCTTGCCAACCCTGTTGGTCTATAATAGCGAATATTCAACCTGATGTGGAAGTTTGTCGACAACAGATCCTCTGTATCCAACGCGTGCACATGGCTACTGGTGTGACTGTCGCAACATTTGAACATCGTTCTAATCAGAAGTTATGGGAGAAATCCCTCTGGTGTCAAACCCCAGGAAGCCACAACAACAACAACAACAACAACAACAACAACAACAACAACAATAACATCCAGAAAAATTTTCGAATTTCAAAAGTCAAATTTTTTGCTTTTGAACTAACACTTCAATGCCAAACTCGCGGCACCCGTCGTGCGTGTTTAGTTGTGGTTTTAACTTTTTGATATTGATCGCTTCAGTTTTCATCAGTTTGTCAACCCCTTTACTTGTATCAGGATTATACCCTTCAATATTATGCGCTGTACCACTACATTCAACGATGTGTTGTCCTACAAGGTATTCTTTTTTTTGATGTTCCAGAATTCTAGTGGTAACATGTCGGCTGGTTCGGTCAACATAGATGGAATTGCATCCATTCTTATGATTTTTATATACCACATGCGATTCTAAAATTTTATCAAAAGAAGATTTCATGGTGGGCAAGCATTTTCCTAATTTTCTTGTCGTGAAAATGATTTGAATATCGTACAATTTTTTTGACCTACTGGCACAAATTTGAGTGATGTTTACTCTGTATTGAACAAAAAACATCGATGTAAGTTAATTTTGTTGACACTATTAACTGTTGTGAGATGTTCATTTTTGATGTTTTTGCTGTAAAACTTTATTTTTCCTAGAGCTACATCAATAGATTGACAATCACTGTTTGCATTGAAAATCCTATGTACGGTCTCTTGAGTCGCATTTTTCTTATGTTGTAACGGTGCACAGCTACAATGACAGCTAATCTTTCTATCATGGTTACTTTTTTGCCCAGATCTAGGATAGCCAGGTTTCCATTATAGCAGCCGCCCGTGCGCAATATGTATTATCTTTTGTAGTTGAGCGTGGTACTTGTTTAAAATACGAAGATTGAAGTTTAATTAATAAGTAGATGAAAGCTGAAGAGAATTGTTTCAAATAAATGAAGATCTAATTGAGTGATTAACTCTGAAGGTAGGTTTGTTATTCAATGAGTGAGTTTTATCCTCAGTTTTGCCCGTACCCAATATCAGTTCTATCACCGTGGTAAATTAACCAAGTAAATACTGATATGTCACAATTGTTAGTATTGCTCGAAGCCCGAGCTTTGTCTATTTTAATATGTCGACACCTATCAAGATTGTGACAGTCATTAATCAAGTAATAAATTAAAATTTAAACTAAATCTTTGACCTTGAAACCCAAGGTTTTTATACATCTTTTTTTTATATACGTGTGACACTCACACTGCAACCCTGTCAATAAGAATAGAGTCTGCCACTCACTCACATAAAAATCAAACAAATTTTACAGCTCTTGATGCATGAACGTTTTAAAATACAAAAAGTTTGTACTTTTCATATAAAAAGTTTAGGTATCAGTTTTCGTCATTCCTGACATTCTCTGCCTCGTCCAGCCCAAAATTGTTGTACAATTCTCTTGCCCCATTGTTCATCAGTAATTGGTATGCTCGATTATGATCTTGAAAAACTCGTCATCTCCAACAGCATCAGGGTGCGTCAACAAGCTCATTTTGTGGTAGTGTTTTTTGATCTTATGTTTTGAAGCAGAACTTTTTACCAACAAAATCTCGTACAATGTCGCAGGCCGATTCAGTACATTTTTATTTCGAATCTCGAATAAACACTTCTCTGTGGCCTTCGTTTTGGCTCTCTCGTTCTTCAAAGAATGCTTTTGTCTATCAATTATAGTGTCTTTCCTTCGGCACTCACTCGCCAAGTACTGGTTATAGTTTTCCAACTGCTGAAGCTCTGACCTCAATTGGTCATTCTCTTTCTCCATTTTCTCCAAGGCTTCGCTCTTTTTATCAGTATTGACTTTTAGATCAGCCAACTCCTGCTTAAGTAAGTCGATTGACTGCTCTTGTTCAGCATTTATAGCTGCCGCCGCCTTTAGGTTATCTCCTAGCGCTCCACACTCGGCGCTCAGTTTTCCCAATGCTTCTCTTGTTGCCTCTTTGGCTTTGTCGCAATGTCTGTCTAGTTTTTGCCGAAGGTCGACAAATCTTTTTGGAGTAAAGAGTTTGTACTCTTCAATTTCTCTAACTGCGCGCACTGGCTTTGCAGTTCCACTTCAGTCTGCAGAGCTCGGGACCGAATATTGGCGGGTGCCAGAAGTTCTAGTGTAGACACCTTCCGAGTTCGTGACAGACAAGATTCCACTCGGTACACTCCCGGGGAAATCTCCGAAATAACTTTCCACAACTCTGGCATATAGTACACATATTCACCAAATTGTGGGGTCTCACTACCTGCTATGTCTAATAAAAAACCATTTTTGCTTCTAAAGTTTCTCAATATTTTCAGTCTTGATCTCAAGACTTCTCCCTTATTTATAATTGTCTTGACCTCAAGACAACTCTTTTTCATTTTGTTTGGTCTTGAACTCAAGACAAGTCATTTTCATTTTTTTCCCGTCCTGAACTCAAGACAAGTCATATTCATTCTTTTTTTTGGGTCTTGAACTCAAGACAACCCATTTTTATTTTTTTACACAACCGACTCTTTCAAGGACTCTTTCTCTTCAATCATTTTCTTTTGTTCTCGACGCTCATTAATTATTTTGAGTTGTTGATTATACATACGTGTTCCGGTTACAGGGTCGAGATTCCGCAACAGTTGTTGCCAGGAGGCTCCATTAATGACTAATCCTAAATAGATGAACAATTTAGGAAAAATTTTCACAACTTGGAATATGAGGTAGACTGTTAAGGCTGACAGAGCAATATCCTTAGCTTTTAACCAAACGTATATGCTTTCAATTTTTAAGTTACGAAAAATTGTTATTTCATTTGTTAGAAAAAATTGTTTTTGGAACTGAGCGTTCCAATTAATAAAATTTTCATGACTGTATTTTCCATCCGAATCTCGGAATGCTTCCCGACTGATAATTCCTTTACTATTATGGCGCATTGTTCGAGCAATTTGACTCTGTTTTACGTCTGATATGGAGAAAAGGCTGCGATGCAGGTTTTCATCACTTACGTTTAAGTTATTATTAATCGACCACTGATAGATCTCACGATTGAATTTCTTCAGCGTTTCTCCATATTGTTGAAAACTGCCGTCTTCTAATTTCACAACATTTGGGTACAGCGGGTTGCATTCAGCGATTGTATAATTATGATTCAAAATTTTTGTGATAGGGTCCATATATCTAATAGAAGAAAAATTCTGACCCTCCACTAACACAGGAACTTCTTCTGTGCAAAAATGAAGTTTAGTTATTGTTGCTACAATCTTTGCACATTTATGAATATATAACACAGATCCTGCTCTTTCGACGTGAGTTCCTTTCTCGAAGAGCGTTACCGATGGACTAAAAATGTTTTTTGATATTTCAATCATAGTTTGTATTTTTAGTCGTTGAATCTCGCATTTGAGTGTTCTAATTTTCACAAAAAAAAATTCTCTCTCCTTGAGAAGTTCGAAATTCAAGGTGTCAACAACGCTTGAAAGAAACATTTCCATGGTTATTTTAAGTTTACCAGTTTTCAGTTCTGAACTTTCCTCGGAGTAAAAAACACCTGGAACTCCGGTTGTTTTCACCTGCTGTCCACACAAACTAATTGCTTTTTCCTCTAAGATTTCTAATGCAAAATCTTCATATTTGTTTTTGTGTAATATTTTTCCGCTGATAAAAGTGGTCTTGTTGTTACCAAAAATTTTTACAGGGTCCTCATTATTAAAGTGTTTGATCGTTTGACATGTTTGCTCACCTCGATTTTCAAAAAAATAGTTTACATAATCGTCTTCAAAATATGTGGTTTTGATAAAAACAGTTTTCGAGAAACCTAGGTGATCCTTAAAGCTTAAGAGGTTTCTTTGTATCAGCTTTCCCCAAATTGTTCCGATGTAAAGTTTTGCATTGATCATCACATTTCCAATAAGTTTTACTCCTGTAGGTGAAACCCACTCTACAGGCTCAGCATACATAGCACCTTCACGATTATTTTTTTTCATGAAGCTCTGGCTATGCTCCTCGGCATACGTAGTTTCACTTGCTCGTTGTAAAATCTTTTCCGTTACTTAATTGTTGACTTTAAAGGTTTTATCTCCAAAACCTGGTAAAGCAAAGTTTTTGTTTTGCCAAATGCTCCTACAGGTTCCTTCGTTTAATGGATATATGGATTTTAATAGTCTTGAATTTTTGGTAATAAAGACAACATCGTCATATACATTGCTCTTTTTAAGTGCAGACACAGTATATGCCGCTTCATACATGCAAATTCTTAATTTTATCTCGGGCTGAACCTCAGCATATATCAAACTACCTTCTTCTATTGTTTTCGATACTCGAATTTTGTTATCACAGTTTGTACTGTAATCCAAATAATATATTTTTGTTGATACGATATTGTCAAAATCATAGCCGTATAATTTAATACAAAGTGAAGGAGAAGCAAAAACGGCTAGCAATGCCAGATACAAACATAGTGATATTCCATCACACGATGCTCCAGACGAACTCGTCTTTCTTTTCGATTCCATTATTTCTTTCTGGATTTTCCTGAAAGAAAAACATCATCAGTTTCCTGGCTGCTAAAGTACTCCTCATCTTGCTCAGCAAAGTAATTTTTTAATCTCTCAGGCACCGATTTTAATCAACTGCTAGACTTTGTAGCCATTTTTGGTGCCCTGGCATTACTATTAATCTTTTCTTCAGTACTTTTTGTTTTACTACTAGATTCCTGTTGCTTTTTTTCTGGTTTTCGAATTTTTGTTTCTGCTGATTTTTTTTTAGTGTACTTGGTAGCTTTTGATGAAGTTGCACCTCCACCCTCGGGAACATTTTGTGC
This sequence comes from Convolutriloba macropyga, assembly GCF_964194025.1. Lineage (NCBI taxonomy): Eukaryota > Metazoa > Xenacoelomorpha > Acoela > Convolutidae > Convolutriloba > Convolutriloba macropyga. Next base: position 50,969,343 of record NC_134475.1, read on the forward strand.
CTTCTCTTGCCCTTTAGAGGTTTCTTGCTCTGATTCTTTAGCTTCATTCTCAGGCGTTTCATTTGTAACATTAAGTGAATCGCTAGCATCCTCAGCTTCGGATTGATTTTCTGTAATTAGATTGCTTTCACTGTCTGTTGATGATTCTATTTCAATTATATCGCCATTGTCTGATCTGTTCAAATTGCTATTCTTTTGTTCCTGACTGGTTGTTTTTCGTTTTGCCTGAGGCTCAGGCGTAAATGGTTTTTCTCGTGTTTTATATTTTTTCAGTCGGTCATAATGGACCTTGATAGCTTTCCTCGTCTTTTTATCTTCTACCTTGAAATTCAATGCGTTTATAATTTCAACAATTATGTATGGTCCTCTATAGAAAGAAGTAAATTTTCTTGTTTCTCCTTTTTTTAACCGTTGGGTTGAAAACTAACACTTCTTCGCCAATTTTATAGCACGGCCCATACTTACTGCGATCATAATACGACTTCTGGCGTTCTTGTTCGACATCAATATACTCTCGCATCAACTGGTGTGCTTCCTGTAGTTTCTGTTTCATCGTGAAAACATAGTCACTTGGTGTTGCATATATTGTTGTCTGTGGTGTGCTATAGATGCAGTCTATAGGTAGCGACAGTGGAAAACCCAGTACCACAAACGCTCTGCTGTATCTTGTTACACTATGAATAGATGATCGATATGCCATCATCGCTAAAGGTAGAAAATTAGTCCACTCGTGTTGGTATTGTCCTATATATTTGGAGAGGCATTCTTCTATTGTTCGATTTGTTCGTTCAATCATCGCGTTCCCTTGTGGGTGGTAGGATGTGGTTGATGTCCTCTGAATTCCTAGTTCACTGCAAAGACTACGAAACAATTTAGACATGAAGTTTGACCCTTGGTCACTGTGTAGATTGACTGGACAGCCGAATCTTACTATCCAGTGTTCAACAAACGCTTTTGCCACAGTTTTTGCCTCTTGATTGGGTAACGCTACAGCTTCATACCACTTACTGAATTGATCACCAATAAGCAAAATGTACTTGTTTCCCTGAGACTCGGGAAGTGGACCCACGATATCAAGAGATACTTGCCAAAATGGATGACTAGGTTTCCATTTTGAGAGTGAACGCCGATGTTTCTGCTTAGTGCCTTTCCTTTTTAGGCAAACGTCACAGCTTTCTATCCAGTTTCTTACGTCCCTTCTCATACACGGCAAATAAAACCTTTCGCAAGCTCTTTTGTACGTTTCCTCTATACCAAAGTGTCCTGCGCTAGGCGAATCATGCAACAGCTCAAGAACGTTGGACACTCTACCCCAGGGTACCAGCATTTGGTAAACAGTTTCAAAGTTAGGTTCTGTTTGGTGTTTTCGATACAAAATCCCTTCTATGAGAAAAAGATTTTTATACTGAACCCAGTATTTCCATAACTCCTTTGAAGCTCCGTTTCTCATTTGCCGTGGTTCGGGTCTTTTTTTGTTTATGACCCATGAATATACTTCTTTGAGTATATTGTCATTTTGCTGTGAATCTCGCAGTTTTACTCTCTGCAGTTTGTGTAACTGCCAACCTCGACTACTATAGTCGGTATCGTCTTGCTCTACGTCTAGCGCAATAGCGCTAACGAAAGCTGTTTGTTCCTCATCTTCTGTGTTTATGCGCGAAAGACAGTCAGCGTGTGGGATTTTCTTTCCTGCTCTATGCTTGATGTCAAAATTAAATTGCCCAAGTTTCTCTATCCATCTTGCGACCATACCGTCTGGTTCTTTAAAACAATAGATCCACACGAGAGCCCTGTGGTCCGTTATAATTAAAAAATGCTGACCAAGTAAATAGTTTTTAAAATAATGGGTAAAATGAACTATTGCGAATAATTCCCGCTTAGTTGCTGAGTAGTTTCGTTGACTTTTACTCAAAGTTTTGCTAGCATATGCAATAACTCTATCCTCAGTTCCTTGTTTTTGTGTAAGAATTGCTCCGATGCCTGTCAACGATGCATCGGTAGTTAATGTATATTGATCCCTATTGTTTGGATATCCTAAAACTGGGGCTTCTAAAAGCTTTTTCTTCAACTCTGCTACCGCACTTGTGCACTCTGTACTCCATTCAAATTTATTTGATTTATTTAGTAACCTGTAAATAGGTTCTGCTGTTTTTCCGAAACCCGGAATGATATTTCGATAATAGCCCACAAGGCCCAGAAAAGCCCTGACGTCTTTTAGGGATGATGGTTCTTTCATTTTTTCTACCGCTCTTACTTTCTCTGGGTCGACCTCGACACCACTCTCAGATATAATATGTCCTAAAAAGCTGACGCGCTTCTGACAGAAATTGCTTTTTGATCCTTTAATCTTTAATCCATTCTCCGATAAACGTTGGAAAACCAGCTCTAACCGTTTAAAATGTTCTTCAAAATTTCTTCCGAAGACGATAACGTCGTCTAGATAAACTAAAGCTACTTCGTAAGAGAGACCAGCAAAAATTAATTCCATTAGGTTTTGAAAAGCTCCTGGTGCAGAAGCTAGTCCCATACGGAGCGTCTTCCACTTATATAGGCCCAAAGGTGTAATAAAAGCTGTTTTATTTTGACTCTCTTCTTCCAGCGCCATTTGAAAGTATCCCGACAGAAGATCAATGTTTGAGAAGTACATGTTTCCCTACAGTGAATCAATAACCTCATTAATTCGCGGTGAAGGCCAGCATGTTTTCTCTATTTGTTTGTTTAGACCACGGTAGTCTACAACTAAACGGTAGGTTCCGTCTTTTTTTGGTACCAGTAATGATGGTGCTGCCTAATCAGAGTGTGTTGGTTCGACTAAGTCATCTCGTTCCAAGTCTTCGACAATTTTCTTCATGGCTTTTCTTTTCTCAAAGCTCATGCTGCCGTATGTACGTCTGAATGGCACAGCATCATTTTTTAATTTTATTTTATGATAAATTCGGTCGCAAAATCCCATATCATTTGAGTTTCGCGAAAATATCATTTCATATTTTGTGCAAAGTGACCTCAGTTTTGACATTTCCTCACAAGACAAGCTCATTGAACTTGAGTTCACGTGTTTGTCGAAATCAAATTCGTCCCTATGCTTTTTATTATTGTCGGTTTTTTTTTGTTGTGCTCTTGAAATTTTTTCAATGTTTTCCGCACATGCGATTTTCGCATTTTTGTAAATTTTCTTTGATTCTAATGTAGGGTTCAGAGCTCGAACCCATACGACATCATCAACCATTTCATTCAGCGATCTCGCTATTGATAAGTGTGATTTGTCTTCAAACCCTTTCATAGGTTCGACTATAATTTCTGTTTGCTGTGTTATGTTACCTTTTTCATCGATAATTTTGCATTTAATGAAACCCTCGCAGCGACGAGGTAATTCTTGATCCTCAGCAGCAATTAAAAACAGACTCCTTTTACTTCGTTGGTATGGGGCCAATTGTAATGTTTTCCCAATCGCCTCGCAAAAAAGTTCGTTCTTTCTGAGATTTAAAATACAGTCAAAATTGTACAAGAATTCCATGCCTAATAAACAAGGCGTTATCTCAATTCTGGTCACTAGAAATTTGACTGTTATTTCACATGTAAATTTCTGAAGTTGAACTTGAATATCTGTTGACCCCATTATAGGCATTTTCCCGTTATTGGCAGCTATTATATTTTTTTTGCACATTCTGATCTGGCTCGGTTCCCCCAATTGCTTGTAGAGTGTGTCGCTTATAATATTAACACTACTTCCACTATCAATTAAGGCCATTATCAATTTGTCTTTTATCATTATTTTTGCGAACAACGCCTCCACTGGGCTGTTTCCACCACGCAAGGTTTTTACGTAGCCGGCTGAAAATGAAGCCCTGCCATTTCCAGCTAATTCTCGTTTAAATACGGACAATTTCGTTTGAAGTGATTTGGGCTCCCGCATTCGAAACAATTTTTGCATTCCCTAGATGCATGGTTTCGCTGACCGCAACGGCGACATTTTTCTTTCTCGAAACTCACCGCTGCTTTCGACTGCTCGGCACGACTCTCGTGCGATCGATCTCGGCTTCTGTTCTCACCTCCCGGTGTTAGCGAACGCGCTCTACTTTCGTAAATGTTTCCTCTATGCTCAGCGCTGCTTCTAGTATAGCTATTAGTATTTCTATTTCTATCTTCGTTTTCTCTTGAACTTCGCTGACTACCGCGCAGAAACTCTTTTGGCCGCGCTCCTTGCGATGAAAACTTTTGATTCTCTCGCCTATTAGGTTGATTAGTCTGCAGTGTTTGCACTAAATCGTTAATCGAATTAACCAGTTGTGTGTTTTCATTCGACTGGATGGCAGAAACCCGCGGCTCATTATCCTCCTCTTCAATTCTCGTGACTGCTTCAATGTGTAGTGCTCTTTCTAAAGCTTTGTCTAAATTCATATCCGCGTCACCCAAGTTCTTTCTCAGGTCGAGTCGCACCTGACTATTTTCTATGCCTTCGAGGAATCCTCTCAAAATGAGATGCTCTCTTATCTCATTAGACTCCTGAGGGTATGCTTTCAAGGCTAAAGTTTGCAAATCACCGAGAAAATCTGTTAATTTTTCACCAGGCTGCTGGACTCTCCTAGCTAGCCTCCCCCGGAACACTACTGGTTTCTCATTATAATGTTGTCTGAAAGCATTTACGGTCTCGTCATAAATTTTTCTAGTGTCCTCCGAAAGTGTAAGATAGAAATCAATAGCCGACTTTTGTAACCTTAACGCGAAATAATGCAGCCGTTCATCAATTTCTGTCTCAGCGCCGTTTACTGTTTCTTTTCTTTGCCACTTTTGAAGTTGTGACAAGAGCTCAAAGTGTGTAATGTAACTTTCAAAATCATTTGATCCAGTAAATGGTTCCGGTAACAGCGTTTTTTTTAAGGAGTGCCGCGCCATCCTTATTTTATTTAAAATCTGTTGTTATTCAAAATATTTCACTAATTCTGTTCGAAACTCGAACTATTTTTCTGACACTCTAGTTAACAGCTTTTAAATATGATTGAAACTCTAGTTCCCTCGTCAATAAATGCAAAAAAACTCGAGGTTTAATGCTTGAGTTTAAGTCAAATTAAGTCAAATTAAAATACTGATGTTTCTGAACGCTATTTTATTATCAATAAAACATGTACGCCCTGATTTATGCTATTCGAATTTTTAGGGAGTACTCACTTTATAGTTCCAAGATGGCAGTTGTTGTTGTCGAATCCCGACAGCAGTCCACAATTCCGGGTCGTGATGTTAAGACGTCGAACTCGAGTTTAAAAATTGGTTTTCAAACAAAAAATAGATTTCTCTTGGAAATTAGTACAACGCTCAATGTTATTGGGTGGTGGTTTTCTATTTACTTTTAATCTCTGTCGGCACTATAGCAGCCGCCCGTGCGCAATATGTATTATCTTTTGTAGTTGAGCGTGGTACTTGTTTAAAATACAAGGATTGAAGTTCAATTAATAAGTAGATAAAAGCAGAAGAGAATTGTTTCAAATAAATGAAGATCTAATTGAGTGATTAACTCTGAAGGTAGGTTTATTATTCAATGAGTGAGTTTTATCCTCAGTTTTGCCCGTGCCCAATATCGGTTCTATCACCGTGGTAAATTAACCAAGTAAATACTGATATGTCACAATTGTTAGTATTGCTCGAAGCCCGAGCTTTGTCTATTTCAATATGTCGACACCTATCAAGATTATGTCAGTCATTAATCAAGTAATAAATTAAAATTTAAACTAAATCTTTGACTTTGAAACCCAAGGTTTTTAGTACACCCTTTTTTTACATACGTGTGACACTCATACCGTTACCGTTGGGTGTCTCAAAAAAAGATTGTAAGTTTTTGTGAAGATAATTTGCATTCTGAAGGTGCTCGAGAGGATTCGCCTTAACAGTGCATACTATGTAATCCACATACCTCATGAATGATTTTAAGTCCTGTGTCCTCTATTTCACCGTTTTGCGCAAAAAAGGAATATATCCGTACAATTTCCTGCATGTTTCTATACCCCGTGTCACTAATTCCTTGGCAGTTTGCACGAAATCAGTTTTTATATGATTTGTACTCGACTCGTTTCCCTCGGAAAGTAACGCGTCAATTACAATCATTGCAATTTCCTTTCATGTCAGGAGTTTGGTTCTCCTTTCCATCATTTGGTTTCTGCAATGTTTTTCAAAAGACTTCATCTACAAGTCGGCCAAAGCACCCGTGTCTAAACCGTTCGATTGTGTGCTCCACAGTTTATTACACTGAAAGTGAACATTCGTTACAGCTAGTCTCAAAATGCTCTTCACCGCTGACCTCGGAATCTCCGGAACCTGGTCACTGGAGTGAAGTTATTTACGCGCAATTTCAGTTGCCTCCTCTACCGGTACATTGGTGTGCAAGCTTTTAACGTCGAGGGACAGTATGAGCTCATCTTCCTCCAAATTGGTAGCCTCCAAAGCGGCTCTGACATCTTTAGAGTTATTATCAATAGTTGCACCTTGTATGCGTAATTAAATACGCGCGGAGAGTACCGGGGCCGGGAATTGACATTTAAGTATTAGTTGAAATGCAAATATTTTCTAAATTTCAAAAAATTTTCTGGTTAGTTCGAAATTTTGTCAACCCCAACTCGTAAAGGATAATCAATAACATCGCTTATCTCTTTCTACTTTACTATTCTATTTGCCCCTTAGTAAACCTAATATACCGTTTTTAATCGCTCACAACACGCTGCGTTTGAAAAGCTTCTCTTTGTCGGTTAAAACATTGCTGCCGACATCATTGGTAGGTTTTGTTATTTTTCATTAACCAATTGCGCTCGATTTTTTTTGTTCGCAATGAAAGCATCAATTGCTACGTTTCATGTGTTGCATTTGTTCTGCTTTACTTAGCTATTACTGTTTTTCCTTAAAATGGAATGAAAACCTGCAGCTATTTGTATAAAAGTGACTCTGCTAATGCTTCTACGCATCTCATCAAATAGTGGATCATTTCAATAAGTCTAGCATTTTGTGTCTGTTTAAGCACATTAATTTGCCACGTTGCTACTGTAAATGGTTTTGGGACGTGGAAAAGGCCAAGCAACTGGTGTTTACGAAGTGTTTTTAAAGGGGAATCAACGGAAAACACTTTGGGCATGCTGTAACAAAGAATTTATAAATTTTTTGGCACATTGTTCCGAGGAGAAGAAATGCTCATGGAGTGATCTCCAGATGTGGACGCTTAAACATACTTTATAGGATCATACTGATCTGAGTTCTTTCCCATTATAGCCACTCATCTAAGTGATAGCCACTCAATCATGTTAAATATACCGCTGTAGAATGGGAGTCTCCAGAAATTAGTCTTTAATTTTGGCACTACTACATGGTCATCAACGACCTCTTAAGCATTGTATTAAGCGGTTGCTTACTTTGGATTTATTCCGATGACAGAATATTTTCGTTGTTGATCCCTGGCCCGTTTCACTATAATTTGTGCTCCTGGGAAATTTTTCGCTTGATCGTCTCATCTGGCCTATTGACTATTAGATGACAGAGTGAATAAACTGGTTCGGCCTGAAGGCACCAAGTTGCGGTACATTCTGAGATTTACACCTTTATATTAGGCTCGCCTCCCATAAGTTAGGTACAACCAAAACGAGGACCACGCCAGTTCACGATTTAGGAGCAGAAGTGTAACAGAAGTTCATATCTAAGGTATAACAAAAATCTGCATTCGAGGCTCAAGAACACTAGGCGGCACGAAATTGTTAATGCTTCAATGGGAGCTGTCGAGGAAGGGAGGGGGTTACTTTGACTCATCTGCTTTTGCCATTAGTTTTTGTGCTGTCTGTCTTTTGTTTATCATTTTTCTCAGCTGATGTTTATGTATAATAACATTTAATTGATCGAGTTGAAGAATACGAAATGCTTTATGAAGACATAATGCTGGGAGGGACCCGGACCAGCCAATATTCACCCGGTGTTGGGGAGGGGCATTTCTTACTTTAGTTCTTGTTTTTTTTAAAGTAGCTGTAAAAAAAATGCAGTACACTAAAAGAAAAATATGCTATGTAAAAAATGGGTAAGTGACACCCGTAGACTCCTAAAGACTATTATTCCACTACCACTACTACCTAAGTTTTTAATTATCTGTCAACACTTTTTTCTCTTGGCTTAGTTCTTGACAATGATGGGTTCTGCAGATGCAACTGATGTCGATAATGCACATTCTTCAGTGAATACTTATAACCTCTCAGTATGCTGTGATCGGTGAATGTGTCCTTATCGCGTAGTTAAACATCATTCGGATTCGCAAATTGCTGCAGAAATTGTTCAAACTATATAGTTGTTTTACATCCAATATTTGTTAGCAAATGATTAGACCTAATACAGAGATCGAAACTTACCGTTGAGCAATGATTGTTTTACATTGAGCCGTTTTCATTACTGTTAAGTGCAATACTTGATTTGGTATCTTTTGCAGAGTCAGTTTTGTGTCTAGTCTACCAGCTTGGCTAACATAAACAGCACAAAATGCCTTCTGCTCCGAAACAGGACTTTCAGCAAGAATTCAAGGACAAAAAGGAGAAGTTTATGACAAATGGGGCTGCCCATGAAGAGGAAGACTTCGAAAAACCAGCAGCTATAGAGGTGAGTTCTGTCTTATTTCGATTTTGAGTGAGGTGTTAGAACTCCTGTTAAGGTTGAAATAACTCATTTTATTTTTTACTGAAACGCATAATGTAACACGATGAACAGAAAAAATGACCCACGGGCTCCTGCAAAAACAGAAGTCACATTAAGAGCCTATCAAAACAGAAATTCTCAATCTTTTGTTAGCTAAATAAAACCAATTTGACCGGTGCTTCTGAAACTTTTAGGTGCTTCTGAAAGTTTTAGCATCATAAACCGATAAAAACAAAACGATCACGAAGTTAACTATCGGAATAGCAATTGACCATTGAACATCCTGTTGACTAACTTGCCTATGGAAAGTATTTAACTGTGGGAATGATTTCTCCTATTTACTTTACTGAAAGTATGTTTTTATACCTGATTGCTCGTGAACGAAGTTCGAAGTATCAGTCTTTTTTATGCAAGAATTTTGCTTGACCGTTTTCTTGTCGAATGTTCGGTCGATCGCTTGAGTAATTTAATTTTTCATCAAAAGAAATTAGTTTCTTTTCATCAAAAGAAATTGGTAAAGGGCGAGGGCATAAGTCCCTGAGCAGCTCTAACAGCTTTACGAAGCTGTAAGTATTGTTCAAAGCTGTTGAGGAACGCTTGAGGGCGATTTTGGACCTCCCCATTTTAACTGGCCTCATTTTCACATCATTGACTAACGAAGTATTGACCAAGAATGAAAGGAGTAAAGATAAAATCTTGCGACCTCTGTAGTTAATGAGGAAGTTGACTTTGAATGGGTTCGAATAGAGATTCTAAAGAGAATGAAGCATGAAAAACAATCAATTGAACCATAAACACAGAAATTTTTCGCTCTGGATTTTTTTTGCGACTTAACTGCACCCAAATCTACTAGTAGTATAATCGTCAACTACGTGGTGCTTATATTCTTGATCATTAACTAGAAATTAAAAAGCATAGTCATGCAGTCTTAACAAAAACCGAATAGAAAAAAGAGCAGCAATTCCTGGATTATCGTTTCAAATGTGGCCCATTCTTCGAAGAAATAAATTGGACTAGTCAAATGAGGGCAAAATTTTTTATAAAACAATGATGTTCGTTATTCTAAACATAATTATAAAAGTTAAACATGCCATTTCAGAATCTAGAGTCTTTCAGAACCTAGGTATTTATTAATTACTTTGAAGCAAAGTTTGAAGCATTCGTTTAGTCCTGTTACTATTTTGTGCGGATTTTTTTGTACGACCGGTATTTCGTTTGTCCGACGAATTTTCGTGACTTGTGTAAAGAAACGGGATAAACTGATATTGCCGAGTGTTTGCGGCTGCTATATAGTTCTCCCAGAGTTATGCTAGTCTCTAATGCAACGGTCCACAGAAACGGCCGAGGTCATGTACCTTTATACTATCCAGGGTAATTTTGAAGGTTTAAACCTTTCCTCACCCTCACAACTAATTGAGCAGCCTTCTGTTTAATGCTAGTTTGTTCCAACCAAAAAGTTCAATATTGAAAAATCATTGATAATGGTTGAATGGAGGTGTTGATATCACACCCTCGTATTCGGATCACAATTTCTCTTCCTCGGGCAATTAATTGGTTCTCAATATTTGCCAGCGACACCCACGCGAGAAGGAATTATTCGTTATAAAGAGAGTGGCTTGATTTCGGTGTAGCAAAGCTGGCTGCCTGTTTCAACTGACTGACATTTGGAGGAATATCTGGAATAACGATGATGTTTTAGGCGGATATCAAAGACATGGAGAAGAGGAAGAGAGTGTCGTACATAATGAACAGTGATGCCTTCAGAACAGAATTGGAGAACATAATCGACTATCAGCTGTCCCACGGACCTCACCCAGCTAGTGTCATGGCACTGCAACACCTGGCTGATATGCTCCTGCCTTCGAATGGAGCTGGACCCACTGGCACAATATCCAAAGGTTAGTCCACATGATTATCATCATTTTTACATTTAGCAGTAGTCCTTTAAGATTAGTTCAAGGGTCTATTATCAGATAATAAGATCAGTTTGAGTTGCAAAAATTGCATTAGTAGAATTCTCCAGGTGCAGGTATTAGTATCTAATTTAATCATTTTGTTCTTTCCTAATATAGCTCCTCCGTATCATGGAGACTAAAACCTGTGGTCCTACTCGGTTTCGAAAAAAACTGTGGAAAATCCCCCAACTCAACTTTAGATAGGGAATAAACCCACACGAGCTGCGCGTTTGGCAATACCTCGCGAACCATTGCCATGCCTTAGCGGCCCTTATGACTACTCGTTTCCTCTTTATTATTTCCTCAAACTGCTAGTTAATTTGACAGTTTGTCTGCTTTGAAAGTGCGAGCAGTTTTTTTTGCATTCGTTTGAAATCGTGTATTGAATCGGACTATTTTTATGTATCTATTGAAATTTTGCATTGAAAAATCTAGTTTTATCATGTTGGGTTTTTAAAATATATATTGACCGAATGGCGATTTTCAAGAAGTACGTTACATGGAACACTTAATTTGATCAATAGCTGCTATAGTTAGTTAGGTATGATAAGTGCGATAGGCATAATTGATTTCGTGTGGTTTAGTTTTTACAGCTGCAAAGCTGTAAGCCGAGTGGAGCTATATTGTGGTGATACTGGTTTTTGTTTCGTCGTTTGACGCTCTTGTTATAAATTTGTTCACATCAAAGCTCAAAAGGTCAAATTCCTCTCAATAACGGCATTTGCGTGCGTGACGTCATTTCTCACTCACTCTGGCAAAAGTTTTTCGATCATTTGCGTGATTAGGTTTTGTTCATAGGTGACTTAACTCACTCAATAAAATGGCTTTTGTACTTAAGTTTAATTTGAATTAGTTTAAGGTCAAAGGAACTTATATGTGTAATAAAGGTCCCTAAGGAAAAGGTTTCTGCGTAGTAAATAACTTCGATAACTTTTTCAAATTATATTTGTATCTGTTTCTATCTCTATTATACGGCCTGCAAGTCTTCTGTTGCAGCTATTCTGGCAATCTGCCGGCTATGTTATAATTTTAAATTGCTTCATAACGAAGTTTTTGGCAATGACATTAGTCCTGTGGTCTTCGTTATGCGATTTTTTGTTTGACTGCTTTGTCTTCTGGTCAATTTGACTTTTCGTCCTCAAAAACGGGATAAACAAGTGGTGCCCAGCGGGCATTAAGTGCTCTTAGAGCCTTTCAGCTCAACAGTCTCCAATCCAAAAATACGATTCACAGATGGCTAGCGACTGACGAAGCCAGTCGGTTGTTTGAGAGCAATTCGCCTGATGTTAGTGGGATGTGTTTACAATTGTTTTCGTTATTTTCGCTTTTTGGGTTCTGTGATGTAAGTTTTTGTTCTGATTGGAGGTAGTTTCTCTGTTTAAAACTGTTTTTGTCTCTGCAGTTTTTTCCCTTGAAATAGAATTTAGCTTTCAATGGTTGGAGAATTCTAAGCGTGTTGAGACATTGCCTTTTTTGGAGGAGTATTATGGAGGAAAAAGTTTTATGGAGGTGTATTGAAAATATCTGTTACGCTAGAAATAAAATTTATGGTGCAGTCTTCTGTTAATTGTATTTTTATGGTCTCTTCTAGAGCATAATTTCTTGATATTTATTGCTTTTGAACTGGTGTCAAAAGATGTTTGTAACAATTTTTTAGTCTTGTTAATCTTTTTAATGCGATTTATCTGGGCAGTAAAGGACATTCTTAGCAATTTCTCGAAATAATTATTTATAACAGTAGTTTTTAGCGCTGCCTTAATTTCTGCACGCCTTGTTGTTTGTTCGGTTGTCTGCGTTTTTTCGTTTTACATCTTTGCACCCCATAAACCTGGAAAGGGCTATTTTACTGATCTTTTCATGCCTCATTTTTACTGCTTTTATATAGCTCTTGTGTGCTTGAAGTCAGTTTTAAGGTAATTGGCAACGAGTTAAAAACCTCATTGGGTGATGTTTTTTTTTCAAAATTTACTTCGCTGACTCTAAATGACCTTTAACACTTTTTTTAAGGTCATTTAAGTTTGCAACAGATAAGAACTGCAATATAATACCAGCTGTTAATAATAAAACAACTACAAAATAAAATAGGCGGTTTGATTTTAAAAAAAAACGTTCAAAAATTTTTGAATTTTCAGTAGCTATTTTTGCCATGAACTCCAACTTAATTGTTTATCTGTTGCTATCTCTATTCTACAGCACGTAAGTCTATTTTGCAGCTCTTTTTTATATTGCAAGTCTCTAGTCTACGAGTCTACAGCTATTTTGTTGCCTATTTGCTAGCTAGATTCTTTTTTTGAAAAGCTCTTGATGGTCTAGGGGCTGTTCACTGCAATCTGCCTGCTATATTTTGATAGAGCAACTTGTTCAATCTAGTTCGCTAATTTGTGAATTTGATTTGACTCGGTTAGGTTTTGCAGTGCATGTTTGCTCTTTGAAATGCCTCCGAGGGGGCAGTTTGAACTCAGTTCCTCTAACCGCTAATTTCCGTATTCTGCTGATCGCAGCAAAAATGGTTGTGCTATTTTATTTACTATGAACCAGTGTGTGGTTGTTAAAAGCGTCCTGTGGAAATATAAGCTAAGCTTAGCTGAAAGGAGTGAATTTACGAAGTTGCGTAAATGTAAACATGCGGCGGGTTTTCTATCTCCCTTGTTGGAAATAGTCAAGAGGAATATTTTTCAAGCCAACTAAAGAGAGGTAAATATGGGTATTGATACATGGGATTCCGAAATGGTACGTCAGACGGACTAAGTAGTTACGCGCAATAATAAGCTTTATTGAATGCTCAGTATAAGGTTTAAAAGGCTTGGTTCATTTTTAAAAATACATGCATTGCACGCTTTTTCTCCGAAAATTCAGCTTCCTAATTAATTGCTCTCAAACAAAGTTTATCGCAGTCATTCAATTCCTGTCGGTCTATTTATGCAGTTTCTTAGGGTTTGTTGGATATGTTTCAAATTTCATTCTGCACGACGTGTGACTTTCAGCTTTGCGCAAACTGATTTGATGTTAGTTTCTAAGGATGATTTAAACTATAGAGCTGTGTAGCTGCTAAAGAGACCCAGAAGTTTTTGACAAATATTAGTAATGTGTATATTGGTACCTCCGCAGCATAGATCCGCGTAATGTGTATATTGGTACCGTATCGCGGATCTATGCTGCGGAGGTACCAATATACACATTATTAATATTTCATCATCCAAATGATGGTCTAATTTTGGTATTCGTTTGTTTGAGCTGGAAAAGTGGTTCGAACGCGCATTTTGCGTTTTGGGCAATTCGCCGTTCAGAGGTGTTCTCAACTAGCAAAATTTTGAAATTTTTGCTGTGGTCTCGGCCTTTTTCTACTGACGCTAGTTTAATCTTTTGCGTTTGCATGAGATCGATATTTTCTACTACTAATATTTTGCTCTTCCTGTAAACCTAAGTGCTAAAAAGTGCAAAAACAACTCTACTAAAATTCTACAAATTTTCATTGTTTTTGTCTGCTCATATTTGACCTAATAATAATAATAAATTGTTTCCATCAGTCAATAAGTAGCTTTTCACAATTACTTGTACAAATACAATCACATATTTGACTGTGGGAGAGCACTATTGGGCCGATGGCCCGTTCTCAAGTGTCTCGTTCAGTTTATCTGGATGAAAGTGATTCAAAATGAAGAAAGAAAAAAAAAGAGGAAGCACTATTTTTGAAGGTAGCATTAAACCTAGTGAAAACTTTATTCTGGTTATGGAACGCCTTTGAGTTGTGATATTAAAACTCATACAACAGTCTGACTATGTCCTCATTACCCAAAATATAATTATCTAGAAATTGATGACAGAAATTTTTTGTTTCGGCAGTAGACATGTTTTCAATCTTTTCTATTATTTCATCATCGTAACCTAGAAGCATTCTTAAGACTCGCCTTATCCTAACTATTATTGAAAAACTGTGAAATAGATTTTTACCTTGAGTTATTTTGTTTTTAATCAACCGCTTGCTTTTTTTAAGTCAATTTTGCATTGAGAAACCCTTTGAAATTGGTGAAATATTACATTGTCCCCTTATGTTTTTTAGTGTCTGCTTAAGAACCTCATAGGCATGTAACTCCGAGGCTAAATAGATCCTATGTTTTACTCTTTCTTCGTAAGTGCTTTCAAACTTTTTTCGATGAAAAATTAGCCGCACGATACGTTTGATAACTTTGTCTATTTCCCTAATAGTTGTGATTGTTGTTGACCCGTATATCAGGACTCCGTATTGTACTTTTGGCTGTATGTATGTTTTAAACGCTTTTATCTGTGATTCTCTCAAAACATTTCTTAGTTTATAAAAGATAGAACAATTCGACAAAAGTTTTGTGACCACATGCTTTGAGTGCTTTGTGAAACGTACGATACGTTTGATAACTTTGTCTATTTCCCTAATAGTTGTGATTGTTGTTGACCCGTATATCAGGACTCCGTATTGTACTTTTGGCTGTATGTATGTTTTAAACGCTTTTATCATCTGTGATTCTCTCAAAACATTTCTTAGTTTATAAAAGATAGAACAATTCGACAAAAGTTTTGTGACCACATGCTTTGAGTGCTTTGTGAAACGTAGATCGTTATCTATCGCGATGCCCAGGTATTTGAAACTTTGTTTTTCTTCAATTTTAGTGTTTTTTATAAATGTTTTTGACACAACATTTTTTTTATTTTTCTTTACAAAAAGCATGCTTTTTGTTTTTTCCTTGTTCAGTGTTAGTTTATTTTTTATGAGCCAATAATTGACGTTATCTAGTGCTCTGTCGTGATCATCGTCAATTTTCGATGCAGAACTTCTGCTCTTCACAACAGTGTCATCGGCGTATAAAATAACATTTGATTTTTTCTGGGACAAACTTAAGTCATTCATTTAGATAATAAACAACAGTGGGCCAAGAATTGATCCCTGTGGCACGCCTAGTTCTATAAGATTCAGTTTGGACTTTTTATCTCCAATTAAAGTATATTGCGTTCGTTTGGACAAATATGATTTTAAAATGTTGTATATTGGACCACGCAGACCATATCTATAACACTTTTGCAGTAAAATCTTGTGATCGACAGTATCAAAAGCTTTCTTTAAGTCTAGAAAGGTGCATTTGGTTTTTTCACTGTTGTTGTGGAGATTTGATCTTATTTCCTCTATTAAGGTTGCAATGGCATCGACTGTGCTCTTCCCGTGCCTGAAGCCAAATTGTGAATCTGAGAGAATTTCGAAAACGTTTAGGTAGTTTTGAATTCGATCAAATATAATCCGCTCAAAGACTTTCCCTATAATTGGTAGCAACGAGATGGGCCTGAAATTTGATGGGTCATCTTTATTTCCATTTTTGAAGAATGGTATAACTTTTGCTATTTTCAAACTCTCTGGGTATTGTCCAAGTTCTATGCATCTGTTAAACAAGAGTTGTAAAGGAGCTGTTAAGCAGTCAGAAACTTTTTTAATGAAAAAATAGTTCAAGTTATAGCAATCAAGACTAAATTTGTTTTTACAGTTGTTGATAGCGTACATTACGTCATTTGCAGATATCCATTTTAGAAACATACTTTGACTCTGGTTTTCTATCGTAACGGCACTTCTTGTTAAAAATTCTGCATTCAATTTTTTCCCAATGTTTGCGAAGAACTCATTGAACTCATCTACTTTATTTTGCGAGCAGACAACTTTAGAGGACTCTGAATTGCCGGCTAAAGATCTGTAAAGCTCAAAAAAAGATTTTTTGTTTTTTACCGAATCGGTTTTAAGTAGATTTTGATAAAAAGTTTGTTTTTTAGATCTGATGAGAGATTTAAGGTTTTAACAAGTTTTTTGAAAATTTTCGTGAATTTGTGGACTTCCAGTTGTATCTGCCAGTTTCTTAAGACTACGTTTTTTTGTCGCTAAGTTTTTAACCTCATTATCAATCCAATTTTCGTTCTTTTTTTGTGTACGATATTTTTCAGGAAGGTGACTGCTTAATGCTTCTGTGAGCAATTCGTGAAGTTTTTTGAAGGCTCTGTCAATTGGTAAGAGTTCTAAACTACTTCTGTGGACCTCAAATTGATACCTGAGATCCTTTTCGAGTCTTTCTTTTGTAATTGGATTATCTAGGTTATGCCAATTACGGCTTTTTAGAGCTTTAAAATACTTTTCTGGACTGCCATTGAGGTCAAAAGAACCTTCTACCGTGTGATGATCTGTTATGCTGGTTGATTTAACTTTTGTTTCTATAAAAAAGTTAGAAAATATTGCGTCAATGAGCGTACCTCTGCCATTTGATACCCTCGTTGGGTCGTTATTGCTTGATATACTGAGACCGTTTCCGGCTAAAAGGCTTTTTAAGCTTTCGGCTTTTTTGCTGTTTACTAAAAAATTCACATTAAAATCCCCACATAGTACGTGTTTTGTTTCTGGGTCAACCATTAGGCTGTCGAGATATCTTTCAACCGTCAAGAAATTGGCTTCATTAGTGCAATTTGGTGGCATGTAAATACATGAGAACCAGATTTCTTCTTTTATGGTTTTGATGGCGACTGTTAGTAGTTGAACGGAATTCGTTTCTAATTTTTTAACTATCTGACAATTTGTTATTTTTCAAGAAGAATGCAACACCTCCACCTCTTTTTTTACGATTGCTGGATATAATTGTTCGATAACCATTCAAAGAAAAACAGTTATTGTTATAGCTAGGATTTAACCAAGTCTCAGTAAGGCAAACTGCTTCAGGTTTCTGAGACATGCTATTAATGTAAACTTCAAACTCGTCTAGGTTCTTAGATACGGATCGAATGTTTTGAAGAACAAATTGGAACTGTACGGGATTACAGATTCTTTTATTTGTCATTGTTGACGTAGAGACACTTTTCGTTATCAATTCCCTGCCATTTCAGTCTGTTTTTTTTTCTTGTATAAAACTATCAATTATTTTGATATAACAGTGCTTAATTGTTTTTTTTTTGGTTTGTTGCTTGCGGAAATCACCAGCAACAAATCAAAACATTCTGTTTCATTGCTCTCCTGCGCCCTGTCTTCATGGTTGCGTCTTCATGGTCACAACCGACAGGCCGCCGCCTGCGGAAATCACAGGCACAGGGCTGAAACAATTTTTAAAGATTTTTAGTTGAAATTGAGGTTATCTTATACATATATAAGCTGAATTTATGAAATTTAAAAAAAATAAAAAAAATATTGCTTTGCGCAAACTGATTTGATGTTAGTTTCTAAGGATGATTTAAACTATAGAGCTGTGTAGCTGCTAAAGAGACCCAGAAGTTTTTGACAAATATTAGTAATGTGTATATTGGTACCTCCGCAGCATAGATCCGCGTAATGTGTATATTGGTACCGTATCGCGGATCTATGCTGCGGAGGTACCAATATACACATTATTAATATTTCATCATCCAAATGATGGTCTAATTTTGGTATTCGTTTGTTTGAGCTGGAAAAGTGGTTCGAACGCGCATTTTGCGTTTTGGGCAATTCGCCGTTCAGAGGTGTTCTCAACTAGCAAAATTTTGAAATTTTTGCTGTGGTCTCGGCCTTTTTCTACTGACGCTAGTTTAATCTTTTGCGTTTGCATGAGATCGATATTTTCTACTACTAATATTTTGCTCTTCCTGTAAACCTAAGTGCTAAAAACTGCAAAAACAACTCTACTAAAATTCTACAAATTTTCATTGTTTTTGTCTGCTCATATTTGACCTAATAATAATAATAAATTGTTTCCATCAGTCAATAAGTAGCTTTTCACATTTACTTGTACAAATACAATCACATATTTGACTGTGGGAGAGCACTATTGGGCCGATGGCCCGTTCTCAAGTGTCTCGTTCAGTTTATCTGGATGAAAGTGATTCAAAATGAAGAAAGAAAAAAAAAGAGGAAGCACTATTTTTGAAGGTAGCATTAAACCTAGTGAAAACTTTATTCTGGTTATGGAACGCCTTTGAGTTGTGATATTAAAACTCATACAACAGTCTGACTATGTCCTCATTACCCAAAATATAATTATCTAGAAATTGATGACAGAAATTTTTTGTTTCGGCAGTAGACATGTTTTCAATCTTTTCTATTATTTCATCATTCTTAGAAGCATTCTTAAGACTCGCCTTATCCTAACTATTATTGAAAAACTGTGAAATAGATTTTTACCTTGAGTTATTTTGTTTTTAATCAACCGCTTGCTTTTTTTAAGTCAATTTTGCATTGAGAAACCCTTTGAAATTGGTGAAATATTACATTGTCCCCTTATGTTTTTTAGTGTCTGCTTAAGAACCTCATAGGCATGTAACTCCGAGGCTAAATAGATCCTATGTTTTACTCTTTCTTCGTAAGTGCTTTCAAACTTTTTTCGATGAAAAATTAGCCGCACGATACGTTTGATAACTTTGTCTATTTCCCTAATAGTTGTGATTGTTGTTGACCCGTATATCAGGACTCCGTATTGTACTTTTGGCTGTATGTATGTTTTAAACGCTTTTATCATCTGTGATTCTCTCAAAACATTTCTTAGTTTATAAAAGATAGAACAATTCGACAAAAGTTTTGTGACCACATGCTTTGAGTGCTTTGTGAAACGTAGATCGTTATCTATCGCGATGCCCAGGTATTTGAAACTTTGTTTTTCTTCAATTTTAGTGTTTTTTATAAATGTTCTTGACACAACATTTTTTTTATTTTTCTTTACAAAAAGCATGCTTTTTGTTTTTTCCTTGTTCAGTGTTAGTTTATTTTTTATGAGCCAATCATTGACGTTATCTAGTGCTCTGTCGTGATCATCGTCAATTTTCGATGCAGAACTTCTGCTCTTCACAACAGTGTCATCGGCGTATAAAATAACATTTGATTTTTTCTGGGACAAACTTAAGTCATTCATTTAGATAATAAACAACAGTGGGCCAAGAATTGATCCCTGTGGCACGCCTAGTTCTATAAGATTCAGTTTGGACTTTTTATCTCCAATTAAAGTATATTGCGTTCGTTTGGACAAATATGATTTTAAAATGTTGTATATTGGACCACGCAGACCATATCTATAACACTTTTGCAGTAAAATCTTGTGATCGACAGTATCAAAAGCTTTCTTTAAGTCTAGAAAGGTGCATTTGGTTTTTTCACTGTTGTTGTGGAGATTTGATCTTATTTCCTCTATTAAGGTTGCAATGGCATCGACTGTGCTCTTCCCGTGCCTGAAGCCAAATTGTGAATCTGAGAGAATTTCGAAAACGTTTAGGTAGTTTTGAATTCGATCAAATATAATCCGCTCAAAGACTTTCCCTATAATTGGTAGCAACGAGATGGGCCTGAAATTTGATGGGTCATCTTTATTTCCATTTTTGAAGAATGGTATAACTTTTGCTATTTTCAAACTCTCTGGGTATTGTCCAAGTTCTATGCATCTGTTAAACAAGAGTTGTAAAGGAGCTGTTAAGCAGTCAGAAACTTTTTTAATGAAAAAATAGTTCAAGTTATAGCAATCAAGACTAAATTTGTTTTTACAGTTGTTGATAGCGTACATTACGTCATTTGCAGATATCCATTTTAGAAACATACTTTGACTCTGGTTTTCTATCGTAACGGCACTTCTTGTTAAAAATTCTGCATTCAATTTTTTCCCAATGTTTGCGAAGAACTCATTGAACTCATCTACTTTATTTTGCGAGCAGACAACTTTAGAGGACTCTGAATTGCCGGCTAAAGATCTGTAAAGCTCAAAAAAAGATTTTTTGTTTTTTACCGAATCGGTTTTAAGTAGATTTTGATAAAAAGTTTGTTTTTTAGATCTGATGAGAGATTTAAGGTTTTTACAAGTTTTTTGAAAATTTTCGTGAATTTGTGGACTTCCAGTTGTATCTGCCAGTTTCTTAAGACTACGTTTTTTTGTCGCTAAGTTTTTAACCTCATTATCAATCCAATTTTCGTTCTTTTTTTTGTGTACGATATTTTTCAGGAAGGTGACTGCTTAATGCTTCTGTGAGCAATTCGTGAAGTTTTTTGAAGGCTCTGTCAATTGGTAAGAGTTCTAAACTACTTCTGTGGACCTCAAATTGATACCTGAGATCCTTTTCGAGTCTTTCTTTTGTAATTGGATTATCTAGGTTATGCCAATTGCGGCTTTTTAGAGCTTTAAAATACTTTTCTGGACTGCCATTGAGGTCAAAAGAACCTTCTACCGTGTGATGATCTGTTATGCTGGTTGATTTAACTTTTGTTTCTATAAAAAAGTTAGAAAATATTGCGTCAATGAGCGTACCTCTGCCATTTGATACCCTCGTTGGGTCGTTATTGCTTGATATACTGAGACCGTTTCCGGCTAAAAGGCTTTTTAAGCTTTCGGCTTTTTTGCTGTTTACTAAAAAATTCACATTAAAATCCCCACATAGTACGTGTTTTGTTTCTGGGTCAACCATTAGGCTGTCGAGATATCTTTCAACCGTCAAGAAATTGGCTTCATTAGTGCAATTTGGTGGCATGTAAATACATGAGAACCAGATTTCTTCTTTTATGGTTTTGATGGCGACTGTTAGTAGTTGAACGGAATTCGTTTCTAATTTTTTAACTATCTGACAATTTATGTTATTTTTCAAGAAGAATGCAACACCTCCACCTCTTTTTTTACGATTGCTGGATATAATTGTTCGATAACCATTCAAAGAAAAACAGTTATTGTTATAGCTAGGATTTAACCAAGTCTCAGTAAGGCAAACTACTTCAGGTTTCTGAGACATGCTATTAATGTAAACTTCAAACTCGTCTAGGTTCTTAGATACGGATCGAATGTTTTGAAGAACAAATTGGAACTGTACGGGATTACAGATTCTTTTATTTGTCATTGTTGACGTAGAGACACTTTTCGTTATCAATTCCCTGCCATTTCAGTCTGTTTTTTTTTCTTGTATAAAACTATCAATTATTTTGATATAACAGTGCTTAATTGTTTTTTTTTGGTTTGTTGCTTGCGGAAATCACCAGCAACAAATCAAAACATTCTGTTTCATTGCTCTCCTGCGCCCTGTCTTCATGGTTGCGTCTTCATGGTCACAACCGACAGGCCGCCGCCTGCGGAAATCACAGGCACAGGGCTGAAACAATTTTTAAAGATTTTTAGTTGAAATTGAGGTTATCTTATACATATATAAGCTGAATTTATGAAATTTAAAAAAAAATAAAAAAAATAAAAAAACTTAAGAAATGAGCAAAAAAGGTTTAAAAAACATGATCAAAACGTTACGCACCTAAACCTGGCGATAAGTTTCTACCCTAAATCTTGAGTTGTGCTCATATTATACACATTAAAGAAACCAAACAAAAATGAGTTATGTTTTAGCTTTTTATTACAGTTACTGAGTTTGTGAGATGCCGTTTGTTCTATTCCTTTTGGATATTAAGTCGTTTGTATGCAGGTGAGTTGATAACATCGTCAGTAGAAGATATTTCGAAATGTTTTTTTCGTTTTATAGCATTGATTGAGTCCAAATCTTCTATCTCGTTAATTTTAACGAATTTTGCCTTTTCTCTACCATTTTCGACTAAAACCGAGACTGCACAGTTGTGTGTTGCAGTAATCATGTTTCGTTTGTTTGCTTCGTTTTTGATCTGAGCTTCATATTCTGGTAGGGGCTCGTTTAGATAGATGAATTTGTTGTTTATCCTGTTTTTTGTTTTTCTCAGTCGTTTTCTTTTTTCATAGACACTTTGTTTGTCGGCAAAATAAATAAATTTGCATATTACTGTTGGCAGTTGAAACTCGTTTCCGGAATTGGGAATAATGTGACACGCTTTGATACTGTCCTCAGTAATTTCGACCCCCAAGAATTTCTCAAAAAATTTTAAAGTTTCGTGCGTTACATTACAAACTTGTCGAGCATCGAAGGGGGGATTAACGATTAGTAACGAGTCCTTTCGCGTGTATCTCTCTTGCGCTCTTAGGCGATCATTAATATTTTTTTGCTTTGCTTTTAGTTCCCTAATTTCTTCGTCCTGTGAGTTATTTTTTGCTTTCAAGAGTTCGATTTCTTTTTTCAATACACTTACTTCTGTGTCTTGAATAGTACTCACGACAACCTCTGAAGCTATGGGTTCGGACGTTGATGATGATGATGTGGCCTCCATCTCCATTGCCGAGTGATAACAATAGAAAAAAAAATTAATAAAGTAAAAAGCAAATTAAATCAAAGATAACACTCAAATTGGAATCTTGTGCGATAAGACTGCAACAGCAAAGAAAGATTGTTCTTTTCAAGCGAACATTTAGAGTTTTAAAGTTTTCTCACAACGTTTCACTCAAGGTCAACCGACTGCTCTTCGCGAGATATGTTTCGTTCCCTCTGACCTGTCGAAAACATCCAATTCCCAAGTGAACCTTTATGAACTTAATCTGTAATATTACAGCACTGTTAAGCTGAATTGTTGCCGTGTATTTTTGATTTAACCGGCCGAAATCAAGGGCAATTATATTGTAGCTATTAGTTGTTTCACACTGCGATTTTAGTGGATAATATTGCGAATGATGATAGCTGTTTTATTTGAATTATAGAATAATGGATTTGAAATAGTGATGAAATGTTGTGGATGCGTGCTATCTACTTATTGAACATTAGTATATTATTGTCTGGGTTCAAAATTATCCCAGCTTACTGCTGAAGAAGGGAAATTTCTGGGAATGTTGTCAATTACTCTCCGAGATCTTATTTTAAAATATTAACTGAAATGTTTTTAATGAAGGTCAGTTTCAGAGTTCCAACTGATTTTCTGAGAGAGTTCACCGTTTTTCTGTTGATTGGAAGTGCCTTAAGATTGTACCCTTAGCTATATTAATCCCGCATAAATGTTTACTGTTCTCTCAGTTGATCCCATAACAGGTTAGCATGTTTCTTGGTGTTGTTGAAGTACATATAGAAACTAATATTGGCACCTATTTGCTGGATCAAATACGTTACTTCTTACTGTTTCTATCAATTTGACAAGTTTTTCTATCAAAGTTTTTTTAAAAAAAATAAATCTTGGGTATTGGTACTTTTAATTGTCCTCAAATGGAAAGGAGGTTCAAATGCCACCCCCTAAAACTTACAGGCTAAATTTTAAATTGTTAAGGGTTTTTTGGAGATTTTATCGCTTTAATTGGAGTTGGTTCATGTGTGAATTAACTGAGCGAATTGACGCCAATATAATATTTCAATGTCATTGCTTAGTAGTCGCACTAGGCAAACTATACTGAGCTATTCCTATTTGATCGTAAAATTGTAAATCGTTGGTTGTTCTAAGAAAGTTTGTAGAATTTTGTTTTTCTCAGTGTCATTTTTGCTAGATAATTGTTCCTGTGGCAAATTTGATTTTTGTTGTCGAAAGAAGGTTGTTAAACCAGATGAAATTAAATGGAGGTTCAATTCTCAAAGGTTTACCAACCTCTGAATGTAAAATTGGCTGCAACACTGAAGAGGAGTTGCAGACACGAACGCGTTGCTGTCATGACCATGTTTTATTGTTTTCAATTGCTCTTGCGTGAATTATGGAGCATTTGTTGTAATTGTATCTGTCTTTTTTCTATGCAAAACTGCTTTTGTTTCAATTACGGATCTTGCGCCTTTATTTTAGAAAATTCGGTGGCTTCTTGAGTGACTTTTTTAGACTTGAGTTCTCCGTTTTTTCGTGATTAGTTGCTTTTGAACGAAGTTCATAGCAATTATTGTAAACGTGTTAGTCTTTTATGCAAATTTTTCGCTGGACCATTTTGCGCTTTCTAGAACATTCTTTGGCTCCTCAAGTGACTTTTTCACGCTTTCGTTCTTAGTTTTTTAGTGATCTCTATTACTCTCACTCCGAATTAAAGCTTGTTGCTAATATAAATTGGTTGCAGCACAGCAAGACTAGGGTTCTGATGGAGCAGTTGGAAGTGCTTGGGGTCACGGTTCGGGAGGTGAGTGGTTCGAATCCCGGGCGGGGCAGTATTTTTTGCACCCCTAAAGAAAAATGGATCTAGGCTACATCCCCTGAATTCACAGCCTCGCGTGTTGTTCAGGAGCAACTCTTCCGACATTTGTCGGTTTATGTTTAGTTTGTCTTTTTGAAAAAAGGCTGATAACTAGCTTTTTTATGTTTAAAGACAATGTTTAATGCTAATTGTCGCCGATTATTATCTTCCGTTGCCTATCATTTATGCTTTTCAAGCCCTTAGTAGTTTTTTCTTGGCTAGTGAACTACCCCCTGATAAAACTACTCCACTGAAAAACGTGGAAGCGAAATGATTGGAATCTTCTTTTTTGAGATGAGTTTGCTGTTAATAAAAGTTTGCGCTCAAGTGTTGTCTTACATGGTTTGAGGACTCTTTATCAGTTTATCGCTTTATTGATAGTTTGTTTTATCCTGTTAGTGTGCGTTTGTGTGGTCCATTCTGTTTGTTTGTTAAAATACTTCTCCGTTGAAGGATAGTCATGTTTTATCGTTAATAGCCGCCGTCACTCTCTTAACGGCTGTTTTTAAGCACTCTCCTTTTTATACAATTCAAAGAATTTGAATTGTATTGGAACGCTGTTTTTTTTAGATCTGTTCACAAATTTTCATGATTTCTGAAGTTAAATCGGAGTCGTGATTTTGGTCAGGCCGAAACAGGAAGTGGAGCGGAAAAGCGAGTGGTTTTGCGGCATTAAATTTTTTCGCTCTATTTTTAAAGAAGAGTGAGAAATTGGTGTTTAATCAAAAAGTCGTTTTCTCACTAGTGGTTTTTGGTTCACGTGCGGCAATTTCGCTTTGTTTTTTACTGGTTTTTCAATTTTTTGGATCTGATTTTTCTAAATGGTTTTCCCAATCCATTCATAGTTCATTAGGGGGCCTAGTTTTTGTTTGAACCAAATTTCCATTTCTCGCTAGTAGTTTTTTGGAAATGGTTTTCGCAATTCACTCATAGTCCGTTCTATGTCTAATTTTTCGTTTAGTCAATGGAAATTCTCTGAATTGTACGTCAGGACTGGTTCTGCTATGTTTTTAATTCGCTTTACCTTTTGATCTCGTTCTTCGTTTACATAAGTCACGATTTTCACGTTTGACTTCTGACATACCTTACTCATTGTTTCAACTGAATGGTTTTTAAATCCACTCACTGAATGAATTACTCAAGATAGTGAATACAGCCAAGGTCAGAAGAGACGGGATAAACCGATAAAGCCCGGTCATTAAGTCAATGAGAAATAGGTTCATTAGAGTGTTTGCTAGCTGACATTAGTATTAAGCTTATAAGCTTTCAGTTTGGAAGCTGAATTAAGAACAGTTTTAGAATCCTACTGAAACTGCACGTCAAATTAGAACACTTTTTGACTCTGAAAAAAAAACTCAAAAAATTTTGCCAATTTCAAGTTTGAGAACAATTCACTAGTAATAAACAATAGCTGCTTTTACTAGCACTTTACAATAAATTATAAATTACATAAACGGTTTAGTGATTTTTTAAGAGAACAGATGTAATGCAATTTCTCGGAAGTACCAATTAGTACTGTGGATGCAATACGGTGTTATCAAAACTTGATCATCTCTCGACTTAATTGAATGTCTGGAAAAGATAGGCGAGTGTTCAATGATTAATAATAACACATGTGTCTAATATACGAAGTGCAGCCACCAAAATTTGTGTTGTTATGCTTGAGATATTTTTACGCATCATATACTTCTTTGTTGTGTATTATTCACATCGTTTTTCATCAGTTGTATAGTATTTTGACCTTCACTATCCATGCATGTGTAGATACAAGGCGCCTTCGAGAACAATTTTTTTTTTGCATTTAACGTTGAAAGATTTCACCACACATGTGTGAAGATTCCTGTCTCTGGTTGATAAAGTTGGTCTTTTTCGGACAAGTTTGAACACTTAATGAATAGAAAATGAAATGATTACGCATATGTGAACTAAAAATAGTCGAATATTTTATAGCTAAGTTTGTAATAGTTAGCCGAGAACCAAATTTTTAGTTACTAACGATCAACCAAGGCAAATAAATGGAGGGGATGGTATATTCCTCACAAACAGGGAACTAGGTCTGGCTATTTTGGATAGTTTGTTGGTTAGATAAAAGCTCCGCT
The DNA here is from genome assembly GCF_964194025.1 of Convolutriloba macropyga. Classification (NCBI taxonomy): domain Eukaryota; kingdom Metazoa; phylum Xenacoelomorpha; order Acoela; family Convolutidae; genus Convolutriloba; species Convolutriloba macropyga. The sequence goes on from NC_134475.1 coordinate 50,996,007, forward strand.
CCCAGTTTCCACTGTGGAAATGTGGCAATGAGTTGGGGGAAACAGCGACAAAATAGCAGAAAGCACTTGCTAGTTGTATACTATATGAAATACCACCACCGCCGCCACCAACACCACCATTTCCACGTGTTTGTCACTTTTACTTCTACTGCTATTGCTAATGCTTTCTATTCACTACAGTTGCAAGCGATAGATTAGAACTATTCTTTCGGTTCCTTTGCTCCGCTCTCTCTCTCTCTCTCTCTCCCCCTCTCATTCTAAATCTGAATACACACCATTTGCATGTGTATGCGCCAAGTGCACATTAGATATATATGTAATCCATAGTCACCATGCTGTATGCTGTATTATAGTATATATGAATGGAGAGAAAGCGAGAGAATGCAGTTTGTAGGTCCCCTAGTTCAGTTCAGTTTTGCACTTAAACTGTTGAGCCTGAAATGTTCCAATGGTTTTACATGTAAATCCACCAATACGCATGCTTTTCTTCTGCCTTTTTCTAAAAAAAATAAGAAGGAATTACCTTTTCTGTTTCTCCTCAGTAGTCTATCGCATACTATACTTACACGTGTGCTATTTATGTAGGGATATTGAATACTGTCTGCGTTTTTTGAGGAAAAGTATTCTGTGCTTTTTTTGTTTTTTATTCCCACCGCGCGCCGCTCACGCACCCGACATGTATTATTTCCCCGTTTTGCCTGCTATGTAATTTCGCTTCTATTTTTCTAACTGTCTGAGACGGGAAATAGAGTTTACAATTTAGCAAGCCATAGACAATAGTAAAGAAATTCAGAATGGCGTCATCACATTGAGCATGATGGCATTTAGTCCTCCGTGTGTTAAGTGTGTGCCGAAGAAATGCTCAGTTTTTGTTCTCAGGTGTTCCTATTTTTGGATTCGTACCAAAAATGAATCTCTGAATTTTTTGAGATTTTTTATTAGTGCATTATAAAACTTCCTAGCCCAGTTTATCTTGGTATCAGATCTCTGCCCCCCCCCCCCCCCCCCTCATCGACTCGTGATCAAGAATTTTTGCTTTCATTATTATGAAACAGTTATAGAATATTGGCATATTCTGGATCATACGTATAGATATAAAGGTGATGGTATTTAAAATACTTTAGTCAATGTCTCACGATTTTTGCTATCTTGTGCTCTATACTTGGAATCAAGTCATGTATACAGCACATGCAAAAATGATGAAAACTTGCAATATAACAGGAGTTTATTTCAAAACTTGTAAAATCCACAGCTATATCAATGATTGAGCTCCACAAGGGGTTTAAACGAGATAGAAATGTGAAACTTTGCTTAAGTGTAATGGGCGAAGATTTGATGCTTGGTTATTTCTTGTGATTTATGGACCTTTCATTCTTTACCTGGACTTGTTAAATGTATGTCAAGTTCTCAAAGTTCGAACCTTGCTTAAGTAAACCCCCCGCATCTATCTAAGTTGGTTCCGCTGGCAAACGACGTTAAAGACTCCAAATATAACCCACGTTGTTCAAACCTTAATTGATTGGAGAATTTATGCCTGATGAAGTTGCGATAAAATGAATGAACTCGAATTGTCTAAATTGGAACCATGGTTGCAAATGGTACCAACGCATACATTAGTTTGTTTACTGTTAGACTGATAACGACCTTAGAATTACACACGCGCTCTTTCGCTCTCGATTACTGGCTCTATCTATTCTATATCTGTACTCGGTGGTCAACTAGTCGATTAGAAGTGGTTACTGAACGCAAATTTTATGAGATATCAGACGCCTTATGCGTACAGCCACTTTTAGAATCACAGACGTTGAAATTCATCAAAATCATGCGCGTACATTAAAATTGAATTGAATTTTGATGTTTATTACAATCTAGTCTTGGCGAATGTGGTCGTATTATTGGAATACCAATTATAACAGAATTTAGCTTGATTAAAAAAATGGATGAAGCCTGCGCATATTGCAAAATATCATTTGAATTGACGATAAATATAAAAAAAAAAGATTTATAAGTATTCACGAATATGAGTATATACATTCATTGGTTGTGGCTTTGCGTTCAATGCACTTTTTGAACTGTATGAATATTCGTTCAGATTTTCTAATTAAGTATTGTTTGTTTTTGTGTATACAAATGAGCAAAAGCAGAGCTGAGAATGAGAGCTGCTTTATATGCAAAAGAAAACAGTAATAGAACATAGCGGTGCAGATTCAGTGTTATTTTAGCAGTGCAGTTTTATGATATTAATTGCATGCTCTAAGGAAATTTGGGATTACCCACTATGGTCTTGGGTTTTCTTTAATCATGGTTCGATTGTAATTTCAGTTGTCTTTCTTTACCATAATATTCTGATCCTTTTAATCGCCTCACCTCACCTTTGCTACCTAGTAAAAAAAATTGCCTCCCCTTCTAAACTATAGTCAATTTTATATTTCATACTACACAAGATATGCACGTAAGCCTAAGGTTCTGATTGGTCAACGAATGGTTTGCTTAAATTATATTCGAAAATCCCCCCCCCCCCCCGTTTTGCAATAGGGGAGGCGACTGTTGAAAAGATCTGAATATTCAAAGGTCGCACTTTCAAATAATGATTAATGTGCGTTCTTCTCATACTAGCGTTCTAAATTTTCATCTTGCTTGATGGCACAATTGTAGTCAAACCCATTTCTGGAAGTGTATGAAACTGTGAGACCTTGTGTGACTTTGTGACATTGTAATGCATTATTAGCTGAGTTATTTCATACTTAGAGAACTTTAATACTGTAAACGTCAGTGAAATTGTGATACACACTATTGGTACCATTGATAAGTTTGAAGTTACTCGTAAAATTATAGAATTCGACTATTGGCAGACCAGTAAAGAGAGGTTTGGATTTCATTCAGTTGTTTAATAGATTAATCAGTTGCGCTCCAGTATTTGACATATTAAGATAAGATGTTTAAATTAACTAAAATATGAAGTCGAAATAGCAATATGACGTAAAGATTCAATTGAGCAAAATTGACCAACCACCAGCCCCCTCCCCCACCGCAAGTTCTCGACGCGAATTGAAGACATGCATGGCCCTCTAAGGCCAGCTATTGGTCGATTTTGGGTCACAATGAGATATTTTCGTTGCTGCACGATTCTGTCACATATATTTGCATTAATTCGACTCATTTAGACAGCTAACTACTTAGACTTTACAGGATACCATTAGAATTGAGTTCAAATGTTGCGGAAAGTTCATACTAGAGCGCCAACCCTCAACCCCCCATGCTCATGCTACTCAAGTATCTATGCCTTGTATTAGAATGCGTTAAAATCAAAATTCACTTCTGGCAAAATAAAATTTCAGAGAAAATCGACTTATGTTCAATTTAATAATGGCGCATTTTTCACAAGCTTGGATTTGTGCGTTGTTGAAAATCTCACAGACGATTCCTGCCTCTTTTTTACAGAACGTATATTTGGTATTCGAATCTATCAACAGTAGTTGGTCAGCCGCGACGTTTATGACATAGTATCTTTGAAAAAGTATAGAATCTTATAAAAGAATGTCTCATATTCGTTCTTGAGTTTGGTTTGCAACTCAAATTGACGTCTCCTAATTTTTAGAACCTCAATCGCCTGGTCCTGTAACTTCGACACCAAGCAAAGCATGTAAGATACCTTCTGAATTGTAGTCATGGGAAGAATCAAACTGCTTGTGTTGTGTTCAATTCAAGGTGCTTTTAAACTATATTCATTCTTGGATAAGGTATAATCTTTTTTATCTTCTTTGACTGATTTTAGTACTGTCATCATTCAAAATGGCCTCATTAATTTGTTCTATTTTCAGGGCGTAGTTAAATTCTAAAGTTTTTTTAAAAAAAAACAGTGCTGCTAAACCTTTACGAAATTTTCTCTTTCTTTAGTCAAAGGCAAGAATATATTGAATGTCTCAAACGCAGTCGTTCTTTTCTTCTCATTGATTAGTCTTTTTGTCCGGAAACGTTATAAACTTGGAAGCTCAAAGGCATTATGCTAGTGTGAAGTTATATTGGAGCTTTAACAGTCTCTAAGCATGCGTTTCAACGAAACTTTCAAGGCAAGAAGGGACTATTTTGGTAAGTATAGAGGGATGTGATATACTTTACAATAAACTATCCAAGAAATTCTGAGCCGGACGGGCAAAACGTTCGCAAATAATTGTACAAATAGTTTAGGCATTTATCTTTTTTTACTGGTTTGTAATTTTTGGACTATTGATGCCATGATGGCATATAATGTTAAGAACCGGCTCATCCACAAACTTGTCTCAATTGTCTACCGGTCGAAGCAGAGATAGACTGCCTATAGAGAAGTAGCTCATACTTTGATATTTAAACTTAAAAAGGACAGACTTCTATGTAGACAACGGGTTCATACAGTGAAATCAAGTTTCTTTATTTTACTAGAATGAACACTCAAAACAGACGGCAGCCATGAAATCGATTCTAGTGTATTGTTTCGGTAGAAAAAATACAACTAATGAGATCCAAAAATCAACATCTCTCCCGTTTTCAAACTGAATCTCAAACTGTATTGTCTTTAAAACAAATGGCCTCTCTTTATTTTCGATTAGGCCTCAAAATCTTAATATGAACTTATAAGAGTGCTGAAAAAAACTTCTGCGTTCACTTCTAAATATCAACTGAGAATTCAAAATTAGATTAAATTCAAATAGGTTGCTCAAGCTGTATGTTCACGAGGCAAGTCACGATTCAGGTAAGTTATGTTAGATCATGGAACTTATCAAGTGGTAGTTCTACCAAATTGGCCATCACTTCATATAAACACGCATATGCGAAAATGAAAACAGAAGGGATCCTAAATCTCTAATTTGAAAATTTTTTGCGCGAAAATTTAAAAACCAAATACAACCGGACAGCTAAATCGAAAACCTAAATCCACTAAGCACGAGAACATTGGTTTGAGTATGAGGCAGCTAGAACATCTTGTTAATGAGATTTTATGAGTCGACAAAACATTCTGGGCAAAAATTTCAAAATCATCATTGAAGGAATTTTCAAAAATAATTTGTTGAAATAAGAAAATTAGAACAGTAGTTAGACTTTTCAGCAGTCCGAATAAATTTAAAATCGAAATAGATATCAGGTCCAGTTATAATCCACAATTATTAACCAAAAAACCAAATAAGTGAAACCAAAAAAGCAAAAGTATATCAAATTTTTTCTAAAACAGTTAGTTTTAAAGCATCCAATGCGGCCAACTATAAAAGGAGAACTTATGTAGGATGCTTAGAACTCGTTAACATTTCAAAACTCTCAGTTCATCATCAAATCATAACTAAAGCTTTTTTTCAACTGTTAAATAGATAATTTTGTCAAGTAGACAAAGAACTTTGTCAAAGAAGAAAAGGAGATTCGGAAATCATTATCTATCCCTTAGTCGAACAATTTTCAAAGTGTAATATCTCTCATGTAACAACTTCTTTTATTCAGCTTCCGCGGCCCCAAAGTAGTTTGAATTAGAATCTAAAAACTCATTCTAGATTCGTAATTGAGTGGAGAAGATGTCTTCTAAACTCACTTGAAAAATTTCAATTGAGAATGGGAATTTAAACAGAGGTCACGCGAACTACATAATTGCAAGCTGAGTAATTAGTGAGGTAAGTCAGCTTGAACTTAACAAACGCTCATTTTAACAAAGTATTTCTTGAAACATGAGTCTACGTTTGCAAAACTAAAAAAAACTTTAAATATATGGTCGAAATTCTTTACAAAAATAGTGTAAAATTGGAAAACCAAGTACAACTTCAGAAAATTTCGCAAACAAAATTGCTAAGAACAAGCGTTTGAATATTAAGCAACTCAGAATTGTTGTTAAATTGATTCTTCTATGTGCCGACAATCAATAATAAGGCGCAGTTTTTCAAAATCTTTGTGTTTCTGAAACAAAGTTCAAAACCTTTCGCTGTTAAATGGACACATTCAGAAGTTTCAATTAAGTTCTCAGAATCTATCTATCTAAGCACTCAGAATGATTCGTAAGTCCAGTTTTAAACAACGAAATTTTAAAAAAAATCAAATGTGTGAAAAACCAAATATGGACAAAACTAAACAAAATTTTGCAGTTTTTAATGTAAGTGGTTTCTTTTTTATGTCATTGAATAGCTACGAAAAGTAAAGAAATTTAGATGATTCAATTATGCTTGTTTTACGACTGATAAACGCATTAATAAATCGGGTTGAATGGATGCCAACAAAAATAACAACAGAACGGTCAAACTCAAATTTCTTTTATAGTTTTTGTAAACATTTTGTTGTGATCAAAACCATTACCTATGTTTAAGACGTTTGTAGGCTGGATTTGTTCCTTTGCTGAATTCGATGAGATCTTTAGTTACTCAGACTGTGACAAAGCTACGACAGTAAAACATCAAAACTCAAAAATTTAAACCAAAACTATTAATTTCAATATAATGCTATAAACTGAGAACATCTTTTAGGTTCATTTAGACCTCTCTATGACTGCAATGAGTCCTGCAGTATTGTGACTCATTTGCAATGCAACATAAAGAACTGAAAAGGCTTGGTGAAATTTTAATTAAAACTTTTAGTGTCGAATTCAACTGTTTTTTGTTGCCCACAGGACAATTCAGCCAACTGCATATATTTGCCATTATGTTTAGTATACTTCGCCTGAGATTCTCGAGAAAAAAGCATAAAGAAGGCGAACGGCCGCAAGAAATAAAAACGAAGAACCGAAAAATCTAGATCCAAATTTGTTGGATTCGAAAAAGTTCATGAGACAAATAGCGTCGATGGTTCAAGGTTATTAATGACCGTTAATTTTTTAAATGGTATCTTAATTGGGTATAAGTTTAAAAGAATGGCCGAAAATGTGAACAAAATCAGTTTGAAAAGTGAAATGTTCCCAAAAACTTTGTTCTTAAAAACCTCGATAACACTCTTCTACGATAAATAAATCAAACGGCCTAAATTGACTGAGCAAAGAGTCCTACCATATATTTTCGCCCCCACTAGTAGGGTCGAAACATTAAATTTAATTGAAATCTATTTGCCGAAGCTATGTTTGAGTAGAAATGTCCTTGAAAAAATCGCAAGATAACATAGTAGTATTTTGGAAGATGTATTCTTGTTTGAAGAATTAGTTTTTAAGCTTTATATATTGTTTCTCGGAGATCCTTATTTCAGGTCTGCTATCCTTATTTTGATCCAAAAAATTATTTTGATGCAATTATCTTTCCATTTCCTTTCAGCAAAAAATGTGGGGAATCTTCATTGCACATGGCAAATTTTTTTTTACAGAATGCTCACTGAATATTAGCAAGTTTTTTTCTTCGGTTATGACCTGGAGCTAATTTTATCTACTTTAACGTGCTACCCAACATCGTAGTAATCAGGAACAAGACGTTTTAGTAGACTGACTTTCTCTTCTAGCGAATTGATTGAAAGTTTTTAGTTTAGGCTGTCATCCGTCGATTTTCTGCAATTCAAACTTTGATCATTAGCAGTTTATCTGTTCAAATCATGACCGGCACGAAAATTCATGAACATGGTAAACGTAAGGATGGAAACCAGTTCTCGTTTTCTGAATGTTTTTAAGCTTTTAATTAATAGCCGGCCCTCATCTTCTCAGCCCGTTATTATAGCGCTCCTATTTTTTTTAACAATTCAAAGAATTTGAACTGTATTGGGGCGCTGTCTTTTTACGACTCGAAGAGGAGTATTGGAGAAGTCCGTTTTTTAATCAATTTTATTGGAGTGATTTTTGAAGCGGGAAATGAAACGCCTGAAACAATTTGGAGTGATTTTGGTGCTGAACAAAAGTGAAGAGCGGAGCGAAAAGAGAGGGGTTTTTGTTCATACGGCTGTTTTTGGGAGAGCGAGAAATTGATGTGTGAAAAAAATTTCTCTAAGCGAGCGAAATTTTTTTGTTCACGTGTGCGGCATTTTAAAGCAGTTTTTTATTTATTTTTGTTAAGAGGTTTGGTTATCATTTTGTTTTTAATTTTAGACTGGTTTTGGTAGTGGTTTGAAGGTTTCTGGAAATTCATTTTAATTTAATGATAATTCAGAGGTTTTTAATGTATTTTGCTGATTTTCGGGCTTATTTTTGCGTTTTTTTGACAATTATTTTGTTTTACTGGCTCGAATGGGTATTGAAGAAGCCCTTGCCTGTTATGACTTGCCTATTGTTTTGCGAGCATCCGGATACCCTATTGGCTGAAGGGTATTTTTCTTTGGATTTATATGTTTTTTGAAATACTAAAAAGTTTAGTAACTTTTTCGAGTTTTTCAGTGAAAGTTGTTTTTAAGAGCTTTTTTTGATAATTTAGCCTAAAGTTTTTATTCAAAATTCAAATAAGTGGTTTTTGTAAGTACTAGTTGTTTTGACGAAGTTAATTTGGCAGAGATAGTTTTTTTCGGGATCTCATTTTATAACAAAATTTGATCAGATTTTTTATCATATTTTAACAGATTTGATTTTGTCTATACTTAGTGAAGGCACGTTTTGTTTGATGTGTAGTTGGATGGCGTTTAAATGGATTTTCACTTCGAGTCGTTTTCGGAATTCTTCCGGCTATGTTTTGTTAATATCTGTTCACACATTTTCATGATTTTTGAAGTCAAATTGGAGTAGTGATTTTGGTCACGCTGAAACAGGAAGTGGAGCGAAAAAGCGAGTGGTTTTGCAGCGTGAAATTTGTTTGCTCTAAATTTAAAGTAGAGTGAGAAAACGGTGTTTGAACAAAATTTTGCTTTCTCGCTAGTTGTTTTTTGCTCACATGCATTAATTTCACTTTGATGTTTACTGTTTTTTCGATTTTTTGGATCGGATTTTTTTCGAAATCTTTTTCAACATTTTGCGTGAAATCTTCTTGACATCTCTTGGTTAGTTTCTCTTTTCTGTCATTCTGCTAAAAGTGATTTTGAACATCAGTTGCTAAGCAAAGCAATTCAAAATGAACAGAGTCAGTATAAAAATTGAAGTCAGAAATAGAAACGGGATAAACCCATAAAGCCCAAGTTTGGATGCCCGCTATTTGAGCGTCGTTCCTATAAGTATTAGTTACCTCTCTCTAATGCTTATTGGTATTGGTATTAGCCCCTGTAGCCTCTCTCTAACAAATAGAAGTATGTTCTACTACGAAATGCCATCAAAATAAATCGGTCTTAAAAAATGTTTTTGTACAAAAATCTTTTTTTTTTTCAATATCTATTCTTTCAATCCCAGTCATGCTTACTGGAATCAACGGCGGCTGTTTTCCGGCAATCTGCCGGGTATGTTTTAAAATATTTGTCGGACAATAACAACTTAGTTCGTCGCATAAGAAAAATGTATTTATTGAAACGCAAAGTGAATGAAAAATAGTGGAAAATAAGCTGTATCTCTGGAAATGAAATATTAATTCAGTTGTCGTGTTTGTGTATCTAATATTTTAATGGCCTGTTGTTACTGAGGTATTTGAAAGTCATCACATGCAAGCAACTCTGTTAGATTTTAAGAGTGAACTGCCTTAATTCCTGGTCCTACATTTGGAACGATCAGTTTAATTGGTAATTGATTGATTCTTGTTAATTAATTGTCACCATGGTGGATAGTTATTTTTATCAAAAGAACATTGGATGCGCTATTATGAGGTGTTGAGCGATAATAATGAAGCGGTTCCAAAGCTTTGAAGATAATGAACTGCAAATCATTTTTAAATTGTCTTTGTGTCCTACTGGATTCAATAATTAGTTTTCTTATGTATATATTACGAGGTTGCTGTGATGTTCAGGTGGTAGCATAGCCCCAATTGCGGACTTGAGAGGAGTGGATGCGAGTAGCTACAGCAAGGGAGAGAGGTTCCTCAGATGCAAGTTGGCTTCTCTCTTCAGACTCATAGACCAGGAGGGATGGAATGAGGCTGCATGCAGTGGCAACACACACATCTCCGCCAGAGTGTCAGGTTTGACAGAGTGCTTTTATTTTCAGAGGGAAAAGATTGTTGAATTCTAAATCAAAATTCTTAAGCTAAAGGAATCATCAGTGAGCTGCGCCTTCAAATTGAGCCCTCAAATATTAGCAACGTGAACCCAAGTAAATGAATCAGGTTACTAGAAACATAAATGTTTAAACTTCTTGTGCTTAAAATTATGGAGGCATCTTTGGTTTTAAGATTTCATATTGTTATGAGCTCGGACTCTGATTTACGCAGTTATTATTTCTGATATAGGAGAGCAGGACAGTGTTCTGATCAATCCCTCAGGCCTTCACTTCCAAGAAGTGAGTGCTACCACACTGGTCAAGGTTGATCAGCATGGCAACGTTATGCACCCTGGCAGTACCACCTTCGGAGTATCTAAGTCTGGCACCAGTCTACACACTGCACTCCACAGAGCCAGACCAGATGTCAGGTGCATCCTACATCTCAAGCAGGCAGACGTACAAGCTGTAAGTACAATTGCAATAGCTCTGAAAATCTATACAAAAATGCTCCACAATATTGAGTAAGACGATTTGTTATCGTTTTGTTTTCCGTGAAATCTGGATGTATTAGATATTGAGTTTGGCAATGAATTTCCCTTGCCAGAAGTTTTAATGGGAGCTATATAATCGAGATGTGAAATCAGCGCAACCTAAATGAAATCTAAATATTACAATTTTCTCGAATTTTTTTATTGACATCCATGACGCCAATTTACACTTGGGTAACAAGGAATATATTATAAGATCATCACTCAGGACTTCATGCTTTGCATAATTTAGGCAATCTGTCACCGCTTAGAGTATCAGGATTTGATGTAACTGGTGTTTCACAGGTATCTTCAATGAAGCATGGTCTATTGCGAACTAGCGTGGACAGCTGTGTTTTGGGAAATGTCTCTACTCAGCCTCTTCTTTTGTGTCCCTCGTCTTCCGTTGGCCTCTCCGATGATGACAAGGAGTCACTAACCAGAGAACTGGGCGCTGTTAACAAAGTACGCTATTCAGTGTTGCATAAGATACGCTTGTCAAGAGGCTCTACTTGTTCGTAATTTGCTTGGTTGGAGAGAACTGGCTTTGAGAGATGCCTTAAGTACGAGAGCTTAAGACCATTGGTGTAATAGTTAACACATTAGGCTTGCAGCTGAGAGACACTGGTTAGAATCCAGTACTGGTCCATTTTACAGTAGTTAAATTAGACCTGCTTAGACCTTACAATGAAAAAACATTTTTGAGATCAAATCTATTTCGTCATCACTATAGTCAAGCATGCTATCACTGTAATTGAATTCTGCTTTTTAGCACATTGATGGATGTCTTTTCTCAAGTATATATTGACAACGTGCAAGAAGAATATTAAAAAAAAACAAAGTCACCTTTTGGTGACAGTTTTTTACTTTTGTGGCCAGCCAAATTTCATCAATCTCTGATAAAGTTTTTTAGATGTTAAACTACGGGCAATAAAGTCAGTGTGTAATTTTGTAATAAAAAGGTGAGTGAGTTGAGGATTGGTTGACAGGTTATGCTGCTGGCCAATCAGGGTGCAGTTGTGTGTGGTGCGACAATTGAGGAGACATGGCAGCTCACAACTCACTTGGTACAGGCCTGCAAGTCACAGGTACGGTACGACAGTCAACAAAAATTTCAATTTACCCCATACTGTGAAATATGGAGAAAAAAAACAGCTTGCTCATTGACATTCTTAACAATGATTGATATTTCAAGTTTCCACGTGCTTGTTTATGTTAATTTGTAAAATTCACTTTAACATTGTTGTTTGAATTTGAATTATAGCCTACCAAGTATCAAGCAAACAGCATCTGGACTGAAAGTCGCTGGAATCCCGACCTTGTGTACATTGTTTTGTAACGAATGTTTTGACAGTATAAAATTGAGGACCGTGAAGTGATTGCATAGAAGAACATCGACCATAATAATAGTTGACAACGGAACCTTAAGCTTTCCAGTTCAGTAAAGAAACAAGAAAAACATTGCCTCTAATGATTAATGATTGACCCCAAATCGGGCAGGAGTGTGGCTGATTGTATTACAGCTTTGATCACGAGGTAACTTTGCGACAATGTGACTGAAGTGTTTATGTATATCAGATACAGCAAGCCTCAACGCTCTAATTACGATCGCGTTTATATGATGAAGTGGTCACCGGATTCTGTTTGTTTAATAGCCGCCCTCATCTTCTCAGCCGGCTATTATTGCGCTCGTATTTTTTTTTTACAATTCAAAGAATTTGAATTGTATTGGGGCGCTGTCTTTTTTACGACTCGAAGAGGAGTATTGGAGAAGTCCTTTTTTTTTAATCAATTTTATTGGAGTGAATTTTGAAGCGGGAAATGGAACGCGTGAAAAAATTTGGAGTGATTTGGGCGCTGAACAAAAGTGAAGAGAGGAGCGAAAAGAGAGTGGCTTTTTGTTCATACCGCTGTTTTTGAGAGAGCGAGAAATTGATGTGTGAAAAAATTTTCTCTGAGCGAGCGAAATTTTTTTGTTCACGTGCGGCTTTTAAAAGCAGTTTTTTTTGCAATTTTTCTTGTTTATGAGGTTTGATTATGATATTGTATTGGATTTGGGCTCGTTTTGATACGAATTGAAGGTTTCAAGCAGTTAATTTGAGTTTTATGCAAATTTGGAGGTTTTTGATCAGTTTTGCTGATTTTTTGACGAAATTTAATGTATTTTGGCCTTTTGTTTTGTTTTACTGCTTTAAGTGCAATTTACATAGAAGCTCGTTGCTCAAGGAATATCAGGGATACAAATTGATTACAATTTTTTTGGTATAAAACATTTTTTCTGAAGAAAAATGACATAAAAATTGAGAATTTTTAAGTCACTTTTTTTTTATTTTTTGCTTTTTTTTCGTTTTTTTTCAATCTTAGACAATTTTTTAAGCTTGTTATGACTTGCCCGTTATTTCTCGAGCATTTCATTGCTCTATCTGCTCAAAGTAACTTTATTTGGCTTTATTTTTTCTTTGTTATATTTAAAAAACACCTTACTTTTTCTCGTTTTTTTGTTCAATTTGGTTTTAAATGTCGTTTCTATTCTTCCTCAACCTTTGATAGCATTTGGGGAGTTTTCCAGTGGAAGTCAGTTGTTGTAGCTCTTTTGGATGTCTCTCATTTTGATTGATATTAGTTTTGAGTTGTTTTTGTTAAAGAAAATCGAGTAAATCGGATCGAATTTTGGCCACTTTTTGTCTTTTTTCTAATTTTTTTTTGCCTATTTCTTCCAATTTAATGTTTTTTTCTGCTGGCAACGTTTTCTCAATAAAGAGCGTTTTTGTGTTTGTTGATACTATGAATTTGCACTTGAAGGCTTAGCAGGGCAGTTTTCCTTTAAACAAATTATACAAAATTCTAATTCGTTAAATTTTTCTTAGTCTTTTTTTTGTTTGTTGTTTAACGTTTCTCTGCAAGTACTAGGTGGGCGATTGATCTAGCCAAATATATATAACTAATTGTTTTCTTTGAGTTATGGATGGGAAGCTGCATGTTATCTTTTTGTAGAGAATTTTGTTTGGATTTTTAGAGAATGTTACTTTTTGATTTTGTCCTTTGTCAAGTTTCCAGTTCTCCATTCTTTTCTTTGTGAATTGGCTACACTGTCTGTCGATTGGTAATATGCTGGTGACGCATCTGATCAGTGAGAATAGTCAAATTTTTACTCCGAGTCGTTTCCGGAATTCTTCCGGCTATGTTTTTTTTTTACTTCGTCAAACTTTTTTTCGCTTTACCATTTTGCCGCCTTTTCAACATTTTGCGTGAAATCTTTTTGACTTCTCTAGGCTAGTTTCTCTCTTCTCTCATTCTGCTAAAAGTGATTTTGAACATCAGTTGCTCAGCAAAGCAATTCAAAATGAACAGAGTCAGTATAAAAAATTGAAGTCAGAAATAGAAACGGGATAAACCCATAAAGCCCAATTTTAGATGCCCGCTATTTGAACGTCGTTCCTATAAGTCTTAGTTACCACCTCTAATGCTTATTGGTGTTGATAGTGGCCCCTGTAGCCTCTCTCTAAGAAACAGAAGTATGTTCAACTACGAAATGCCATCAAAATAAATCGGACTTAAAAAATATTTTTGTACAAAAATCTTTTTTTTTTCAATATATTCTATTCGTTCAGTCCCAATCATGCTTATTGGAATCAACGGCGGCTATTTTCCGGCAATCTGCCGGGAATGTTTGTAAATGAGAACCTGCCAAGTAGGCAACCTTTTGCTATTTTATTGTGCTGTCAGTTGAAATTCACTTGATAAAGATGAAAATTTGAAAATTTTTCAATCCAGTTTTTGAAGAAACAACGCTGTGAATGGCAATATAATGCTATTAAAGTAATTGCAATAGTAATGGCTTGTCTGCCCGCAGAGCTCGTGCATTAGTAGAACTGAAAACTTCGTCTACACTAAGTCATAATGTTGATCCCAGTCCGGAGATATAATAGGGGGGTTATCACCAAAAGGTTGATTGATACAAAAGTGGTCAAGCTGATGTCATCGGAACCGTTTGTACCCTGCCCAACTGTTAAAGCATTTTTCTGAAACGATTATTTTAAAACAAGAAGGCGCGGACATTTACATTCGCGCATAATTTTCCGGCCCCGCTTATCCACAATTTTGGCTTAATTGTCTACCAAATGAGGAAGAGATAGAAAACTTCAATTGAAAAATTGTACAAAAATATTTGGTGTAAGCAAAAAAAATTGCTTCCAACTCAAATCACTCAGAAGAGTAAATATTGCAACATCAGTGGGCCAATGAAACGTTTCATTGTTAACACTGCGAGACAAGATACGAGAAACCATTATTTACATCCCAACTCGATGTTTATTTTTAATAGCCGCCCTCATCTTCTCAGCCGGCTATTATAGCGCTCCTATTTTTTTTACAATCCAAGAATTGCATTGTATTGGTGCTCTGTCTTTTTACAATTCAAAGAATTTGAATTGTTTTGGGGCGCTGTCTTTTACGACTCGAAGAGGAGTATTGGAGAAGTCCTTTTTTTAAATCAATTTTATTGGAGTGATTTTTGAAGCGGGAAATGAAACGCATGAAAAAATTTGGAGTGATTTTGGCGCTGAACAAAAGTGAAAAGCGGAGCGAAAAGAGAGTGGTTTTTGTTCATACCGCTGTTTTTAAGAGAGCGAGAAATTGATGTGTGAAAAAATTTTCTCCAAGCGAGCGAAATTTTTTTGTTCACGTGCGGCATTTTAAGCAGTTTTTGTTTTTCATTTATTTTGGTTAAGAGGTTTGGTTAAGATTTTGTTCTAATTTTAGGCTGGTTTCGGCAGTGGTTTGAAGGTTTCTGGAAATTAATATGAATTTTATGATAATTTGGAGGTTTTTAATGTATTTTGCTTATTTTCGGGCTAATTTTTGCTTTTTTGGACGATTATTTTGTTTTACTGGCTCAAATGGGTATTGAAGAAACCACTTCCACTTGAGCAATTTTATGATAACAATTGGTTACAGTTTTGTGGGTAAGAATCAATTTTTTGTTGAGAATTTTGACAAAAAAAATGGCGAAACTTGGAACTATTTTTCTTAATTTTTTGCAGTTTTTCGTTTTTTTCCTGTTTTTAGCTAAGTTTCTTTGCCTATTATGACTTGCATATTGTTTTGCGAGCATCTGGATACCCTATTGCCTATTGGCTGAAGGGAATTTTTCTTTGGATTTATATGTTTTTGAAATATTAAAAAATTTAGTAACTTTTTTCCAGTTTTTCAGTGAAAGTTGTTTTTAAGAGCTTTTTTCATAATTTTAGCCTAAAGTATTCTTTCAGAATTCACATAAGTGGTTTTCGTAAGTACTATTTGTTTTGATGAAGTCATTTTGACAGAAATAGTTTTTTTGGGATCTCAATTAATAACAAAATTTGATCAGATTTTTTATCATATTTTTTTATCATATCATTTTTTTAACAGATTTCATTTTTTTGTTTTACTTTTTTGATTCATGACTTTGTTTCAAGATAATCATAAATTAGTGAAAGCACGTTTTGTTTGATGAGTAGTTGGATGGCGTTTAAATGGATTTTCACTTCGAGTCGTTTCCGGAATTCTTCCGGCTATGTTTTTTTTTAAGATCTGTTCACACATTTTCATGATTTTTGAAGTCAAATTGGAGTAGTGATTTTGGTCACGCCGAAACAGGAAATGGAGCGAAAAAGCGAGTGGTTTTGCGGCGTGAATTTTTTTCGCTCTAATTTTAAAGTAGAGTGCGAAAATGGTGTTTGAACAAAAATTCGGTTTCTCGGTAGTGGTTTTTTGTTCACATGCGGCAATTTCACTCTGATTTTTACTATTTTTTCGATTTTTTGGATCGGATTTTTTTCTAAATGGTTTTCCCGATCCATTCACAGCTCATTCTAGGCCTAGTTTTTTGTTTGAATTAAATTTTCATTTCTCGCTTGTGGTTTTTTGTTCACATGCGGCATTTTGACATTGATTTTTTGTTTTTTTTTCTTACTTTTTGATCTGATTTTTTTAAAAATGGTTTTCTCAATTCACTCATAGATCAATCTAGGTCTAGTTTTTCTGCTTAGTCAATGAAAATTCTTTGAATTGTACGTCAGGACTTGTCCTGCTATGTTTTTTACTTCGTCAAACTTTTTTTCGCTTTACCATTTTGCCGCTTTTTCGACATTTTGCGTGAAATCTTTTTGACTTCTCTAGGCTAGTTTCTCTCTTCTCTCATTCTGCTAAAAGTGAATTTGAACATCAGTTGCTAAGCAAAGCAATTCAAAATGAACAGAGTCGGTATAAAAAATTGAAGTCAGAAATAGAAACGGGATAAACCCATAAAGCCCAATTTTAGATGCCCGCTATTTGAACGTCGTTCCTATAAGTCTTAGTTACCACCTCTAATGCTTATTGGTGTTGATAGTAGCCCCTCTAGCCTCTCTTTAAGAAACAGAAGTATGTTCAACTACGAAATGACATCAAAATAAATCGGACTTAAAAAATATTTTTGTACAAAAATCTTTTTTTTTCAATATTCTATTCGTTCAATCCCAATCATGCTTATTGGAATCAACGGCGGCTATTTTCCGGCAATCTGCCGGGTATGTTTTATGATTCCTCTTTCTCTGTAGATGCAATGTCTGCAAGCAGCGGGGGGTAACGTGGACAACCTCAACCTCATTCCGGAGGAGGCTGCCCAGAAGGCGTTCCAGAGTGCGTGGGCCGGAGAGCAGTTCGAAGAGGGAGGCCGCCAGTGGAAATTCGGAGAGATGCTGTTTGAGATCAAAATGAGGGAGTTCGACAACCAAGGATACAGGAGTGGATATATCTATAAGAACCCTCTCATCAAAGTGCCCAACAAACCCAAGTTTGATGTTGAAGTTAGTAGGACATTCTTCTTCTGATTAATTGCTCTTGAACGAAGTTCATAGCAATTATTGTAAACGTGTGTGTCTTTTTTATGCAAAATTTTTGCTTGACAATTTTGACTTTTCGAGTGACTTTTACGCCCTTGACTTTTTGCGTGATCTAAAATTCTCTCTCAATCACAATTTCAATCAGCTGAACTCAATTGGCGGCAATTTCATACTAAAAGTCAAATGAAAAGTGCGCCGAAACTGGTGCCATTTTTTAAACTTTAAATCTTAATAGTGATATATGTTAACCCCTAATGTGGTTATTTGAAGCCCACTATTGAACTTCTTAGTCCCATATTGGCTCTAACGTTGTAATGTGTTTTCAGACTCCGGCAGCCAGTAGTTCTCTGACTGGCTACTACACTGATGGTGATATCCCTGTGGCAACTCGAAACACTGGCAAGAAGTACATGACAGCCGGCGGCTACCACAGACTGGAGGCCGAAGTACTCTCGGATGGTGATACTCCTGCCGAAACCAAGATCAAGGCAAGTAGCAATGCTCTGTAAATTTTTTTGAGTGTAATCGATAACACCTTTTAGATTTCTTGATAATTGAGCCCTCCATGATTGCTTTGAAGTTGGATAGGCATCAGGATCATTGGCCATGTATCAAAGAAAGAATTAAAATAAACTTAATTACCATGTTGTAATTCAGATGCAGCACCAGTCAATATATTGGTCTTCTTCAATAATCACAAATAGTTATTAATAAATGCTTTCAAACCAAATTGGTACCTCCAAAACTGTTAACTGAGCGTCTATATATTGTTGTGGTTGTGGTAGTGGTTTGAAGGTTTCTGGAAATTAATATGAATTTTATGCTAATTTGGAGGTTTTTCATGTATTTTGCTGATTTTCGGGCTAATTTTTGAGTTTTTTTTTACTATTGTTTTGCTTTACTGGCTCAAATGGGTCTTGAAAAGACCCCTTCTACTTGAGCAAATTTTAGATAACAATTGGTTACAGTTTTGCGGATATGATTTTTTTGTGAAATATGAGAAAAAATGGCGAAAATTGGAACTATTTTTCTTAATTTTCTGCAGTTTTTCGTTTTTATTTCAGTTTTTTAGAGAAATTTTTTTTAGCCTATTATGACTTGCCTGTTGTTTTGCAAGCATCTGGATACCGTATTGGCTGAACGGGTTTTTTCTTTGGATTTATATGCTTTTGTATTATTAATTGCTCTCAAACGAAGTTTGTAGCAATTATATTAGTCCTGTCGGTCTTTTTTTTATGCGATTTTTCGCTAGACCAATTTTTCGTCTGACGCTTTTGACTTTTCGTCCTCAAAAACGGGATAAACAGGTAGCGCCCAGCGAGCATTATGTGCTCTTAGAGCCTTTCAGGTCTGTTTCAGCTCAAACTGTCTTGGAGACTTATACTTACACTTATGGTGTGAGGGGCGGTTCTTAGAGGTTGACACCCCCCCCCCCTTTGTTGACCCCCACCCCCACTATTGGCTCCCCCCCCCACCGCGCTTTTGCCCCCCCCCCCACCCAGTGCTGCCCCCATCAGCCTGCACCCCCCCCCCCCCCCCGTGGCTAGCTACTAACCAAGCCAACCGCTCGCCGGTCGTTTGAGAGCAATTCGCCCGACATTAGTCGGTTATGTTTAAAATATTTATTATCCTTTTCCAGTTTTTTAGTGCTAGTTGTTTTTAAGAGCTTTTTCTTCATAATTCTGCCTCAAGTATTTTTAAAAAATCACACAAGTGGTTTTAGTAAGTACTAATTGTTTTGATGGAGTAATTTTGGCAGAGATAGTTTTCGGGATCTCAATTTATTACAAATTTTTTATTTTGATCAGATTTTTTTAATCATATTTTAACAGATTTGATTTTATTGTTTTTACTTTTTTGTTTTCTGGTTTTGTTTCAGGATAATTGTAAATTAGTGGAGGCATGTTTTATCTGATGAGTAGTTGGATGGCGTTTAAATGGATTTCCACTTCGAGTCGTTTCCGGAATTCTTCCGGCTATGTTTTTTTTATAAGATCTGTTCACACATTTTCTTGAATTTTGAAGTCAAATTGGAGTGGCGATTTTGGTCACGCGGAAACAGTAAGTGGAGCTAAAAAACGAGTGGTTTTGTGGCGTGAAAATTTTTCGCTCTAATTTTGAAGTAGCGTGAATAAACGGCTGAACAAAAATTCGCTAGTGATTTTTTGGTCACATGCGTCAATTTCATTTTGATTTTAACGTTTTTTCGATTTTTTGGATCGGATTTTTTTTAAATGGTTTTCGCAATCCATAGTTTTTTCTAGGCTTAGATTCTAAATTTCCATTTCTCGCTTTTGGTTTTTTGTTCACATGCGTCATTTTGACATTGGTGTTGTTTTTTATTATTTTGTGGAAATGGTTTTCCCAATTCTTTCATAGTCCCTTCTAGGTCTGGTCTTTTGTTTATTCAATGAAAATTCTTTTAATTGTACGACAGAACCTGTCTTGCTATGTTTTTTAATTCGCTTTACCTTTTGATAACGTTTTTCGTTTTACATAAGTCACGACTTTCCTGTTTGACTACTGACTTACCTCACTCACTATTTCAACTGAATGGTTTTTAAATCCATTCACTCAATGAAGTACTCAAGATATTGAATACAGTCAGGGTCAAAAGAGCAAAATCAAAACAGATGGGGATAAACCGATAAAGCCCGGTCATTAAGTCATTGAGAATTAGGTTATCAAAATTCATTAGTGTTTGCTAGCTGACATTGGTATCAAGCTTATTAGCTTTCAGTTTAGGAGCTGAATTAGGTATATTTTAAGAATCCAACCGAAACTGCACGTCGAATTAGAACACTTTTTGACACTGAAAAAATATAAAAAATTTTGGTCAATTTATCTCTTTTTTTTTCTGTTTCAATCCCGATGTTCATCAAGCGCGTCAAAGGCGGCTATTTTTTGGCACTCTGTCGGGTGTTTGCATATTAGTTTAAAAGTCAGGAGAAAACAATGTTTGAGCAGAAATTTTTGTCCTCAACTCTTGGGTGTTTTTTAATTGCAGCCATTTCCCGCCTGCTGCTATTGTTTCCGCGATCTTTTTTATCATACTTTAAAATAGTATGCAGTATCCGTCCCTAATCATTGCGACGTCTAGTTTATTTTTTGGTTAATAAAAATTAGATTTGAAGTTCAGGACTCTTGTTATGTTTTTTCGTAGTCTGACGCTTTTTCTTTTTTTTTACGACTCGAAGAGGAGTAATGGTTTTCTTTTGTCATGGCATCCATGGAGTTTTCTGTTGAACTTAGTTTTTTAAGTGGTTTAGGTTGTCTTTCTATTCGATTGATTTGTATTTTGGGTTCTGTTTGTTGAAGAAAATGGATAATTTTAAGCACATTTGGCCTATTTTCGTTTTTTAAGTTTTGCCTATTTTTTTCCCCCGAATTTAAGCTTTTCTATTAGCTTTTGTTATTATTTAAACTGACCTATTTCATAGGTATTAGGGTGTATTGTTAGCAAGAGGTTCTTACAGAATAAATAAATAGGAAATTTTTAAATTCTATCGGGTTTTGGTTGGGTTGTTTGTCGATCTAGCTTTGGGTTGTTTATCTATCGAACAGCAGAATGGTTTAAAGGTTTGTATTGTTTTGGGTTGTTTATCGATAGAACTAGCTTTGGGTTGATTATCGATCGGGTTTGGGTTGTTTATCGATCGAACAGCAGAATGGTTTAAAGGTTTGTATTGTTTTGGGTTGTTTATCGATAGAACTAGCTTTGGGTTGATTATCGATCGGGTTTGGGTTGTTTTTCGATCGAACAGCAGAATGCTTTAAAGGTTCTCCGACAAATTGTTGTGAGGTAGCTTCTTAACTTTTTGTAGCGATTTCGTATCAATCCTTTCCTCGGTTTTGCTCTGAAGGTACCGGCGTGTTGGTTGTTTTTCTCAGATGGAAGTCATTATTGAATCACGGCTATCTGTATCGCAAGCTGTTTTGCCAATAGTGGTTTCGGAGTCGCAAGTTTTGAAAAAATGTTATCGGATTTTTTCTGTTACAAAGTTTGTCTTCATTCTTGTTTTTAATGTTCCTCAGTTAATTTTTTGAAAGGATTGGTTAATTGTTGAATATGCTCATTTCATTTATTGAGGGGATAGCTGGGTCCTTAGTGAATGTCTGCTTCGAGTCGGTTCCGGAGTCTTCCGGCTATGTTTTTTGAATTTACCAATAACAGCTGAAGAGGTAATGTTAGTTAATGACTTTTCACTCATTAACGGTGTTTGCACGCATGACTTTATTTGTAATTTTCTATCCCAAGAGTATTTTTTGCCATTCGATCATTTATTATATGGCCTCACTTAATAAAGTAATGGCATTTTAAACTTTAAATTAGATTTCATTTATTTTTAGGTCAAAGAAACACATTTTTGTAATGAAGGCCGCCATTGATTAAGATTTTCCATTTCTAGTTTATTTTTGTGAAATTCATCAAAATTTTTTCAAGTTTTCCTAGTCGGCCTTTTTCTCTATTAGCTTTTGTTATTATTTAAACTGACCTATTTCATAGGTATTAGGGTGTATTGTTAGCAAGAGTTTCTTACGGAATAAATAAATAGGAAATTTTTAAATTCTATCGGGTTTTGGTTGGGTTGTTTGTCGATCTAGCTTTGGGTTGTTTATCTATCGAACAGCAGAATGGTTTAAAGGTTTGTAATGTTTTGGGTTGTTTATCGATAGAACTAGCTTTGGGTTGATTATCGATCGGGTTTGGGTTGTTTTTCGATCGAACAGCAGAATGCTTTAAAGGTTCTCCGACAAATTGTTGTGAGGTAGCTTCTTAACTTTTTGTAGCGATTTCGTATCAATCCTTTCCTCGGTTTTGCTCTGAAGGTACCGGCGTGTTGGTTGTTTTTCTCAGATGGAAGTCATTATTGAATCACGGCTATCTGTATCGCAAGCTGTTTTGCCAATAGTGGTTTCGGAGTCGCAAGTTTTGAAAAATTGTTATCGGATTTTTTCCGGTTACAAAGAAATTTTTCGAAAGGATTGGTTAATTGTTTAATATGCTCATTTCATTTATTGAGGGGATAGCTGGGTCCTTAGTGAATGTCTGCTTCGAGTCGGTTCCGGAGTCTTCCGGCTATGTTTTTTGAATTTACCAATAACAGCTGAAGAGGTAATGTTAGTTAATGACTCTTCACTCATTAACGGTGTTTGCACGCATGACTTTATTTAAAATTTTCTATCCCAAGAGTATTTTTTTGCCATTCGATCATTTATTATATGGCCTCACTTAATAAAGTAATAGCATTTTAAACTTTAAATTCGATTGCATTCATTTTTAGGTCAAAGAAACACATTTTTGTAATGAAGGCCGCCATTGATTAAGATTTTCCATTTCTAGTTTATTTTTGTGAAAGTCATCAAAATTTTTTCAAGTTTTCCTAGTCGGCCTTTTTCTCCAGTATTTTTGCTTCCGTCTGAGTTCATGCTTGACTGTTTTTATGGTGCTTAGTTTGAGCTCTCAATGAATTGTACTACTTAGTTGTAGTAAGTTCAATTTGGTGCATTGAGCAGCAAAGACTAAATGTTATTTGGTTTTCAGTGGGTGAGGAAAGAAGACGGAGACGCTAGTGTTAAGGTTGGAGTGCATGACTTCGCACCCACCATCACCAGCAAACAAGAGATGAAGAATAAAATCAGCACTGTAAGTCAACAGAATAATTTAAGTTCACTATAGAAATGAATTTTTATTGAATTAGGCTGTTTCTATATATTTCAATTACCTCTTCTCTATTCAATACAAATAGTTTGTACATTAATACCTCCTTCAAAAAATAGAATCCTTTTTGTTGTTGGTGATCAAGCTGAATAGTTTTGACTGTTCGGGATGTTCTGGAGATAAGTTTAAAAAGTAAGTTTGACGTCGAGAACAAATTCAGAATTAGTTTCAGAAATTTAAACTTTCTCGATAATTGCGAATGTCATGTTTGTGATTTAAATTTTTTCAATCCTTTAATCAAACGTAGTGTTGAGGTGAGGATCTTTAGTTGGT
This sequence comes from Convolutriloba macropyga, assembly GCF_964194025.1. NCBI lineage: Eukaryota > Metazoa > Xenacoelomorpha > Acoela > Convolutidae > Convolutriloba > Convolutriloba macropyga. The sequence goes on from NC_134475.1 coordinate 51,019,356, forward strand.
CTCATTGTGGATTGTTGTAGATGAAAGACGACCGTGACCTGAACAAGTCTAATTCTGGGCACACTTCTCGAATCCTGGATGGACTGGCTGACACAGATAGAAAGACATACAGTGAGTTGCAAGGCAGCAACCCAGGAGCAGTGGCCGCATTCTCAAAGGGAATCATCCAGAGGGAACACCAGAAGGAAGCCGTCATTCTCACAGACTACACTGCACAGAACCCTTTCGATCAGGTACCCAGATCATGCTCAATCACAAGAACAATAAATCACGCTCACGCAACATACACATTCACATATGAACCGCAAGTGGCATAAGTTGTCGGCGAAGAAATAGATGCCATGAAATTAGGAAATGAACATATTGTTTTGTGAGTTAAACTATAAAATATTTGATGCCGTATTTCGCCCTGATTGATCAAATGCCTGTGTGTATGCAAATGCAGCAGAAACTGCGTTTCAAAATATGGATATTGAGATAGTCCGATATATAAACAGGCATCCATAGAGAGTGTAATCTTAAGTGTGATATTTCAATTGATTAATATCCTCGTTCACGGCTGTCTGTGCGTGTTAAGGTGACTGACGATGAATTGAACCAATACCAGAAGAGGTCTGACAGAATTGCACAAGGACTACCAGGTAAGCCGCTGCTCCTCATCTTTTGTAACGAAACATCATTGTTATATATGAGCAACAATTGTGAGATTTTGCTTTGCTTGATGTAAATCTATTGCACCTCAATATTTATCTGCTGGTCTGTCAGATGGCTTATATAGGCTACCGTTTTTTTTACGAATCGAAGATAAAAATTGAAGCCGTGTCTTTAAGTTTGGAAGAGGAGTATTGAAGGCAAATCTTCTCAAGACTCGAAGAGTCTTTATAATGGTGGGATTTTTTCAATCAGTTCATCAAATACTGAAACAGGAAGCTGTGAAATAACTGCTTCGATGAACAAATTCGAGGAGTTGCATTCCCCTTGTTAATAGCCGCCCTCATCTTCTCAGCCGGCTATTATAGCGCTCCTATTTTTTTACAATTCAAAGAATTTGAATTGTATTGGGGCGCTGTCTTTTTCGTTCACACATTTTCATGATTTTTGAAGTCAAATTGGAGTAGTGATTTTGGTCACGCCGAAACAGGAAATGGAGCGAAAAAGCGAGTGGTTTTGCGGCGTGAAATTTTTTCGCTCTAATTTTAAAGTAGAGTGAGAATACGGTCTTTGAACAAAAATTCGCTTTATCGGTAGCGGCTTTTTGTTCACATGCGGCAATTTCACTTTGATTTTTACTGTTTTTTTCGATTTTTTGGATCGGATTTTTTTCTAAATGGTTTTTCCAAACCATTCATAGTCCGTTCTAGTTTTTGTGTTTAATCAAGGAAAATTCTTTGAATTGTACGTCAGGACTTGTCCTGCTATGTTTTTTTACTTCGTCGAATAAAAAAATGTTTCGCTTTACCTCATTTTGCCGCCTTTTCAACATTTTGCGTGAAATCTTTTTTGACTTCTCTAAGCTAGTTTCTCTCTTCTCTCATTCTGCTAAAAGTGATTTTGAACATCAGTTGCTCAGCAAAGCAATTCAAAATGAACAGAGTCAGTATAAAAATTGAAGTCAGAAATAGAAAAGGGATAAACCCATAAAGCCCAATTTTAGACGCCCGCTATTTGAACGTCGGTCCTATAAGTATTAGGTACCTCTCTCTAATGCTTATTGTTATTGATAGTAGCCCCTGTAGCCTCTCTCTAAAAAACAGAAGTATGTTCAACTACTTAGAAAAATGTTTTTGTACAAAAATTTTTCTTTTCAATATCTTCTGTTATTTCAATCCCAATCATGCTTATTGGAATCAACGGGGGCTATTTTCCGACAATCTGCCGGGTATGTTTAGAAAAGGGTGAGAAATGTAGGGTGAGAAAAGTGTTTCCCTAAGCAAGCTTTTCATTATTTTAACCTTAACTTTTTGGCAAATTCTTTTTCGTGGTAATGATATTTAGTTGTTCAGACCCACTTTAGTGGGGGAGAAACTATATACTCAACTTGTTTTTTGCTCAGTGTCAATTTTCGCCGATCCATACATTCATTGTACAGAACTGTGAGTAGTATCATCAGAAAGCTTATCAAGCGTAGAATTTCAAGAGTTTTTTATTTAGTTTTTTCCGAGGAGTTACGGAGGCTTAAAATGTGAGCGTGGGCTTAACTTCCGTTATTTTGTTCACATTTTTCGTAATTTTTGATTATTTTTAAATCAACTTCTGCTAAAATCTGATAACATTATTAACAACAGTCTCATTGGTTATACGTTTAAAGATAGAAGAGAGTTGGTGAACAGTTTGAACCAACTGTTTTGGACAAGTTTTCAGCTCAATTTTTAAAATTCTGCATTTCCTTTCAAAAAAAGTGGCATCAGATATGCCTGTTTGTTCCACTTTGTCCAGTTTGACTGGTGGTCCAGACATGAAAACAGCTAGCACAGCACAATCTTCCTTTATTGAGATATGGGCTAGTTGTACCTGAGGTTCTTAAGAAAGTTTTCTGGAGATAACATTTTTGCGGTCTTTCGCTAATTTAAACTGTTTTTTGTTTATTATATTATTCTTTTTTGTTAAAAAAAGTAGTTTATTGTTTTTATATTAAGATTTTCGTCTGACAAAAAGCCATTGCGCACTTTTGAGAACACATAAGGCTTTTGACAGCCGCGGAGCGGTAGCAATAGTTGATCTTTTGCAAAGTAAAAGGGTTCTGATTGTAATTTGGGTCTGTCAATGTTGAAATATTTTTTGCAATTTTTTTGTTCGCAAATTAAAGTCTTTTCATTCAAAGGTTCAAATAATTGGAGGTCACTTTTTAATCCCATAATGTCCAACGAAACAATGTTGTGTTATTTGAGTGAAGCTTGGGACAAATTGTTTTTTCGGCTTTTTATGGCTCAGGCAAATTGTTTTCGTAAATTAATACTTTATTCTTGTTTTACCATCATTTGATTTTTTTTGCTTTCCTATCATTGATTCTATATAATAAAATGTCTAATTTGGTACCGAAGAAGCTATTAAAAACTATCTAATGCTTTCATTTGATACGTAATGTTTTTTTGGTAATTTAACTCAATAAAGATCCGAAGTTGATTTTTTTTTCGGTATAATGACTTACTGGTCAAAATGCCTATTTCTGTAAAATTTTGAAACGTTTTTTTATAATAGAAAAGAAGCAAAAGCTGTACAGTTTTGGTCTATTCGTGGAATTTTATAGTTAAACTAATCGGATTGTAATCGGTCTCTATTTTTATTTGAAATACTTTAGCCTTTTTGTGTCTTTTATTAGTTACAGACCAGAATGATTCCAATTTTTTGTCGACGTGTGGCGGGTGCATTTAAGTGCAGAGGGAGGAAAATGACATCTAATAACTTCAGCGCAATTCGCATGGTTTCAAGCTTCAACACCATTTCCATAAATTTCTCATGAAAATTTGAGTTCTGCCTGTAATTTGTGATAATGTGTAGTCTTTTGACTGAGTCCTGCTAATGAAATGCACAATTGGCTTCCTAAGTAGTTACAGGTAAAACCGTTTACCATTTTTAAACTGAAGGCTTACGTTTGATATGGCTTACGCTTTCAAAAAAGGCTGTTTTTTGGAGATTTGCCAATTTTTGTCTTATTTCTGCAACTTTTCATCGTAGTCTCAGCAAAGAAAGAGGTCGCATTTTTTTCGCGTCAACTATAATGCAGTTTTTTTGCAGTTTCATTATTTGATTAAAGATTTTTTGGTGTTGGAGTTTTCATAAGTTTATTATCAAATTTATTATTCATTACCTTTTGCTGTGTTATCCGATCATCACATTAATGGCACATCATCTTATTAATGACAATTCGCTTAACACATTAATGGCGTTGAAATGAGGTGCATTTGATTCTTTTCAATGTTTTTAGTGAATAGATTTTGATCTTATAGGCTTCGACGCTGTGTCCTTGCAAAATTGAAGTGACTTTCTGATTTTTGCATTTCGCTTTTTGTAATAGTATGGTATTTTGAATAATGACTGTTCTCAATGGTTTTCTATTAAGGTATAAACAAAGCCAATGAATTATTTCAGTTGATAGTTGATTACTTTCATAACTTAGAATTTAATTGTCTTCAAAAAGTGTAAACTTATTTTCTAACTTCGCCCCTTTGTTTTTCTGACTACTTGTTAATTATTCTCAAAAAATATTCTCAACAGTCCCATAGCTTTTCTAGTGAAATGCAAGTCCTTTGGTTTAGTTTTATTTTTTATCTTGTGCTGTTTTGACTTTCATTATGTTTTTTTGAGAAAAAATATGTAGTCATTGAGTTTTGGTAGCATGAAATGCTAAATATTTTTATTTCATTTTGTTGTTTGTCTTGTTATTGGCAGGTTTTATCGTCCCTCTAATGAGTTATTGTTTCATTTGTGCAGTGGTTAGAGCTTTAATTAATTTTAATGGATACATCAATTTTTTTCAAACAATGATTTTTCGAAAGTTTTCATTGTCCTCCTCATTTGGTGGACAATTAAATCAAAAACCTGGTTGACTGGGTTCGGATTTTTATGTGAAAAGGCAAATTAGGGAGCCTCCTTGTTCACTTAAAATTTTGAAGTAATCATTCGACTTTTCAGAATTTTTTAGTGGCTTTAGCTTCTTAGAGAATTTTTCAGCACTTATGTTGTTAATCGCGAAACGATGTCGAGGCAAAACGATTATTGGTCTGATCTGGTTTTTACAAGATTTATAGCAATTACATCAATTTCGTGCTCCTGACCAATTTTTTGTTTGACCTTTCTGGCTTGTAGTCCTCAAAAACGGGATAAACAGGTAGCGACGTGATTGTTCTTAATCTTAAAAGTTAAGACCCCCTTAGTCAATCCCCTCCCCCTATCTTCAATCGCCTCTCTTCCCCAGCTCTCCTCCGTCGGGCGATTTGGACTCCCCTCTCTTCCAGTCATCCCAAACCTACTCCCTCCGCGTGCCCCCCACCTTCCGCTCAGTCCCACTCTAAGCCCCTAAGCCGCTGCTGGCTGGCTACTACTGAAGCCAGCTGCTCGGTGGTTGTTTGAGAGCAATTAGCCCGACGTTATTCGTTTATGTTATTAATGGCCGCCGTCAGCTTCTCAACGGCTATTATTTAGGCGCTCTCCTTTTTAAATTTGCTTTACATTTTGATCCCGTATTCCTTTTTACATTACATAAGTCAAGATTTTCACGCTTGACTTCTGACTTACCTCACTCACTGGTTCAACTAAATTGATTTTAAATTCTTTCTCGCATTGAATTACGCAATGTAGTGAATGCGGTCGAAATCAAAAGACTAAAATCAAAAGAAACGGGATAAACCGATAAAGCCCGGTCATTAAGTCATAGTGCATTAGGTTATCAAAGTTTATTAGAGCGACTGCTAGCTGACATTAGTATTAATCTTATTAGCTTTCAGTTTAAAGGCTGAATTAAGTATAGTTTAAGAATCTAACTGAAACTGCACCCCAAATTAGAACACTTTTTGACACTGAAAAAAAAAACAAAAAAAAATCGGTTAATTTCTCGTATTTTTTTTCTGTTTCAATCTCAATGTGCATCAAGCGCGTCAACGGCGTCTATTTTCCGGCAATTTGTTGACTATGTTTTGAAATAGCTCTTTTCATTTTTTTTGTGGAAAGAAGATTGCAGTTTTTGCCTTTGGTCAGCAATCTCAACATGCAGCACCAGAGTTTTTTTCAAATAAACAACCGAGCATCTGCTCATTTTTTGGCAGAATCAAACTTTGTGCGAGCGCACATTACCCTCTCTCCTCTTTTTCTTCTTGATAAAGCTGTACCAATATCAAAGACTGTCATTTTTTAATTGCTTTAAGTTGATAGTTTAATAGCTGAATTCGGAGAAAAAAAATTCCCTGTATATGTATTGGCATCCGGAAGGTAACTTCGAGACTTTGTTTCAGCCGAGGAACCTGCAGCACCAGTCCCTGCCCCTGAACCGCAACAATCAAGTGAGTAGAATGAAACTTATAATTCATCAGTACAATAGCAGTACAAAACAGTCCTAAAATGTGTTGGAAAAAAGTACCTTTCTCGGTAGATGATTGTGTAAATTCTTAGATCAAACCAACCACCTTACCCTCGAATTTGGTAACAGAGCAATTGATTGCCCACCTGCCTGGATCAGACCAGATATTTTACCAAATTCTGGATTTTCTGCAAGAAACGACCCAATTATTATAAATTAATTTTGAGCACCTTAAAATTTGGAACTTAGACTCTTAGCGCACGGTGGATTGCCGTTTTTTCTGGAATGAGAACCTCATATATGAGGTACCTCCATCAATATAACGTCAAATTGGGGTTAAACATTTGTTTGATGGGTTGTACTAAATTGTAGGGAGAAATTACCAGCTTCAACAAGCGTACCAACAAAGATACAGCTATGGGGGTTTGTCGATTCTATAATAACTAACCTATATCTATCTCTCTGTCGTTAATGTTTTGAGCCTCCTCTTTTGCATTATTGTAACCGATTTGATATTTTCTGTCATCTCTACAGCAGGTAAGCTGCAACCAGTAGTTAACTAAATTATGCATCCGTGCATATGCTTTGTAATAATAGAGCATTTTAAAAAGCGACCGTTAAGTTGATTAATTGCTCCGAAACCAAATTTCTGATAATTGTGGTCATGTCTATCTATTTTAACCAACAACTTCGCATAACTGGAATTGAACTCTTTGGTTCTTAAATTATACTTGAATATTCTCACACTCCTAACTTAAATCCTGTCAAACACTGTAATTGCAGCCTAATTGCCCGTAATTGTTACTCACTGGGCTGTTTTGTAGTTGATGAAATATTGATGTTTCTAAAGAAACAAGGCGGCTCGTTAATGTGCGTTCGCACATGATGTTCCGAACCGAGCTCATCTACATTTTTGACTAAAATGTCAACCAAATCAAGAGATAACAAAAATAGATGTTTGAGTTTAAAACAATCGTTACACATTCTATCTACTAATTGAATTACTAATGCCATGCTTCATTACAGCACCAACGTGACCTGACATTGAAGAGACTAGAAAAAAAATAGCACCAACAAAATTTTGGCGGCAAAAAATGAATATCTAAATTTAAAAGCACCTGGTAACAACGTCAAAATGCAGTCAGATAAAACCTTAACTACACAAGTTTACCTTTTACTAACTATACAGCAGATGAAAAGTTTTCTTAACGAGACTAGGTAACAAGCCGACAAAAAGAACGAACAGTGAGGCGAAACTTAAAAATTAATCAACATTTTTTGCACCAAGAAAATTCAAAAATCTTAAAAAACATTGGTTTTTAATAAAAAAATCCTTGATAAATTACTAAAAAGTCATTACAAAACCAAAAGCACCCGTCTGTGGTCAGACTATGCCATAAAAACAAACTAAAGAGAAACTCAAAAAATTACAAACGATTTGCGAAAACACAAACCTTTGCTACCATTAAAATCAATACCTATCATCTGAATATGTATTTTTAATTCAGTTGTTATTTCTGCTATTTCAGTTGAAGGATTTATACTGAAAGATTAAATAAGTTTACTTGGGCCACATTTAAAAACCATTGGGATCTGTTATTACGCGATTGTTCTGAAGGAAGAGAAAAAGAAACGCAAAAAATGGCCATTCAATAAACGTTCAGAAAAACGAAACAACAGTGGCACATAATATCAATATATATGTTATTTCTTGAAATACACGAAATTCGATGGGACATCTGATTGATGAATAGAAGTTAAATTTGACGAAAGGAACCTATTCGCTATATACTGAATGTTTCGAGCAACATCATTCATTCAGTCCTCAATTACAAGCCTATGAGATCTGTGAGCAATTTACGGCTACCTAAAGAACAAAAACAGCGAATTCAGGAAAAAAAATTGAGCGACAAAAGGGTCGAAGGCATTAAAAAAAATGAACTTTTCACTAAACACTCTTCAATTTTAAATTAATTTTTCAGGAGCAATGGGAAAACCTTTTTTATCAATATAATTTCAAAAAATCAACAAATATAAACAAATACATTAGACGCACGAAAATTGCGGGAAAACACGTATTATCAACGCCATTAAATTCATTAGCCTTCAACGGAAGCCAGTATATACAATAAATGATGCCTCGAGGGGACAATAAGTTTTTTTGCCAATCGTATTTCATCAATAAGACCTTACAACAAGTTAATGACTATGAAAACAACAACAGAGAGAGGCAAAAACCACAAATTCAGTAGAAAAGTGCCTGAAGAAAATGTCGAAGCAACTCAAATCATAAGCTCTTCCCTGAAAACTTTATTTATGATCCGTTGAACTTCTTCCCTAAACCAATAGGGACTCTCAGCAGTAAGATGATGTGATAAGATTTCAAAAGGATCGAAAAACAAAATAAAGTACCCAAAAAAAATATGAATTCTCTTGGCATTGATGTTTTAAAACTAATAGGTAGAAGATAAAACCGCTAACCAGATTAATTTTGGCTATAGTAGAACGGAAATGGATTCTGTTAGAACCAACAATGACCAAGAGTATTCACGAAAAAAAATTAGGAATGGTTGAATTTCAAAAAAGTTTCGAAAAATTATTTTTAAACCCTTAACAGCCAGTAAACTCAATCTTTCATCGGAGCTCAATGACGATGCTCAGATATAACCCATAGGGAGGAAAATGATGTCTGTCATGCATAGATAGTTAAAAAGACATCACAATAAGTCTTATGACAGAAAACAATAACAAAAACAGCAAAAACTAAAATTCAGTAGAAAAATGCGAGAAGAAAGTGTCGAAGACAATTAAACCATTAGCTATTCTCTGAAAACTTTCTCTGTGATCCACTGAACGTCCTCTCTAAGCCAATTGGATTACAATAATCTTTGGATAATGTGATAAAGAGTTCAAAAGTGACCAATAATTCAAAAAATCCAAAAAAAAAATTTAAAAAAATTGAAATCTTTGTCATTGAAGTCATATAACCAATAGCTAGAAGATAAAACAGCTAAACAGAATATTTTTAGTCGCAGTAAAAAGCAAGTGGGTCCAGTCAATACTGAAACTCACTAACAGTTCAAGAAAAATTTAGGAATTGTTATTGTTCAAATAAAATTTTCGAAAAATGATTTTTATTTTAACAGACATTAAATTCAATAGCTTTCAACGGAAGTCAATAAAAACGCTCAAAGATGCCCCGGTGGCAGTACATTTATGTTTGTCATGCATAGGTATTCATTATGAGATCACAGTAAGTATAATGACTATTAAAACAACAAAAAAAAAACAGGAGAAAACCAAAAAATCAGTAGAAAAGTGCAAGAAGAACGTGTCGAAGCCATTTAAACCATAAATTTTTGTTTAAAATTTTTATTGGTCATCCACAGAACATCGTTTTTAAGCTAATGGGAACTGTCAATATTTGGATAATGTGATAAGATTTCAAAAGTAACCAATAATACGTAAAAATCCAAAAAAAATTTTAAAAAATTGAAATTTTTTGTCATTGAAGTCATATAACCAATAGATAGAAGATAAAACCGCTAACCAGTTTAATTTTGGTTGCAGTAGGAAGGAAGAGGGTGCTCTCACCCCTGGACTGACTTACAATTCACTATAATAAGATTATGATTCTTTAATTTTCAAAAAAAAATTCGAAAAATTATTTTTTAAGTCTTAACAGCCATTAGCCGCCCCCTCAATGAAATAGACATGTTCACTTAATGCTCATTATGGAACATATTGCACTGTTAGTCAATGAATCCCTACCATAGGACTCCAAAAAAAATAGTAAAACTTCAAAAAGAAATTCAAAATTTCATTCAAAATTACGAAAACTCAGAATCGAAGCCAAAAAAAAACATGAGCAATTCCTTGAAAACGACGTTTTTTGTTCATTGCGCTTCATTCGACTATAAAGGAGTTTTGTCATTAATAGAACGTCGATATAAAATGTGACTTGTCTCTAGGTGACTTAAAAAAGCAAAAAAGAGAAAAGTTTTATTAAAAAAAGGGCTCTCAATTAGAGTTCGATTTTTTTTTGATAGTGAACTTCCCTATGAGACCAGAACTAGTCTTTCTATCGCCTTGCATTCAACTTTTACGAACTCAAAATTTATTCTTTTTATAGAAATTTGAATTAATGTTTTCGTAAAAAAGATCTTAGTTTGAAGAAAATTGTACTAAAAGTGAACAATCATGCTAAAGATCCCATTGTTCACACAAAACTTCAATCCTCGATAACTCCTCGAAAAAAACGAAATTCAAAAAAATCTTTTTATTTTTGAATTCTACGCTGGACCAGCTTTTTAATGATACCACTCACATTTCTCTACGACGAATATATCGATCGGCCAAAATTCACTGAACAAAAAAAAAAAACCCATTTGAGTATATAGTTCCTTCCCCCACAAGTGGGGTCGGAACAATTACGCGTAACATATCGTCTGCATTTTACGCTGCATGTTCTTGCAGGTGGCGTTTCTTTTTAAGCAAATGTTGAATTGAACGTTGCATAAAGGTTTTTGCCAAAACTTTATTTTATTACCTCATCTTTATCCGAAAATGGTCTTTGGCCTTAGAAAGAGAATAGCAGTTTTGGGACGAAGACCGCTTACTTCATTTCAAATGTGATTACATTTCAAACAAGGCGGATCTGTAATGTGCGTGCACACATGATCTTCTGACCCAGCTCATTCACATTCTAGGCTTTGATATCTATCAAATCATTTTTCTTTATTGTCAAGCAGATGTAGCAGAAAGCCGAAATAGTGTAGGGAATATCATGTTTTATAATTCAAAATTTGATGTAATCACATATTAGGACAGACATATATACCAGTGAGGTTAATAATACTCTGATGATTTTTTCACTAGATTGAACAAAATTTGAACTGTGTAATAACTTTCAAGTTATGTTCAAAAAAGGTCAAGATGTTATAAAGTTTCTCGAACAACGATTTGGTCAACTAAAAGCCTGACTTCTTCAACCGACAGAACTGAAAGTTTGAAGTCAACTTCAATCCAATTTTCAAACCGAACTTCAAAAACACTAATGTCCTCCAAGGAACAAGGCTTTATGATTTTCCAGCTTGGTTAATCCGTATTTAATTTGTTTTGATTTTGCATTCTCAAATACGATTTAAGTGCGCTCGAAAAATTATCAATCGATTAACCGGAAATACATACAGCATGTGGCTATAATTGACGTCATGAACCAAAGTTCTACTGCATGGTGTCCGAATTCAGCGAAAAGGCCGCTCTTGAATTCTTCACGCGTTATCTAATCGTCGTAAAATGGAGGAAGATAACAAATTAGAGAAAGTTACGCTCAGATATCCTGAAATAAAGTCCAAAGAAATGAGGACCTTAATAACCCAACACTCACATTTTTACCGTATCTTCAGCTGTTGATAGTGAACAAAACATGAGGCAGAAAGAGGCAGACAAGTCTTGACAAAGGGAAAATCCATTTTCTTTGCAATATAATTATATTTCAAATTTTTACAATCAAATCATATAACGTTGAAGAAATGCACATTATTTGTCACCACAGGCTGTGATATTGTCAAAAAAGGTAAGAAAGCAGGAAACGAAAAACGAACGTTTGGCGAAACTCAATTTTTTTTTTGAAAATTAGTGGAATCTAAATTTAAAAAAACAAGTAAGCTAATTTTAAAATAGTAATTACTTCATTGTATTCAGTGATTGAGAACTGCGAGAATCGTTTTTTAATTGCAGTTGGCCGGAAAAAGGGACAAAAAGTAACATCAAAGCAAGTAGGTACCAACAAATGCAGTCAATATTAAAAAAAATCAATGTTTTCTAAAGTAAATTATTTCTTAGTCAGTAATTATAGCTCCAGTGTGGAACTCTTAAGCTACTAGGACTCTATTAGAGATCTGACGATATCTTTTGTTGTTGAGAATAAGACAAGAAGGCAGAAAAACTTGTACAGAACTCAAAAGTCCGCTGTTTTTGTTTAAGAAACAATGATTCAAGTCTAAATTTTTTGATGAAAAGTGAAACCCAAAACAAACTCACTCGGTTCACTAGAACGCACTGGAAGCTGACAATAATAATACTAATTAACACTTCGAAGAGAAAATCGATTAAAAAGTTTCATAAGTCAATTAAATTTTCACAAGACAAAGGTTTTCAGTCATAAAATGCATAAGTTATTGAACTCAATGTATAAGATCATTGATAGCTGCGTAGAACGCCCAGTGGGCCTCTCGTTAGTGCGATTTACTAAGAATACCGCAAACAGAACAACAAAAACTGCAAAGCCAGAAGCACGTAAAACAAAAATACTTGTCGCTGCCACAAAAGCCAGTGGCAGAAATTTTTATATAAAACAACCTATTTCTCTTTAGAAAGCCCAATGTTACCGGTCATAATTTTTTTTAAGAAACTGAAAAGTACAGCAAATAAAGGTAAAACCTAAAAAAGTTGTTAGTTAACTTACGCCTCCTTGGAGAGCCCAATTGTCCTCTCAGCAGTCAACCTTAGTGAACAGACTTCAAAAGAATAAATACATACTGAACTCAAAAACATCAATTTTTTTACAAGACGCTCTGTCAGACAACGAAAGCTGTTCAATAAAAACAATACAGGTTCCTTCGTGCTTTTTCAAGCTGTCTGTTTATCGACTTCTTTTATGAAACTAAGTCACAAGGCAACAAAAGTTATTGCATATACATGTACAGAGTAAAATTTTAAAACCTCATATTTTATGAAAATATATCGAGCCAGTAACATGAATTTCATTCGCTGTCCGTTGGTCGTTTCAAACAATACTATATTTGCACCTTTACAACTCCTGTGTGAGTTTAAAAGCATTTGCAGACATCCACGTGAAAAACTGTGAAACAGTAGTCAAATTGCTGCGCGTGAAGAAAAATTTTCTAAAATCTTATCAATTGTTGAAAACAAGTTTTTTAACTCTGCTTGAAAGGCAGTTTGAAAAAGTTTTACGCTTTGAAACTGTTCAATCTTTCGGTCACTTTAGTATTCCGGCGTTACCGAAATCACTGCTTTAATTTGACTTCTTGACGTTAAAAAGTCAGTGTTAATATCTTGAATAAAAGGTGGCTTCGCAATATAATTAACAACATTTTGACTTTAAAAACTACAATGAGACTTATAACAGCCTCGATTTTGGATCTCAAGGCTAGTAACGTGAAATTGGTGCCAGTATTAAGCAAAAGTTGAGCAAAAGCACTAATTGAGCAAAAGTATCTTAAATTGGCCAAAAACTATGGTAAAATTCCGAAAGTTCACAAAAACTTATGTTACACCTGAATGACTCCTGGAAAAAGTCGGCGCTTGAAAAATTCTTTAATTAACAATTCTACGATCGATGAGCTTCCTTATGATACCACTCATGAATTTCAACCTGAATTATATCAATCGGCCAAAATTGATTGAACATGACTACTATTAGATAAACTAAGTGGGGTCGGAAAAAATGTGTTGATCAACAGTTGAACGTTTAATGTAGACCTCGGACATCAATATAAACCTCAACGCTTGTTTAGAAATTGGATATTTTTGTAAACTTTAGACATTCGCTTTGGATATTACGGATGTGTCCAAACTGGACATTTGATGCTGCGTAGGTTTTTTTCGAGGATATTTTTTGATAAACCGATAAGTTCATTTGAACCGCTAATTTTCCTTCTTAAAATGTAAGTAAGTTGAAGCTAAGATGCCGTTAGATTAAAAATTACTGAAAATATTGAGATAATTATGTAAAAAGAGAATGATCAATGATTTGTTTGCTAGGACACGTTTGAGAAACGCTTGATTTGCTTGATCAAAAATGGTAAACATTAAAAACCCATATACCTGTTCCTAAATTCTTCTGTGAAAGAAGGATCATTGGTACGGAGCAATTTTTCCTGTGACATATTTTAAGCTTTACTGTTGTTGACGCAGCCACTGTTAGTTGCCTGAGCACAGTTACTTGTTTATCAGAATAATAGACATTCGAATGTACGCTTTTGAACTGTAGCACATTTGCGATAGGAAAATTTAATCGGTTAAAATGCTATGTAATCTTCCGACAGATTCTAAAGATAGTCGACACCACAACACATACCTTCACGCAAGGTCCACTTATATGTAGATTTGAACAACTGCATCCACTGGAACTGCTCAAAAAAGAGCGAGCTGGAAGTCCAATATTTATAGCCTCAATACCTCATGGTCTGTCTAGTGTTGAATTCGATATTAAGCCCGGGCAGAATCTGAAAGCTGTGGCTTCGTCTTGTAGTTCTTTAATTGCTCTCAAACAAAGTTATTTACCTAACTGCGGGTAGCCAAGGACTTGACGAATAGTAGTTGTTGTGTACAATTTATAGCATTAGTTGACTGACATTACATTATCTTTAGGTGTCCAATAATGTTTCTAAGAAGTAAATTTTCGTTTCTCTTGCTCTCGAACTAAATTTGTAGCGATTATGGTAGTCCTGTTGTCTTTTTTATGCGATTTGACTTTTTGCTGAATCGTCGATTTTCCACTGACCGATTTGAATTTTTAACTTTTTATCCAAAAAAGGATAACTGGTAAAGCCTGAGAGAGTTAAACACTTATGAAGCTCTCAGAGACGTACAGTTCATCGAAGCTGCTGAGGAATTAAAAATTGGGAGGATTGTGACCCACCCTCCTTTTCAACTTTTACCCCCGCCCCCATTGCATTCAGTCGCCTCTCTGAGCTTAAACTGCTAGCTACTGCCAGTGGCAACCTCTCGCCAGGCGTTTGAGAGCAGTCCGTACGATAATTTTTATTTTTGATATTGTAATCGTCTTTTATCTTCTGAACTCTATTATAGTATAGCTGCGAAGCTGTAAACAGCTTAGCTATCCTGCGGTTATCTTGTTCTTTAACAACCGGCCTCACTTAAGCCGGCTGTTATGGCAACCCTATTTTTTATTGTTTCGCTTTACCTTAGTTCAGATTGTTTCACATTTTGCCTGATATCTTTTTGACTTCTCTAGGCTAGTTTAACGCTTCTATCATTCTGCTCAAATTCGTTTTCAACGGCAGATGCTCTTTAAAACAATTTAAAGCAACAGAGTCAGTATTAAAAACAGAAATCAAAAATAGAAATGAGAATAATCCGTGAAGACCAATTATAGATGCCCTCTACTTGAAATTTTTTCATTTAAGTCCTAATGCTTATTGGTATTAATACTAGTCCCCGTATCCGTATCTTCAAATCACAAAACAGCAGTATGTCTGAGTACAAAATTACATCACAATAGTTAAAATTGTTTTTGCAAAAAGAATCAATCTTAATAGGGGTTTTGGGAATCAATGGGAGCTGTTTTTCGGTAATCTTTGCGTACGTTTTTTCTTAATGGTCTTTTCTGTTGAAGTATGATTTTATTGCTTTTTAATTGCTTTCAAACAAAGTTTTTAACAATTATTTCAGTCTTTTTAGCCTTTTTAATTACGATTTGATCTACTACCGGAGGACTTTTCTTCTGAGTGTATTGAGTTTTTGACTTCAAGAACAGTATAAACAGGTAATGCCAGGTGAGCATTAAGTCGCTGAGCTTTGCCATTTTTAAGTACATTTTTGTGTACCCTGCGCTTACCAGAAATGACTTTTTTCATATATTTTTTAATTGCTCTCAAATGGAGTTTGTAGCAATTTTGTTAGTCCTCCTGTTGGTCTTTTTTATGCGATTTTTCGCTTGACCGATTTATAGTCTGACTCTATGACTTTTCGTCCTTAAAAACTGGATAAACAGGTAACGGCCAGCGGGCATTAGGTTTCATTAGAGGCCCTTAGGTTTCATTAGAGGCCCTTAACTGCGTCTAGTAGTCTCTCAAGTGCTTGGTGTGGTCATGCTACTGGGAAGCCGTAGTTTAAAGTTAGTCATTTTTGGGAGTTTTTGAGCTCAAAATGTTGCAATTTTTTGTGTTGTTTTTGTCATTTTTCGACTTTGGTTGAACCAGTCTAGGAGTGAGACTGGTTTAAGTTGATCAATGTGTTTTTTAAGACATAAGTACTTTTTTGATCTTTTTAAGAGCTATGTGTTTTGGTAATCCAAGCAAAAACACGCAAGTTTGTACTAATTTTCCCAATTATTTACAAGCTTTTTGAAAATGTTTCCTTTTTTGGGTTTTTTCAGCCCTAGGTGTCGAGAAACCTCCTCTAGAGTTTGATAATAGGCTACTGCATATGTTCTAGTTATAGTGGATTGCTTATACCCATTTTAACAGTTTTTTTAGCCTCAGGGGTCCGAAAACCTATGCTAGGGTTTGATAATAAGAATGGTTATAAACATTCAGGTTTTTTTTAGCCTCAGGGGTCCGAAAACATCGGCTGGGGTTTGATAATAAGTTGCAGTAAAATGTTTTTTTTTTGCCATGGATTAGCTTTCATCTTTTTAATGTTTCAAATTTTAGCAGTTTTTTAAATCTAGCAATTTTCCAGTTTTTTTTAACTTGTTTTTTAGGTTTCTCAAGCCGGAAGAGCCAAGAAGCCTTCTCTAGGGTTTGATAATAGGTCACTGCATGGTTTTTAGACAGAACGGAATGTTTTTCAAGATTTTAGTAAGACGAATTTAAGCAACTTTTGCAATTTTAAGTTTTTTGAGTATTTTAGATTTTTTCCCGGCACCAGGGGCCAAGGGACCTCCTACAAGCTGTGATAATAAGCTGCGGCCTAGTTTCTATAGTTAATTGAATGGTTAACAAAATTTTTATGACTCCTGTTTTAGCACTTTTCTGATATTCAATTTTTTTCTCATTTTAATTTTCTCAAATTTTCGAAAAAGTATTGTTCCAAGTTTATGGATCGTTATGAGCCAGTGAAACTGTTTAAGGTTTGAAATACGGATACTGGATAGTCTTTAGAGACAATGAAATGGTTCTTAAGATAGTAATTTCACGAATTTTAGCAAGATATGTTTTTAAAATCGTGAATATTTTTGTCCTTTTATTGCTGATCTTTTTTAAATATATTCTTAACGATCAATACTGGCAAACGAAAATTTTTGCAGATGAGTTACATGAGAGAACTCCAGAGACGAATATTTTTTCAAACATATTTTCACTGCGAAATCTGCAAAATTTTTAAAATTTTGCTTTTTTTTCAGTTTTTTAATAGCCGCCCTCATCTTCTCAGCCGGCTATTATTGCGCTCGTATTTTTTTTTACTTCGTCAAACTTTTTTTCGCTTTACCATTTTGCCGCTTTTTCGACATTTTGCGTGAAATCTTTTTGACTTCTCTAGGCTAGTTTCTCTCTTCTCTCATTCTGCTAAAAGTGAATTTGAACATCAGTTGCTAAGCAAAGAAATTCAAAATGAACAGAGTCGGTATAAAAAATTGAAGTCAGAAATAGAAACGGGATAAACCCATAAAGCCCAATTTTAGATGCCCGCTATTTGAACGTCGTTCCTATAAGTCTTAGTTACCACCTCTAATGCTTATTGGTGTTGATAGTAGCCCCTGTAGCCTCTCTCTAAGAAACAGAAGTATGTTCAACTACGAAATGCCATCAAAATGAATCGGACTTAAAAAATATTTTTGTACAAAAATCTTTTTTTTTCAATATATTCTATTCGTTCAATCCCAATCATGCTTATTGGAATCAACGGCGGCTATTTTCCGGCAATCTGCCGGGTATGTTTTATGATTTAATTACTAAGAAGGCTAGAAAACTAGAAGTTGCAGAGTCGAATCTCATCATCGAACATACTCCTAGCTCTCTCTCTCTCTCTCTCTCTCTCTCTCTCTCTCTTTCGGTTTGGGTTTCTTTTCTCGTTCACGTTTTACCTCTCTCGCACTCTTCTTCTCGCTTTCCTGAATTCTTTTGTTGATGCCGCACTTCAGCTGCTGGTATGTGGCGTGATGTCATCATCTATTAACCTCATTAATGCTCAATTATAGTAGAAAATCTTTATGATAAAAGACTTAACTGGCACTTTTTAGGAAATCTTTGTTAATTGCACTCGACTGAACTTTGTAGCAATTATATCAATCCTGTTGGTTGTTGGTCTTTTTTATGCAATTTTTCGTTGTCCGATTTTTTGTATGACTCATTTCACTTTTCGTAGAGCTTTTCAGCTCACTATTCTCCGAGTTTGAGATTCACGGAAACTGTTTTGGAGAGTTATACTTATGGTTTGAGGGATGGTTCTTAGAAATTGGTCCCACACCCCCACCCGCCCGCACTTCAGCACCGCCCAATCCCCACCCCTTCACCTTGTTCAGGCTTTAAGGGCCCTGTGCAGCCAAAGCTAGCCTCCCATCGTTTGATTATTTTTGATAATGCCGACCTTAGCAACAAAAGGTTAAGCCAATTTGCCAAGTTTTTTTTGATATATTCCTCAATTTTAGAAGTTTTTGAACTGTAGGATCAAAGTAAACTTCTGAAGCTAGTAAATAATTTGTTGAGTAAACCTGGGCAATAAAGAAACGGTTTATATGCTTTTAGCCTCAAGAATCTTTGCAACCTTACCAATATTTGCTATTTTAACTTCTTAACCAGTTTTGTAATATTTTGCCTCTGTTTCTCTCGCTGTGTTTTCATTCTGTTTCCATTTTTTCATTCTCGTGTTTTTTTTAGTACAACGCGACGAAAATTTTTTTGAGGTTCTTGCGTGAGTTGTTTGTTAACAAAATTGGTTTTGAGGTCATTAACACCAAGAAAACTTGGTTTTTATTGCTTTTTATTTTTTCGGCAGTTTTTTTGCCTCCACTTGTCTTCTGTGTTAAACAAAATTTTCATTCGATGCCATGTTCTGTTTTTGCTTTCTTAGCTTTTCTGATAAATATTTGGAAGTTTTCAATATCAAATCAAAAATAATTACAATTTAAATGTATTTTCCTACAATATTGGTAAAGTATGTATGTCTGTTTGGCTCTTAAATGTCAATGGGTTTGCTTCTAAGTTTAGAATTATCCAATTTTTCTATCCGACTCTTCCGATTGTACAGTTCTTCTCCTGCTCTGTTTTTTGCACAATTTGAGGAGTTTTTGAGCACAAACCGGTGCACTTCGTTTTTTTTCGTCATTTTAACTTTTATGTTTGACTGGTCTTAAATTTACGTTCGTCAAAGTTGATTAAGGTCATTTGCATGACGTAATGATTTTTTATATTCAATTTGTGGGCTGTATGTCTTTGTAATGCAAACCTAAACACGGAAAAAGATCATGAGTTTTACAATAGATTTCAATTTTTTCTAGAAAACTTGTGACCGTTTTTTGATATTTGGGGGCAAATGAAACATTTTAGGACATGAAGATGGGTTCTGAATTGTTTCTAGAGGGAAATAAATTGTTCTGAAGATATTAATTTTGACGAAAATTAATTAAAATTTAAAATTTCTTGTTAATAGCCGCCCTCATCTTCTCAGCCGGCTATTATAGCGCTCCTATTTTTTTTTTACTTCGTCGAATAAAAAAATGTTTCGCTTTACCTCATTTTGCCGCCTTTTCAACATTTTGCGTGAAATCTTTTTGACTTCTCTAGGCTAGTTTCTCTCTTCTCTCATTCTGCTAAAAATGATTTTGAACATCAGTTGCTCAGCAAAGCAATTCAAAATGAACAGAGTCAGTATAAAAAATTGAAGTCAGAAATAGAAACGGGATAAACCCATAAAGCCCAATTTTAGATGCCCGCTATTTGAACGTCGGTCCTATAAGTATTAGTTACCTCTCTCTAATGCTTATTGTTATTGATAGTAGCCCCTGTAGCCTCTCTCTAAGAAACAGAAGTATGTTCAACTACGAAATGCCATCAAAATAAATCGGACTTAAAAAAATGTTTTTGTACAGAAATCTTTTTTTTCAATATCTTCTGTTATTTCAATCCCAATCATGCTTATTGGAATCAACGGCGGCTATTTTCCGGCAATCTGCCGGGTATGTTTTTGTCATTTTCCGGACTTTTCAAATTTCAGGGGCCAGTGAAACTACTCCAGGAGTTGATAATAAGTTTCTGCATACTGCATAGTTTCTAGTTGAAATGGAATGGTGTTCGAGATGTTAGTTTTACAAATTTTAGCGACTTTTGAATAAATTTGCAATTTTTTAAGTTTTTTAAAATTATGATGATCGCTTTTTGAATTTTTAATCTATAGGGAATAATGAATTATCTTGGAGATTATATTTAGGTTACTTGCTAGTTTTGAACGTTACTGAGTTTGTCAGGTAATAACATCAAGAGCTTCGGCAACTTTTTGATTAATTTTCCAATATTTTTGACCTTCTATCGAGTTTTTCGATATCTAGTGGCAAACGAAGACTTTTAAAATCTTATGCTTGGGTGATAGCGGCATCATTTCTAGCGTCAAGAACTTTATAAGTTTTTCTATAGTTTTTGCTATTTCCAAATTTTAACTTCTTGATCTTGCTTCTGTTTTTCGCTTATTTGTGCAGCAAGATTTCTGGTCTCGAAGTTATTTGTTCTGTAGATTCTGGTAAGAAAAATGGCTTTGAGGGCTTAAGGTCGGAGGAAAAATTAGACAACGGAGGGAAATTAGACAACTTTCTGAAGTCAAAAAAACTTTATTGAGCTCGTTGCTGTGTTGATGCGTAAATTTTAACAATGCAACCCTCGTGTTGAAGATACGGACACCTAGGAACTCTGGTGAATCATGGTTTTTCTAATTTCTAGTTTTTATTCTACTAGTCGTTATGCCTTTCTCTGATTGCCTCTTATATACCAACCAGGTTTTTTTCATGTTGGCCAAGTTTTCTGCTCCTTTTTTACTTTTTTAAACAAAAACGATAACTTTCGATAACGTTTTTTTTCGTTTTACAGCAGTCAAAACAGTCTCTCTTGACTTCAGTCTTTCACCTAATGCACTGTTTCAAGTGAATGTTATGCACTGTTTCAAATGAATGTTTTTAATTGCTCGCAAACGAAGCTTGTAGCAATTATATTAGTCCTGTCGGTGTCTTTTTTATGCGATGTTTTGCTTGACCGATTTTTTGTCTGACCTATTTGACTTTTCATCCTCGAAAAACGGTATAAACAGGTATTGTCCAGCGGGCAGTAAGTGCTCTTAGAGCCTTTAGCTCAGTAATCCCCATATATGCGATACACAGAAACTTTTGAAGACTTATACTTATGTTGTGAAGGGCGGTTCTTAGAGGTTGACCCCCCCCCCCCCCCACACACACACACACGCGCGCGCACACATGACCCCCCCCCATCCTCACCCCTCCACATCGTTGCAGCCCCGTGCAGCCAAAAACCGCGCTCCTACCGTTACCCCCTCCCCCCTCCCCCTGCTGGTGCCCCCCATCACCCCCGCTGCGCTCACCTCACGTCCCTTCAATTAAGGCTCGCCGGTTTGAGAGCAATTCGCCTGACGGTAGTCGGTTATGTTTCCAATCATTGAATTTCGCCGTTTAGTGAAGAAGTTCAAGATCAAAACAGCAAAATCAAAAGAATATACTTTGAAGCAGAAAGCCCGGGCTCTGACTGATTTTTTCAAGATTGCACAAAATTGAAGTTTAGAGTATACTGGTAATTGGTATTCGTATTAAATAGTGAATGCAGTCAAGGGCAGAATAAAAAGAAACGCGATAGATCTGTAAAGTCCGGTCCATGAGTCATAGGGCGTTAGGTTATCAAAGTTCATTACAGCGATTGCTAGCTGGCGTTAGTGTTAAGCTGAATAGTTATCAGATAGAAGCTGAATTAAGTATGGCTGTGTAATCTAACCTAAACTGCGCACCATATCGGAACACTTTTTGATACTTAGAAAAAACCTGCCAATTTTTATATTTTTGTTCTGTTTCAATCCTCATGGGGTAAACGGTGGCTCTTTGCCGGCAATCTGCCGGTTATGTTTTTTTCTGTTGTCGGAGGTCTAACATAAAACATGCAGCATAGTAAATATTTAAACTCCAGTTATCTCTAGGTAATGTTAATGCATAGGCAAGTCTTGGAATAATGGATGCAAATGGGCTACACCTTATATTTATACATGGGTCCGTCCTTAGACGCGACAACATTAAAAGCCTTAAACTACTGGTAGCTATCTTTAAGTTTAGCGGAAATTATAGGAAATGTTTTTCACAAGTCTGGGAAATACACTTTCTATAATAATGGACTTACGTAGCTTGGTAACCTTTCAGAGTGTCCCAGTTTACTCATTTTTTATTAAGCCATGTTTTTAAATGTTCTTGGTACTATTTAGCACAATTATTTTGTGTTACCTAATATGGTAGAAAAATTAAGATACGTTGTTAGCTTGAATTCAAGTTTGCATGATATGTGGCGTTTTAAACCCTGCTATATTAAATCCAAATATATTGCTTTCAGTTATCGATGGTTTGACATTTTTGTCTTTTTAGAATAAAAATTTAACAGACCTGACGTCATTATGTTTTAGCGACCAAACAAGCTTCAACTTTACATAAAAAGCAACACATACTAAACTTAACAGAGCTAATTTTCTGAATCGAATGATAATTGTTTGTGATTTTTGTATAGAGAGCAGCAAAAAGGACAAGAAGGCGAGGGCAGCAACTATGCCTCATCCGGGAGGTTCGTCCCCAACTACACCAACGGCACAGCCAGTCGCATCCGATACAGAAAAAGGTAAAATTGTCGCGAAGTTAATTCCTTGGAATGTTGTACGGTTTTTGGGAGGACTGGTTGACTACGCAATTTTATTTCATTTTTTGCCTGCCTTTTGAATCGATATAGCGTTCTACGCTCCTGTTATTGCTTTCCACCAGTTCGCTGATACCCCTCAAATTTTCTTTCTGTGCATAAGAGCCGAGAAACGCTACCTGAGGCTACTATTGGACTGCGGGTAGCTGCGGACTTTTAGGTTTTTAGCTCTTGAAGAGGAGTAGGTCTTCTCTACAGATCTTTTGCCTGATGTTCGTTGCTGAAGAGTTTCCACATAGTATTTTTAATTGCTCTCGAATGAGAAGCAATTACTGTAAACCGTTGTCTTTTTATGCAGATTTTTTGCTTGACCGTTGTTGCGCTTTTCTGCTAGAATTATCTTTGACTTCTGAAATGAATTTTTCACGCTTTTCTTCTTCATTTTTGAGTGATTTCAATTGCTCTCACTCTGAAAGTTTTTTGTTCCAACGAAACCGGTTGTTAGAAAGACGATGACAAGGTCCTGATAGCCGAGTGGTTAAGTCGTCTGTTGAGGTGACGGAATTGAACACCGGAGGTCGGGGTGCGAACCCGACCTTCGTCTCATTGTTTTGCACCCGTAAAGAAAAATTTGTCTAGGCTGAAATAAATTGCCCCGTCTGTCATTCGAGAGCAATTCACCCAACGTTAGTCGGTTTATGTTTAATTTTTTAAAGAGTAAGGAAATAGTCAATTTTAGCCGGTTTTTGGCCCGTTAATGCCAATAATGCCAAAAATTTTCAACTGATCGGCTTGTATTGCTTTTTGTTCCTCAGTTCAACTGAACAGCACAATATTGAATGCTGTCCAGCTTTAATAAGGCTGCTATGAAGGGACACCAAGCGGTGGAAGCATACAGAATAAGTGACAAGTACAAAAGCCATCGCATACTGTAGGATACACCTCTAGGCACATCACGTTTCAAAGTATTAAGAATTATCCGACAAGCTGTCGATAGTATTAGAAAAGTGCTATTTGGGAGCTATTTAGGCGAATTTTGGTTTTTTTCTTCCTAAATATAATTCCTCATTTTCAACTGCAATAAAATTTGAAGTGCATGAATTTGGGTTCTATTGTTCATGTTTAGTTCTGCACATGTAAAGTTTACGAAATTACGAAAATTACGAAATCACTTTTTATATGTACAAATAGCAAGTGACAATTATTGTGGCCTACATTGGTTGTGCCCTCCAAGTATTGTTCTAAAGATAGTAGTATCTTTGTCTCTATGAAAATGATGTTTCAGGTATTGGCAAGGTCTGTTATTTTACTCTCAGCTGAATTCACCTTGAAAATTAGCACTCTTTTGCTCGTTGTAAAAGGAAAATACACGTTTTTCCTCGTGTAAATTGAAATGTAAAACCTTGTTATTGTAGGTCTGGAAAGCGGTTTGGACAAGGGTATAACGACTGGAGGAGAAACAGAAACGGAGCAGGTTGGCACACTGGAAGGCAAAAAGGACAAGAAGGGAAAGCCCAAAAAAGAGAAAAGCTTCAAAATGTTCGGAGGTGGAAGCAAAAAGAGCAAATAAGTAAAGACTCATTTTCTCCTTCCTTCATTTCAAAGCCAGCTGGAATCGAACAGACGATATACATAAGACTAAATAGAACCAACTGACATTATTAATTCTATATAAATAAACAATTATTCATGTGTAACTAGTGAAACGATTGATATCCGAAAACTACTAGCGCGTGTGTTAAAGGGTTTAGTTTGTTTTGTCGAGAACGTAGCAAGTGTACAGCTTAGATTGGAGTCAATTTGTATTTTTTCGAATTAAGTGCTAAAAGATAATTTTGTCGATTGACTCAAAAAGCTGTTCGCTTGCTCCATGAAGACTCAAAATAGGCCATTTATTTGGTCTAAATTTGGGAACTGTTTCAATTCCCCCCCCCATCCTGAGCAGAAACAAACCCTAATGTTACGTCCACGTATCGAGCTATACAGAGTTATGCATTGACGCTTTTACTCAGTGAATTTGTTTTAACAAGTTTTTTTTATCTTGGGAAAAGAAAACAGGTCCGAAATTCCTAATAATGAAAATTAGCCTATTTTGAAAAGCATTTGAATTTAAGTTTATTGATCAACGGTGCTTTAGTAATGTGGACTTAACAACCTAGCTGTCGTATATCAAAACGTGAAGCATACTTTAATCTCACCAGATAGCACGTCATTCAGTTATCGGTATGCTTACGTGACTTTCCACTTTCATTGCTTTTCTTTATCGAAATTATTGTCCAAGATTATTGGATATATTTTGCTTAATTTGAATGCCTAAATTATCCCTCGTGATAAAAGTTTAAGAATGCGTACTCCCTTGTTTAAATGGTTTAGTTAAAACCCCGCCCCCAATTGCACCTCTGCATTTCACAGTCAATAAATGTCGTTAAATCAGAGGTGAATTACCGAATGTGTTCAACATCCTGCAACCTTATCAACCCTCCCTTATTACGTAATCTGTTTACATCAGCTGTGCACTTAAAAATGGCCTCAGAGCCTAGTAATTGAGTTCTGAAAAACTGAAGACTTCTCACGTTTTTTTACAACTTAGAGGACTTAGTACACGATTTGGTGAGTTGTTTTTAGGGTTGCATGATTTGCATCAGATTCGGGTATAAAATTTAAAAAAAATTGAAAGTGGTGTTAATTATTATTGTCATACCAAATTTTATTATTGAAAATCTAATTTTGCAGTTTTTTACTTCTCTTGTTCTGTCATTAATGTCAAGTTTCATGCTGGAAATGCGAGTTATGTATTGGTAAGTAAAGTAAGTAAATGAGCGAAATGCCTGTTGATGTGTTTAAATTATTTCTCATGTCTGTATTATTTGAGCTTAAGATTGTGGCGCTCCTAATCTTTCCCTGTATGTTATGTTGTGTTGTTCTGTATTGACGGTGATCTAATAGAACATACTGTATAAGTTCCCTGAAATGTCCACTATTGGTTCTGATTCAGTGGAGCGGAATTTCATGGTACTCTTAAAAATAAGATTCAAATTTCTCACATGAGTGTTATCCGCCCGTATTTTGGTTGTCTGTCAAGAAATTTTTCCTCCAGAATATCCAAATACTTAATCAGATGATTTTGCACATGAAAGTCTGAGGATAATCAAGTTCCGTTTCACTGAATCAAACCTCATAGTGGGATTTCATTGGATTCTGGTGCGGGATTGTGCCTATAGTCTTGTTCACACCTATCTCTAAAACCCAATCTGATCATTGATACTTTTATATGCCTTGAACATTGAAAGATGGAAAGCATTATTATGTTTATCGATGATTGGGTCGTCAATTTCCGTCTGCAAATCATCAATTCGTTTAAGAATTATCAAGTGACAAAATACTCCCTTATAATATACAACTGGAACCGATCAGTTGATGTGAAATGGGGTCGTCTTAGTTTATCACGTGTCTGTTGGTTTGTTTCAGTCGACTACTTTTATTTGTGAACAGTTGTTTCCTTGTTTATCTTTCAATATTTTGTAAACAAGCCAACAAATTTGAATGGTGTTTGTGTGCTGAGTGCTTTCGCTCCAACTCACCTCACTCACTCTTAGTCCATTGTGATGTTGTGTGTTCAGAGTTTGCTATTAGAGAGATCTGAAATGAACTAAGCAGTTTAACGCAAACTACATACCATCCATGTTCACCACAAGACAACGTTCAAATTTTACACAATAATCTGGTAGGACAACATTGCACCGCAGTATGGGTACAAATGTAGAAAAATAGAAGGATCTGTTTTTGTGAAGATTTTGAATTCGAAAGTTGAAATTTTCCATCGAAACGGAAAACAAGCCATATGGGCATATATGAGCATATAATTCCATGTTGAAATTCCACATCTATTCGAACCCTACTATTAAATCTTCGGATATAAAATTTTCATAACTTCTTTGCTTAAATATGTAAAAAAAAATACAACGAATGAAGCCCATCTGCGGTGTAATGCAGGGATAAGATCTAATGGTCATAAATTCACTGCAAGAACTGCCTAATAGCATTCAGATTTGCCTTGTCGATTTTCTCAGTTGGGAAGTCCTAAGTTTGCTTTATTTGACTAACCGCAATGATATTGTTTAAACTGCTGTCTAATTTCAAGGTAGAGTGTGTATGAAGTCAGTCTATGATCTGATGCAATTTCATTCATTTGACTGGGTCAATTCTACCCGCGGCGGTGCTATGTTTAAAAGCAAGACTTGAAAGTAGATGCTATTTGACAGTATTCAACTAATCATGATAACATTTATTGTTACGCTATTGTTGTATTTGTCAGATAAATTCGAATGAATAAGGCGGCCCCATTCTGAAATTGTCGATACCCGGTAAAATTTAGGGCTTTGAAAGGTATAAAAACGATTTGATGATGTTTGTTCTGATTTGATTTCGGTTGTTGCTTCCAGAAATGAGGTTGTGATAATTCTAAATCTAAATTTACCAGTCTGGCTGTTTATAATTATTCATGGATGTTGCATTTGATTCAATTATTTTGTACATGCAAATTAGTCGAAGCATAAACACATACAGTTTTCATGTAAGTTACATTTGGAATGAAAATTACTGTTTTTCAATTAAATTGCTTTTCTATTGACTTTTCTCAGCCGCGCGAGATTCCAGAAAGAACTAAAAGAAATTGAAGAGGTTTGAAATTTTGATGCCTTTTACGGTAAAAGTTTTGCGTTCTTTGAATGTCATAAACTGCAGAGAATGCAAACGAGTAACAGGAACAAACTGCCAACAAAAAATTAACTGAAAAAGAAAGTTGGTTTCTTACAATTCACTTTTATTGCAAAGATGGAAACGATCAAATAGTTTATGGAAACTATGGCACTTAAATAAATCCTATTATTATTCAGACCGCACATTTTTTGTTCAGTCAATTTTGGCTAATGTATAAATTCAGCGTACAGAGTTGAGAGTGCTATTATTGTAAAGCCCGAGATGCACAGAATATAAAAAATGTTGATTTTCATGTTTTCGGAGGAGTTATCGAGGTTAAACGTTGAAGAGGTTAAAGGTGTGAAATCCGTTGCTTTTACTGACATTTTAATTGCTCTAAGAAGCTTCACGCAATTATTGAAAATGTCCGGTTTTTTCCCAGTTCGTTTTTAGGAGCTATTCTGATTTGTCCCCCCCCCCCCCCACATTTTTACGCCACCAGGCGCACGTGTTATTTTTTACATAGTAACGTTCTACATATAACATGTAATTTGCAAATGGGCGGCGCAAAAAACACTGGAGGCAAAACAGATTAGGTCCAGTTTCTCTTTAGTGTGTCACTGTGAATAGTCTGTGATCCGTCTCCACACTGCAAATCTGAAGACCTCATGCATTTTCTGCACTTTTCCTGTTTGTCTGTCAGTGATTCAGACTCTGTGATTGTTCGTTATTCCTGTCCAAGTAATTATGTGACATGCTTTATGCTTGAAGAACGTGTTAGCTGCAAATTGGAGTTTTTCAAGCCATTCATAGAGGGAAATTCATTTTCATTTCAAATAATTTTCGCATTCCTGGCAATGGCCATCCCATCGCAATTACCACCCAGTTTTGGGTTAAAATCTCGCTTATTATGTCATATCCAGAAAACTTCTCACTACTGCACTCATTTCCGCGAAATAGACTTCCCGTTTTTTTTTGGTTGATTATCATACGGGTTGCGGTGGCATTAATTACAAACAAGGTGGTCTTTTTTTGTGCTCGGTAGAATATTTTCCTTGTTTCGTCGGTATTCATCTTGCTCCATTTTTACTTTTTCTATGTAAGATAGGTGATTCTCTCGTTGAATCTCTCGGTTTTCTGTATTTTGATATTTTTCTGATGAGAAAGCCTTAACCATCATGCCAGTTTTCTCCGATATCGAAATGTATTGCATGATATTCATTTACTTTTGTGACTTCTCCATCTCATTTTGTCTCAAGGATCTTGTGAAATAGAGGAATCTGTGGCATCCATTGAAAATTGAATTGAACGTCAGATCTCACTGACAAATTCACAAATAGTATTTACAATGAGAAACATTTACAGAGTGTTGTTGTTTCACTCAATTTGTGAGTTTCTGAAGATTTTGAAGTGGTCACGATTTTAAAATTGAAGCGCAATAATGTATATGATCATCTGATATAGTTTTTTTCTCAAAATCTGCAGACGCAAAAGTTTTCCTCGCACTTGTAACAGCAATTCGTCCAGCAGAAATATTTCTGCAGACAGTTTCCATAGATTATCCAAACACTGTTCTGTTTTTTGGGGGTCACTCTTTACTCTTTCAACCCATGCTGGTCAGAGAACAGCAAAATTTTGGGACCTTTCCCATCGTAGCCCCCAGCTTAATGATCAGATAACCTATAGCCCCCCAAACATGGTAAATACTGTCGTGTTGCTCAGAAGAAACACCGCTTATTGCAAACTTTTATTTAACATGAGAAACACAAACCCATATAAATTAGTAAATGGAACAAGTGATTACGATACAAGAGAAGGATCTCAATTATCAATACATCCAGTCCTCCTATTTTAACATCCAACGTAATCATCTAAATACGTCAGTCTGTTTCTCAGTCGTCCAGATCGTCTATTGTCCACTTCATGCTGAATCATCGGATAAAAAATTTTTTTGGGTGATTTCTCGAGCACTTTGGGCCCATTTTCGGGCACTTCGGCCGCTTCGCCAGTAGAAACATTGACAATCTCAAACAACTTCACTGTGATGGTTTTGCTCTGTGAGTTTGCTGTGTTCCTTGTTTCATATGAAACAACAGCTTGCTGCTCATTCAATGCAGTGGCTGAAAACCATTCTGAAGACGAAGCTAAGTCTCGAGCAGAGATAGTGCTTTCTTATCCAATATTTGACTTGGAGAATATTCTTGCTAAAAAAGCCTGTTATTTTTGCAGCTTCCACGAGAAGATCAGATTTGCTTCGAACAAAGTTTCTCAGGTACGCTGTATTGCCTTTAAACAGCCAACCTGGGAAATCAAAATTTCCACAGCTTTTCCACTAAGAGTTGCAAAAATCTCCAGTGAGGGGTTTAATTTGTGCTGGTAGTAAGTATCCCATTAACTGAAGAAATTACCTCCCCGAAAACAGCTTCCCAGTGGTTCTGTGGAAATTTCTTGGAATCCAAAATGCAGCTAACAGCCTTCCAGATCACTCCATTGTAACGTTCGTTTTGCCCGTTATCTTTAAAGTAGTTCAGCGATGTACGGATTTGGGCAAATCCTCTTTCTGAGCAGAAAACATTGAACTTCAGCGTCTCTGGTTGTCCTCCACGATCTGATTTGATAAACCCTGGATTGCCAAATTTATAAAAATAAATTCGAGTGGCATCTAAAAATAGTCTTTGCTGTAATATATTTAATGGGGAAGGCAAAGGGAAACCGACTGAATTCATCTATAAAGGTGAGCAAATTGACGCTACCTGATATGAGGGACGGAATCCTGGGACCAACTAGATCAAAGGATATACTGTCAAACGGTTTCAAGGCCTTAATAATGTGACCAGACTGGCTCGGCTTGTAAAATTTGGGTTTTATGTACCTACAGGTGTCGCATGTGGCAATAACTTATTTAACTTTCTCATGAGTGTGCGGTAAGTTCTTAGAAATGATGTAGTGCCAAAATCTAGTCACTCCAGGATGTGCTAATCTATCGAGCAGAGAACATGACGAAAATTTGCTCCGTCCTAACGTGAGAAATCCTGGAGAGACCGTCAAGTCCTATATATTTGCTTTCAGGTCTATATTCGATACTATAAAGATATTCAGCAATTTTGATTCGCCGGTGGAGGAGCTTCTCGTCCTGTTTTTTTTGTCGCAAAATTATAAATGCAATGTTCTTTTGACCGGTCCTCACAGTAACCGGAAACGTACTTATTAAAGTGGAAAACTTTGTGAAAGATTCAATGATGCCTAAGGCTCCTTTTTCCGCAGCGGACTGATTCCGCTCACACTGCAATAACGTGCGCAAAAATGCGGTATTTGTCTTCTATTTGTGATAATGATGAACCAATAGCGTACCCAGAGGCGTCGGTTTCAAGAAGCAAATGACCAGCAGCTGCACGAAGCAAGGTTAAACAAGCATCAGCAATCTGCGACTCGATGTCGTTAATACGAGAAATGACAGTAGAACTCAACACAAAAATTCTTTGCGTTTAATCTTCTAAGAATGGCTGAACTCTGCTTGAATATTGTGGGACCCATTTTGAATTAAACGCGGAAAATCCAATTAGACGTCGCAACGCTTTCGAATTGCCTGGAACCGGATACTCCTTCAGAACCCTCAGTCTCTCTGGGTCCGTTCGCTGAAAACCTGCTGAGACAATGTGGCCTAGATTAGAAAATTTTTTAAGACAGAGTTGACATTTTTCCAAACTAAAGATGATTCATCCTTTTCGCAAATCATTCAAGCTAAGGTCAAGTCTTCTCTAGCTTGTTTCGGTCAGCGATATCGTCTAAATTTTTCTAAAACGAAGGTACCGCGTTAGTTACCCCAAAAGGAGGACAATTAAATTCGTACGTAAAATTTTCCCCCAACTTCAAAACGTGTAAACTGCTTATCTTTTTCTTTCAATTGTATCTGATGATAAACGCTCTTTAAGTCAATCTTCGGGAGAAAAATGATTCTCAGAAGCGTTGTTCAGCAGTTCTTCCATATTCGGAAACGGGTACTCATGAAGAACTGTAAATAAATTAACTGTGATGGAGTATTCGATTAACATGCGTTGTTTCTGGTCTTTTACAAAAAACGCATGAGATCGCCATTGAGTAGTTGCGCAATGATCTTTTCCCTTCTTTAGCAGATCCAAAATTTCATTAAGCATAAACTCAAACTCTTCTTTGTTTGAGTGTCTGGATTTCGTTGTAACGAGCTTAGTTTTGTAACCTTCGTCGGAAAATATCTTCCGTAGGTCAATAACCATTGGTTTAAACTCGCTACTTTCAGCGATAGCAGCCAAGTTATAAACGTTCAACTGAGTCGTCTTTACAAATTAAGGTAAGACTGTTTCATGTTGTGAGAATACATGCAAGGCCAACTATTGCCCTACAAGTTAAGTTACCATCTGCAGAGAAGGAAACAGTATAACAAAAGTTTTTTAATTGCAATTCTAAGAACTGGAAATTTTTCTCCGTTCGCGAGACGAGAGTTTGACTTCGTTGATAAGAATAGTAATTGCAACTGTTCACACACATTAGCCGCTATAAACGAATGAGTTGAGCAATAATCGCTCTAACAGGAAGAGAGCAGCCTTCGCAAATGAAAAAATTTTCGTAGATTCCATGGGAAGACCTTCTCACTTCGTTCATTGTCTTCACACGGCATTGTTGTTGTTGTTGGGGATTTTCAGGTTGTCCTGAGGGAATTTCTCACTGTTGGTGGATTAGAATCTTGATCACTGATGTCGGAACAGCTGGCAATCACATGCCAGTTACCAGGAACACACGTTTCGCTCTGAGAAGTTGTTTCGACTGTTTTTCATAAGCGTTAAAATTCGGGTTTTTACACCAATCAGACCTAACAAATTCACTTCATTTCCGATAAAATTGACAATCCGGCTCGTTCGGTGGAAGAAGTTCTTTTTGAGGTTGAAGAATAGATTTTTTTCTCTTGTCTGCGTGACGCTGAACTGGAATGGTACTTAAACAGAACTTCTGTTCCAGTAAACTCAAAAAGAAAAGTAGGCTGCTCAGTTGCAGATACATAGAGAGAGGCAGTAGGTTTACTCGAAACAGAAGCTTTTCGAAGTTAAGTTTGAAGTTGCACGTCAAAATCGGCAGCAGCAGCGATTTGTAGATACATATCTTGACATTCTTGTTCACTTTGTTCGACAGATTTCGTCTCAAATACAAAAGTACGTTTTTGGTGTTTTTATTCATATTTCCAAATGCTCAGACTATGTTAGTGAAGTATTGACAACTAAACCAAGGTTTGTTACCAAATTCGATGACCCTAGAGGGCCTCCGGCAAGTCGGAAACTGGGTATACGTCCATTATTGACTAATTGAGATTACTTATTTGGGGCCAACTACATCTTGTTTTCTTCCACCCGTCGTGCAACGTGTTCCAGGCCAGATTGAGTCTCTGTCGCAAGGCTTCGTGTGCCAAGACTTTGAAGTCATTCGTAAACGGAAAAGGATCGTCAAATTTGGCGACAACTGGAAGATCATTCACCAAAATGCAGAACAGTAGCGGCACCAAAAGAGAACCTTGGGGAACACCACTGGTTATGTCCAATGTCTTAGATGAGACATTGTCTGCTCTCACTAACTGCTTGCGTCCATTAAGGCAGTTCGCTAGCACTTCTAACAGACAACCTCCGACTCCAATTTCAGCTATTTTCTTCATCAGCTCAAAATGAGGAACCTCATCGAAGGCTTCTCAGAAACGGGCGTAGAGAGCCGTATTTTGCTCATTTAAGTTATCATCTAATGCTTGATAGATTTTCTGTAGAAAACCAACCATGTTAGTTGCGACAGATCTCTCTTTCACAAAATTTTGATGACAAACTGACAAGTGCTTACGAAAACGATTCATTAAGGGCTCTCACAAGCATTTCTCGAACAACTTGTTACCTATGTTCAGTAGCAACACAGGTCTGTAAATGCTGATTTGGCTCTTATGTTCTTTCGTGAAGATTGGAGAAATTGAAGCATCTTTCCACTGGTTTGGTATCTTTTGTGGCCTCTTGATGTGCTTGAAAAGTTTTTGGAGAATTTCGCTGTCTGCTTGAAAAAGATTGATGACAAACCATCTGGCCCACGAGTATTGGTAATATCAAGTGAGATAAGGTCTGTAAATTTTTACTGCGTGAAACGGAGAAATTTTTTCAAGACCAGGTTCTCGCACCTTATTTCCGCAAAGTTGATCTCTTTTTTGGAGAAAAGACCGAATGAAAAAATTAATCAAAAAGATCGGTTTTATATTGGTTATCCCTGCATTTTTTTAACCCAAATGATTTCATTAGGTAAGGTTGAAGATTTGTTCAAACAATGCAAGTGTTTGAAGACAGCATCGGTGTTTCTGGTGCTCATCAGCGCTTCCTGATACGCCTTTAAATCCTTTTCACATTTTTCTGGGAAACTATTTTCTAACTGTGTCAACTCAGCTTCCTATAACTAATCAGTTTCGGTGCCAGGATGTCCATTTGCGTTTTCAACCGTTTCAAGAAGTTCAAAAATGATGATGTTATCCTGGGACACAACGTTTGCCATGTCTGGAACTGAGCGGGACATCCTCAACAATTATTTCATACACATAGTCGTAGAAATGATGGCATATGTTGCTTATGTTCGTGAAACAGACGGGTTAAAGCTCCTTTGACTCATAGGGTTTCGCACCGCTGCGTAGTTCACAGACCCCAAACTCTTAAAGTTTTGTAGGAGGGGTTTTAATACCTCAAAAGAACGTTCGACAGACAATTTGATTGATACATGATCAGAACGATCATAAAAATTGCTAAAACTTTAATCCATTTCAGCAGAGAGGACAATATTTTGGCGAACAGCGACATACAATGTGCTGCGCGAGCATGTCGGTAACTTTATTTCTTGCTGAAATATATTGGAATCCAGTAGATCAACGATTCGACTTTCTTCCTCACTGTTGCTCAACATAGTATGCCAGTTTGTTGACAGAAAATTGAGGCCTCCGCATAAGATACAATAGTCCCTTTTTGGGTATAGCAACCAATATCCTACCAACGTCATTGAAGTCCGATACGTACTGCCCTTGTGTGGATTGTAGAAACTACATACGAAGATAAATTTGTTGTTCATCGTAATTTGATAGAAAACACAGCTTCCTGGAAATCCTGCAATTATTCGGGTGGGACGAAAGACTTTTTAACAACTAAAAGAGAGCCAAAGTGAGCCGAACTTTCGCTAGTGTGCCGGTGAGATCTGTAGACGTCATATTCTTCCATTAGAAGTTCTAAGTCGCTGAACGTTCTAAGATTTTATCGCTGAACAGCGGTTCACAAACATATGCAATGGCATCGTCTCCAGCTGTTAACGCATTGAAAAAATAGAAACTTTCATAAATTATTATGCTTCTTGCAATAATTTGCAAAATGTTTCGGAAAATAGTAATGCTAAATGCTGATTGGGTTCAGCATTCTTGCGTGGCAACTCAACTTTCACACCGTCGTTGAAAAGCGCGAGATTTCAGATTTTCAGCTTATCTTTTTGTAATCCCTTGTCAATCAATTCCCGCCGTTTCTTCAGGCACATGTTCTCTTTATGTGAGTCGTATTTTGACAGAGCGGGCAACAAAAAGGCATTCTGCTGCGTCAGCATTTTTTGTTTTTTTGGCAGCTCTGGCTAGCACGAGGCGAACTTCATATTCGTTAGCCATTGTCACCAACAAAATTTTTGGTTTGCAACGATCTTAATCAAATTTTCCGAGTCGTCGCAATTGCGCAATTTGCGGGTTCAATACAAAAGATTTCAAGAACTCTTACAACTTCTCGTTGTTTTCAAAAAATTTTCATTTCATGGTTTCCCTCGATCCTCAGGAATCCCATGCACTCTAAAGTTTGATTGATAGCTGCGATCAATAGTCTTGCTTGACTTTCCCTTGCCTCATCTCATTTGATGATGCTGTGTCGGGTTCGGAAGCAATATCTGCTTAGCTTTTTTTCAATTTTTTGCAGTGCCTGGTTTACAGAGACCTGAATTCGGTCTTCAATTACTCGAGTCAGTTTTTGCTTAATCTTCTCCAACTTATTGTCAAGGTTGATGCTCTGAACTGATTCCTCTTCTTTCTTTGCCATTGCAGACCCTAGTAGTTTCTACCGTTTGCCGATCTCTACACACTTATTGCACAGAAAAAACACGTTTGTCTCAAGCTCTTTTATGCCATTTATTGCTACACTGGACAAACCAGTACAGATTGGTTCCAAATGCAATTCACAAATGTAACTCACAAAAAGATACGTTGGATTGTTGTCGTTGATTTTCTTCGTACACGTACAAAACGAGCCCAACAATCTTTCAATAAGTGGGTGCACCTATATCAAGTAGATAAAAAGTCACCAGTGCACTATCACAAGTTGAGAAAAATTAATCAGCGGTCAAGACTCTATTCAGCAGCTGTAGAAGCCTCTGCTTGGTTTTTCAATGCCTTTCACCTTCTTCTAGAAACACTGTTTTTCTGTTGCGTCAAAGAAAGCAAATTAGCTAAGTTTTTGTTTACAATGGCTAAAATTTTGAGTTCCAAAGAAGATTCCTGATGGACAACACGAAATTGCTGAACCAGCTTAATGTCCTTGATCTTCCTGTTTGATAGCGAGTTGCTGATGACGTGGATAGTTACAACGCCTGATTTCTTCAGCACTTCAAATATGTCCTACACTCCCTAACTTTGACAAAACAAAATGTTCAATCTACAACTTAGACCTTTAAGGATTCCGATCAGCTTCGAAGATGACAACGACTTGAAGTTTTTGCTTTGATGAGGGGTGATTGAAATGTTCACATTTTCGTGCCACAACAACATCTCGCGTTTTTCTCGACAACTTCGCTTCAGATGGTACTGTACTGTCTTCGCCTTGTTGACTGCTTGAGGGTTTACACTAAGTCCACGAATTGCAAGGATGTTTCGGCAACACCTTCGTCTGCTTTAGTAAGGTAGCGACCGAATGGCTCGATTCAAAGAACTTGCAGCAATAATTTTCATAATCAGGGGCCACAACTTCCGCCCCAATATAAAAATTTAGTCTGAAACTACTTACGATCGGAGCAGTAACTTCAAATATTTGTTTACTCAAGTCATATTGAAGTTTTCATATGGAGAAACGTTGGCAATCAGAAATCTTTTTCTAATTAACTACTTTTACAGAAGCTACCCGTTCGTCGTCATTGGAAGCGACAGTTGCAACAGTTGACATAAAAGCTGCTCCCCACGCCCTTGTTTGCTGCGTTTCAGGCACGTATTTCGTGGCTGCAATTTTATTACGTGGATGTTCCTCCAGACCACAAAACTCGCATTTACGATTTGAAGCCTTATAAGGTTGAGCTGTTCTTTTATTGACAGCAGCGATAATCCGACGGGTGCACTAGATTTAGATGGCGGAGTTTCTGAGCTGGCACTGAATGAGCGGGAGAAATTGGCAGATACTTCGATTGCAATAGCGAGTGAAATGCAATTCTCAAGCGAAGCTTCCGAGTCCGCCAATTCCAAAAGTCAGAAACGTATTGCATCAGATTAAATACCAGATGCTAAACAATCGCGAAAGAGTAGGTCCTTGTGTTGCTGCACGATGAGGTCTGTACTTTCACAGTGCTCAACAGGAATCCGTAGTCGCCGCAAAATTGTCGTTATGCACTCACCATCTCGCTGCTTGCACGAAAAAAACTTGACATCTGGCGTAAGTAATTCTCGAAGGCTTCTTAAACTGAGCATCCAGAAAACCTATTTTTGTCGTCGAAAGTAGTTGCTCCCGGGAGAATTGTAGAGAGTCCCGCCACTCCGTGTGATCTGAGAAATGTCAACTTTCGTTATTCCACGGATTGTTAGGCCATCAACAAAGTCTCACTTCCACCAAGACCATTGCTCTTAGTTTGACTCCGCCCGATCAGGAGGCCCTTTTCATGCCATAATGGGGGCTGTTTTTTTCTTGGGGGCTATAATGGGGAAGACCCAATTTTTCCGGAAAATTTTTTGCCAGTGTACTTAATGACTCCGCGCCAGCTTTTCCAAAAAAAGTCATTCATTTTCTCTGTATTTATTTTGTTTCTCTCTATCGAATTGATCGTCTGTGTAAATGTTGAGTTCATGGGTCGCCGCCGGAATAACAAGAATTGAAAAGATGTGAATTGAAGAATAATAATATTGAATTGAACGTCAGATCCACCGACAAATATGTACAATTTTTATTATTTAGTGTTGTTGAAAAGTTCCATTGGTGAGTTTATAAAGCTTTTAAAGTGATGAGAGTTTTAAAAATGAAGACCAATGTATATGATCAACTGATATTGTTTTTTGAAGACACTTAAGTACCCCCTCCCAACCCTGTAACAGCCTTCCATTGTGATGTGCCGAATTAAGAAGATTTCATTAACAATCAGACCACACTGACAAATTGTGAAAATTGTTTACAAATAATAAAAAAAACTAATTTAATCGTTCAATAGTCCATAGAATTTTTGTAAAGCTGTCAATTTTAAAAAAAGTCTACAATAAAGAATGATCGGTTGAGAAAAGCGTTCTTTCGCAAAATCTACACACATAGGTTTTCCTCCCATTGTTAACAACCTCCCATACAACACATATTATTGTGCACCCTGGGCGAGACTGGATGGTTATCTTGTAAGATCTTACAAGATTCTTACAAAAAATGTTTATCTTGTAAGATCTTGTAAGACGAATGTTTATCTTGTAAGATCTTGTAAGACGAATGTTTATCTTGTAAGATTCTTATAAGACGAATGTTTATCTTGTAAGATTCTTACAAGTTTAAAGTACTGAGAAAATACTGTTATTTGGCATCTAATAAGGGCAAAAGAGC
Source organism: Convolutriloba macropyga (assembly GCF_964194025.1). Taxonomy (NCBI): domain Eukaryota; kingdom Metazoa; phylum Xenacoelomorpha; order Acoela; family Convolutidae; genus Convolutriloba; species Convolutriloba macropyga. Next base: position 51,057,500 of record NC_134475.1, read on the forward strand.
CATTGGAGTAGGGCGGCACACATACACCAAAAGTGACGGAAACCAAAATTTTTGCTCACTGATGTTAAGGACAGTCATGAAAAGCCGTTTTGCTACGGTAATCGCATTTCAAATACCAATCTTCGTCTTTTTTGCTGTTTCAAGAAATTTTCTCATTGAAAAAGGAACAAGCAAGCCTAATTGAGTTCTATCAGGAACAAATTGAAACTATAGTAATGTCATATGCGTTACAAGAAAAGATAATTACTTTTTCGTGCACAAAAATTGCAAAGCCTTGAGGTTAGCTCCTTCAAAGCTTTGCTGTTGCCTGTAAAGTCAACAATGACACAAAACTTGCTTTTTATGGAATTTGGAAAGGCATGAAACAAGTGTTATTTGAGTCAATTTTAAAAACTAAGCATGTGATGGAAGATGATTTTATAAAAAAAGTTTTTTTAATTGAAAAAGCAACAGCAGTAGTTTTCTGATCGTTTTTCTTGTTAATCAAAATTTATTGGTCTATCGCCCGCCTCTGACTCAAAACTGCCACCCTTAGAGGCATAAGCACTAACTCTGACGGAAGTTTGGCGCTGGTTTTTGCTGATATTTTTTATCAATTGAATGTTTCTTTTTCGCATTATATTAATTATCGTTCTTAAACAATTTTTAACGATTTTCGATTATAATTTGTTTCACATACTGCATCAAAGCATCAAAAAGGCAACAACACTTTGAGAGAAGGACGGCAGACAAGCGCAAAAAGTAGCGGAACTAAAAATCATTAGTCACTGACCTTACGTACAGTCATGAAAAAGGCGTTTTGCAACTGAAATAGAATTTCAAATACCAATCTCTCCTTTTTTGCTGTTTCAAGAAATTTTCTCATTGAAATAGGAACAAGCAAGCTTAATTGTGTTCTATCAGGAACAAATTGAAACTATAGTAATGTCATATGCGTTACAAGAAAAGATAATTACTTTTTCGTGCACAAAAATTGCAAAGCCTTGAGGTTAGCTCCTTCAAAGCTTTGCTGTTGCCTGTAAAGTCAACAATGACACAAAACTTGCTTTTTATGGAATTTGGAAAGGCATGAAACAAGTGTTATTTCAGTCAATTTTAAAAACTAAGCATGTGATGGAAGATGATTTTATAAAAAAAGTTTTTTTAATTGAAAAAGCAACAGCAGTAGTTTTCTGATCGTTTTTCTTGTTAATCAAAATTTATTGGTCTATCGCCCGCCTCTGACTCAAAACTGCCACCCTTAGAGGCATACGCACTAACTCTGACGGAAGTTTGGCGCTGGTTTTTGCTGATATTTTTTATCAATTGAATGTTTCTTTTTCGCATTATATTAATTATCGTTCTTAAACAATTTTTAACGATTTTCGATTATAATTTGTTTCACATACTGCATCAAAGCATCAAAAAGGCAACAACACTTTGAGAGAAGGACGGCAGACAAGCGCAAAAAGTAGCGGAACTAAAAATCATTAGTCACTGACCTTACGTACAGTCATGAAAAAGGCGTTTTGCAACTGAAATAGAATTTCAAATACCAATCTCTCCTTTTTTGCTGTTTCAAGAAATTTTCTCGTTGAAATAGGAACAAGCAAGCTTAATTGTGTTCTATCAGGAACAAATTGAAACTATAGTAATGTCATATGCGTTACAAGAAAATATAATTACTTTTTCGTGCACAAAAATTGCAAAGCCTTGAGGTTAGCTCCTTCAAAGCTTTGCTGTTGCCTGTAAAATATACAATCACATAAAACTTGCTTTTTATAGAATTCGAAAAAGCATGAAATAAGTGTTATTTGTGCCAATTTTTTTTTAAAATGCATGTGATGGAAGATGCTTTTAAAAAACATTTTTTTTATTTGAAAAGGCAACAGCAATATGTTTTCTGATCCTTTTTCTTGTTAATCAAAACTTATTGGTCTATCACCTGCGTCTGAAAAACACTGCCGCACATAAATGCATAAGAATTAACTCTGACGGAAGTTTGCATATGGTTTTGCTGATATTTTTTATCAATTGAATGTTTCTTTTTCGCATTATAATAATTATCTTTCTTAAATACTTTTTTGCGATTTTCGACTGTATTTTGTTTCACATACTGCATCTTAGCATCAAAGAGGCAACAACACTTTGAGAGAAGGACGGCAGACAAGCGCAAAAAGTAGCGGAACTAAAAATCATTAGTCACTGACCTTACGTACAGTCATGAAAAAGGCATTTTGCAACTGAAATAGAATTTCAAATACCAATCTCTCCTTTTTTGCTGTTTCAAGAAATTTTCTCATTGAAATAGGAACAAGCAAGCTTAATTGTGTTCTATCAGGAACAAATTATAACTATAGTAATGTTATTTGCGTTGCAAGAAAAGATAATTACATTTTCGTGCACAAATTCTGCAAAGCCTTGAGGTTAGCTCCTTCAAGGCTTTGCTGTTGCCTGTAAAATATACAATCACATAAAACTTGCTTTTTATAGAATTCGAAAAAGCATGAAATAAGTGTTATTTGTGCCAATTTTTTTTTAAAATGCATGTGATGGAAGATGCTTTTAAAAAACATTTTTTTTATTTGAAAAGGCAACAGCAATATGTTTTCTGATCCTTTTTCTTGTTAATCAAAACCTATTGGTCTATCACCTGCGTCTGAAAAACACTGCCGCACATAAATGCATAAGAATTAACTCTGACGGAAGTTTGCATATGGTTTTGCTGATATTTTTTATCAATTGAATGTTTCTTTTTCGCATTATAATAATTATCTTTCTTAAATACTTTTTTGCGATTTTCGACTGTATTTTGTTTCACATACTGCATCTTAGCATCAAAGAGGCATTAACACTTTGAGAGAAGGACGGCAGACAAGCGCGAAAAGTAGCGGAGCTCAGAATCATTAGTCACTGACCTTACGTACAGTCATGAAAAAGGCGTTTTGCAACTGAAATAGAATTTCAAATACCAATCTTTGTTTTTTTTGCTGTTTCAAGAAATTTTCTCATTGAAATAGGAACAAGCAAGCTTAATTGTGTTCTATCAGGAACAAATTGAAACTATAGTAAAGTTATTTGCGTTACAAGAAAAGATAATTACATTTTCGTGCACAAATTCTGCAAAGCCTTGAGGTTAGCTCCTTCAAGGCTTTGCTGTTGCCTGTAAAATATACAATCACATAAAACTTGCTTTTCATAGAATTCGAAAAAGCATGAAATAAGTGTTATTTATTCCAATTTTTTTTTTAAAATGCATGTGATGGAAGATGCTTTTAAAAAACATTTTTTTTATCTTAAAAGGCAACAGCAATATGTTTTCTGATCCTTTTTCTTGTTAATCAAAACTTATTGGTCTATCACCTGCGTCTGAAAAACACTGCCGCACATAAAAGCATAAGAATTAACTCTGACGGAAGTTTGCATATGGTTTTGCTGATATTTTTTATCAATTGAATGTTTCTTTTTCGCATTATAATAATTATCTTTCTTAAATACTTTTTTGCGATTTTCGACTGTATTTTGTTTCACATACTGCATCTTAGCATCAAAGAGGCAACAACATTTTGCGAGTAGGACAGCAGGCAAGCGCAAAAGGTAGCGGAATTAAAAATCATTAGTCATTGACCTGACGTACAGTCATGAAAAAGCCGTTTTGCAATGGAAATAGATTTTCAAATATCAATCTCTCCTTTTTTTGCTGTTTCAAGAAATTTTCTCATTGAAATAGGAGCAAGCAAGCTTAATTGAGTTCTATCAGGAACAAATTGACACTATAGTAATGTTATATGCGTTACAAGAAAAGATAATTACAATTTCGTGCACAAAAATTCCAAAGCCTTGAGGTCAGCTCCTTCAAAGCTTTGCTGTTGCCTGTAAAATCATTAATGACATAAAACTTGCTATTAATTGAATTAGTGGTTTACTTCAAATACACGACTGTAAACGTGTCAGTTGAAGGATACATAGAGTATTCAATCTGAAAGATAATAAACCACTTTTCTGTACAAACTATTACAGACCTGGCCTTATTCTGATCCATTTTTTGGAAGCTTCTGCTAATAACTACTAACTCTTGCTCTGTTTTTCTATATTCTTCACTGCATTTCGTCTTTTGCAAACTAAATTTCGATGTAAACTAAAAGTGTGGATATAATTATGCTTTTTTAAGCATAAATTTTGTGTTTTTATTTTTTTAAAAAGTTTTTCTTCAAAAAGAACAAAAAGTTTGACGGATTGGTTATTTTCTGCATTTAAAACTGAACTAACCATAGTCACCCTTGTGTTTAAAGACTAAAAAGCTAAACTTTACTATTATTATGGTTGCTGTTAGCGATCATGTGTTGGAGATTTACAAAGACACATTAAAAAACGTCAAAAAAACGTTTTGAAGTTTTGTTCGTTGCAAAGACCTTTCTTTAAATTTCTTGATCAACTCATTACTTAAATATTCTTTTTAACTTTAAATATGATCGCTTTATGCTACGAAAAGAATAAAAAACTATTTTAACTGTGTGAATAATAGAAAATTATAATCCGATCCATAGAAACCTTTCCGTACTTTCAAGTCAACTTTTTGTGTACCTATTTTTGTTTTATTAAACAAGTCCATTAAGGAAGTTTAATTACTTGGAGCTTGTGTGTGATTAGCACCACAATTGAGCACAATATATATATTTGCCTTAATGTTCCTTTTTATATGCAAAAACTCCAGCTAAATCACAAGGTTGGTTCCTAATTTTGGAAATCATGACAAATTCTTTGACCTCTTACGTTTCGAATAATATGTTAAAACCAACATATTATAGCGCAAAATAACCGTCATTAAACGGTCTGTTGATTGGTTTATAGAGTTATAGAAATAAAGCTCATTGAACAACAAATATTTAGCAAAATATGACAGATTGGGCAGATTTTTGAGCATTTTTTGGAAATCTTCTGCTAATACCGGCTAGCTACGGTTTTGTTTTAGTACGTTCTATAGCTTATTTTTTAGCTCATTATATGTACTTTCCAAAAATATAATATGTTGATACAGTTACATGTGTTGATAAGGAGAAATTTAGCTCTGTGCTAGCCCTAACAGGGCCGAAAATTCGGAAAAAAGTATGATTTTCAAAGTTGTTTGTATTAATAACTTTTTTGTTAGCCAGTGTTATAACTTGTATTATAGCTCATTTTCTAGCATTTTTTCTCTACTTTACAACCATATGTATAACTTTTAAAACAAATTCCGTTTAAATACTTTTTTTAACCATTTTCTGGCATGTCATCAAAATCACTGAATTTCGACACTCCGACCCCAGAATCGTCAAAAAAATTTTGAAAAATTGTCTGACAAACTATATATATTTTGAAAGCTTATTATCTCCTGAGTTCAAAACAGTTTAAATTTTTCAATTTCGTCCATTGGTTGTGGAGTTATTAGCCATTGTTTTGACCCAACCTGAAAATTTCGAATTTCGGCCCTCCCGAACTTTTTGTAACGTGTCGGTACACTCACAACACCCACCTGGTCAAATTTGCATCGTCTGGTTCGGACCCCAGAATATATCTTTAAACCCGTTTTTAACCCAGTTCCTGTCGAAATTACAGGGTGCCACTTAGCTGGTTAGATTCTCCTCGATGAGAGCTTTCCAATGATATAACTTTTAGCCTGGCTTCAAAATGGGGTTTGCTCACTAATCCCGCCCATCCCCTCAACGTCTCTGGACGCATTTGCCACTTCAGCTGTGATATATCTGACCTGAACTGAGAACCTCCACTCTGCAGAGGCAGCGCGATACGCTTGCATGGAGGTGTAATGGAAGTGGTTGCGTTGTGAAGGTACCCTGTATTGAAGTAATATGAAAGTGATATTTTCGAAATTAACTGGGGTCCGATATATGAAGCATGTTAGGTGGGTGTACTGTCGTGACAGTGACAGCGGGGCTGCCAGCCAGTAACGTCTGGACAGTGTATATGTGGTAATAATGTGGTATTAATGATGTAATAGTCGTACTGATGGGCTATCGATGATGGGACCATAAATACACAATATCTGTGACTGAAAGTCAATGTGTGGCTCATTTTTCAGATAGTTGTTGATTGCCAAGTTGAATCATTGAAGTGTACCAGTCAGAACAAGGAGAATTCGCACTTGACTTCGCATAATGAGCTCCCAGTGAGTATCTTCCGTATTGCCCAGTATTCTGATATATGTGTATGGTTTATAACAGTTTTTGGGTGTTTTTACCACCTGAGCTATGTCAGGGTAGTTGCTATACATGCTGTACTACCCAGATTGAGGTCACCGACCAAAACCAAGTGATTTCAGACCGAACAGATGTATGATCAGACCGGTTTCTATTTAATGCTCAGTGGTACCCATTTTCGGGCATATTTCAGAATTTTAGCCCCCCCAGCACCGCTGGGACTGTAGTAACAGTTGTAGTAGGTCTGGTATGGTCCAGGATGAGTTGCCAGACCATAATCAACCATGATCAACCATGATCAGACCGAATTGACCCTTGCGCAGACCTCATTTTGGGTGATACCCCGTAACACCCATTTTTGGGCATATTTTTGAATTATAGCTCCCCCAGCGCTGCTGGGACAGTAGTAACAGTTGTAGTAGGTCTGGTATGGTCCAGGATGAGTTGCCAGACCATAATCAACCATGATCAACCATGATCAGACCGAATTGACCCTTGCGCAGACCTCATTTTGGGTGATACCCCGTAACACCCATTTTTGGGCATATTTTTGAATTATAGCCCCCCCAGCGCTGCTGGGACAGTAGTAACAGTTGTAGTAGGTCTGGTATGGTCCAAGATGAGTTGCCAGACCATAATCAACCATGATCAACCATGATCAGACCGATTTGACCCTTGCGCAGACCTCATTTTGGGTGATACCCCGTAACACCCATTTTTGGGCATATTTTTGAATTTTAGCCCCCCCAGCACTGCTGGGACAGTACTAACAGTTGTAGTAGGTCTGGTATGGCCCAGGATGAGGTGCCAGGCCATATCCAACCATGAGAAGTCATTATCAGACTGAATTGACTTTTGAACAGACCTCATTCTGGGTGATACCCCGTGACACCCATTTTTGGGCATATTTTTGAATTTTAGCCCCCCCAGCACTGCTGGGACAGTACTAACAGTTGTAGTAGGTCTGGTATGGCCCCGGATGAGGTGCCAGGCCATATCCAACCATGAGCAGTCATTGTCAGACTGAATTAACCCTTGAACAGACCTATTTTTAGCTGATACCCTGTTGTACCCATATTTGGGCTTATTTTTGTTTATTAGGTCCCCAGCACCACTGGAACAGTAATAGCAGTTATTGTATGTCTAGAATGGCTGAGGTTGAGGTCTCAGACTATATCCAACCATGGTAATACTGTTTTGGCCGAATTGAGACTTGATCAGACCAACTCCCACGTAGAAATGATGTAATAACCCATTTTCGGGCATATTTTTATGTTTCGATCCTTTAGCTTTGCTGGCATAGTTGTAACAGTGGTACTAGTAGTAGTAGTAACAGTTTGTGTAGCAGGACTGAAGCCGAGTAACGGGTCGTTGATACTCTGAGTCAATCACTTTGACTCAATGTTGAATTGAACCTATATATCGGAGAAATATTTGTATGAATATTTAATGTAATCTTGTTTGGAAATCATAGTCAAAGTTCTCTGCATGCTCTGGAAGGGACATGTAGAGAGAAACGCCCGTGTAAACATTGATTAAATTCGGCTTAGATGTTCTAAAATCTTTTCATTTGCTAATTTTCAATTTTTCTCAGGCCGCTAAGAGTATCCGAACCCAAAAGATCGCAGCGAATGATTGAAAAGTCAAACAAGCCTCAGCGCGAAGATTTAGATGTACCGAAGGATCTTGCCTGTATGTTTTATTTTGCGTGTGATGGAAAGTACTCAAAAGTTTTGGTTGCTGGCAAAAAGAGGTGGCCTGATGATTGGACCTTATCCGACAAGTTATCTCTGTCTGAAGGAGACTTTGTTACTCTCAAGTGCGGGCCAAAGTACAATATTGAAGCACAAGGCGAGTTCGTGCTTCAAGGGAGTGAGAAGCATGTTACGAGAGCTATTAGCAAAATCTGCGTATTGAGGGAAAGCGGTCATGACGTCAGTCAAATTGAGGCGCAAAAAATTTTTGACGAAGTTTTGAACAAGGATAAACCAATTTTGCCTGAATCTCAAGACGAGGACGACGATTTTGTCCCGGCAAGCCCGGAAACAAGGGGTAGAAAAGTACCAAGGCTGCAAAAAGATGTGGCAATTTTTGATGACGATGAAGTTCCAGACGAACCTAACATTGATTGCGAATTTTACAACGAATTTTTGGAATACACAAAGGCCAAAAAGGATGCTGGGCCTTCCTCAGCTAGAAAAACACCAGAGTCTCAAAGACCTAGTGCTCAAGAGGTAAGCATTAGTAGTATAGTCTCCACTTTTAAGTATAGTACTGTTAAATTTTGATTTTGATAACGCAAATTAATTACCTAAGAATTGAAGAGGGGGTAGCCAAAATAAACCTGGCGGGATTGTAAAAGCCTTTTTAGCGCTCTTTTAAGCTTTTGTCTGTGTTTTCTAAGGAGTACAATTGGGAGAAGTTTCATCACTTGATGGAGCGCATTGCTGCTAGACTAGACGCGAGCAATGAAGTTCTTGCACAGTATATGAGGTTCGCAAAGAAAGCGATGGACGAGATTAATAGACTTCATCAAAATTCGCAGCCGAACCTGAACACAGCTGAACCGGATGAGGAAATAGACGAGGGAGAGGTTGAAAAATACGTCTTCAGCGGAGTAAATCTACTTGCTCTAGGTGGTACGACTTACAGAGAAAAAGCTTTAAATATCGCTAATACAATGTGGACAGAAGATGAGAGAGCCAGATACTGCATCGAGCCAAAAAAGCAGCTTACAAAGCATCGAGAGAAAGCTGATAAAGAAAGAAGCGACGTATTCCGTGAGGTGATGGGAATAATAATGAAGAGCGACTTCTCGGAAGAAAGTTATCGTTCAATTCTGAGATATGTGAATCAACAAGGATTGGACATAGACAGCAAACGTCGAAGATCGCTCCAAAAAGAGAATCATCCCCCTTCTAATGAATGTGCATCTGTGAATTAGGTTACGCTCTGCAAGGGACGTAACAATGATAAGATAAACATGTAACTTAAGTTTGTAAGATTTTTATTTCGTTCACCGATTAAATGTTCCTAAGCTCTTTTGAGAGTTCGATTGACTCCGTTTATATTCGATCTGTTAATATGATCCGTTAATAAGAATTCGGCGTAGGTAGGGTTAGTATTTTGACACCGTAGCTGATTGCAGGTAGATGCTGAAAAAAAGATGCTCTAACTTTGTTTGCGAGATTTTATTCAACTATTTGTTAATGTTTGTTAATGTTAGTTAACTCTTTAGTGCTTGTTTGAATCCTGAAACTGGACGAAGCTAAGATTATCATTTTGTCAATATAGTAGATAATAGCTGCGTTTTCTGCAGTAATTTTTTGCAGTTGAAAAATTTGTAATATCCGGAAAAATTCAGACTTTTTGCTATTATTGTAGACGTTTCTCTTGTTTTATTCTTATTCGTTCTGCCGTTAGATTTAAGTTCTGTTTTGTTTATAAGCAAATTGATGCCTTATTTCTGGAACCTAATTCAATTTTGTTTTGAATTTTTGATAGAATGCGAAATGCCCAAGTAAAAACTTTGGATCTTAACTGATGGTCTTCAAAAAAAAAATTGCCTTCAGATTTGCGTTGCGCTTAATTTCGTTGAGAAATGGAGAAGATAGATGATAATCAATGTAGTTCTGCCAAATTCTCTATGAAACCTGTTGTTTTGTTAGAAGATCAAGGAAGTAGAGATGCTAACTCAGCGAACAATGAGGTAAACTTCATCGTTTGTTTAAAGGATATTCTATGATCTCAGCTAGGATCAAATGGTTTTTGGGAATATTTTCGAAATTATTTGCTCAGAAAGTTTTCTAAATGAGATTTTAATGGTTACTATGAGAGTTGAAGTAGGACTACGTCATATGACTTTGTCTTGGTTGTGGTTTCAGCATGTCTTAAAAGCTAAGAAACTGAAGTTGGACGAGAAAGGAGTTTGCATTAACGCCTTGAAAAATGTTGAGGAAGCACTGAGGCGTAGCAACAAATTGGAAGTTGAGGCGCGCAACCAAATGCTAGCGGTTTCGAAGATGCTCAGGCAAATCGTTAGTTAGCTGAATACTCTGTTTCGAGGTTTTATTATAGTAGTTGAGCGGATTAATTCCTATCTTTCTGGTTTTCAAATGCGTCAATGTTTATTTACAATATGGCATCACGCTCTCCGCTGGACTTTTGAGTGTAATGTCTGTTAGCAGTTTTACGGGAAAGCGTTTTTAGTTGACTGAGAGAAATATTTTTTGTTCAGAATACCAAGGAGGCTGAGAAGCGTCGTAAAGAAGCTAACAAACATCTTTTCTATAAAGGAAAGGACCTCCTGGCGTATGACGGTGCACGAGATGACTATGCTGGTTTTGGTCGTTACCTAAGCCGGTGCATTCTTTCGAAGGAAGAGCGCATGAAAACTTGCTGGTTTGCGCAGCGGATGACTATAAAAGGGAGAGTTAATGCCTCTATTGAGGACGAAAAATTTTTTCGGGGTAACTTTTTTAAGCTCTCTGAGTGGATGTTTTTTATGATCTAAACTTTAGTCAACTTAAGCATATCTCGAGCACTATTATAGAGAGAAGTTTTTCTTGAAAAACGCTGTACAGAACAGTGACTGCGCTTAGTTGTAGTTTGAAATCTTGAGATTGTTTCAATGTGTTAGTAGTTTATTCGTATAATCAACTATTAGTTGTTTAGATGCTGTCAAAATGTTCTGCGGTGACAACTTGTATGCTCTCCGTCGGGTTAAGGATGCGGCAAATGCATTGGGAGTCAGAGAACGTGCTTCATTGAGTTCTGGTGTATCTGACAATAACTAGAAACATAATTATTCTACTGGTGTTCATGTTTTGTGTATAGTTGATTTCATGCAATTGCGTTTTTGTCAGCGCTCTGAAAAGGACGCTGGCAGTTTTTGAAAAGTTTTTGATATTGTAACTAGTTTTACGTGAACTTCTGCATCTGTGAAACATTGTTTCCGTTACATTTAAATACTTATGAAGACGCAAATTATGTGAGCCTTTGTTTTTGTGCACAATAATTCATTGTAGTTTTGCTCTAGAAAATTGTTGAGATAAGACAGGCTTCAGATCAATTTCAGTTGAAAACTTACTGCGAATTTGTCGAAAGGCGTTCTGATTTTTAAACATTTTTCCAGACAAGAATGACTCAGAGCAACGCGAAATTCTATTCATCTGCAGCAAAAAGTTTTGTTCAGTCGGGTGTGAAATGGAAACAGCTAGCCAAAATTGACTCTGAATTGACAAAAAAGTGGGTAGATGGGACCAATTTCTCTTCTCACAAAATAGTGGTTTCTGAGGAGAGAGACGAAAGAAGCGATGATGAGGTTTTTTTGCATGGTTTTCTTGATGGAGAATATGGTAAGAGTAAGCTATCGGTGGACTACAAAACTGTAAGTTATTTACCATCAGGCAATTTTCAACAAATTGGATTGTTTGCGAAGCAAAATGTAGAGAAGGGTGAAACTATTAACGGCATAATTGGTTTTCTTGCTGAAATAACTGATAATGAAATTGTTCCCGGTTTTAACGATGTGTCAATTCTCTATAGCGAGTTAAAAAATGTGCAATGGGTAATGTTAGGACCAATATCGTTTGTGAACGCATCTTGTAAGTCAAACATTGAATATAGGCAAAAAGGACGACTGGTATATTGTGTGGCGTTAAGAAATATTAAAGTAGGAGAGGAACTAACAGTGTTTTATTACAGGCATTTCTTCGGAAATTTCAATGTTGACTGCTTATGCCCATATAAAACACGGCACGGTGACCCCTGCCCTGCTGACCCAGAGCCATTAAAAAAGCGAAGGAAGCAGGAGCATAATTTAAGCAACTTTTCTACTCCGCAAGGTAACGGAGAAGCTTTCTTGTCGTCTCGGACTCCGGTAAGAAAAATTTTTCTCGAAAAGTTGCCGCCGCGTCGTGCTCTCTACGGAACGCCTGCTGACAATGATGAAGATGATACAGACCTGCTTCTCTCCTACGAATCGGTTTTTGGCGATATCGAATCAAATCGTAGCCCGCAGCGGGAAAACGTTATGCACAGTTTAGATAGGTTTGATGCAGATTTTGAGGCGAGCACTGAAAATTTAGGCTCCGAGGAAAACGAAGTTGTTGATTCTACTCCTCTAAGGCTCGATGTTTTCGAGGATGACGCGGATAATCGGTTCGAACGCAATGATGATATTATTAGGAATTCTCTATTTCAGGACAACGAAACAACGCTGTTTGCTGGATCGCATTTCTAAACAGAGTCTTTCATGCGTGAATTTGATTGCATTTCTGACCAGCATAAACTTTCAAAAGTTGCGCGTTCTGATTTTTTAAAACTAGTTGCAAAAGTTTTACCTGTTCCCAATAATCTATTTGAAAAACTATCAATTTTTCACCTGCCGACCGTCAGTAAAACAGATTTTGAAAATGCAAGCTTTTGTTGTGTAGACATTAAAACTCAAATTGAAAAAATCCTTTTGAAAAATGCAAAGTTTGTGTCGGCTTCCTGGAGCAGTGATTGCTCATGGGAAACAAATTGGGATTGTTTTTTTCCACAGGAAGTTCAGTTAGTTCTAAATATCGACGGTGCGCCTGTTTTCAAGTCATCTAAGTTCTCTGTGTGGCCAATTTGGGTTCAAGTTTTTAATCTACCACCTAAATTGAGAGGTGCTTTTTCTAATCTGGCCCTTTTAGGACTCTGGCATGGAAAATCAAAGCCGGATTTTGCAAAACTTTTGCCGCTAATGGTTTTTGAAATAGAGTCTCTAACTGAATCAAAATTAAATGTTGAAAATCTAGGAACGCTGAGATTTCGTGTCCGTTCTTTTGTTGCTGACATGCCTGCAACTGCATGTATACTGTGCATGGTTCAATTTAATGGATACTCTTCCTGCCCGCACTGTTATATAAAGGGTTTTTCAAAAAATCGGAGAATGCTTTTCCCTGTTAGAAAATGTTTCAAGTTGCGTGAAGCGAAGGATTTTCAAGCTTGTGGCTACATTGCAGAAGTTTCTAAAACCGTAGCGTCTGGTGTGAAATCGCTGACACCATTGCATAAAGTTATGACCTTACCATGGTATTGCCCTATTGATCCAATGCATCAGATTTTTTTAGGTACCGGAAAAGTGCTCTCAAAATTAATTGTTTCTCAAGCTAAAGGTGTTTTGTTTGAAACCGCCGAGGCGCAGATAAAGCTAATCAAAATTCCTTTTGATGTAAAACACAGAGTAAAATCGTTAACCGAAATAACTTTCTGGAAGGCATTTGACTTCAAAATATTTTTTTTCCACGTCGGACCTCTCATATTTAGAAACTTGAAAATTTCAAAATTGCTCTATAAAAGTTTTTGCACGCTGTCGGTGGCTATTAGGCTGTTAAGTGATAAAAAAGTCTTAGATGCTAATATCATGGAAGCTGAAAATTTGATAGATCTTTTCTTCGAAAGTTTTGTTGATCTCTATGGCATTGATTCGCAATCGTTCAATTTTCATACAATGAGGCATATTTGCGAACAGGTCAGACGCATCGGACCCCTGTGGCTTTTTACTGCGTTTTGCTTTGAGTCGGCTAATCATGGTTTACTTAGTGCAGTGCAAGGTACCATAAAAAGACCTGAATCAATTGTGCATCAATTCATAAAACATCGAGCATCTTTCGCGAATGCCCAGGAGTCAACTCATGTGAACTATCTGAAAGGACTAACAGTTGTCGATGATGTAGTAAGAGATTTTTGTAAAGAGAGTGGAGTTGATTTCTTCTTTTCTCGCTTTATAAGTCCGTTTGGTCAATGTTTTGCTTCCATGTCTTACACTAGAATTGGCAGTAATCTCGGCGACTGTCTGTTTCAGCTGGGCGATAAACGTTTTTTCCGAGTGGAAACATATTTTTCCTCTAGTGAAAGCACTTATGCTGTAGGTAAGGCCGCCAAAAATGTGCAAAAACTTGATCTTCTTGAAAATGAAATTACATATGATTTTTTCTATGAACTTTTTGGACTGGAAGAACTCGAAATCATTTCAACTGACAATATTATCAGTAAAACTGTTGTCTTAGTGCAGGGAAGCACTCTGTTAGTGAGTGTTATGAGGGAAGGTTTTGAACATAATTAAATCCTTTTTTTTGCCGTTTTTTGTTTTTTGTTTTTTTTTGTTTTTTCGTTTTTTTCCTTAGCTGCGCTGAAAGGGCCAGCTAGTTCTTGGGCTTTAAATTTTTTATTAATTTTCATCATCTGTTTTAGAAATTCCTTCGTCATTGTGGGTGACAGCAACCTCGTCCGCTTAGGGGAACAAATTGAAGAGGACATCATGCTCCGCAGTTTCAATGTGAAAACATTTTGCAAGCCTGGAATGCGGGCAAAACATCTAGATGCCAACGATCTCCTTTACTGTAGCAAATTTTCACACTGCCTGATAATGTTAGGGAATAATGATGTCAGTCAGCATCCAACGAAAGCCTGGATCAAACCCGAATCTCCCATTAAAACTGCAGCTCGGATAGCTGGCTTTGCTCTTAGATTAAAAAGTAAAAACGTTAGAGTGAAAGTTATTGGCCTCCTCTCGCGACCTGATGTAAACTATAACTTAGTAAAGGAAACTAATTATTTCCTGATGCTTATCTTGGGAGTGGATTATGTAGGTCCTAGAAAAATTCACTCCAGTCATTTCATTCGCCCAGGATTTCCCCGAGACTTAGCGCATCTTAATTATCATGGCAAAAAGCGGGTTCTGTCTCTGTTCCTGCGTATTATCCGAAGTAGATATGAGTAATCTTACCATTAACTTTATCTCAAACTTCATCTATTGGTATTTATATTAATAAAAACAATACATATTTACCGAATGCTTTACTGATAACTTGTTTTCCCTTATCTATTCGAGATTGTTCAATGTTAATGTTTCTGTAGCATGTTTATTCTATTAATAATTTCAAAAAACCAAAAAAAAAAAATAAAAAAAACAAGCAAAATCATTGCAAAATCAAAAAAATAGTTATAGATTATTGTTGTTAATATTTGTTTTTGGTTAATTGTTTCTTGGTATTTAATCGGAAAATAGTTGAAAGTTTGACGTTATGTTGTTCAAATTTCTGTTCTGTCAACTATTTGTTTGTTGGTATCTATTCGAGATTGTTCGATGTTAATATTACTGCATCATGGTTATTCTATTAGTATTTACAAAAAAAATTCAAAAAAAAAATTGAAAAACCTTTAAAAAAGAAAAAGGCGAAAACAAAATTAGCTGTTATAGAATAGCCGTGTTCATATTTGTTTTTGATTACTTGTTTCTTTGTATTTATTCGGGAGTTAATAAAAGTTTGACGTTATTTTGTTCAATTTACCGTTCAGGTTGATAATTCATGCTTAATAATTTATGATAATTTGTTTTTTGATTACTTGTTTATTGGCTTCTATTCGAGATTGTTCGATGTTAATGTTCCTGCCTCATAGTTATGCTAAAAATTGTTGCAAAAAACAAGAATTAAAAACCGCAAAACCATAAAATAAAACGAGAAAAGAAAAAAATTATCTTTAATAGTGGCAGATTTGTTTGAAAAATGAAACATGGTTGACAGTATTAAGCACTTATCTTCAAAAAGCTGCGCTGTAAGGGCCAGCCGAAAGTTATATGAAAATCGAAAAAATTTTCCTGAACTCCGAAACGACTTTTCCTTCAATCTGGTCTGGACTTCAATTCGGAATGTGAAGATGGAAACTAAAGGAGTTGACAGTTGGTGATAACGAGCGACAGGCAAGTTGTCCGCCGACGCTTTTCGGGCACGTCGTGCCCTGTTTTGGACACACCGTGTCCTTTTTTTTCTTTTTTTGCTTTTCTTTTTTGGTGCGCTTTGTTTTCTTCTGGGGTGGATTTCAAGGGGGAACATAGCGTCCAGGATTTTGCTTATGCACAATTAAGATTCAAGGTGTTGGTTCCTGTTTGGCCACTTGAGCCTAAGGATTTGCTTTTGGGTGTTTTGACGGTTTCACCCCTCCCTTTAGCGTGCGCTTTTTTGTTGTTTTCTCCGTGTCGTGCCTTTTTCCGTTTTTTGGCGTGCGCTGCGTTCTTTTTTCTTTGAGGATAGAGGGTACTAATGATGCCTTCGGAGGCAATGTGAGTTTTCTGCCTGTGCTTTTTGGGCACATCGTGCCCTGTTTTTGGGACACACCGTGTTCCTTCTTCTTTTTTTGCTCCTCTCGTTTTTCGTTTTTTTCTGGTGTGCTTTTCCTTTTTTTTGGTGGGTTCGATGGGGCACATATAGTGTCCCTTACTTTGCGCTGCTTGCTTTCTTTTTTGTTTACTGGTAAATTGCTTTGCCCAGTTTGTGCTTATGCACAATTAAGATTCAAGGTGTTGGTTCCTGTTTGGCCACTTGAGCCTAAGGACTTGCTTTTGGGTGTTTTGACGGTTTCACCCCTCCCTTTGGCGTGCGCTTTTTTGTTGTTTTCTCCGTGTCGTGCTTTTTTTC
>NC_134475.1:51074323-51153573 GCF_964194025.1 Convolutriloba macropyga
GACTAATAAGTTGATTCAATAAATTGATTCAATAAATTAATAATATTTTCTACAAATTTGTAGATTCAAGTATTGCAATCTTTAATATTTTTTTTTCAAGTCTAGGTCTTAAGTATAGGATTCTAGGATTTAAGACGAACGGATACCGTATAAATAAGACGAACAGTTATCTTGTAAGATTCTTTTAAGACGAACGGTTATCTTGTAAGATTCTTTTAAGACGAACGGTTATCTTGTAAGATTCTTTTAAGACGAATGGTTATCTTATAAGATCTTGTAAGGCGAATGGCTATCTTGTAAGATTCTTGTAAGACGAATGTTTATCTTGTAAGATTCTGTCAGACGAATGTTTATCTTGTAAGATTCTGTCAGAAAATCTTGTAAGACGATGCATCCTCTTATAAGATTCTGTCAGAATCTTGTAAGATCTTACAAGATAACCATTCGGAGTTGTCCCGGGCAGGCAATTGGCATAGAATTTGGCAACTATTCTCCTGAGTTTTTTCGGGCAGTCATTTAATCAGTGTAAATCTTGAAACATCAACTCATTTAACATCGTTGTGCTTGAGGTAAACTTGCTCACTCCGCACCAACTTTTCCAAAAACCTCTTATTTTTCGAAGCTATTATATTTCGATTTCAAAAGTTCATCAAAGTACGTCTCTTTGTCCGTAGGTTGAGCCTGGAAAAACAATTGAATTGAGAAGTTGTTGGGCTGAGTTGAAGTTGACTTTTTGCAGATTTAGTTTTTGGTTTATTGAGGCTACTAACTCAAACTTTATGCATTGGATGTGCAGAATTAAAGTTGGTTTCCGCATCTATTGATCTGTTTTGGTCTTTTATTTTGCTATAATTCAAATTTTCGTATTACGACTCGATTGATTAGTCGAGCCATGTTTTGGAAAAAGAAAGTTGAAATTTATTTTTGAAGCAATTATCCATACTAATATTATAGTCAATTTAAGTTTCCAGCTGTATTCAATGCGATCGTGTGGTAATCATGAGATTGCATAATTTACCTTCAGTATTATAGACATTTTGCTGCTTGTGGTTGAGATGGCAATTTATGCGAAGGATAATGCGGATAGTCGGACTGCTCAAACTACACAACGGAGTAATCGAACAGATGCAGTCCAGGCAAAAGAGGGCAATCTTCTCAGTAGTACGTTTTTAAGCATAGTTTTTTACAGTTATTGTATCCCCGACAGAACTATAGCCTCTATAATGGGATATTTTCTCTGCATTGTGTGGGGGTGTGGGTTGTACGTTACATTATTCAGCTAGGATACGCTATAATGGAAAAACCTCATTTTGTCCACTGTCCTCCGCCATTTCACATTAAAAATGCATTTATTACATAAACCCTGTAATGTCTGTAAATTAACGATGGGTTTCAAACAGGTTTGCTCTCTGTTTTTTGGCCTAAAATGGAATCAACCAAAATCTTTTTTAAATCTGAATTTCAATTATGGTAAAATTTTGAAATTGCGTAGAATATATGGTCGTATCGAAGAAAGGAGAGGGCACTTTCTCAGAAGTCCTCGAGTGTCGTAATAGGACGTCCGATGAATCAGTTGCTGTCAAAAAGCTAAAGCAGAGATACGACAGGTTTGTTAAGCTCGATTTCGTTGTTCTTTTCCAATAAACAAGAGAAGTGAAGGAAGTTTTTGTATTTCAGCATTTATCAATGCAACAAAATCAGAGAAGTTCAGGCAATGAGAAAGCTTTCCTCTCACGCCAATATTGTCAAGCTGAAAGAAATGATCTTGTTAGTTTTTATCGATATTCCTTCAATTATTGAATTGGTTTCATCATTTACTGAACTGAATCTTTTCTTTCAGTGAGCCAACTTCTTGTACACTCTACCTAGTCATGGAGCTGATGGATATGAATTTGTACGAATTAATAAGAGGTAATTTGTTTAATTCAATATCATTATAAATTACAAAACTTTCAATAAATGGCACTACTCTGAATTGTTTGATTTGCCGTCTTTTTTCCAGCAAAATTTAAGCTGAAAGCAGACTTGAATCAAACCTGTGTTCTAATGAAAACTTAAAGATTTTACTACTATATCTTTGACAAATGCAAAAGCGAGAATCCACAGAGAAGAATGACATTTCTTTGAGGAAGAAATTGAGAAGTCTTCGAGCTAATGAGTTCTATTTTCAGCTATCTTGAAAGATAATAAAAAGACCGGTAAGCTTGGTGTTAGTGTTAAAGTTAATTGATGTTTGGATCTTTTCTGTTATTTGCTTTTCCTCCAGTCATATTTAGCACTGCACCTCAAAAATCAGTCTTATTTCTCTGGAGTTGCTACAAGCCACCTTTTCTGTGCTCTGGAACAATTTCTTAGGCATTAATGAACAGATCCCAATGTATAGCATTTCAGCTTAATGTCCTTAGCAAATTATTGATACAAATTATCTGTAGTCTTCACGGATCTCTTTTTTTCCCGACTGGATAAATTACTTCTGGCATGTTTTTCTGTGCATTTTACCCAATGTACTCATTTAGTAATCGTTTTGTTTTAATCTAGACGATTCAGTTTGCCTCTGTTTAGGTAAACGACACTACTTACCTGAAAGTCGTGTTCGATTCTACATGTTGCAATTGGTTGATGCAGTTCGACATATGCATAAGTATGACCAAGTGCCTTTTTAATGATTTTGCGTTTGATTTTAGTAGAACAGATAGAAACGATTATTCGATTTCAGGCATGGAATTTTTCATCGAGATGTTAAACCCGAAAATATATTAGTAAAAGGAGACCTTTTAAAGTTAGCAGATTTCGGATCCTGTAGATCACGAGAGTCAAAACAACCTTTTACAGAATACATTTCAACGAGATGGTAAGCTTCTGTTATTTGTTTTTTCCTAAAGAAATACTTTAATGCAATGTCAGATTAATAACACACAAAGGATCGTTTAGGTACCGTTGCTCCCGAGTGCTTATTAACCGATGGATACTATGATTACAAAATGGACGTTTGGTCTGTTGGCTGTGTTTTACTTTGAGATATCGACGTAAGTTTGCCGTCAGATAATCCGCATCACTGATCCGATTATTTTTGTTATTAATACCAAATAATAATAATAACAATAACAATTATCAAAATTTCGCGATAAAAGAGACATTCTTACTATCATCCTCAAAAAGTTCAAAACAATTGCGGTAAATTACGATGAAAGCTGAAAGTTTTGGCATTTTTAAGGACTGCGAAACCAATTAAGGCGAATCCTTTACTAGAGACATGATGGCGGCTTGCAGGCATCAAAATTCCTTCCAAATTTTCAGAGCTGAGATGACCAAATTGTTTGTAATCATTTCATAGGGTAGTGAATAAAAAACAAAACATGAGCTTTCAAGGCCCACCAATTGTTCCGGCCTATATGCAATTTCCCGCTAAATTGCTCCCAAGTCGGTTTGTTATATAAATATCTTGAATTTAACTATGGGGAACGGAATTTTTTCTCGCAAAAAAAATCTCTTTGAAAAATATGTTTTAAACAGAACAAGAATAGAGCGTCAACGTACTCGTCTTAGACAAAAACGCAGAAAACTACAAATAATTCAAAATTTTTGACGCCCCAAAAAAAATTCAAGTTAAATTTGTTTCCAAAAATTTTTTGCAAAAACCACAATTGTAAAGCCAGGATGACAAAATTTTACGAAGATGCCATAGACAATTTCCCGTCAAACCGTTTATTTGTCAGGTTTTCAAAACTATCTCAAAACCCAACAATCCGGAGACCAAATTGTTTTTCCTCATTGAAACAGACTCTTGAATACAAAAAATTGGGATCACCCAAGCAAAAAACTAAGTTTTCAAAAATTTATTCCCTATTCTTTGATACTTTTTAATTGCTCTCAAACGAAGTTTGTAGCAATTATATTGGCCCTGTCGGTCTTTTTTACGACTCGAAGAGGAGTATTGAGATTCTACAAGTTCTACAAGTTTGTTAATGACTTGAATTTTGACTTCTTTCTGTTCGAGCATTTACCTCCGTTTTTGATTGTTGACTTCTGTTTTCGAACATTGGACTTTAACAGTAGCTTCGTTTGTAAAGTATAGTAATTAGGAACTGCTGGTAGTGTTCATGGTGAAGAGGTCATTTTGAGATTTTTTTGTTCCTATATAAGTCACCCCTAATTATCTAAACTACACCGCACAACCCCCCACCATCTATCTACACCCCCCCCCCCCAAACACCTACCTACCCCCCGCCCCCCACCCACCCACCACCACCACCTTCTACCTACCCCCCCCCTCGTACCCCTACCTCCCAAACTACCCCCTCCCTCCACCTAACTACCCCCACCTACCCCCCCTCCCCCCCCCCCCCAACCACCCCAGCACTACCCACCTCCCCAACCTATCTACCCACCCACCCCACCTAGCTCCCCCCACCTTAAAAACGTCGTCATTTTTAAAACACTTTAATGTGGTCTGTTAGAATACTTTTGTTTTTTTTCTCTTGTCTATTTTGATGTTGTGATTTTGGTAAGGTTAGGTTAGAGTTTATAATGCACGACGATTCGAGTTGTTTCCTGTATTCTACCGGCTATGTTTTTTATGCGATTTTTCGCTTGACCGATTTTTCGTCTGACGCTTTTGACTTTTCGTCCTGAAAAACGGGATTAACAGGTAGCGCCCAGCGGGCATTAAATGCTCTTAAAGGCTTTCAGCTCTGTTTCAGCTCAAACTGTTTTGGTGACTTATACTTATGGTGTGAAGGGCGGTTCTTAGAGGTTGAAGACACCCCCAATGTTGACCCCCCCCCCACTATTGCCCCAACCCCCCCCCCCCACCGCGCTGTTGCCACCCACCCCAGTGTTGCCCCCAATCTGCCCCCGGTGCAAGCCCTCCCCCTCCCTGGCTAGCTACTGACGAACAACCGCTTGCTAAAAACGCAAATTTATACTTCTTCGGCAGTTTCTTTCAAGCTTTTTTTTAACATTTTATGAAAATTTTTTTTGATTTTTATCAGTCCTAGGGTTCAAAGAACCTCCTCTAGGGTTTCATAATAGGTTACTGCTTTGTTTCCAGTGGCAATGGAATGGTTTCAACATTTTAACATCACCAATTTTAGCAATTTTTTGATAAAACGTGCAATTTTTTTAAATTTTTTGATTTTGTTGAATTTAAGAATATTTGTCACTTTTTTTCATAAATATCTTTATATTAAATTTTATTGAATACAATAATCTCAGTAATTAAAATTCATTAAAAGGCATTTTTTCAAAGGTAACAAGTTTAAAAGATAATTGTGTCCGACATTTTTTCCCGCTTGTGTCTGCGTAATTATGATGTGTTCGCAAAAATTTGTTTTTAATTTTTTTCGAGGTGGAAAGTAACTGCAATATCAGCTTTCGTCGTTTTCCTTTGCTTTCTTACACCCAAAAAATAGATAACATTTTAAAACGTTTTTGCGTATCATGTATAAATAGCCATAAGAGTTCCTAATGCTCACCGCACAAATATTGGTTGTTAGCGGTTCAAAGATGGCTCGAATTTTCGAAATATTTAATTTTGATTTTTCATTAAGATTGAAGTATTTATTATTAATAGCCGCAAAGTGATAGCGGCTATTGTTGTGGACATTGTGGTTTTTTTGTTTTGTCGTCTCCATCGATGATTATTGCGATCATTGATTTTTTCAATTTCAGTGACTTCTACTGCTTTGTAGTTAAAATTTGTGTGCGTGTCTTCATTTGCTCTGCTTTTAGATGAATTGCGTGACTTGCCTCACTAAAGAAATGATTTCTGAACTTACTTATTGAAATTTTATCAACATTAGCTAGTTAAAGATTAATAGTGTGCATCTAATTTGTGCCAAACGTATATTCCCTAATTCTCGAGTATTAGAGTCTTGATTTTGTGAATTCAAACATTATTTTGAAAAAGCTCTTTTAGTGTTTTTTTCCTTATAGAGCGTATGTGTCTCTTAAAAATGGCAGTCCGAATCTAACCCAGAAGTCTAGTGGTCTATTAAAGGTTTGATTGTCATTCGTTCTATCTTATTTCCTTAGTTTCAATTCCACGGAAGGCCACAAGCGTCTGTCGCGGCTATTTTAGGGCAATATGCCGGCTATGTTTATTTAATAAATTCGCAAACTGAACATTACACGGCAAAAGCGGACCTGAAATGACTTTGGCTGATTATTCTTTCGCCAATTTCGGTTACGTTCAATATAATTAGACTAGTTTTTGAATGTAACACAATTCTGAAAAGTTCTTTTCTTAACATTGCGAAATGGAAATTAGTTATGCGCTCGGTCAAATTGGACTGAGGCAATTCACATCTGCTTTTGCGGTGTGATGAAATTTTACTTTTGCGGTGTGATGAAATTTTAAAACTGTCTGCTATTTTTCTTTTCCGTTTTCTCAAATTAAATAAGCATTTTTATTGGGCCTGACTACTTGTTGGTGTTGTCCAGCGCATTGGCCAACAATTGGTTATCTCAATTTCCGAGGTAGAAATATTTAAAAAGTACAATTTTAGAAACAATTTATTGCGAACGTGCAACCTCCACCTGAAAAATTAAAGATGTAAATTTTTAAAACCCCTTGTTAATTTAATCTCACATTTTCGGTAGAATTTTTTCTCAGCAAAAATTGTTTTTCTTATCGTGTCTTCCGGGTTGTTGGCGTTATTCATTTCTTTTTTCAACAATTGGTTATCACCGTTTCCGCGATAAAAATTGCAAAAAAAAACGCAGTTTTGAAACCTTTGATCAAAATCTTCATTTTTTATTTAAAAAATTGTTAATGCGGTCATCTAATGGGTAACAAGAACGTTGGCAGCTTGGGAACTTCCTATGTTTTTTAGAGCTATAATGTCTCAATAAACAGCACAATATTCTTTAAAAAACTTTTTTTTCTGTGGAAAAAATTGGCATTTTAATTTTTCAATTTTGAAACAAACGTAAAAAAAATCAAGAAAGTTCAAGGAATTATTTTTATTTAAGTATTGCAAAATTAAATCTAATGGGTAACAAGGATGCCGGAAGCTTGGAAGTTTCCAGTGCTTTTCAGAGCTATAATGTCTCAATATGCAAAAAGTTTTACCGTACACAAACAGTTCAGCGGCCCAATCTGGGTATAGTCAGCCTGTTATTAGTGCTTGTAAATCAATGAAAATGCAAACAATTTAGATAAATTTTGCCGTTTTAGTTTTTATGCAACTCTTTTGGCAACTTTATTTTCTAATTTATGAAACACAGGTAAAAAATCAAGAAAATTCACACGAAATATTTTAATTAAGTATTGAGAAGTTGCAGCAAAGAACTACTTGCAAAACTATTGTCTTAATGAGCTCCAATCAGCTTTTTAGAAAAGTTCTCTGTAGATTTAGTTCTGTTTTTCTTGTAAAACGGCTAATCATTGTTCGTCTTTTGTCATTTTTGATCTTTCATGAGCATTATTTTGTCATTTTTGATCTTTCGTGAGCTTTATAATCCGATTCTTTTTATGAAAAAATCTCGCAGTTTTGTTAACAGCTAGATTTATTGAACACAAGTTTGGTATTGAAATTATTTAAAACCGCAATTTGTAGCAGGTTTTTCTAGCTTAAATAATTTCTCTATTTTCCTAATATTTCTGACAGTTTTTGCATTCTGCATCTAATTGTGTCTAACATGAAAAGGAACGTTGAAAGCTGTTCTTAAACTCTTTTAATTAGTAGCAACGAGGAACACTGGTTTTCAGTGATTTCGTTTTGACACTTTCACTTTTTCAAGTAAGTGTTTTCTAAAGAATTAGGAAATTTTTGTAATTTTTATCTGAACTGAAAAAAATTAGTCTTTTTCTATAAAAAGAAAATTCCGTTTTTCTTAGGAGGAGTTTCGCAATCAATAAATGATTGAATTTTTTAGTTTACATATTTGCCCAAAAACTGGAGAAGATAAATTCGAACAGCCTTTTCAAATTACAGAGAAGTGAAAATTAATTCTCATATTCAAAAAAATATTGACAGACGTATCAAGTGTTTCAACCCGGCAATCCATGAATTCTCTCACTCTCAAATTCATGTGGATTTCATTTTACTAGAAGAGATTATTTCGAACTATTGGCTCTGACATTATAAAGAATACAAATAAAAAAGATAAGAAAAATTTCCTTCTTTTTTTTAAAATAATTTTGGTTGATTCGATATTCATTTCATGAAGCCAGTTTTTTATGTCTCCAACGTTTTGATAGTACTCAAATGGTTAAATCCGATGAAATGAGATTAATGTTTTTGCAAAAGCAGCTCTAGAATTTAGAAAAAAATACATTTACTTTTTTCTGCTTTTATTTTTACATTTTCGAAGGATATTTTTGCTATTTCGAGAGCTCTAAATTGTCTGACGTCTGCAATTTTCCAAAAGAAATCCTGATGCAGAGAAAAGATGGTTCGAACAATAGTTATTAACCAGCAAAAAATAGTCAAACAGATAGAAATGTTTTCAAACAAAATTTTGAAATTTTTTTGGAATTTTTTGGTTACATAGTTTGAATTGGTAATTTTTAGGCTTGAAAGTGTAAAAAAGCTTAAAAAAATACATTTAACCTAATTTTAACCAGGTTTAAGTTGTTCCAGGTTAAAGCCACTCTTTCCTGGTCAGAACGAGATAGATCAGATAGACAAAATCCACAAACTGTTTGGAACTCCCCCTCCAGAGGTGCTTTCTAAGTTCAAGCGATCACGCTCCATGAGCTTCAACTTCCCCCCTTGTTCACGTGATGACAAGACCCTCACCCACCTGGCTGAGCCGATGCCCTCCGACGGGGTTGATCTCATGTACAAAATGTTGGAGTATGACCCTGCCAGGCGTATAACCATGGAAGAATGTCTGCAACATGGATACCTCAAAACTCTCAGGTTGCCCCGATTTTCTTTTCATTTAGGAAAAATATACTTTCTCTAATTTAAAGAACCAAGTTCAATTATATTATTTCCTCTCTCTTACCCTTAGTCGAGGCTAAATTCACTAACACAAGCCACGTTATGTTTGATGTTACTTTTCCTATTTAGTCATAGCGAAAGTTATCCCCTTTTCTAGTAATAACTTGTGAATTTCAATCGAGAACAATAATAAAATTATGCCTGCTCTGCTAGGAAACTTCAGAAAATTGAAATGGTAAAGCTCATTTGTGTTTGTGAGCAAGACTGCAGTCGAATGGCACAAACACTTTTCATTGAACACATGCTGACTAATTTAGACGATCAGATCCGTGGTTATATGAAGCTTTGCTTTGAAAATAATACGTTGAAAAAATAAACGACGAATTGAGAGGTCAAGTTGGTCTGTGCTTTGGTGTCCAGAACTTTTGGGTGGCTATTAAAAATGTCGCAAAGTAGAGAAAGATGGCCCTTTATCAGAAAGATTTGTAATAATTGAAAGAGTTAACTTTAACCATTCCATAATCACCCAAGATCTGGAACTAGTTTTCCCTTTTGAAGTCCTTGACTAAATATGTATGAATGTTTGCGTGTGTATTATGTAATAACAGGGGCCAGGTGCAAAGCGTGACAGCCAATGACCTGTTGCTGTTACGTAATTCTAGAAGGTCAATCGCTGACTTCATGAGCATGAAGCAGCCTAATATCACGTGGGTAGATAAATGATTAGCCAATTTAAACCAAATTAAACAGACAGACACTGATTTACCTTAAAACTGTGTTCTCATTTAATCGCCCTAACACTGACCATCATAATTATACAAAATGTAGAGAAAATTTTTCCACAATTTGAGTACGGTTTTTGTACCAGTTGACAATCTGGGATTCAATACCTGCAAGAAGGCGAGGTTTCGACCGGACATATCAATTTCTGGCATTTGGCTATTAATTTAGCTTTGGCGTTCAAATATTATAGGTTGTGATTAGGTGGTCTTAACAGAAAGATCAACAGTCTTCAACATGCCTGAAAATAAAAGTTAAGATATGGTTCGAGAAATAATGAGATATTCAATGAATAATGTGAAATGACTAGATATTGCGGCACATTTCTTGGAGCAAAGTATCGCACCTGGACATAAACCTAAATTAGTTAAACCAGGTTGTACCTTGGAAACACTGGTTTGTTCCTGGTAGTGGGGTGTGGTATATGGCGATTGAATGTGAACTCAGCTATTAGGCTTTGCAGTGCACAACACTTCGCATACTTGATATGACAAACGCTTAGTGCTGTAATATTGACAATCCTGCTATCCTTTATATTTGACATATCTCAAACACAACAAGCACACAGATGATGAGATTATTGCCGTGATCACATCACATGCATTGAACTGAAGTTAATTATCACACAAATTGTAGTTATATAGTCTTCGAATTATTCACCTGACCGGCTAATGTTGTATTTGTTAACACTTCGACTGAAAACTGCCGACT
This sequence comes from Convolutriloba macropyga, assembly GCF_964194025.1. Classification (NCBI taxonomy): domain Eukaryota; kingdom Metazoa; phylum Xenacoelomorpha; order Acoela; family Convolutidae; genus Convolutriloba; species Convolutriloba macropyga. Next base: position 51,084,706 of record NC_134475.1, read on the forward strand.
GAAACAGTAAATTTGGCATGATTCATCAAATTGTCCCTGGCGTCTTTTAATGATTTAAAATTAATTATTAGCGTACCGTTATGCCGTTTTTTTTTTAAATATTTATGATGTCTTTATAAGCCATTGAACGAGTTGAATTTTTTTGCGAATGAGTGAAGACATTCCTGAAAAGTATTAGGTCGGAAAATTTGAAACTTTCTGTTTCTGTCGCGTATTTTTATTGCTATCTTTTATAGTATGAAGGCCGTGTGATAATGCGATAGAGGACATTTTAACTCAAGGCGAAATCTAGACACTTACTCGAATGAGTCTGGGCTCAGCTCAAAAATTTTGAATGAATATTTCATGAAAATTTTGAATATCTTTCTGTCAACATTCTACAGTTTTAGCAAAATGGCTCTGCATTTCTTTAAATAAAGCTGTTTTTTTCAGGAGTGCCTATAAATACTTCAGTTTTTGTAGTTTATGATATCGATTTTTTAATTGCTTTAAAAAAGTGAAGTAATTAGATCAAGGTTCTTCAACGTTCTGAAATTTATTTCAATTCGGCTCATTCTCAGCTAGAAGGACCAAATTTTCTGCGTTCATGTCTTGCATTAGTGGATTGCAATCAAGATAACATCTCTCAGAGTCCCCAAGTTTTACACAACTTTTTCACAAGTATCTTAAAAACCCAACTGTGTTTGGGGGACAAATTTTTTTCTCTAAAGGAAATGATATTTTGCAAAGGCGTTGTTTGGAGCGAAAAGGTAATAGTCACCGTACTCCTCCACGAGAAAAACGCAGAAAACTGAATTATTTTGCAAATTTTTCCCTCCCGAGAATTTTTTAGATAGATTCATTATTTTTGAAATATGATGCCAGTTGGCCAGACTAGCGATTAAATTGAATTCTAAGGTGCCCAAAAGCCATCTAATTTTGATTATTTTAATCACAAAATTTGAAATTTGGCAAAGAAATTCTGAAGCCATTATGAATTTTTTCTGACCCCCAGATTAGTGGAATACAATGCAAAATGACGTGTAGCAAAAGAAATGTTCTTTTCGCATTTCAGCAATTTCCCGTCAAACCAATTGTTGGTCTGTTTTTGTTCCGACCCCTCTTGAGGGGGGGAGGAACTATATACTCAACTGGGTTTTTTTTGTTCAGTCAATTTTGGCCGATCGATATATTCATCGTAGAGAGTTGAGACTGGTATCATTAGAAAGCTTGTCCCGCGTAGAATATGGACTTAAAAAGATTTTTTTTAATTTTCGTTTTTGACAGGGAGATATCGAGGTTTAAACTTTCGAGAAAATAGATTGAATTCCGTTGATTTCATTCACCTTTTTTCGGAATTTTTGACTAAAATTTCGCCAATTTTGATAAAATATAATAATATTTTTCATGAAATTGTTGTTCATTTTACGTTTATAGACAAAATACATTGTCGCCTATTTTCATTGAATTTTTTTTGTCAGAAATTCCGGCTAAAAATTTCACAAAATTCAGACTTTTACATCAAAATTAGCACGAAATAAGTTCCTTTGTCCACTCTGATTAAATTTGCTGGAAGTGCACACCAAAACACCACTAGCACAATCTTTGTAGACTGAAAAGTCTAATTCCACTTCAACTTTTGTTCAGAGTCCTCTGTAAATAAAACTTTGCAGTTTTTTTGCTAACTTTATTCGTTGATTATCAAAAACGCAGCATTTACTTTTGATTTTTTAACAAACAAAATATCTAAATCATTGACATTCCAAAAATTAAATATTCCTAATGAACAATAAACATTAGCAGGACTAGTTCTGTATCGATCTTGGACCGTTACAATCCAAAAATAATTCGGATTGTCATCAGTCGGTTTTTTAAAAGAAAATTCGATCTTTTTTATATTAATTAAATAACAGAACATTTCAAATCAAAGCTCACTAGTGATAGGTCGTATTGGCTTCCTAATTAGCTCGAAATTAATTTATCTAGTTTATTGCTTGAAAGCTTATAGTCGTTTTGACTTTTAAAATATTTGATTTTTAAATAAAAAAAATTGCTTATTGAATTTTGCCTCCATTTTTCTCTTACTTTGGTCAACTTGTAGCTTAGTGTCAGCAATCAAAGAGTGCTCCTTCTTTCTGCTGAATTCAAATTTAGTCTTTATTGCAGTTTTACGCCTTAAGTTATGGTGTTCTGGCTTTGATACTACTAGATTTCACAATTTTTTTTTAAATTTTTACGTAATTGCCCATTTTTCATGTTTTCTAATTTTGTCAAATTATCACGTTATTGTCAGTTCATATATCACATTTTTCGCGTTCCAAATAACGCACAATTGATAATATTTAAATCCTTAAAGACATAGATTGTGGTTCTTTACCGCTTCGACAATACTTTCTCGAAGAATTTAATTGATTTTTTTAAATTTGTCTTTAACTGTCGTTTTTACTTTGTCTTTTTGGTCGTATTTAATTTCCTGTTCAATGACCCGGTTTGATTGGCTTTTCCTGGAAGAGTAGACGAACCGATGTGATATTAGAAGACAGATAATGGCTTTCATGACTGAAAACAATTGTTTTCCAAAATAAAAAAAACATTTCAACTTCGCAATTTTGTTCCTTTTATTGTCTGTTTGTTACCTGTTCTCGTTAATTAAAGGTTAAAAATGGCATTTTTTGTCAGGGGAAGGTGTCAAAAGGGATTGGTATCACAAAATCTAGTGTTTTTAAAGAATTCGTTGTGACTTTACTGGCTTCCACACGGGTTTTTCACAAAAAAAGTAAATGAATTTTTGATTTTTGTCATATTTGACGTTCTTTTTGTAGACGTAAGACATATTCTGGATAATTGCAGGTCTCAAGGGCTTCCTTTGGAAGAATAGACGAACCTATTCACTTTTTTCATTTTGTAATTAATGGCTTTCATGTCTTTGGAAATAAATTTTTTTCGAAAAAAACAAGTATTACATAATTTTGCATTTTTTTTCTTTTCTGTCTAATTGTTGCTTATTTTCATTGATGAGCGGCCACATAATACAATATCGGTGTTCGACGAAGGTGCAATCGAACATGTTTCGAGGCCCAAAGTATGGCTCTACGGCTTCCAAAGCATTTTCTGGCAAGTTTTCATTGATTTTTGTTTGTTGTCTGTTTGTTGTTCTTTTTGTAACTGCATAAAAAAATTGAATACCAACAGTTCTTAATTCACTGAGTTATTTGCTTTGGAGGCTATCTTTTCGTTCATACACCAGTTTTTTTTAAAAATACTTGAATTTTTTATGTTTTTCTATCTGTTCCGCATTTGGTAGACAATTATGCCAAAATTGTGGATGAGCGGGGTCGGAACCTTATGTGCGATCGCACATTACCGAGCCGCCTTGATCATTAATATCTCAAAACCTAACGGTTAGTGGCGTTTTTTCCTTTAAAAAATTATTTTATTAGAGAAGAGCAATTTGGTGATCATTGTATTGGTGTCTATGACATAGTTAAGGCTATCGTGGATTAACGAAGCAATTTAAAATTTGTGAAATTAAAGCTTAGAATTTTTTCAGTTTTTCCAAATTTTTTGAAATTAGTTTTTATTATAAAGGCATTTTTTTTACAGCTAATGAGTTTGACGGAACAGTTTTTCAATTGTGCCTGCCGAAATATAATATTGATGTACGTTTGTTCAAAATTTTATTTATTGATTGTTTCCGAGGTAGAAAATGGAAAATCTACAATTTTGCAAGGTTGTACCAATAATTTTCGCTTTTTTTCATTTGTTTTCTGACACTAAATAGTAAACTTTTTTTTCACATCTTGTCTACATTACTAAAGAAGTTTTTATGCTCTTCGCACAAAATTGTTGATCACTGTTTGCGGTGTAAAAACATGTTATAAACATTTTCTAATTTTTTAAATATTTTAGATTGTAATTTAGTTTAAACTTTGGCAATAAATAACATTTCCTTTAATGGGTATCGAAGATATCTTGGATTTTTTAAAACATTTTTGATTTTCTAAACCACCTTGAAGTGGTTCAATTTAACAGTCGAATTAACAGTCGAAAATTTTCAAAAACTAAAATCGTAAAACAATTTGCTGATTTTTCCCCCGCAATTTTTGTTGCACTTCTTGATCAAAAATAGCAGGTATTGTCCTGAAGGTTTTGTTCGCATAAATGCTATACAGTTGGTGATTGCCGTTTCCGAGGTAAAATTTGCAAAATTTTGCTGTTTTAACTGTTAAAATATTTTTAACGACGGATCTAGGGGTAACAGAGATGAAGGCAGCTGGGCAGTGCGTTTTAGGTCTAAAATATGTCACAATTCAAAACGTTTTACAGTTGATTTTTTTCAGTGGCCCGCTCTAGGTATACCCAGCTATCTTTTGGACCAATGTTTAGCCTCCGTCCAACTGTTAATTGTTGCTCAATTTATATAAACTTTTTTACTGCACGTTTTTTCTTATGGTGCTGATTTAAAATTGTGTTGCTCCCAAGTTTTCCTCTCAATGTTTGAAAAATTGCTACGCTTAACTAGTTTTGTTTCTATCGCCGACGGATTCTATTGTCCCCTTGGTTAGCTATCAGAGCTTTTTTGCAAATTAATTTTAAAATTTGTGCTAAAATCTCATCGAGGTGGAACGCGGTAAGTTTCGGCTATGAATGTTTTTTTAATGATTTCAATAGTCCTTAAGGCAAAATATGCTTCGCTCTACAAAAGAATCAGCGAGATTTGCTGAAAACAGTTAAACTGCCGTGAAGTGCTTTTACTCTCGGTACTTTAAAAATTTCTCGGTAGGCGACTAGCGCCTAGCTTCTAAAAGGCTACAAGAATCTGGCTTGGAACTCAATTTAAAATTTTAGAATTTGACGTGCAAAAATGATGTCTTAGCAAACGCTGTCTTTCTTTTATGTGAATTAGGCTTTTGGGTATAAATGTAAAAATTGTGAAAGACGGTCAATTTAACATGGTAATTAAAGTGTACTCTATTTAGTTATAATGCGCTTTGCATTGTGTGAGTGAATTGTGAATTGTAGCGTTATGGATATGTTTGTGAACAAGCTCTATACCTGGTTTACCAGTTGACAAACTCATAAGTCGTGATTTGAATGACCTTTCATGTAATACTTGTCATGATAGTGAGCCTTTTTGTTTTATGGTCAACGCTTGGCTTAACATATATATCAAAAAATACACCTTGATGTAATAATAATAACAGATAGGCTACAGTGGTTTTATGCGACAATTCGCTGGTACAATTTACGCGAACTAATAAACAAACCGAACGAGTATAAAGCGGTGTTACGTTAGTTTGAGATTTATCTCTTGCTAAGCCTCAAATCGCGTGCTTTCAAATGTGCTCAGCACTGATGGAGATTGTACGCCGTTTCATTTATTTTACTTGGCAACTTGAAGATAGCAAATAAACAAGAGAGTAGTTTTGAAAGAACTGAGAAAAAGCTTTTTTTCTTTTTATCATGTTTTCGCACTCCATACGTACGTAATAATGCAGACGATATTCATGAATTTAAGCATACAAAAGAAATCAATGACACAAATGCAATTAATGATACACCATTGCTTTTTTCAAATACTTCATGTCATTTCAATAAACAACGCCCATTTTAAGCCGTTTCTGTGTTCTGTTTCATAAATTCAAGCCAAAATATTATTTGCTCCGATTAGTTTTAAACATGCAACATGAGGATAAGAGTTCCCAAAAATGTCAAGAAAATTAGGTCCGATTATAAATCTGATCAAAAACTCACCTTTTAACACACCAAACATTGAGACAGTAAAAGATAAAATTATAAACAAACACTACGAACTGAGACATTAAAAAGAGGTATCGAGAAACTGAACCGATCTTTGAAGACATTTTCCGATTTTTGATTTGAAAAAAAATTGATGGCCTAATTTTTTTCCTCTTCGCGCCGTCACACCTATTAAATTGGTTCGAAGAATACTTAATTTAGCTAATCTTTTTCAGTTATTCCCGGAAAATTTTCTTAGATTGGATCTGAAAATTTTTTAAAATTTTTATCTTTAAATAATGTTATAAAGTTTACCAAATAACTTTTTTGTTCTCTTCGTATTAGGTATTTTAAATAATTAAAAGCAAGCTTTTTATTGCTTTTTTAATACGTTTTATGATTTTTACTATTTTAAGATTTTTATTTTGTTCTTTCTTTAAGAGTCCTCTGATTGCTCACACTTAGGAGTTTTGAAGTGATTTGGAGTTAAGAATGACTAGCTGAAGATCACCTATCGCTCCTCAGCTATGTTCATTCTTCTCTTCCTCATATTTTTTAGTTTATATAATTACTTTTAGTTTATATAATCACTTGTATTGTGGTACTTTAAAATAAGAATACAGAAGACAATAAGAGGCTGTTTCTGCTTTTGTCAACATTTCTGTATTGAAGTTAATCGTTTTTAATTAGCTAAGAAATAATTTTTTTTCTCAAATCTTTATGGCCTTGAGTTGTCTTGCTTAAAAGTTACTTAGTCGTATCTAAGTTTTTTTTAAAAAAAATTCATTAATGCAATAATGAAATCGGAGACATTTGATAGTAAGATAAGAGCATACTTACAAAGTTTCCTTGGTTTATTTTTTTCTCTTCTTTAACAATTTCATGATTCTTATTTTTCTTATTTATATCTGTAGAAAGTTCAGCAGATTAAGCTCGTGAAACAAAGGCAAATGGATATTTCTTTGGTTTGTGTTAAAGAGTCATTTGCTAATGGAGCAAGTCAGTTTTTGTAAACTTGCAGCTTATTACGCATGTGCTGCGGTTTAAACAGTTGATAATATTACGTCTTCAAATATCTTGACAGATGCGTGTTTTTTTCCACTCCGTATTCCATTTGTTCTCTTCGAGATATCTCTATATAATGACTCATCATTTTTTCAAGAACTTGATTTTTTTACCGTTCTTGGCTATTGAAATGTTGTGCTCTCTCTCTCTCTCTTTCTGTTGATAAAAAGTTGAGTGAAGATTGGGAATAAGAAGGGTTGGAGCGTTCGCGCATTACTGAGCCTCTTCGTTCTATTATAGCTTTTAAATTATTATTTCACGTTAAGTGACATTTATAACAAGTAAACCTCGTTCAAATATATTAAAGAGTAACAAAGATTTCTATTAGAGCTGGTTATTTTTCTTAGAAGCGGGTTTTAACCAGTATTTCATCAACTTTTGGCATCATTGGTTTCTCGGTGTCCCCGTCGCACGTTCCGTTGTTTGCTTGAATTATGCAAACAAATATCAGCACCTGTTTTTATCAGTGATATTTTCTCTTAGTCCCTCATTTCTTCTTTGAGGTTTTATCAATTATACTATTTTGTTATTAAGATATTTAAAAAAAATAAATAAGATTTTTTGGTGCGTACTACCTCTTCAATAATTATCCTGTCGTGCGATTGTTTTGGATAGACATAAGCAATTTAAGGGCTACGGTCCTAGATGGATATGGGAGCCCAATATGGTCTTGAAAATTGTCAATTAAAAACTGCATAATTACAATTATTAAAATGATTTTTATCGCTTTAAATAGATATGTCACCTGAGATTGAGGGCTCTTTCTCATTATAGCCTACCAAGCTTAGGTGTCATATATTGTATAGACCCTCTCCCCAATCATGGTAAGTTTACCGTGATGGCATACTATAATGGCAAAGACTCGAAATGAACACGTGCCAAGAATGTAAAACTTCAAAAGAACTTCAGTTTGACAATTTTCGGACTCGAGAATACAAAATTATATTGAGTTAGTTTCTTTTACACGTCAACCAAACAGACCTGATAGCCTCTTGTGCTGTCTTTTCAAAAAATACAGCCTCCATGTTCAGTTCCAGGTTGGCTTGTGTCTTTGATTGGGATGGAATCCCAAAAGTCTGTCTATTGTCTTTTCATGTGCCAAGATCCTTGTTGCCCATGCTTTTACTGTACTAAAAGTGGGCACAGAGACTGCCGTCACGATACAACAAGGGATACCTTTCTAAGTTGCATGATTGAAATTGTTAATTTGATTATATATTCAGGCGCATTCTGAGCACTGTCACTTCGTGGGGTCACTACGAGCTATTGTAGCGATACAAGACAAAATCTTGCAAATGGGATCTTAAATTTTGGTTTATTGTAAGAATTATTATGCACGCAGATACAAATATCAGATGAACTGTTCGCTCGACTTTATGTTATTTCAGTGGCTCTATCTGATTGGTGTGTTGATTGATGCCTGATATCTCACAATTCTTTGAATAGTCGATTTTTGATTGAGGATAACGAGTAGTTTGTCTTTTTGTCGTTTGTAGTGATCAATTGAGAGCTCAGAGAGAAGCAAAGAGGCAGGCTGCAAGTGGCCAGAACTCAGCTACAGACGACCACGCCTCAAGTAGACATCAACCACAGAACAGAGACAGTGCTGAGAAAAGAGCAAACATGGGGGCAGGAGTGAGCAACAACAACAATAGTAACAATGTAAACAACAACAACAGTGGGAGTCATCACAATCCAAACAACAGCACTTCCAATTCCCCTGACAAGTTGTCCAATAATTCCCTATCTCATTCTAAGGTAACCTCATATCACCTATAAATGGACGCCCAGCCCCCCCCCCCAGCCTGTTTGTAACACCTTAATGTAAATTCACGGCCATGAAACATAAATGTTTCATACCCTCTACAAGCGGGTGATTCTCCCCTTTTTGCGCCCATCTTTATTTGATATCTCTGACGCTATTGTTTGGTTGCCTGCGTTTTTTTAATTGCTGACGCTGTTGCCTAAGCTCTGAAAACCAAAGCAAAGTGCAAAACCGAGCATTAATGTGTTCAAACAAGCTTATAACGACAAAGAATACTTTGTGATTATTCTTTTTTGTCTCAACGAAACTGAGCGATTACCGATATAAATAGGGATGTTGAGGAATGATAGCAAATCATATGTCTAATTTGCGATATAGTTTTTATTCGTCTGGGGCTTCTGATAATACAGAATAATTTTGTCTAGTGTAGTTAGTAATTTACCGTTTGTTTATTACACAAGCAATCATAATTCCTCAGCCAACAAAAAAACAACACAGAAAAGACAAAAAATCCTTTGAAGGGTCGAATTTTGTATATCAAAAAAGGAGCAACTTGATTTGATTTGAGTGCCCTTTCACATCAAATTTAAGTTATTTTTGTTACATTTTGATACAAATTTGTGGTAAACCAAATAATATTTATTTGTTGGCATCGGTTTAATCACAATGTGCGCTGATTGTTTGCCTCTACTTTGATCGACGTTTGTCATAATGGCTGAAAGAAAAGCAGTAAAAATATCATAACTAGTTATTCAAACTGGTTTTATGCTGTGACCTATATGCCATAATGTGTGATGAAAATAACAATTAGTATTATGATGTGAACTGTTTCAGGCGTTGTAAGTAATATGTGATTCATTCATTCATAAACTTATGCATCAAACTTTAAATCATCACAGGTTTCGGGAATTGAATCATAGATCATTATCATATCTACAACCATCAGTACAAGTTGCTATAGTAAGCGTTTTCCTGGCATAAGATCTCATAAGAGGATATTATTAAGAGTTTACTATTCTCCTAAGACCTTTATAGGGATGCATAATTAGAAAATTTTTGGAAAATTTGGCTGTAAATTTAAAAAGACCTCATTTGACCTCATTAAAAAGAGGTATCGAGAAACTGAACCGATCTTTGAAGACATTTTCCGATTTTTGATTTGAAAAAAAATTGATGGCCTAATTTTTTTCCTCTTCGCGCCGTCACACCTATTAAATTGGTTCGAAGAATACTTAATTTAGCTAATCTTTTTCAGTTATTCCCGGAAAATTTTCTTAGATTGGATCTGAAAATTTTTTAAAATTTTCATCTTTAAATAATGTTATAAAGTTTACCAAATAACTTTTTTGTTCTCTTCGTATTAGGTATTTTAAATAATTAAAAGCAAGCTTTTTATTGCTTTTTTAATACGTTTTATGATTTTTACTATTTTAAGATTTTTATTTTGTTCTTTCTTTAAGAGTCCTCTGATTGCTCACACTTAGGAGTTTTGAAGTGATTTGGAGTTAAGAATGACTAGCTGAAGATCACCTATCGCTCCTCAGCTATGTTCATTCTTCTCTTCCTCATATTTTTTAGTTTATATAATTACTTTTAGTTTATATAATCACTTGTATTGTGGTACTTTAAAATAAGAATACAGAAGACAATAAGAGGCTGTTTCTGCTTTTGTCAACATTTCTGTATTGAAGTTAATCGTTTTTAATTAGCTAAGAAATAATTTTTTTTCTCAAATCTTTATGGCCTTGAGTTGTCTTGCTTAAAAGTTACTTAGTCGTATCTAAGTTTTTTTTTAAAAAAATTCATTAATGCAATAATGAAATCGGAGACATTTGATAGTAAGATAAGAGCATACTTACAAAGTTTCCTTGGTTTATTTTTTTCTCTTATTTAACAATTTCATGATTCTTATTTTTCTTATTTATATCTGTAGAAAGTTCAGCAGATTAAGCTCGTGAAACAAAGGCAAATGGATATTTCTTTGGTTTGTGTTAAAGAGTCATTTGCTAATGGAGCAAGTCAGTTTTTGTAAACTTGCAGCTTATTACGCATGTGCTGCGGTTTAAACAGTTGATAATATTACGTCTTCAAATATCTTGACAGATGCGTGTTTTTTTCCATTCCGTATTCCATTTGTTCTCTTCGAGATATCTCTATATAATGACTCATCATTTTTTCAAGAACTTGATTTTTTTACCGTTCTTGGCTATTGAAATGTTGTGCTCTCTCTCTCTCTCTTTCTGTTGATAAAAAGTTGAGTGAAGATTGGGAATAAGAAGGGTTGGAGCGTTCGCGCATTACTGAGCCTCTTCGTTCTATTATAGCTTTTAAATTATTATTTCACGTTAAGTGACATTTATAACAAGTAAACCTCGTTCAAATATATTAAAGAGTAACAAAGATTTCTATTAGAGCTGGTTATTTTTCTTAGAAGCGGGTTTTAACCAGTATTTCATCAACTTTTGGCATCATTGGTTTCTCGGTGTCCCCGTCGCACGTTCCTTTGTTTGCTTGAATTATGCAAACAAATATCAGCACCTGTTTTTATCAGTGATATTTTCTCTTAGTCCCTCATTTCTTCTTTGAGTTTTTACCAATTATACTATTTTGTTATTAAGATATTTAAAAAAAATAAATAAGATTTTTTGGTGCATGTTACCTCTTCAATAATTATCCTGTCGTGCGATTCTTTTGGATAGACATGAGCAATTTAAGGACTATGGTCCTAGATGGATATGGGAGCCCAATATGGTCTTGAATATTGTCAATTAAAAACAGCATAATTACAATTATTAAAATGATTTTTATCGCTTTAAATAGATATGTCACCTGAGATTGAGGGCTCTTTCTCATTATAGCCTACCAAGCTTAGGTGTCATATATTGTATAGACCCTCTCCCCAATCATGGTAAGTTTACCGTGATGGCATACTATAATGGGAAAGACTCGAAATCAACACGTGCCAAGAATGTAAAACTTCAAAAAAAAACTTCAGCTTGACGATTTTCGGACTCGAGAATACAAAATTATATTGAGTTAGTTTCTTTTACACGTCAATCAAACAGACCTGATAGCCTCTTGTGCTGTCTTTTCAAAAAACACAGCCTCCATGTTCAGTTCCAGGTTGGCGTGTGTCTTTGATTGGGATGGAATCCCAAAAGTCTGTCTATTGTCTTTTCATGTGCCGAGATCCTTGTTGGCCATGCTCTTATTGTACTAATAGTGGGTACAGAGACTGCCGTCACGATACAACAAGGGATACCTTTCTAAGTTGCATGATTGAAATTGTTAATTTGATTATATATTCAGGCTCATTCTGAGCACTGTCACTTCATGGGGTCACTACGAGCTATGGTAGCGATACAAGACAAAATCTTGCAAATGGGATCTTAAATTTTGGTTTATTGTAAGAATTATTATGCACGCAGATACAAATATCAGATGAACTGTTCGCTCGACTTTATGTTATTTCAGTGGCTCTATCTGATTGGTGTGTTGATTGATGCCTGATATCTCACAATTCTTTGAATAGTCGATTTTTGATTAAGGCTAACGAGTAGTTTGTCTTTTTGTCGTTTGTAGTGATCAGTTGAGAGCTCAGAGGGAAGCAAAAAGGCAGGCTGCAAGTGGTCAGAACTCAGCTACAGACGACCACGCCTCAAGTAGACATCAACCACAGAACAGAGACAGTGCTGAGAAAAGAGCAAACATGGGGGCAGGAGTGAACAACAACAATAGTAACAATGTAAACAACAACAACAGTGGGAGTCATCACAATCCAAATAACAGCAACAGCACTTCCAATTCGCCTGACAAGCTGTCCAATAATTCCCTATCCCATTCTAAGGTAACCTCATATCACCTATAAATGGACGCCCAGTCCCCCCCCCCCCCCAGCCTGTTTGTAACACCTTAATGTAAGTTCACGGCCATTAAACATAAATGTTTCATACCCTCTACAAGCGGGTGATTCTCCCCTTTTGCGCCCATCTTTATATGATATCTCTGACGCTATTGTTCTATGGTTGCCTGTGTTTTTTAATTGCTGGCGCTGTTGCCTAAGCTCTGAAAACCAAAGCAAAGTGCAAAACCGAGCATTAATGTGTTCAAACAAGCTTATAACGACAAAGAATACTTTGTGAACATTCTTTTTTGTCTCGACGAAACTGAGCGATTACCGATATAAATGGGGATGTTGAGGAAGGATAGCAAATCATATGTCTAATTTGCGATATGGTTTTTATTCGTCTGGGGCTCTGAAAAATACAGAATAATTTTGTCTTGTGTAGTTAGTAATTTACCGTTTGTTTATGACACAAGCAATCATAATTCCTCAGCCAACAAAAAAACCAACACAGAAAAAGCAAAAAATCCTTTGAAGGGTGAAACTTTGTATATGAAAAAAGGAGCAACTTGAATTGATTTGAGTGCCCTTCCACATCAAATTTAAGTTATTTTTGTTACATTTTGATAAGAATTTTTGTGGTAAACCAAATAATATTTATTTGTTGGCATCGGTTTAATCATAATGTACGCTAATTGTTTGCTTCTACTTTGATCGACGTTTGTCATAATGGCTGAAAGAAAAGCAGTAAAAATATCATAACTAGTTATTCAAACTGGTTTTATGCTGTGACCTATATGCCATAATGTGTGATGAAAATAACAATTAGTATTATGATGTGAACTGTTTCAGGCGTTGTAAGTAATATGTGATTCATTCATTCATAAACTTATGCATCAAACTTTGAATCATCACAGCTTTCGGGAATTGAATCATAGATCGATCATTATCATATCTACAACATCTCAGTACAAGTTGCTATAGTAAGCGTTTTCCTGGCATAAGATCTCATAAAATGATATTATTATGAGTTTACTATTCTCCTGAGACCTTTTTAGGGATGCATAATCAGAAGATCTTAGGAAAATTTTAGGTGTAAATTTGATATCTTACACGATAAATCCTAACTCGTGTATCGAAGTAAAAATAATCACATATGGCGCCGTCTTCTTTTGTGAAATGTCAACTCTATCAAAATATAATTGCTCGTTTATTCACGTGATCTGTTAATTTTTCAGAGAATGCTTTTTAATTGCTCTCAAACGAAGCTTGTAGCGATTATATTAGTCCTGTGGTTTTATGCAATTTTTCGCTTGACCGATTTTTCGTCTGACCCATTTGAATTTTCGTCCTCAAAAACGGTCTTAACAGGTGGCGCTTAGAGGGCATTAAGTGGCCGAGCAGCTCTCTTAAGCCTCGAGCCTTACTAGTCTCTTTGTATGCGATTCACCAAAACTGTTTTGAGGCGACAATTTCAAGTTGTAATAAAGGGCCCAGCTGGCTCGTACCGAAGCCCTACGCTCGACAGTCGTTTGAGAGCAATTCGCCTGACGTGAGTTGGTAATGTTCTCAATTGTTCAAATTTGAAAAACGTCCCTGAAGCATTAATTTTTAGGGATTTTGACCGAAGATTAAGCACTGGTTGCACAGTGTTTCCGCTAAGGTTTATTCTCAGTAAGTGGTCAAAAGCTTTTAATTGAAGAGTTCGATAGCTCTTTGACTATTTTCGAAGTAATAGAAATCCTGGGTAATCCTGCTGCAGTTGCTACTATGTTGCAGGCCCTCATTTCAAAACCTAAAGAAGTTCTGCTGAATTGGGCAGAGAATAGTCAGTTGTAAATTCGCACGAAAAGTTCATATTTGATTAGAGGCTGCTATAATTTTTCATGTTTGCTGGTCTTCCATTTTCTTCAGCTAAACTCTTCTTCCAATTTTTAATTATTTATTGCTTTCTATGTGCAATTTTTGTGTTGCTGGCTATCAGTTTCAACCATGAACAATCAATAGACTCAATAAGGCAAATTAGTAGTTGTCGAAGAAGTCTAAAATATTGCTTTACGTTATACTAAATGCTCCAAAAGTTTTCATTGATAGACAAATGTAATTCTAGAGAATATATGAAATACTATTTTGTGTGTCTTGTTTCTTGAGCTGCAATTTAATTTTGCTTGTTTGGCACAGATTTTTTCTGCATAACAGAGTCTATAGATTTCGAACATTGAGTAAATTCCAAGTAATTTTCTTTTATCTTTTCTCAAATAATTTGAGTGGTATCTACTTTGGTTCCAATTTATGCGCGGTAACTTTTGTTTTTGAGGCGTTTTTTTTAATTGATGCGCACAAAATTACATGACAAGTTCACATTTGATTAGAGGTGTCAAGAATTTTCCATACTTGCTGGTCTTCCATTTTCTTCAGATAAACTGTTTTTTTTCGGATTTGTTATTAATGCTTTTTGTCTGCAATTGTTTTTTTCTTGTGTTGGGGCCTAGCAGTTTTAGCTATGAACGATCTGTTGACTCAATAAAGAAAATAGTAGCAGGCGAAGAAGTCTAAAATATTGCTTTACGTTATACTAAATGCTCCAAAAGTTTTCATTGATAGACAAATGTAATTCTAGAGAATATATGAAATACTTTTTTGTGTGTCTTGTTTCTTGGTCTGCTCTTTTGACGCTTAAATTTTATTTTTGTATTTTCCTTGTTTGGCATAGATTTGTTTTCTGCCTAACAGAGGTTAAAGATTTCGAACATTGAGTAAATTCGACGTAATTTTTAATCGTCTCTCAAATAGCTTGGGCACTATCTACTGTGATCGCAATTTATACACGGTACCTTTTTACATTTTTTTTAAGTTTTCGAGGTTTTCACTAATTGATGCGCTTAAAATCACACGAAAAGCTTAGATCTGATAGAGTTGTCAATATCTAACCATATTTACTGGTCCTCCATTTTCTTCAGATAAGCTGTTCTTTAGATTTGTTATTAGTTAATGCTTTCTGTCTGCATTTTTGTTTGTTGGTGCCTATTGGTCAATTGACTCAATAATGCAAAATAATAGTAGTCGAAGAAGTCTAAAATATTGCTTTGATGATTAGTGGTCTTTTAGAATTAATTCTAGTATGCTGCTTTAAAAATTTTGTCTTTTTTGTAGCTGTACTAATCAAATTTTTACTCAAGCTCCCATCCATTGGGTGAGACTACAAATCCCTAATTGTGAATGGTTGTGCTACACCCAGCTAATTGGGTGACGAGTTAAGCACAAAAAGCTCTGCTCCAATTTAATGAGCAACAAAATGATTTGATACTGTGCGCTCGTCTTCGAATCAGAGTTTGTAACAAGCGGCTCCTCTTTCGAGATGAACATTGCAGCGGAGACTTGTAATATTGTCATTGATGTTGGTTGCGCCAGCCAACTAAACGCTACTGATAATCATGAGTACTGGAATTAAAGTTATTTAATTTGGAAACATTATCAACTGCTGTCGAATCACAACTTCGAGCTATGTGATTCTTTTTTTTTACATGCAAACGCTTTTAATTTCTTAAAAATGGTATCTCAAAATATTACTATAAGAACAAATTTTGTGCCATGACAATTCATTTTAGTGATGTGTTAAATAGAAATGTGACATTCATTTGTGATGGTGACAATTTCTCTCATCATTTCCTCATTCTAGTCTCTTATGGAGCATACCTCTCCCTTCCAGAGGCTATACAGAAGCTCCACTCTGGCCGTGAGTATCTCTACTGTCACAGCAATTTTTCACATCACTGCTGTCGTGAAATGGGTGTTTATGATAATGTTGATAATTGGTTTCACTCGCCCTTTTCTACGTTTCATTTCACATGTCTTTAACAATATTGTTCAGACTTTTGTTGGTGTTCTATTGCTAGATGATTAGATGTATAAAACTGTAACACGTTACTATGTTGAACAGCAGCTGCTACTCTTATACTACGCAGAAAATGCATTTGCAATATGTTCATGTAATCGTAAACACACAACAACAAGACATGCACACAGACACACACACACACCCACACACACACACATACACACACGCACGAGCGCACACACACACACACGAACGCACACACACACACACAACCTATAGACAAAATGCACGTATTATTGCTTGAGCAAATTCCTTGATGGCGCCATTATCTTTTTTAGCAATAAAAAGTATTTCCGACTTTTCGTTTTAAAGTTTTTGTCAAGGCTTAAACTAATAGATCAAAAGCCAAATGAAATGAACCCTCCACCCCCAACCTTTCCGACATTTTTCTCGGTTCAGTGATCAGACTTTCATTTTTGCAAGTATCACACCAGTTTGAGGGATCAAACCTTCACAGTGCGAAGATATTTTTAAATTACGAGTTTTGGGGTGAAAAAGTTCAATCGCCGCACATTTATTATGCACAGCAGGAATTAGCAACATGGTAGTAACAAGTCTCCAGTATAAGTTGACATCCTCAAGAATAGAGTTTATAATCTTAAAAAAATATTATAGCGTAGATTTTACTGTGGTCCCAAGCATCAGTTATCGTGTACTAACCCAAAACTCAGTCCCAGAAGACGAAAAACGCGGCGATGTTTTTCAAGGTAAAAAAGCCAGAAGATATGCCGTCGAGGAGAAACAAAATAGTCTTATTTTCCCAGCCAAACCCCATAAATTTTTAATTTTTCATCAATTTTTTTTCTGCTTGTCAATTTATGATGGTAAGCTGAAAATAATATCTTAAGAACATTAAAAAAATATTCCCGTGAACACACACACAACGCACACACACACACACAACCTATAGACAAAATGCACGTATTATTGCTTGAGCAAATTCCTTGATGGCGCCATTATCTTTTTTAGCAATAAAAAGTATTTCCGACTTTTCGTTTTAAAGTTTTTGTCAAGGCTTAAACTAATAGATCAAAAGCCAAATGAAATGAACCCTCCACCCCAACCTTTCCGACATTTTTCTCGGTTCAGTGATCAGACTTTCATTTTTGCAAGTATCACACCAGTTTGAGGGATCAAACCTTCACAGTGCGAAGATATTTTTAAAATACGAGTTTTGGGGTGAAAAAGTTCAATCGCCGCACATTTATTATGCACAGCAGGAATTAGCAACATGGTAGTAACAAGTCTCCAGTATAAGTTGACATCCTCAAGAATAGAGTTTATAATCTTAAAAAAATATTATAGCGTAGATTTTACTGTGGTCCCAAGCATCAGTTATCGTGTACTAACCCAAAACTCAGTCCCAGAAGACGAAAAACGCGGCGATGTTTTTCAAGGTAAAAAAGCCAGAAGATATGCCGTTGAGGAGAAACAAAATAGTCTTATTTTCCCAGCCAAACCCCTTAAATTTTTAATTTTTCATCAATTTTTTTTCTGCTTGTCAATTTATGATGGTAAGCTGAAAATAATATCTTAAGAACATTAAAAAAATATTCCCGTGAAAAGTATAAAATATTAAATTTCTTCAGTGCAAATTGTCTGTTGTATCATCAAAACAGATTAAATTGAAACTGTAGCAATTTGCAAATTTGGATCGATTGCTTTCAAAGAGCAAAAATTTAGAGAAATCGCAGTTCTTATATTTTTTACAGCTGATTTTGCAACTTAATTCATCGATGTTTTTTCGTTAATTTTTTTCCATTAAATTTAAAAAGTTAAGACCATTTTTGAAATATTTTATCTAAAAACCATGATTGTTTTACAGCGTTTGATTTGTCTTGAGCTAACTAAACATCAAAATAGTGATAGCATAGACTAGCACAAAATGAGAGGAAAAAGGAAATTGTTGTGAGAAAGCAGGCATGAGAGGTGCGAAGATTGAAAACTGATTATTAATTGCACTCAACCGAAGTTTGTAGCAATTATATTAGTCCTGTCGGTCTTTTAAGTCAGATTGTTTGGTTGACCGATTTTTCGTCTGACGCTTAGACTGTTCGAGTGCCTTTTATTATGCCGCTTGACTTCTTTATTTTTGCGTGATCTAAATTGCGCTCGTTCAAAATTTAAGCCGCTAACCTAACTCGAAGTGGTTAACTACTAAAACTCAAAAGAAATGTGCGCCAAAATTAGTTTCATTTTTTTGCATTTTAAATCTTTGAAATGGTCTAATGCAAGCTCTAATACCATCATTTCCACTCCCCCCACTGCCAATATACCCGCTCCCTTATCAAAGTAACCTAACGCTATCCCCCACTCGAGCCCCGCTTGTCATATGAGTGAGATCAATTTGGCCGATCGTAGTAGTTTTTGTTAGTTTTAAAAATTCTAGCAGGTCAGAAAAACCCATCTGAATCTAACCTATTTTCAAATCGTAACAACTGACATTCTCATGAAAAACCTGTGCCAGATGTGCGCGCAATCGTTTCTATGACATTTTTTGCAAAATTACACTGTTGAGACCAACAAAATAGGAAGGCAGAAAAATCTGTTGAAAAAACAACGCAAGCAAGTTCCGAGTATTACGTGGGAACTTACATAAAGGCTTTCGTAATATCGTAAAATTTGAATAAAAAGGCTCTATTACATTTGTAGCAAAAGGCTTTCGTGCAGTGACATGTTGACAAAATAATTCTTTGATCAGCGAACTTTATCCACTAACGTTTTTGGGCACTGACGTTCTCTTTACTACGATTTTACAATATAACCTGATTCTTGAACAACTTTTTGACATCAACTTACTTAGAAGAATATTTTTCTTCGATCATAAACCCTTTGCTGAACAACCTATCGGCCAGTGACACTTTTTCAGCACGATTCGTTTCCGGACACTGGCCATTTTTGCATTGAAGTACTTCTGGTTACATTCTTTAACATTCTTGGGTCAATGACCTTTTAGCAAAATTTCTTGCTCAATGAGAATTTAGCAACAATTTTCGGTCAATGGCCTTCTAGCAACAACATTCTTCGGTCAATGACCGTTCAGAAACACATTTTATGTCAATGACCTTCTAGGAATATTTTTTGATCAATGACCTTTTCGCAACATTTTTTGAACAACAAACTCTACGCAACATTTTTCGGTCAATGAAAGTTTAGCAACATTATCCGAACAATGACCTTTTAGCAACGTTTTTTAGCAACAACATTACCGTGCTCTTCATTAGTACTGTTAAAACATGGAGCTCGGTGAGGCCTTTAAAACATGCAGCCTTATGTGTTCACGCGTTTAATATAGAGAGATGCTTCCGTGTGAGCTTTCATGCAATATAAAGAAAAATCATGTGAAATTTCATCCAAAATCTACTATTGTCTAAGCCATTTTTGTTAGAGGTGCAAATTGTAACGTTTTACCTGATTTTCAATAAACTGACTTGGAGAAAGTCATCTTTTATGTTTTCCTTGCTAGTGGCCAGTTTTTATACTGATAAGAAGTTTTTCCTACCTATCGCTAAGAAAAACAGGTTATTTAACGCAAACAATTTAGTAAAAAGTCGTCTGATGCTTTTGCTCTTCAAAGTGCATGGTTGTCGTTTTTTTTTTAAAAAAAATCTGACATCTTAGAAGGCTGGAAGAGAACTGCCAAGTGTAAATTGCGCATAAGATGTGATTCATTGAAGCTTTGCGTGTTTAATATAGACATGACTAGAGATATGAAGTCTTCAGAAACGAGGAAGAACAACAGAATGGGTTCTAAATTACAAGTTTCATAGTTTAAGACCAGCTCGTGAATTGGTTCGCGCACTATGATTGCAAAGCGACCCTGGTTCGAATCCAGTACTTGCACATTTTCACAGCAGTTGGACCCCTCGCCCTGACTGGCTTAAAAATATCTATGCATATTAGTAACTGATTGGGTGAAAGAATCTGATATCCTGTAAAGAAGTTGGGTTTTGAAACTGCGTCTGCTAAACTTCGATTTCATGCGGCCCGATAATTTGATTAAAAATATTTGACTTAAATGTACTGATATAGAATTGTTGAAACTGTCTCTTCTTATTTCCTGTGTCAATTTGTCACTAGTGCATACAGTTATTCAACCCTATTAAACACAAACACACTAAATTATGTCCTCTGTTTGTACAAGATGCCTTTGTTCGTAATGACAACAAACCGGGTTGACAATATTTAATGTTCATGCAAGGATTATATACGAAACCATACAGCTTCTGACGTATTGCGTATTTCCCAGTAAGATCTTTGTATGGAACCTGTGAAATAATGTATGATCTTTCTATGATTAATAGAAAATCTAATAAGATACTTGTATGATCAATAGGAAATCAGATATGATCTTTCCACGATTTCCTTGAAAATGATATATAACCCCTGTTTGAGTGCCAGAAATTCATGTATGATCCTTGTATGATTACCGGGAAATTATATATGATCCTGTATTGATTACCAAGAATTGTTATGATTGTCAACCCAAGAAGCAAAACTAATGCCTTGATTGAGAAAAAATTGGCATCTGGTTTTGCTGCTCAGCATTTATTATTTGTTTGGGTGTGCGATACTGATGTGAAAGCAAAATCCTGTAACAAGACAACAGCACAGTAATTTGTCTCAGCTCGAAAATTTTCCAAAAAATAAAAAAAATGAAACGATAAACTGTTTTCGATTGATTTTCAGAGATAAAATTGTAACTTTGAAACTTATCACTTGTAGGTCTTAAAATGCTATGACATAAAAATGCTATGAAATTATTGAGCTTCTGGTACAAGTATCACCATGAAATTTGCTGAATTTTATCTGCATTAAGAGCTGCTATTATTTAAGACTGCTCATCTGAATGATAAATTATATATCTATGGCAACAAATGAAATTTCCGTTCTTCGCTTTGATCTCATGTGAACCACATTATTGCTTAGAAGAGCAAAAAATTGTTCTCTGAACTGAAATTGACTACTTTGTCATCACTCTTTCACTCTATAATGTATTTTAATGTGTGTCCACGGATTAAATGAAGTTAAGGTAAATTTTGGTAAAATAGAATTTAATTTTGTGTTCAAATTTGGAATTTTTTTCCACTGGAAACGTTGCTTCATCGAAATGAACGCAACTGAAAGACAATTAGGAAGTTTTTCGTTGATCCAATCATTAATCTGATGTTGGGGTAAACTGTTGAGGTGAGTGAACGCTTTTTTCTGCTAAATTTAACTCAGCTTTTTGTGTGTGTGAATTTGAAAATATATGATTTGTATATGTTTGCAGCAAATTTCTATACATTGATTGCTATTTTTGGTGGGTTTAGAAGAAGAGTAACCGACATCGCACAGAGCTCCAACCCTTTTTCACCTCCAAATACAGCAACTCCAACACATTCCAGACGAACAACCTGAACGGGGCAGTGGGTGCAGCCAACGGAGGGCCAGGGGGAGCAGTTGGGGTAGGAGGAGGGGCGGGGAAGCGTGGTGTGCCTCTGAGCAACAGTTTCCTCTCTCACACCTTCAACCCCTCTTTTCACTCCTCATTTGCCACATCCAATAAACACTTACAACAGGTATTATTACATCTGATCAAGGCAAATTAAAAAAAGACACTCATGTGGCGTGATAGCCGAGAGGTAAGGTGTGTGATTCACACAACAATTATTCAACAGTTCAATCCCCTGCCTACGTGAAAAAAATGAGTTGAAAAAATGACCGATGTTTGCCAGTTTATACAAACGTACTTGAAATCTATTGAAATTGATCTGATTTTTCAGCTTTCTCAGCATTTTTTTTAAAAATTTGTTTTGATCTATCTAAGATCAAGCTGCATGATGGAACTCAGAACTTATGTAAAAACTGGTCAAATTGAATCTATTTGAATCTCTTTTTTCAGTTTTGTGACAAATAAAATACTTCATAAGACATATCTTAGTTGAGCTGCAATTTAATTACAACGCTATAATTTAACTATTTTTATTAGCCGCCGTCAGCCTCTCAAACGGCTAATATTTAGGCGTTCTCCTTTTTTACAATTCAAGGAATTTGAATTGTATCGGGGCGCTGTCTTTTTTGCGACTCGAAGAGGAGTATTGGAGAAGTCCTTTTTTAATCACTTTAGTTGGAGTGAATTTGAAGCAGGAAATGAAAGGCGTGAAAAATTTTGGAGTGCTTTTAGTCCTGAACAAAATTGAAGAGTGGAGCAAAAAGAATGAGAGTGGATTTTTGTTCATTCCGTTTCTTTCGAGAGAGATAGAAATTGGGGTGTGAAAAAAAATTTCTGTAAGTGAGCGAAATTTTGTGTTCTTGTGCGGCTTTTTAAAACCGTTTTTTTGGCTTGTGGTTTAGAGCTTTGATTATTATATTGTAATAATAATTGCTCTTGAACAAAGTTCAGCAATTATTGTAAACGTGTGTGTCTTTTGCGAAATTTTCGCTTGACAGTTTTGACTTTTCGAGTGACTTTTACGCCCTTGACTTTTTGCGTTTCGCGTGATCTAAAATTCTCTCTCAATCACAATTTCAAGCAGCCGAACTCAATTGGTGGCAAATTAATGCTAAAAGTCAAATGAAAAGTGCACCGAAACTGGTACCATTTTTCACTTTAAATTTTAATAGTGGTATATGTTCACCTCTCATGTGGTTATTTGAAGCCCACTATTGAACCTCTTAGTCCCATTTAAGCTCACCCTCCCCCCCCCCCCCCCGACTGAAGCAGGCTGCAATTGATTAGAGCTCCCACTAGTCGTTCGAGAGCAATTCTTCCGCCGTTTATCCGGTTATGTTTTTTACGGTTGTTTTCATAGTGGTTTGTAGGTTTGTGGTCATTAATGCGAATTTTGCACCATTTTGCAGGTTTTTCATCTATTTTATTGGGTTTTGGGCGAATTATAGCAATTTTTTGCATTTTGTTTTGTTATACTGCTTTGTATGGGCTTTGAATAGACTCATATTAGTTATGGAGTCTCTGGATACCAAGTGATTACAGTTTCATTTGTAATAAACAATTTTTTTGTTAAGAAAAATGACAATAAACTGAGAACTTTTTAATTTTTTTCCATAATCTGTTGCTGTTTTCCGTTATTTTTCTAATCTTGAAAAGTTTCTTAGCATATTTTACTTGCCTGTTTTTTTGGAGGCTTTTCAAAACGCTATTTGCTCCAATGAACGATTTTTGGCTCTATGTGCTTTCGTGAAATCAAAAAATGCGTTTTTTTGTGTTAGATTCTGCTTCAAGTTGTTTTTAAAAGCCCTTTGTGTTCTTCAGGTTTTTGTAGCATTTCGGGATGCCCCAAGTCCGAATTAGTTGTTTCTGATGCATGTTTTGGTTTTGAGTCGTTTCGGTAAAGATAATTAAGTAATTTTTATAAAGATTTCTGCAAATTTTTTTGCTTATTTTTTTGCTTATTTTGGCTTATTTATTTTGCTGTTTTTGTTGAAATCTTCTGATTGTGTGCTTTTAGCTAGCTAAATTTCTTGTTTTTCAACTTTTTTTTGTTTTTCGTTTTTACTTTCATAAATCGACAATGTTTTGAAATGCTGGACGCGTGACCATAAGTAGTATCGAAAGTTTTTTAAAACAATGATTTCAATGAAATCACATAATGGCAGCTGGTTCCGAATTTGTGGCTAAATATTGTTGCAGATTTACAGAGAATATTTTTGGTTTGTTCTTCATTTCCTTTCTCTTACCTCCGTTTTCTCTACCTGAAAGTTTTGTGTTGGATTTTTCTCTCAGTTTTTTGTAGTTCAACGATATGAAACTAAACGTATCGCATGGGTTTTTGACTAAAGTTGTTTCAAACTTGCAACTCAATGTGAAATTTTTATCACATTCTTTATCATCTGTCGTCAGTACGATCATCTATCATCTTTTCTGGTCAGATACTTCTTCGTTGTTCTTTTTCTTTTTCTTCTTTTAAAGTCATTAGTGTTATTCAGTAGGATAAGCATTATGTTATTTTTGTGGTCACTCAGTAGAATAATCTTTTTGTTAGTTAGGGGTGTTAGTTTTTTCCTTCGAGTGGTTTCCGGAATTCTTCCGGATATGTTTTTTTTTCAAGGTCTGTTCTTGTTTTCATGATTTTTGAAGTCAAATTGGAGTGATTTTAGTCACTCCGAAACAGGAAGCGGAGCGAAGAAGCGAATGGTTTTGCGGCTTGAAATTTTTTTGCTCTATTTTAAAATCTAGTGAGAAAACGGTGTTTGAACAAAAATTCGTTTTCTCGCTAGTGGTTTTTACTGAATTTCACTTAGATTTTTACTGTTTTTTTTCAATTTCTGGGATCGGATTTTTTCTAAACGGTTTTTCCAATCCATTAATAGTTCGTTCTAGGCCGAGTTTTTTTTTGTTTGAAACAAATTTCCGTTTCTCGCTAGTGGTGTTTTGTTCACATGCGGTATATTGACATTGATTTTCTGTTTTTTTAATTTTTTTCTGTTTTTTTAAAGGGTTTTACCAATTCATTATTAGTCCGTTTTAGGTCTAGTGTTTTGTTTAGTAAATGAAAATTCTTTGAATTTTACGTCAGGACTTGTCGTGCTATGTTTTTTAAATTACCTTTTGATCACGTTTTCCGTTTTGCATAAGTCGCGATTTTCACGTTTGACTTCTGACTTACTCATCTGTCATTCTGCTCACAGTCCTTTTAAACAGCAGCTGCTCAGCAAAGGAATTCAAAATGGAGAGAGTCAGTATACAAAAATCAAAGTCAGAAATAGAAACGGGATGAACCCATAAAGCCCATTTTTAGATGCCCGGTACTTGAACTTTGTTCTCATAAGTTTTAGTTACTATCTATAATGCTTATTGGTATTGATACTAGACCCTGTAGCCTCTCACTGAGAGACAGGAGTATGTTCAATTACGAAATGACATCAAATTAATTTGCACTTAAAAATGTTTTTGTACAAATATCAATTTTTGTTGATATTTTCTTTTCTTTCAATCCCAATAGAGTTACTTGAAAAAAGACACTCATGTGGCGTGATAGCCGAGAGGTAAGGTGTGTGATTCACATAACAATTATTCAACAGTTCAATCCCCTGCCTGCGTGAAAAAAATGAGTTGAAAAAATGACCGATGTTTGCCAGTTTATACAAACGTACTTGAAATCTATTGAAATTGATCTCATTTTTCAGCTTTCTCAGCATTTTTCAAAAACTTGTTTTGATCTATGTAAGATCAAGCTGCATGATGGAACTCAGAACTTATGTAATAACTGGTCACATTGAATCTATTTGAATCTCTTTTTTCAGTTTTGTGACAAATAAAATACTTCATAAGACATATCTTAGTTAAGCTGCAATTTAATTACAACGCTATAATTTAACTATTTTTATTAGCCGCCGTCAGCCTCTCAAACGGCTAATATTTAGGCGTTCTCCTTTTTTTACAATTCAAGGAATTTGAATTGTATCGGGGCGCTGTCTTTTCATTCGTTATAATCAATTTATTACGATTACAGTTTCATTCGTAATAAACAATTTTTTTGTTAAGAAAAATGACAATAAACGGAGAACTTTTTAATTTTTTTTCTTAAATCGTTGCTGTTTTCCGTTGTTTTTCTAATCTTGAAAAGTTTCTTAGAATGTTTTACTTGCCTGTTTTTTTGGAAGCTTTTCAAAACGCTATTTGCTCCAATGAACGATTTTTGGCTCTATGTGCTTTCGTGAAATCAAAAAATGCGTTTTTTGTGTTAGATTCTGCTTCAAGTTGTTTTTAAAAGCCCTTTGTGTTCTTCAGGTTTTTGTAGCATTTCGGGATGCCCCAAGTCCGAATTAGTTGTTTCTGATGCATGTTTTGGTTTTGAGTCGTTTCGGTAAAGATAATTAAGTAATTTTTATAAAGATTTCTGCAAATTTTTTTGCTTATTTTTTTGCTTATTTTGGCTTATTTGTTTTGCTGTTTTTGTTGAAATCTTCTGATTGTGTGCTTTTAGCTAGCTACATTTCTTGTTTTTCAACTTTTTTTGTTTTTCGTTTTTACTTTCATAAATCGACAATGTTTTGAAATGCTGGACGCGTGACCATAAGTAGTATCGAAAGTTTTTTAAAACAATGATTTCAATGAAATCACATAATGGCAGCTGATTCCGAATTTGTGGCTAAATTTGGTTGCAGATTTACAGAGAATATTTTTGGTTTGTTCTTCATTTCCTTTCTCTTACCTCCGTTTTCTCTACCTGAAAGTTTTGTGTTGGATTTTTCTCTCAGTTTTTTGTAGTTCAACGAAATCAAACTAAACGTATCGCATGGGTTTTTGACGAAAGTTGTTTCAAACTTGCAACTCAATGTGAAAGTTTTATCACATTCTTTATCATCTGTCGTCAGTACGATCATCTATCATCTTTTCTGGTCAGATACTTCTTCGTTGTTCTCTTTCTTTTTCTTCTTTTAAAGTCATTAGTGTTATTCAGTAGGATAAGCATTATGTTATTTTTGTGGTCACTCAGTAGAATAATCTTTTTGTTAATTAGGGGCGTTAGTTTTTTCCTTCGAGTCGTTTCCGGAATTCTTCCGGATATGTTTTTTTTTCAAAGTCTGTTCTTGTTTTCATGATTTTTGAAGTCAAATTGGAGTGATTTTAGTCACGCGGAAACAGGAAGAGGAGCGAAGAAGCGAATGGTTTTGCGGCTTGAAATTTTTTTGCTCTATTTTAAAATCAAGTGAGAAAACGGTGTTTGAACAAAAATTCGTTTTCTCGCTAGTGGTTTTTACTGAATTTCACTTTGATTTATACTGTTTTTTTCAATTTCTGGGATCGGATTTTTTCTAAACGGTTTTTCCAATCCATTAATAGTTCGTTCTAGGCCGAGCTTTTTTTTGTTTGAAACAAATTTCCGTTTCTCGCTAGTGGTGTTTTGTTCACATGCGGTATATTGACATTGATTTTCTGTTTTTTTTTTAAATTTTTTTTTCTGTTTTTTTAAAAGGTTTTCCCAATTCATTATTAGTCCGTTTTAGGTCTATTGTTTTGTTTATTAAATGAAAATTCTTTGAATTTTACGTCAGGACTTGTCGTGCTATGTTTTTTTAATTACCTTTTGATCACGTTTTCCGTTTTGCATAAGTCGCGATTTTCACGTTTGACTTCTGACTTACTCATCTGTCATTCTGCTCAAAGTCCTTTTAAACAGCAACTGCTCAGCAAAGGAATTCAAAATAAAGAGAGAGTCAGTATACAAAAATCAAAGTCAGAAATAGAAACGGGATGAACCCGTAAAGCCCATTTTTAGATGCCCGGTACTTGAACTTTGTTCTCATAAGTTTTAGTTACTATCTATAATGCTTATTGGTATTGATACTAGACCCTGTAGCCTCTCACTGAGACAGGAGTATGTTCAATTACGAAATGACATCAAATTAATTCGCACTTAAAAATGTTTTTGTACAAATATCAATTTTTGTTGATATTTTCTTTTCTTTCAATCCCAATAGAGTTACTTGAAAAAAGACACTCATGTGGCGTGATAGCCGAGAGGTAAGGTGTGTGATTCACATAACAATTATTCAACAGTTCAATCCCCTGCCTGCGTGAAAAAAATGAGTTGAAAAAATGACCGATGTTTGCCAGTTTATACAAACGTACTTGAAATCTATTGAAATTGATCTCATTTTTCAGCTTTCTCAGCATTTTTCAAAAACTTGTTTTGATCTATGTAAGATCAAGCTGCATGATGGAACTCAGAACTTATGTAATAACTGGTCACATTGAATCTATTTGAATCTCTTTTTTCAGTTTTGTGACAAATAAAATACTTCATAAGACATATCTTAGTTAAGCTGCAATTTAATTACAACGCTATAATTTAACTATTTTTATTAGCCGCCGTCAGCCTCTCAAACGGCTAATATTTAGGCGTTCTCCTTTTTTTACAATTCAAGGAATTTGAATTGTATCGGGGCGCTGTCTTTTCATTCGTTATAATCAATTTATTACGATTACAGTTTCATTCGTAATAAACAATTTTTTTGTTAAGAAAAATGACAATAAACGGAGAACTTTTTAATTTTTTTTCTTAAATCGTTGCTGTTTTCCGTTGTTTTTCTAATCTTGAAAAGTTTCTTAGAATGTTTTACTTGCCTGTTTTTTTGGAAGCTTTTCAAAACGCTATTTGCTCCAATGAACGATTTTTGGCTCTATGTGCTTTCGTGAAATCAAAAAATGCGTTTTTTGTGTTAGATTCTGCTTCAAGTTGTTTTTAAAAGCCCTTTGTGTTCTTCAGGTTTTTGTAGCATTTCGGGATGCCCCAAGTCCGAATTAGTTGTTTCTGATGCATGTTTTGGTTTTGAGTCGTTTCGGTAAAGATAATTAAGTAATTTTTATAAAGATTTCTGCAAATTTTTTTGCTTATTTTTTTGCTTATTTTGGCTTATTTGTTTTGCTGTTTTTGTTGAAATCTTCTGATTGTGTGCTTTTAGCTAGCTACATTTCTTGTTTTTCAACTTTTTTTGTTTTTCGTTTTTACTTTCATAAATCGACAATGTTTTGAAATGCTGGACGCGTGACCATAAGTAGTATCGAAAGTTTTTTAAAACAATGATTTCAATGAAATCACATAATGGCAGCTGATTCCGAATTTGTGGCTAAATTTGGTTGCAGATTTACAGAGAATATTTTTGGTTTGTTCTTCATTTCCTTTCTCTTACCTCCGTTTTCTCTACCTGAAAGTTTTGTGTTGGATTTTTCTCTCAGTTTTTTGTAGTTCAACGAAATCAAACTAAACGTATCGCATGGGTTTTTGACGAAAGTTGTTTCAAACTTGCAACTCAATGTGAAAGTTTTATCACATTCTTTATCATCTGTCGTCAGTACGATCATCTATCATCTTTTCTGGTCAGATACTTCTTCGTTGTTCTCTTTCTTTTTCTTCTTTTAAAGTCATTAGTGTTATTCAGTAGGATAAGCATTATGTTATTTTTGTGGTCACTCAGTAGAATAATCTTTTTGTTAATTAGGGGCGTTAGTTTTTTCCTTCGAGTCGTTTCCGGAATTCTTCCGGATATGTTTTTTTTTCAAAGTCTGTTCTTGTTTTCATGATTTTTGAAGTCAAATTGGAGTGATTTTAGTCACGCGGAAACAGGAAGAGGAGCGAAGAAGCGATTGGTTTTGCGGCTTGAAATTTTTTT
This sequence comes from Convolutriloba macropyga, assembly GCF_964194025.1. Classification (NCBI taxonomy): domain Eukaryota; kingdom Metazoa; phylum Xenacoelomorpha; order Acoela; family Convolutidae; genus Convolutriloba; species Convolutriloba macropyga. The sequence continues at coordinate 51,114,115 of NC_134475.1, forward strand.
GCTCTATTTTAAAATCAAGTGAGAAAACGGTGTTTGAACAAAAATTCGTTTTCTCGCTAGTGGTTTTTACTGAATTTCACTTTGATTTATACTGTTTTTTTCAATTTCTGGGATCGGATTTTTTCTAAACGGTTTTTCCAATCCATTAATAGTTCGTTCTAGGCCGAGCTTTTTTTTGTTTGAAACAAATTTCCGTTTCTCGCTAGTGGTGTTTTGTTCACATGCGGTATATTGACATTGATTTTCTGTTTTTTTTTAAATTTTTTTTTCTGTTTTTTTAAAAGGTTTTCCCAATTCATTATTAGTCCGTTTTAGGTCTATTGTTTTGTTTATTAAATGAAAATTCTTTGAATTTTACGTCAGGACTTGTCGTGCTATGTTTTTTTAATTACCTTTTGATCACGTTTTCCGTTTTGCATAAGTCGCGATTTTCACGTTTGACTTCTGACTTACTCATCTGTATTCTGCTCAAAGTCCTTTTAAACAGCAACTGCTCAGCAAAGGAATTCAAAATAAAGAGAGAGTCAGTATACAAAAATCAAAGTCAGAAATAGAAACGGGATGAACCCGTAAAGCCCATTTTTAGATGCCCGGTACTTGAACTTTGTTCTCATAAGTTTTAGTTACTATCTATAATGCTTATTGGTATTGATACTAGACCCTGTAGCCTCTCACTGAGACAGGAGTATGTTCAATTACGAAATGACATCAAATTAATTCGCACTTAAAAATGTTTTTGTACAAATATCAATTTTTGTTGATACTTTCTTTTCTTTCAATCCCAATAGAGTTATGGGAATCAACGGCGACTATTTTCCGGCAATCTGCCGGGTATGTTTGATCACGTTTTCCGTTTTGCATTAGTCACGATTTTCACGTTTGACTTCTGACTTACCTCGCTCACTGTCTCAACTGAATGGATTCTAAATTGCTCCACGCATTGAATTACGCAATGTAGTGAATACAGCCAATGTCAAAAGAGCAAAATCAAAAGAAACGGGTTAAACCGATAAGGCGCGGTCATTAAGTCCTAGTGCATTAGGTTATCAAAGTTCATTAGAGCGATTGCTAGCTGATATTAGTATTAAAATTAATACCCTTCAGTTTAGAAGCTGAAGTAAGTATAGGTTTAGAATCTAACTGAAACTGCGCACTGAATTGGAACAGTTTTCGAAACTTAGGAAAATTTCACTTTCAATCTCTTTTTTTTCTTTTCCTGTTTCAATCCCGATGTGCGTCTAGCGTTTCAACGGCGGCTATTTTCCAGCAATCTGTCGGCTATGTTTAGCATATTATCAATTGTCACGCCCCTATTTCGTTCCTTATAGTTACGTGATGATATTCCTTAAAATATCCATAATTAAGTGCTTTATATTAATTAATATTCAGTTAGTTTCAAGGCCATATATAGCCAGTATTTCCATCTAAGCCTGTAACCTCTAATTTGTTTATGTTTACGAGAAACAACCGCAGATTGACAGTTTTACTAGCAAACACTTCAAGTGCCTAAAAGCCTCAATATTTACTTTTTTGAGTTTCTTGAAGATAAATTCACATAATCAGTAAATAACTTCATGAGAAATTATGTACTTGGTGAAGTAATTATTCTGATAAAGTAGGTGCTAATACGGAATTGTATATGTACTGAACAAACACCAAGAGACGTACAAAAGCCGGAAATTGCCCTACTTGAAAATCAGTAAATATTTGCGAAGGACCAATACAACTCAAGGCACAATCATGCGGAACCCACTATCACCAGAACACCGGAGAACCAGCCTAAAAATCAGTTGCCTATCATCTTATAAAACTTGATAAACTTGAGAAACTTCTTGCTAAAGTTATTGAATAATTATTGCTAAAATTAATTAAAGATTGAACTGGAAATTCTCTTGAAAACCTCCAAGTTTGGTAAACTTAGTTACAGAAGAAATAGCGACTAACTAAACACTAAAATGCAAGGCAAACTAGTGGATATATCACGCATCCGAACCGCTCAATAAAAGGCTATTACTAGCTAATTTTATTCAAAATATATCTGCTAAAAATCGTACTGTGAAACACCAAAATAAGTCCTTGTAAAATGGCAATTATTCAAGTTAATTACCCCTCATATAAACCTCAATAACACCACGAGGAACACTACTAAAAATCAGTGCGTAACATGGTGCCAGGATTTATTAACTGTTTTTCAGTTTAACGGACCAATAATTCGATTAATTCCTTGATATTTTCGATATTTCCTTTCTTTATTCTGCTGTTTTCTTTCTTCTCTTCTTCTTCATTACCTTAAGAGCCTCCAATCATCCAGAACCACATCCAGCACTTCCTTTCCGAGCAAGATGATAACACAAAAAGCAGTAACAAAGGAAAGAATGGGTGGAAACTGTGTTTGTATCTCTGTGGACTAAATGCAACGGCAATGCAAAAGTGTTTGAGTGCACAATAACTGGAACAAACTCAACCACAGCCGCCACAACGGACAAAAACAACACAGGGTATTTGCAAACGAGGATATTGTGAGTAAATGAATTTGTAAAATTAATTTTGGTGCTTTATTTATGTCAATTTATAAAGAACAAATTCTCCCCGCTATTAATAATTGCCGAGCTTCCCCCAATTTTGTTGAACATATTGAAGGAAACCACATTAATTACACCCAAAACAACAGTAAAACGCAAGCTCAGATAGTAACCGCTTTCTACTCTTCATTTTATAAGTCCATTGTAATTTATGTGCTAGATAAAGATGATAAACGTGTTGCAATTTATTGGACAGCAAAAAGTCTAAATCAAAAAGTTCGCAAATTTGGCCTTATTCGTAACAAACTTCAATCTGACAGAGATATTAACCTTGATAACATCATCACTGATTATCAGATAACATCAGAATAATAAATTACTGAAACCATCACTTAATTATTAACTAAAAAGAGGGCAAAACAAAGTTTAAACAAAAAATAAAAAACAATCATATTTTATTTCCCCGCCCAGCTCCGGAGGTTAATGAATCAAACAGTGACTTCGGCCAATTATGCTGTTGCCTATTTGAGTGCAGCTTCCACAAGGCCTGTGCGGTCGTGGTCCCCACGAATTTTCCTAAACTAAGGGGCACTCTTTAGAGGTGAGACTTCGGCGGCCCATACGGCTTCAACGATATAAGTCTGACGATTCGACCGGAGCTTTAGGAATAGGCTTATAAGCAGCCCTTCTTTATTACTTTCTGAACGAATGGTTTCAGTAGTTTCTTTTCTGATATTCTTGTGCTATTCATTTAACTGTTTTCATCTCTTAAAGCCCCTTAATCTCTCCATTAAGTTAAGTTAAGTGTGCTATTTAATACTTTAGAACGAAAGTAAGACTGATTGAACGAAAAGTATATAATCTAATCGGGTAAAAAGCAAAATGGCAACGCGCAGATCAACATCACGCCTTTTTCCGGATCAGAAACGGACAATTTTAACGAGTTTGAACAACTAATAACAGGTGCAATCGGAGTTGCAGCAATCGCAAACGCGCAACAAGCGAACTTTCTGCAATTACATTTAAAAGGAGACGCTTTACGATACTTCTTAACCCTACCAGAGGCTACCAGACTAGTCTTCGAAGACAGTATAATAGCTCTAAGAAATAGATTCACGCAGGATGACTTGAGAGAGATCAGAATTATAAAGTTAGAGAATCAAAAGTTTAATCCAAAAACAGACACTGTTAAAAATTTCTTAGTAAAGTTAAGAACTGAAGCCAATAAAGCATATCCAGCACCCGAAAATAGTAGTAGCGCCAGCTGGAGCAGGTGACCCAGAAGCTCGTAGATTCGAAAGAGAGACAGCAGCAAGAGATTCTGCCCTTCAGATGTCAGAAAATCGAAAAAATGAGCAAATAAAGCGCTTCTTTATTAAGTCTATGCCAAATTGGCTTAAGCCTAAGCTTCTAGAAAGGCCAGATACAGATACCATTGATCAATTATGCACCTTAGCTAGCCAACAAATTGCAATAAGGGAGATGTGTAACAGAGAAGAGTACTTTGACGACGGATTTAATGAAATAACGGAAACAAACACTGATAAAATGTTAAAAGCAATAACTGTTATTTCAAATAATCAAAAAGAACTTCAGCAGAAACTTGAGCAGAGAACAGCACCTAAAAATGAGCCACCAGAACAAGGCCCAGTAAATATTTTTACACCACATTATCCACAGCAAGTTTATAAACAAAGTTATAGACAAAATTTCCGCCCTCAATACCAAAATTATCGACCAAATTACCCTCAATACCAGTCTAATTATCGTCCAGTTCAACAAAATTATCGGCCCCAGCAACAGTATGCCCCTCGTGCTAATAATTACTGAGAGTTTAGACCACAATTTAATGCCCCTAGACCGTTTTATTATAACGAACAGCCACAAACTCGTAATTATTGGACCGAACCTTCAGACAGTCCCCCATTTATTCACCCATCTTATGTTAATAGACCTGTTTATCGGTTCCCAACAAAAAATACCCCTCAAAACCTTCTTAGACAGGGTATAGTTTACGATAGTCCAGTACACAACCGATATAACACTCAACAACCAAATCAGTTTAATCGTGCAAGTAACCCTCAAAATAGAAATATGAGAGGTATGAATTTCCCTTTTAATCAACAAAAAAACTAATAAAGCCACCCAACTTTAAAAAACAAAATAAAAATTATAAAAACTCAGTTAACCATTATAACGAAAGCACGTCTAGTCCTAGTTTAGATAAAGTAATAGAGCCAGTTTATAACAAAAGTAACAAAAAGCGTAGAAAACGCAAAAGTAATAATAATAAAAGTAAAGTTAATAATTCTGTGCAACTCCCAACACAAGTACCTCAATCCGCACCAAAGCCAACACCACATGTTCAGCAATTATTCAGCATTGTCCCACTTTTAGGCAGAACATTGTCCTATGTTAAAGTTAAATTTAATGGAGAATTAGAAAGACGCGCACTAGTCGATACAGGAGCATTTGCAAATGTGATAAGTCGTGAATTCTACAAGGAAATAATAAACACAAATATTAACTCAATAACAGAAATAGAAAAACCTGATCTAGATAAAGTTAAAATGGCAAACGGCAACATAGTTAAAATTGATAAAGCAATTAAAATTACATTTAAATTGGGCACACAAACATTTACAGAAGATTTCCTTGTATTAATTGTCACAACTCCCGTAATCCTAGGCAACCCATTCTTCGTTAAACATAAAGTTAGCATCTGCCCATGACAAAGTTACATTAAATTCCCTGATCAAACATTACAAATAAATGAAATAAAGCCAGAAAAGCAACCCAGAAGAGTTGTAAAACGAAAAAAATTCGGAGTTTATACACAGAAAAAGCAAGTCTTACAGCCAAACCAACAAGCAGTATTAGAATGCAAGCTTTACGATAAACTAGAATCTTTCACTGACCTCTGTGGGGTAATAATTCCAAACGAAATATTTGAAAAAGACAGTGAAGTAATATTAACATCCTGTTTAAGTAAAGTTGCTGAAAATAACATCCTGTACATCTATGTCCTGAACATAACTGATCACCCAATTACCATAAATAAAGGCGAAGAAATAGCCAAATTCTCGTTCTTAACGTCTGATCAAGCAGAAAAGTTGTTAGAAGTAGATCCTCAATTACTAAATGTAGCAAAAATGAGTGAAAATTATTTAACAGAAATAAATCAATTAATTCAAGTCACAGATACGCCAAAAAGAAAGGCCCAACCAGCGAAACCAGCACCAGAATATGAAAAACTATGGTTCCCAACGCCTGAAACGTGCCCAGATCCGACAAACTTGTCGCCCTTGCAGAGAGATATCTATGAGCAACTGCTAAAACTGCAAGAAATGGAGAAATTAGATCCAAAGGGTAATAATCAGGATAAAATAACATTTTTGAGCAAGTTTCCGTGGGAAAAATCAGCCCTCAATGATGAGCAAAAAGCAGTAGTAGGTGAACTACTAGTTGAATTCAGTGATATTTTTGCGAAACACAGATTTGACGTTGGATATAATACAGATTTAAAAATAAAGTTAACTCCAGAAAGAAGCATACCAATTTACGAACAAGGCCCTCCAACACCCGTCCATTTGAGAAATGAGCTACAAGTAGAGCTCGCACTAATGCATTATTACGGACTGATAACAACTTTGTCTCAATCAAGATATAGTAGTCCACTTTTCGCACAACGAAAGAATTCAGGAAGACTTAGGCTATTAATTGACTTGAGAAAAGTAAACCACTTGTTGAAAAATGACTACGTGAATACGAATTTCCCGATTTCAAACATGAGTGACGCAATAAACTACTTTGCCGGAAAAAAATTGTTTACGAAACTTGACTGTTCTCAAGCATACCACTGTGTGCAAATGGCAGATGATGTATCAGTGCAACTGCTAGCATTTAACTTTGCTTCGAGAACCTATGCATATAAATGTCTTGCACAAGGATTGAATAAGTCAGTAACAGGATTTAGTTCCTTTATTAGACATTACTTGGACCCATGCTTAGCTTCAGGAAATTGTACCCAGTTTATGGATGATATAGGAAATGCAGTAACAAATTTTGAACAATTGGTACCCTCTTTACGAGAAATCTTTACATGTATACGTCAATCCGGACTGAAACTGTCGCCCGAAAAGTGTGAAATAGCAACCGATACAATGAAATTCCTTGGAAATAACATCAGTGCAGAAGTAATATCACCAGAAAAATCAAAAATCACGAAATTTCTTGATAAATTTAAAATGCCGAAAACAACAAAGCAAGTAAAACGATTAATTGGCTTCACGCAATTCTTCCGTAATTACATACCTAATCTAGGTGAGAAACTAATGTCCTTTTACAAGCTCCTGAAGAAGGATGCAGTAATAGAAACCACAGAAGAACATGTAAAAGCATTAGAAGTAATAAAGAAGGATCTAATGGAAGCAACAAATGTAACATTGCGATTGCCAAAACCAGGTCTACAGTATGTAATTCTTTGCGACGCTAGTTACCACGGTGCAGGTTTTGTACTAATGGTGGAAGACTACGTAAACGAAACAGGAAAGAAAGAAAAGAAAACATACGCTCCCGTATCGTTTGGATCGCATTTGTTTAATGCTACGCAATTAAAGTTCTCAATTTACTACAAAGAGTTCCTAGCTTTGTACTATGCACTGGACTACTTTTCACACTACATTTGGGGATCAAGCAAACAAGTAATTATACTCACCGACAACAAAAGCCTTACACAATTCTTTCAGTCAAAAGTAATACCGCCATCTCTTTGGAATTGTTTAGACAGAATACTCGCCTTTAATATAGTAATTGCTCACATTCCTGGACGCGCTAATTACGCAGCGGATTTTCTCTCGCGAATGGAGAATGACAAATCAGCAACAATGTCTTTAAAGTTAACAGATAGAATTCCAGTCAGAGAAATAGAAATTGATACAGAAGCACAAAATCCTGATGTTGAACTGAACGTATTATTTGATATTGACAATTTTGACGACGAAGCTAACAACGCTGAACTAGACGTCCTTAAAAAACTTGGAGTGTATGAAGATTATAAAAAGAAACAAAGTAATTCCCCAATCACAGAAATACAAGGGCTATTAAAACTTAAAAGAAAAACAGAAATAAATTCAATTGAGTACCCAAATCCATTAGATGAATTCCCAGATCTTACAGACAGCTTAATTAGCCTTAACTTAGCAGATGAGCAGCAAAAAGATGCAGACATTAGAACAGTAATAAGCTGGATTCAACAAAATAATCAACAACCTGACTTAAAGTATGCTACAACAAGCTTAAAAAAGTATCACAAGCACTTAAACAGATTACTTGAAGGGAATGTCTTATACCGGATTTTTTATGATGATACTGGAAAAGTACTTCATAAACAATTCTGTGTACCTAAGCATTTATGGAAAGAGACTATATATGGGCTCCATAATTCACAAACAGCAGGTCACTTAGGCACCAAAGCAACGATTCAGGAATTTAGAAAGCGATTTTATTATCCAGGTTTCACCGAACATTTCATTAGCTTCATCAAAAACTGCCTTTTTTGTCTACAATTGAACAGAGTACCAAAAAGCCATATTACACCAAAGTTACAACCAGTCAGTTCACTACAATCATATCCAGGAGATATGCTCCAAATTGATTTAGTAGGCCCCCTAAAGTCATCTCAGTATAAGTATGTTTTGAGTGCAATAGATGTCTTCACAAAGTACCTATTCGCAGTTCCATTAACAAATGGATATGCCGACACAGTAGCCCGAGAACTAGTAAAGGTGTTCTTCCAACACAGCTACATTCCTCAAACAATACTTAGTGACTTAGGAACTAACTTTACTTCTGAATTAATGTCAGAATTAGCAAGTTTACTAGAAGTAAAGTTAAAACATGCCTCACTAAAGCACCCTCAGACTATTGGAGCAGTAGAACGATCTCACGGACCACTGAAACGAATTCTGAAACTTAATACAGAAGAACAATGGAAAGACTGGCATAAATATGTTCCTCTTGCAACCTTTATTCATAATACTTCATATCATTCAGCAACAAATTGTTGTCCTTCAACTCTATTCCATGGCAGAGAACCCATAAAACCCCTTGACATACGGTTCTCCAGAAAAGTAATGGATGCAGTAGCAGTAAATTCTGATTTTGTTAATGAACTGCAAGACGCCATGATGCAAAAGTATGGAGAAAACAAAGAAAAATTAACGACTGCTTACCTGAAGTACAAAAAGTATTATGATCAAAAAGCATCAGCTAAACCGATTCTAGAGAAATCATTCTGTTTACTTTTGAATCCTAAGTTACTAGAACAATCAACAGTAATATCTTCCCAAGTACAGAAATGGCTCCCGCTATATAAAGTGGAAAAAGCCCTTACTGATTCTAATTACATCATTCGAAAAGTAAATACGAATTACACCCAATGTGTTCATCGAATCAGATTGAAACCAATCCAACCAAGTGAAACTCCTGAAGACCTCGAAGTCATCAACCCAGTAAACTTTCAACCTGATCCATCTAGAAGACAACACATGGAGCCAGAGCTTTTTGATAAACACATTCCAGAACTGATAAATGAACAAGAAAAGGAAACAAAACAAGCTACAAAAGAGAAACAAGATACAGTCAGAGTGACCATAAATGTTCCCCTAGGTGGACCATTAGCAGGACCAGCAGTAGCAGCACCTCCAGCAGCCCCACCGGCCCCTCCAAGGGTAGTAGCACCAGCAGTTAGACCACGAACTGCCCCAGTTCATCTTCCAGTATTCGACTCCTCAAGTTCAGGTGACGCAATCCCAAATCTTTTGGATGAAAATAGTAGTTCAGACGAAAATTTAGCTGAACTAAATCTGGACGCAGAGCAAATTGCCCGAATACCAGTTAATCCGTTAATTGCTGACGAAATTAGACAGCAAGAACCAGAAGTTCGCGTTCCTCTTGTATCATCCTCATCAGACGATGAAATGTTTTTACCAGCTCAACAGCCACAGCCGTCAATAGTACCACTTGATATTGAATCGCCTCCAGAAACACACGAAGAACCATATGCTCTAACTGATTGAAAAATAAGAGCGCGACCTTATAATCCTAAACGAAAACCAGAGAAAAGTGCATTCAAACCACTAGACTACCAACGGCGAAAAAATGTACGCGGATTTAAATTTGATAGAGAAATAATGTTGCATAAAGAAGATAGAACAAACCCTTACCTAACCAACCAAGTTAGAAGAACAGGCAGTCCTAGACCAAAAAATGCACGTGCCAGACTGGAACAAGAAGAAAAACGTGAAGCAATAAAAGCATCAGCACAAGCAGCACAACAGTCAAATACACCAAGCAGAGAGACAAAACTAGATCAAGTTCGAGCAAGTATAGCAAAATATTCAGGGAGAACGCCCAGCAGTTCAGCAAATAAACCAGTTACTAGATCTCAATCAAAAAAATCTTCACCAGGCTCATCTAATCAAAATTTAAACCATTTTAGTCAAGAAATAAATGCAACATATCTAAGTTCTCCAACAGATATCTTATATTCACCACACTCTTTTGCACACTGTATATCAGCAGACCTTGCAATGGCAAAGGGATTAGCCCGACAAGTCAAAAGCTGGTACCCAATAGCCCCAAGTGCAATTAGACTTAGATATCCACCTGATATCGGCTCAGTTTTAATTTACTTCGACCCCATTTCCGAACGTTATATCTTCAGTTTAGTTACAAAATTCAGATACTACCACAAACCAACTTACGAATCTGTATTAGCAAGTCTCTATGAGCTGAGAGAAATAGTAATAGATGCAGGAATTTCACACTTAAGTCTTCCAAAACTCGCCAGTGGCTATGATAAATTAGATTTTAACATCATTTTTGAGCTTATATGCCAAGTCTTCGACCCTCTACCCATAACCATCTATATCCATTAGTATGTACAGACCCAGTACAGTCCAGCAGTACCCTTCATCCGCCCCAAAAACCCAACAAGCCTGAGCAAATTAGCCCTAAAGTCCAAAAATCGCCAAAAATTCGAAAAATTTTGACCCCAAATCCTAGTTATTTTGATATATCTCCAAAACTACTTGTCCGAACCTGGATTAACCTATTGTTCTGAAAAGCCCTCATCCAGTAGAAGCGCTTCCAGCCTTTATTGACCCCATTCGACTCGTTCTAAGTACCAAAAACTTAGTCTAAAATTGACCCTTCCGAAAATCCTAGGTTCAACTCAGAAAAACAGTCATAAAATTGTGAAAAATGCCCCGATCATTCCACATTTTTGCGCAGCAGCATTTTTCAAGCCGAGGAACCGAAATGCAAATTTTGAAGCGATTTGGAGAACTTTAAAAATTGAGTGACGCTGGAGCCCTCAATTTTTGACACTTTTCGAATCCGCTCGAATTCAATGATAACTCCCACAAAAAACACCCAATTGACCCATTTTATAGCCCTAGACCATCCTACTGCTCACGCTTGACATCCCAGTACCCAAAAATCCCGTCAAAAATCAATAAAAGTTGAGTTATGACAAAAATACCGAACCCTACCAAAGTGTGCTAAAATTGATTAAAATGTAGTGTAAATTATACCCCAAAAATATGCCAAAAACTGTCCCAAATGCCTCCAGCAGCTACTCCCAGCTGCCACCCACATGGTACAACCTCAAACAACCGTTAAAACCCAATATTTCCAAGTATATGTTGAAAAATGACGAAAAAACGAAAAATACGCTTCTGCTTCAAGCCTCCGCTTCAAAAATTTTGTCATTTTATTCTCCACCTGACCCGATAAAAGCCACCTATACCCCCTACAACCCCCACTAGTGTAAACCCCCACTAGCCTTGTTCACCATAAAAACCAGTCCCAGCTCACCCTAGTATCAACCATGAAGACTTAAACCCAAATAAGCTCTGAAATTGCCACAAATTTGTCAGGAAAAATCCAGTTATTTCCCACTAGAGTCAAAAATATTAACTTCTGACAAAAATTAACCATACCATCAGCACTCTCACATCTATATCTCTCAGAATATGCACTCCCAGCCCCCTCGTGCCAATACAAGCTGAGAAAAGACTGCCAAAGTAACGAAAATCACAAAAAATCGAGTGTAATTTCCAGAAAAAGTGATCAAAAATGCATCTTAATACCCGAATATGCCCAATTTTATTGTTAATTCAGTTAGCCCTACTCATGAGCAGTCCAACCATAGCAATATCAATCTTTTTGAACAAGTTTTTCATAACCTCATAGCCAATAACCTATCCCCTATCTGGGCCTTTTCAAAAAACCCAGGTTCACCGCAGCAAAAACGTTATAACTCGCGAAAAAACAGTTGAAACTGCCCAAACTTTTGCGCTGCAGGGTTTTTTGAGCCGATAAAGCGATTCACCAGTTTTGAGCTCAATCGAAGCATTTTAAAAATTGAGTGACGCTGGGCCCCTCAATTTTGGAGACTTTTTGAAAATTCACGCACATGTTCATAAAATCCAAAATATTGATCAAAAAGCCGATATTATTAGCTTAAAACATCCGCATGCTCAAGCTCTACACGCTCATATCAAAAATATTGAAAATTGTTAAGTAAAATGTTGAAATAATAGTAAAAAAAATGAAGCCTACCAAACTCTTCTCAAATTTGTCAAAACAGAGCCAGATTTAGATCAGTAAAATAGTATCAAATAGCCGAATTATGAGCCCATATCCAATATTCAGCCTCCCTAGTAGTTGTCTAAGCCTAATAAATCCATACAATCGCATAGAAATTCATAAATGTTGAAAAAAGTGAAAAAATCGAAATTTGCACATATTTCACAAAATTTGTTCCGAAATTCTAAAGTGAAAAACTCAATATATTATAGTCAAATAATGCATTAAACCACACCAATAGCTGCCATCAACATAGTACTCACTAGTATGACCCACAATTACCGCCAAAAATCAATCATCTTCAATCCATGTCAACTTATGCACAAAACATGACGCATCACAAGTAAAAATTCAGTAAATTTCACAGAAAATCTGGCATAAAACCTAAGTTAATCAACTCCAAACCTACCAAAATGCTACCTCTGATAGCCACAGATATCAATAACAACAGTTAGCACCTGATTTAGGCCACTAGAGAATCACCAGACTGACACATGTCTCGAAGAAGCTCAATTAGTGGAAAAATCATGCTTGAAAATTAGCATTTTGGACGCAAAAATCAATGTTCTGACCCGATAAATAGCTTCAAACCCTATAATTCAGTAACATACATTAGTACCAAGCACAGGCAGTACCATTTTAACCATTCAATACCGATAATGTATGAGCAGTGACGACTTATTCAGACCGAAATTTCATGATTCAAAAATAGCCAGGTTCAGATCACAAAAACAATCATAACTTTCCGAAAAATGCTTAAATTGCGCCAAATTTTTGCGCTGCAGGGTTTTTTAAGCCACTGAAGCGATCTGTCAATTTTGAGCCCGATCGGAGCAATTTAAAAATTGAGTGACGCTGGAGCCCTCAATTTTTCGCATTTTTCGTTTTTTCAGACATCAGTAAAAAAGTTGACCCAAAAGTGTCCAAAAACCTGAATTTATTGCATAGTTATTCCCCACCGATGTCTACTGAGTGGGCCAAGCCAAAAAATTTGCCCAAAGTTCAATAAAAATTGAAGAATTCACATATTTACCACACCAGCCCTGATGCGGAAAAATCACCAAAATTACGAAAAAATTTCATGTGAAAATTAGTACCAAATACTCTTCCAAACCAGTTCAAATTACACACAAGTGCTGCTAACAACCAGATTAAGTATCTAGAACCATTAGAACCAGTCTATGATCAATAATTGACAAGTAAATTAAAGTTAATGCCCAAAAATCAAAAAAGTTGTTATGTCACCAAAATTTCACTTTCACAAATATGTTATTATAAAGTCACACACTGCAATTAAAATGTTACCACATGCTCACACACTTCACAGCTGCTAGGTCCAACATTCTAATCCAATTAACAAAGCTACAATTGACAAATAATAGGTAAAAACTCACCTATAGATGAAACTAAACTACATGATGAATATAATTGCACCGACACTAGTCAATTCTCATCGGCGCTATCCTCAGCTACGGTACCATGACCACTAGTACACTGACCAGACTGACCTCTTGTCCTAGTAGAACGAGTCACGTACCGCTCAGCATCGTCCAACCTGTTTAAATGTCAATATAATACACGAAAAGCCTCAAAAATATATGAAAAACACGATAAATATTCACAAAAACAGTTAAATACTCACTTTGGAAAGTCCACAATTGGCTCACAATGGTACCGATACTCATTGTCGATGAACTTCCCGATGCACTGGATCAGTACAGCAGGAGCGGTGGTTTTAGCATTGATTGAATGCCTGTAACACACCCAGCCGCCCCCCATTTCCTCAGTATACTGCCAATAAATATTGACGTTGCATCCCAGGAAAGAAGCCATACCGACAAACTAAACAACAAAACCTCAAAGAGTACCTACCTACACATGCACATATCAAAATTAACAGTAATTACGACAAAACTTTACCCAGAACTCGGCCAACGACCCATTATCTTCACTCTCAGCAATCTCATACTCCGACACAAAGTACCCTAACTGGTCCTTTACAAGCTCAGAGAACCCAGCCGAACGCATCTTGGCCACAATAGCCAAGCGTAGAGCGCGAACATTATGCTTGGGAACTTTCTTGTCTGCAACAAACCAAACAAATGTGAATTAAAGTAATAAAACTTAGTGAAAATTGCGACAAAACACAACAAATACCTGACTTCCGACCAGTTAAAGTGTAGTACAGAGCACTGAGAGCACACAGACCACCAACTTCGGCCCTCACACCAGCCGCACCAAGCAACTTTGGAGTTTTAAATGACACTATGTCCACATGCTCAGCATAAATGTCATTGTAAAACTCGTACCCCAATTCGGCACACACGTTTGCGCGCAGATTTGCACGGAAAAAAGTGCAATGCACCTCTTTGCCATGCATCTTCTTCACAAAACATTGCACACACTCACGACTAGCTCTAAACAATAAGCATACACCACTCCACAATTAATAATACATGTAACAAACTAAAGAAAAACAAATAAAAATATCAATAAATATTATAAATATATGCAATTACCTCTCAACAGCGGCCTGCAATCCCCCCATCGACCGTGGAAAGAAGAACCCAGCAGCTTTCAGGCGATCGACTTGTGACCTCACACGAGTAATGTGCTTTGCAGAAGCACTAAACCCGACATGAAGCGAAGCCAACTCCTGAGACACCATCTGCTGAGTTGGAATTTCCTTCTCCTGAACTTGCATCTCGCTGCCCACCTTCACTTCCACTTTGTACATCAACACCTCCCGATTTACGGCCAATTCTGATGTTCCCACGTTCTTTGTCCCCAGTACCATATGTTCTGCTTTGTCCCGATAAGCTCGTCGCTCCTCAGATGACCGAACAAATGATGGATACATCCATTCAGACTGAGTCAACGACTTGCTTCGCAAGAAAGTCAGAAAATCCTCATACTGGGCAACATCCATGATTCACAATAACTATCTGAAAGTTTCAAAATTGAGTCAAACTAGTTATTAAGCAAGCAGAAAGTTAACGTGTTAAGTCAAAAATGAACAATCACAGGAATGAAAACACACAAACAGAACAAATTATGCAATAAATGCCAAGGACGTTTAAATACCATGCTATAACGACCGCTACTAGTTAAATAACACATGCCGCAAAACACACAACAACGCTCTGAACATACAATTACACCCTTCACTAGCATTCACTTATTTACTACGCCTCTCTAGTTCTTCCTTTTGTCCCCTACTTATATCCTCAACCCCCCCACAAAACAAGTCTTGATATATTAATTACTACCATATTACTAGCACCATGTACGAAGTATATTAGTAGCACCAGTCAATTTTACATGTAAAACTACAATATTAAAGTCAGTCCTAATAGTCCTTACACAGTTATATTAATATTAATATTACACAATATTACAACTATTAATATAGTTAAATAAAATAAAAATAAATAATAAGTCACACTGAATCTTCCTCGACAGCCTCCCCTGATCTCCCAACTTCCCTCCTCCTCCTCCTCCTTCGATTTGCCCACACTCCCAACAATCCAGATACTAATGATAATAATAAAAAGAATACTAATATAATAATAATCCACCACTCAGTCCCGCCACCACTCCCATTATCAATAACTATATCATCTACTGCTGTCATATTGCACTTTGGATGTTTCAATCTTGACCAGTGAACAGCGTTCCTTCCAACAAACCTGGTCCTATTCACACAGCACCCAATAATTATGGCAGAAACAGTGATATTAAAGCACATGGTGCAATATTGTGGGCAAAATAATCTGAAAAACTCGAAAAAACATGTAAAGACTGCATAATTCGACCCCCCCAACCACTACCCCCATCATCACACACCCATCATTCAACCAAATAACCACACGTCAACATGTTTAAACACCATATTCAGTAGTAATATCAATAAATACACACATCAGCACACATCACCTAAAAGTAAAGTACACCTGAAATAAATAAACATCACATAAACAAGTGCCATATTGAGAAAACTAGATCTAGAAGCCCGAGTAAAGTAACTAAATGAGCAAATAAACACCGGAAGACCAAATAGAGCCAGTTGAAACAATCAGAAGAACCACATCAGTAGAAGATTGTCCTGAAACATAGTCGATATTATTAAAATATGAAAATGTTACTCACAATTGTGTTGAATCTCTTACTTTTCGGCCCCACTTTTGAAACTCCGATCAATACAGAAGCAGCTCTGGATAAAGGCATCATCTTCCATAAAGAAGGAAAGATTCTGATTACCGAAAAGTTCATAAATGTGGAATTTTTAGTACCGTTTCCTCGCTATAATTTCACTATCAGACAACAAGTAGAGACTCTACTTAGTGAACTCTCGAAAAAATGGATCACGCAATCGGAATTTTGCAACCTTACCCACAGCACTACTTACCGGAACCAAACAGCTTCCTTCAATGTTGATTGGCTTTACGCAAAAATACTCAATGAAACAATAGAAGCCGAAATTGAAGTCCTTAAATTACGCAACGAGACTGAAAAATTCCTTACCAGAGTCGAAGAAGACTCTCACAATCGACAAAAACGAGCCGCCCCGCTTGCAATCGCAGCTGCAGTCGCTGGAATTGGACTCTTTGGTCCAGGAATTGCAATGAGTAGCGGAGGATGCGGTGGAATTACAGGAATTTTCGGATCTTGTCAGCGAACGTCCCAAAATGCTGAGAACATCGACAGATTAGCCAGCAGTTTCAACAGCCTCAATGACTATGTAATGGAAATCGGCGCACAAACCGATGAGAAATTCTTCCTAGTTGCTGACGAACTTGCAAAGGTTTACAAAGTTCAAAACGAAATGCAAGAAAACCAGAACAGAAACTGGAAACTAGTAGAGGAACAGTTTGCAATTATAGATCACAATCTGAACGCACTAGCAACCTGCATGGAAATCCAATTATCACAGCAACAATTGAATTTTAACTTTGATACAGCAGCTTCATTACTTCTCACTCTTTATGCAGATATTAAAAGTTACAGAGCAGCCTTATATTCTTTTCGCATTAATGTTATAAATGCCATTCCTACTTTGCTTGACAAACGTCTTCCAATCTCCTTAGTGCCTCGTAAATCTTTGATAAAGATCCTTGATTCAGTCCATGATAGCCAAAAGAACGCCCCAGATCGTCTAACTTTGGCAATACCCATGACTGACATACTTTCGTACTACGCTGCGAAATTAGTACAAGAGATTTCGACAGTTGAAACAGTTGAAGACGGACTTTTACTGACACTAGCCATTCCCCTAGCCTCTAGCCAGACAGTGTTCGAAGTTTATCGTGCAATAGTAATCCCTATGCCTCAGAAGGACTCCGTAGACGCCTTACGATATGTAATAGAGGGAGAGTACTTAGCAATCTCAGAAGGACAGATGGAAACCACAGTACTGACGAAAGCTCAGTATGACAACTGTCTTGGATCGCCACGATACAGAATCTGTCATGAGACAATGGAAACCCACCTTGGATTCCCTCGTGTCTAGCAACCCTCAAGTTTCACCACACAATCTCAGCATTGAAAGTATGTGATACAGAGAAGGTTGTGTTACCCAACCCTGAACGAGCACAGAACCTTGGATATGGAATTTGGCTCCTAACATCAGCTTCAAGTGATTATACCCTTAGTGAGATTGGTACGGATGAAAATGGCCGACACATCAATGTTCCTCACAAAGGTTGTAACATCTGTTTAGTCACATTAAAATGTGGACATACAATGTTCAGTGACAACATTAAGATTCGAGCTGATTTACAAAGTTGTCAGTACCTTCCAGCAACCAGAATTAATGTTAAATTACCAGACCCACTTGCCCATTTAATTGATTCAGTGCCTAATATACATGAACTTCCGAAATATGACTCTCCCACTGAAGCAAATCTCGATTTATTGAAGAAAGTTAAAACGGAATTTATTTACTCGAACAGAAAATTATCAACAGAGTCACTAGATGCCATAGCAAAGCCAATTACCACTGAAATGAAGACATTCAAGCCAGCACTAATTGATAAACTTGAATCTTACGTACCGATCAAACTTTCCCTTTCATTAACCATTATTGTTTTTATCGGAAATCTAGCGTTACATATTCTCTTCATGTTCTTATACCATAAAGTAGCCTTTGTACGACGAATGGTACCAAATTTCATGAAGCTTAACGGAACCAATGTACCGCTAAACCCAGTAGTTTCCGTACCCAAACATCTGAAAGCAGATGTAGTCACAACTCTAGCCAAACAACTCAAGCAACCACCAACAGTCATTTCCCCAGAAGAACTTGGAACCCTCAAGCGACAACGACGAAATTCCATGCCTACAACTTCTACCATATCACTCAATACCATGGACCGATTTAACACAGATGACGAACTAGATCATCAAGCTAAACCCCGAGAGGAGAGCATGCTTTAAGCTCTTGAAAGTCTTATATAGTTTGACAAGTATTATTCTTTTAACAGTTAAAATATCTCTTCATTCAATAGGTTCTATAGGTTCTATAAATCAGTGCTCTTTCCATGAAAACAACTAGTGCTTTAAACCATTCATTCAACCAGTATCCTTCTTATCCTGCTTCTAACAGTTTAGAGCCATTATTCAAAGAAATAACCATGATTATTTCCAGTGCTAATTCAATGTCTCCTCTTAATCTTAACTTTAAACTTATGTCTTCACTCTTTACTCTGAAATTAGCGCATTTTCACATCTTTAACGTTCCTTCAAAGCTCTTAATCTTGTCTTAACCCTCTTTATTTTAACCTTGTCTTAACTTAAACTTTACTTCTCTTATCTTCTTTCATTGTCTTCAACTTAAATGCTTTCGTTCCAAACTATTTTCTAAGAAAACATAAATTGGGTGGCTCCAACAAAAATATGTTTATATCCTCATACTTGTGCAGATTATATGTTTTATAGAAAAATTGTAAAACCCCAGTTCTTTCACTAAAATTTTCATGGAAAATTTTCATAAAGTCGGGTAGTGTCACGCCCCTATTTCGTTCCTTATAGTTACGTCATGATATTCCTTAAAATATCCATAATTAAGTGCTTTATATTAATTAATATTCAGTTAGTTTCAAGGCCATATATAGCCAGTATTTCCATCTAAGCCTGTAACCTCTAATTTGTTTATGTTTACGAGAAACAACCGCAGATTGACAGTTTTACTAGCAAACACTTCAAGTGCCTAAAAGCCTCAATATTTACTTTTTTGAGTTTCTTGAAGATAAATTCACATAATCAGTAAATAACTTCATGAGAAATTTTGTACTTGGTGAAGTAATTATTCTGATAAAGTAGGTGCTAATACGGAATTGTATATGTACTGAACAAACACCAAGAGACGTACAAAAGCCGGAAATTGCCCTACTTGAAAATCAGTAAATATTTGCGAAGGACCAATACAACTCAAGGCACAATCATGCGGAACCCACTATCACCAGAACACCGGAGAACCAGCCTAAAAATCAGTTGCCTATCATCTTATAAAACTTGATAAACTTGAGAAACTTCTTGCTAAAGTTATTGAATAATTATTGCTAAAATTAATTAAAGATTGAACTGGAAATTCTCTTGAAAACCTCCAAGTTTGGTAAACTTAGTTACAGAAGAAATAGCGACTAACTAAACACTAAAATGCAAGGCAAACTAGTGGATATATCACGCATCCGAACCGCTCAATAAAAGGCTATTACTAGCTAATTTTATTCAAAATATATCTGCTAAAAATCGTACTGTGAAACACCAAAATAAGTCCTTGTAAAATGGCAATTATTCAAGTTAATTACCCCTCATATAAACCTCAATAACACCACGAGGAACACTACTAAAAATCAGTGCGTAACATCAATGTTAGTCCTTTATTACATTAGTCTCGAAAGCAAATATTGGAGAAAGCATAACTCTGAAAAAGAACACATTTATTGTTATAATTGTAACAAGCAGCATCTATAACCCCCCACATACAAAGTTCTAGGACTGTGGTGTGAAGGTTAACAAGCCAGAACACAGTTCTGGAGATAGGTGGTTCGAGTCCTCTGAACCCTCAGCAGTTAAGCTAATTAACGTTGCCTTAACAGTTGTCGGATGTTTGACACTTAGCTGCCAAGCTGAATTACAGCATCCTGTTGCCATTTTAGGGTTCCAGCAACGCAGGAGGGGTGGGTGGTCCTCACGGTTCACTTCAGTTGCCCTACCTGGCCAGCAACAACTACCAAGTGTCGTACCAAAGATATCAGAATGAACTGAAGAAGAAAACGACGACATTGCCACAATCAAACTTGCCTAAAATTGAGGGATAGATAGAAAAAGAGAACGATTGAAATCAAACGGAACTCCAAGATAGGATAGCACCTGTAGTGATTATAGATAGTAGTACGACGATGATTTAAATTCAACTCTTCAGTAAATTTTGTTGATATTTTGTTTCTATTTTAATTGCTCTATTTTTCTAAAAAACAAAATTGTAAATACGATTCATTCAAATTTGAGACCTGATCTTTTTTCACAGCGGATTTGTGAATAGAGATGTCAATTATTGGGTTTCAATTTTGGCATCTCAATTAACTGACATGTGAAAGGATGTATATCGAAAAATTACCCTCCGGTTTTTTTCTAAGCTGATGCTATGTCAAGTGTAATGACGCTTAAAGCAGAAACTCTTGCCTGGCGTTCTATTGATATTTCAGTATTTTTTGTCTCTAGTTCGCAACTAACGATGATTTTTGGTAGTCTAGATAACAGTTTTGTCAGTTTTTATTTTGTTAACTTTTCTTTTTTTCGCTCAGTTACAATGCTTCGGTTTGGTATACCACTTCTGCGACTCCTCGACAATCGCAACAATGAATTTTGGAGACCTGCTCATCACAACAACAGAAACCAAATGAGCCGCAGAAGCATGCTGGATTCCAAAATTTTGCACACAAGTTTCGACCTTAAATGGGAGTTTTTTTAGCCATAGTTTTTTCGGACAAAACTCTTTTGGTGAGTTGGTGCTCAAGTAAACTTATCTTCATTTGAATTCGGAAGCAATAGCTTGGTTAAGAAATCAAGATTAGTTTTCTCAACTTAATTTTTAGCCGGCTCAGTTGACATGTTAAAGTGATGGTGTGCATACGAAAAAGTTCATAATTGAAATTAGGGAATAACACTAAGGTTTTCATTTGTTCATATTTTTCCTTAAAAATGGACTTGTTTTGGGTTGATTGGTTATCATGTGCGCCAAGTTCATGGCAGTTTTTGAGTTTGTTCACGTTTTCACGTGAAGTTTTGAATTTAGCAGTACCATCAAATCAAATTAAAACATTCACTTCCGTTTGAAGATTTTTTTTGCAGTCAATGACTTCATTTGTGCAAGTTCCAGTAGAAACCACACACTTTCTCTCAGAATATCAATTTTTGTTCTAATAATTTAGTGCCCTTTTTGAAGTACAGATATGTTAGTTCTTTTAAGTGAAATGATCAGGTGTTGGCTCTGGTTTTGGGGTTAAAAAAGATCAACAGTCGCTGAAAAAACAGTTCCGGTCAATTAAACTTCCCCGTCAAAACAGTAGCAGACAAAACAGTCCCAACTAGTCATCGGATTAAATGCATGCAAACAAACAACCATAGATGAGTTATCCATAGCAATCAAATTATCCATAGCAAACCAATTAACAAACAAACAACTTGTTCAGTTATCCAGAGGATTGAATGCCATTAAACTAATATTAAGCTAATTCCAACACGGTTTTTGTCAAATTTCTTTCTTTCATGGTTTTCAATTGATCTTAAATCCCAATAATAAGAAAGGCCAGTTAAAATCTTAATTCCTAGATTATGCTTCATAGTTTTTTGTAGATTGTGTTATTAATTGTTTAAAAATTTAGATGTTCTGTTCTGGTACTACTTCACGTGCTTTTTTCAGATTCTTGTGTTGGGTTGTTTTGTCTGGGAAGTTAAAAATGCGCATCAAAATCGTTTTCGAGAATTTTTTCAATGGTGGTTTTTTCAATAAGCTGGTTAATACAGTAACTTGTTAATAAGCTTGTTAATACAGTAAAGATTTAGATTAAATTTTGTCTCTGACAAAAATGAAATGCTCACTGAGAGGCAATTTATGGTTTATTATGTTGAAACATGAGAAAATCAAAAAAGGGGCGATCAGTTTGTAAATTAGTGTGAAGTAAATGATCTAATAATTTCAAACACATGGTTCAAGAACCACGAAAGACGACTAGTAAATTGGAACAGCGCTGGTGATAGAACAAGAAATCAGATCGACTTCCTCTGCGTAAACAGACGAATGCGGAATGCAATCAAACGCAGTAGCGCTTGAGAAGATGAAGAACCAGAGAGAGGACAGCAGCATTTGGAATATGACTAAAATAACATTGACATAGAGAACCTGAAACAAATGTGGGCGAAAACTGGAGATTTGATGGCGGAAATAAAAGATGAACGTGCAGAGATTATGTGGGAAACTTGGAAGACACTACGCTGCAAAATGAGAGACGAGTACATCCCCGTATTGAAAAAATCAAAAAAGGCATGGATGACAAATGAAATCCTCGAATTAATGGAAGATAGACGAAAACACACGAAAGACGAAATAGAGTACAAAGAAATGGATAAGAGGGTCAAAGAGAAATGTCACATAGCGAAACAAAACTATTTTGAAGAACAATGCGAACAGATTGATCACATCAGATGATCAAAGCCGTCACCGGTACATACCACGGAAATCAGTCCGGCAGTGAAATGAAGGACGAAAGCGGGAAGATACTGATAGAAGAAAGCTAGATTCTTCAACGTTGGGAGAGATACATTGCCGAACTGTAAGATGATCCAACTAGAGACAGTACCACCGTGAACTTCTCCGGCGATCTCACAGGTCACAAAATTGTGAGATCGGAAATCAGAATGGCACTGAAAACAATAAAAACGGGAAAAACCGCTGGTGAGGATGGCATCACGATCGAGCTCTATAGGAAGCTAGATGACGTGGCAATAGATTTTCTCGCAAGGCTCGCGAACAAAATATACGAAAAGGGTACAATCCCTGAGGAGCTTAGGCGATCGGTGTTCATAGCACTGCCAAATAAACCTCGGGCACAGGATTGTCAATATTTCAGGACGATCGGTTTGATGAATCACGCATTTAAAATCATTCAGAAAAGCTACTTAACCGCATGAAAATAATCAGAAACTAAGTTAATGATTGTCAATTTGGATTTATGCCAGACCGAGGGACAAGAAATGCCACTGTTATACTGCTGTGTATAGCGGAAAGATGTCTGGAAGTCAATCAAGACCTCTATTGCTGCTTTATTGACTATACCAAAGCATTTGACCGAGTCCAGCACTACATTCTGATGGAAATCCTTTGTGACCTTGATATGAGTGAAAAAGTCCTGCATTTGGTACAGAACATGTACTTCAACCAATCGGCGTCGATTAGGCACAATGAAAA
Organism: Convolutriloba macropyga; assembly: GCF_964194025.1. Classification (NCBI taxonomy): domain Eukaryota; kingdom Metazoa; phylum Xenacoelomorpha; order Acoela; family Convolutidae; genus Convolutriloba; species Convolutriloba macropyga. The sequence continues at coordinate 51,137,761 of NC_134475.1, forward strand.
GATCTCAGGTCAAGTTCCGATTAAACGTGGAGTCGGGCAAGGAGATAGCCCATCCCCCGACTACTTCTCTCTCTAGTCCGAGATGATCATGAGAGAAAATGATGGAGAGGAAGGAGTTAAGATCAATGGGATAAATGTCAACAACCTTCGATTTGCGGACGACATTGCCTTGATGGCTGCCTCCGAAAAATACTGCAGAATCTTTTGGATCTGATAGAAGGGGAGAAAAATTTGGGATGGAAATCAACTGCAAGAAGACACATCGTATGGTTTTCAGCAAACACACTAACCAGAAGGTAACTATCCATCTGAATGGCCAGCCACTCGAAGCAGTTGACCGTTTAAATTACCTTGGATCACTCCTGACATGTGATTACAAAATCAGATGTGACATCCGGAAAAAGGTAGCAGAGGCGAAGAAAGTTTTTTCTGATATGAAAAGCATATTACTGAATCTGAAGATGCCCATGAAACTGAGACTACGAATCCTTAGATGCCATATCAAACCTATTCTCCTCTACAGCAGTGAAACATGGACTCTGATTACAGCAGACAGGAAAAACCTGATGGCAACGGGGATGTGGTTTTTGAGAAGAGTGCCTAAAATCAAACGGACAGACAAGGTAACAAATGAAGAAGTTTTGAAACGCGCTTGGACCAAAAGACGGATGATAAATGCAATAGCCAAGAGACAGGCATCTTTTTTATGTCAAATTATCAGGAAGCAAGTATTGAAAAATCTTGCAATGACCGGCAAAATTCTTGCAGAAAATCACGAGGAAGACAGAGAAAACAGTATTTCGACCAGATCTAGGAGTGGACTGAAATCCAACAAACCGAAGTTCTATTCCAAGTGGCTAACACGAGGTAGCTTCAAACAGTCAACGTCTATTGACACGACACAAGAAGAAGAAGAAAATACGTTTAGCCAAAATTTGTTGCATATAACGTAAGCATCAAAAACATTTATTAGATCGTTTTTGCTGTTATGGGCTACAAAAAGAGCCTGATTTTTAAAAATTTTTTGAGGAAACTTTTCTAAAAGTGCCTTTAATCTACCTAGACACCCTCATTTCAATGACATGCAAATATCGCTCTTCCAATTCGCGAAAACTTAGATTTTGAGGGGTGCTAAATTATAGGCTATATAGAGCTTGGAGGGGGGGGGGGCTAGCAGAAAATATCCATTTTGTTCTACGTTCTTGAAGACAAAAATATTACAAAAGTCCTGAACTAGGACATAGAAATTTTTTAATAGTTATAGGCGCAGTCAATTAGTGATTAATATCAAACGAATTATTTCAATTATTTCAACAAAGAGTTGTTTCTAATAATTGCGGTATTGTTGAAATGAGAACCCAACGTTAAAAAAATTCACTTTGAGATGTATAACTTCATTAACGGAAACAAAAAAAAATACAATAATTAGCGTAATTGTTTTTGGAATAGGTCACTCGAATAGAAGAAATTTAAATTGAGTAAGTGATTCCACAGATGCAAAAATAAGAGAATGATTATAGAAGGTCAATCATGTATCTACAAATAATGAAATTTTGGAACTTCATATGCAGAAAAACGACAGTAGGTGAAATATGTGACCTGCTGCGGAGGCGCTTAATGAACAAAAAGCAAATGAACAAAAAAAAGTTTGAGCAATCAAATTGGAAATTGAAATAATTGAATTCACCATGGAATACGGTAACGTAGTACGGACCACATTTCCCCCGTACGAATTTACATGTACAGAAAATGAAAACTTATTCACCATTTATATATTTAAAAGTACTTGCGCTATGATTATCATAACTAGTAATATGTAATAGTGATAAAATACAAAATATTTGTTACTGAGAAGCCTAGCTTTAAATTAGATGTCATTTTGTTTTTCAAAGCAAATTTTACTCCACCTTTATCTGAGCATTTTTTGCTTCCTAGATCGAGAGTTAAATGTTGTTGGGGGTGTTGACTACCGAACTGGTATCGTTCAAAAAATTGACCGTCCTGCTGAGCTCTTGTAAGGCAAACATTTGGTTGACATTTGCGTTTGAGAGGTTGACCGGTGCTGAAGCTGTCGGCTCGCACTAGTTCGGTCCACTTTCAAACCCTAATAGCCGGGAGATTTACGTGTTCGGTGGCTTTTGTGCTTTGGCGAATTAGCGTTATCGTGCATAGTTGGTTAAGGTTCGCGTACTTCGATTTATACCGCTGTAGCAGATAATAGAGGCGGAATTCTGACAGGAGATGCAACAGGCGGGAAATAGTTTTTCGATCTCTTCGTAAATCACCTAATCGTTGCCCTTCAGTTATTGCAGCCATCTGAAGAAAAAAATTTCAGACTGAAACTTCATTTATAAACATCGCTTTTGTATTAGAAATCTTGCTACAAAAAATCCCCAAAAAATAACCATTGCAAGCAAAAAAGAAAAAAATACTAGGTTTAATTATCTTAAAAATAAAAAAATTAACAAGCAAAAACTTTTGAAACTTTACTGGGGGGAGGAACTTAATTCTCAACTGTGTCAAATTTCGCAGATAGATGTATATACATCATGCAGGATTGTGAGGGGTAACACTTGAAAGCTTGTCAAGCGTAGAAAATTAAAATAAAAAGATTTTTTTTGAATTTCGCTTTTCCGAGGAGTTATGGAAGTTTAAAGATTTGTTAACGTTAGCCTAACTTCCGTTGTTTTCTTCACAGTTGTCGTATTTTATGATTAAATTTTGATCTTTATTGCTAAAATATGATAAAAGAGTTGACGATAGTCTTATTGATTTCTCGCTTAAAGATAGAAGAGAGTTGGAGAACTGTTTGAACCAAGACTTTTGGCAAAATTTTCAGCTAAATTTTTGAAAATTTAATATAAGAAGAAATGGCATCAAATGCGGCTCCTTGACTCAGTTTATCCAATTTAACCTGTGTTGCAGACATAAAAAAATTCAACACAATCTCCATTTACTAGATATTGGCTAATTGTACCTCCGGTTCATAAAAATTTCTGGAAACAACATCTTTGCGGTCTTTCGATATTTGTAAACCAATATTTTTTAAATAAAAAGCTCAGTATACTTTTTGATATTTTAGGCTTTTCAATTACCAAAAAACAATTACGCAAATTCTTAGTAAAATTGCTTTGTTAACAGCCGGGCATTGATAGCAAGGACAGTTTGGGTCTCACCGTTGAGTTTTGCAATGCAAAGGATTCGGATTGAATTTTGGGCTTCTCTTTTATGAAACTCTTGTTGCATTGCTTTCAACCCAATTACAGGAATTTTTTTAATTTAATGAATTAATTAATAAGAGGTCCCTTTATGTTCCAATAAGGTCCAATGAAAAAGTATTGTGTTTTATGCGTAAAGCGGATGATGTCTATGGCTCCGCCAAATTACTTTCAAGAATTGTTCTTAACTTTCAATTTTTGCCAGCATTTGTCTTTTTAAAGTATTATGACTGATTCTATGTAACCAAATGACTCATATATAATTGAGGGAGCTCTTTAAGTAACATTTAAGTAACTCTTTTTAGTTAAAGTAGCTACAATTGACACATAAAGGTGTTTTGATATTAAAACTCAATAAATATCGAATTTACATCATTTATTTTTATATTGTGACTTTTTGGTCAATTTAGCTATTTTGATTACATTTGGGATCTTTTTCTGTAATGGAGAAGCGAAAAACTTTGAACTAGTTTTGGTCGAGTTTTGGAATTTCTTAGTTCAAAAATTGATCCAATTTTAATGGGACCCTGTATAAAATTTTTTGAAAAAATTCTTCCTTTTTGTTCTTTAAGCTGTTTACAGAGCAGACAAATCAAACTTAAATTACTGAAAACTCACAAATATAGGTGCAAATGGAGGCAAATAAACATACATAATATTTTGTGCACCCAGCATATGGTTTTTGGCTTTTGGCTTCCACACCCTTAGCATAAATTGATCGTCAAATTTTTAGTTCTGCCTATAATCTGTGTTAATTTGTAGGTTTTTGCTTAGTCACAGTAATGAAATGCTCAATTTGTTTCCTATACAGTAAAAAGTCAAAACATAAACTGTTCTTAAGCTGAAAGCTTAAGGTTGTTATGGCTTAAGCTGTTGATAAAATTCGTTTTCAAAAAATAACGGTATTTTGAGTTTTTCGAATGCAGTGTTCTTTCGGCTACTTCTCAACGTAGTCTCAGTAAAAAGGAAAACTGCATTATTTTAAAAAAGCATCATGATTTAGTCTTCATCGCTGCTTTTAATTTGAATAATGGTTTTTTTATCGTTGATATAACAACTTTTCATAATCTTTTTTGACTTTGCCATTTTTTCTGATTCTATTGTACTGATATTATGGAAAGTTGCAAACATAAAACTGACACTGAAAAAAGATGCAACTGCTTATATTCAATACTTTTAGTGAATAGATTTAAATCTTCAAGGTTGGACACCGTTTCCTCGCAAAATTGAAAATAGTTTTTCTTTTTTGCATGAGTTTTCTCTTTCTGTAGTAGTGTGACATTCTGAATAATGGCAGTTCTCAGTAACTTTGCATGACAATAAAAACGAGGCCAATGATTGGTTACAGTTGACATCTAAATGCTTTCATGACTTTGAATTTAATAGTTTTCAAAAAGTGTAGACTTTTTTTCTAGTTTTGCCCGTTTTCTTTTGTGTCCACCTGTTAATTGTTCTCATTAAAGACAGATCCAATATCTATTTTGATAATTTGTTAGGTGTCTGGTTAGGGTTACTTTTTTATCTAATGATAGTTTTACTTTTTCTTCAGTTTTTTTAAAGGAAAAATACATAGACATTGAGTTTTGGTCGTAAGTAAAGCTCGATGTTTTTATTTGATTTTGTTGCATGTCCTGTCTTCTACTCTCTTTATTGTATGCTATCAATGGCCATCTAATGAGTCATTGTTTTATTTGTTTAGTGCTTAGATTTTTAAATGATTTTTAAATTGGACTAACGAACTATTTTTGAATATTCAAGCACTTTTTGAAAGTTTTAGTTCTCTACCTTATTTGGTGGAAAAATAAGTCGAAAATTAATCAGAAAAGTGGTTAATCATAGTTGCAGCGTTATCTACGAACACACACTACCACAATCGAGCCTCCTTGTTGAGTAATTTACATGTTTACTACCTATTCACAAGAGATTTCCGAATTCGAAAAAAATGCTAGGTTGCATAAATGGGTAAAACAAGAAACACGCAAAATTTACCAAAATATCAAAATAAATCGCAGATCACCAATCAACCAAAGCAAATAGTTAAATAAATCTAAATCAAGCTTGTGCGTAACACTACTAAAACTTAATACTCTTGTTATATTTTAAAATTAAAGATTTCGAAAATCAAATTTACACTATTTTTCTTTTGCCGTTCCTTTATCCTATTTTTGAATGGTCGAAACTGTAAAGATTATCAGTTGCCATAAATGAGCATATTTTGTGTTCCTGTTTGTGTTTTTATAACCTTGTTGTAGACGTTTCCGGGGCGTTTTATAAACTGATAACCAGGTAAAAATTGATGATCAATGAAAATTTTGTATCGGTTTTTGGGTTTGATCCGTTGTAATTGTAATACTTTGCTGAATGACAAAGATGTGTGTTAGTAGTTATCAGACCACATCGGGGCTATAAAAGTTTCAATTTTACGGATGGTTTTCGGCAACATAGACTTCAGACTCTGTCGATGAAATTATGTGGGTTGGGTTCCAAAGACTGTAGCTCTTGTCAAACTCGCGAACAGGAACAAAATTAGCAAAAACATGAAGAAGACTGTTGTAGCTGAAGGCAAAGAATCATTTCATTAAAAATAAAATTCTCTCTTTATTTATGCAGTTTCACCGCGTTTTGATGACGCAAAGATCTGCTCAGTTGTTTGAGTTTGTTTAGAACTGCAAATTGGGTACTCTGATTTTGGTCATGATGATCATGAAATCTTAAAGCACTTTTGTGAAATTTAAACTTTAATAGGTAAATGTTTCATGTTTTGTGTCTAACTAGACTGCTGGTCTGTTCAGTACTCCAGTCGAGATATTTATTTGAAACAATCGCTCTCGTCCATCTTTTCCATTATGGAATTTTACAATTCAACCTATTGGCCAAATACCTCTCGGAGTGATCTCGCGTAACAACGCTGGGTAGCTGATAAGATTTGAGGTGTACTCTTTCTGCAAACGTTTCCAAATATGATCCACTTTTGTTTGTGCGTAACAGATATCATTTTACTAAGTGTTTGGTTTCTTGATGCTAGCGGTTCTACAGGGCTGTAAGGGCGTCCTAATAAAACGTGGTTAAATGTTAGTTCTTCTTTGTCGTTGTGTCTGAGGAGAAATGTGAGTTTGACCTGGAGTGGAGAAGTTCTTCAGTCAGAATTACATCTGTTTGGAAAATTTCTGCTTTCAATTGTTGGCTGCCATACTTTATAAGCCACGTGCGTTTGGCAGATTGAATTAGCTTTTCCCATATCACATTGGGATGAGGGGTTAGAGCTGAATTCAGTGTCCATGTAAAATTTCGCTGCAGTACTGGGACTCGATGTAGTTGTTGTCAACACTGATTTTGCTGAGAACAATTTTTTGCTGATGTGAGGTTCGATCCATTGTCATATTTAATTATTTCACAATCTCCTAATCTCGATACAGATCCTCTGATGGCTATTAGGCATCTATTTGTGTCCAATGTCTGATAAACCTCCAGATGCACAGCCCTAGTGACAAGACAGGTTAAAAGACATTCATATTGCTTTTCCAACTTGAGACTTCTGCGCCCCAGTTGAAAGAGTCCAGAAAAATCCAAATCAACATTTAGAAACGAATACTGCTTTTCTGCGCCTGCGAATCTGAAACTGTCGAGGTCAGCCATTAGGGGGAAGGGGTCAGCCATTGGCAAATAAATCATATTTTGCATAGTTGTTTTAAAAATCGTTCAAATCAAATAATGATGCAACCTTGCTGCAGGTTTGCTCTGACACACCCGGTTCCAAGGTGTTTACAGTCGATGTGGGCTTGCTCAGTTATTAGTTTAATAATGTTATTGTTACTATCATGAATAACTGGTTTTTTCTGATTGCTGGGTATTTTGAACTGCTTTAATCTGCCTCTTGCTTGTTTTAAACCTTCTTTGTCCACGATTGGAGCGAATTGTTCTAACTTGTACCTTTTGTTTAGCTTTTTGCCCTGTTTATGATGTCTCAAGCTCTCTGAGAAAGCTTTGTGCTGCAGTTGTCTCAATAGGTGGCGTCGTCCGTCTTCATAGCTGTTTAAGACTGATCGTTTCCGGAAGATATTGATTTATTTCATCACTGTTTCTGTTTTTTTGCATGAATTCATTCCAAATAGAGAAGTCATTAGTGTCAATAACTGTATTTGCATTTTTTGTATGTAAGAAGTTTGTCGCTGTAAATTGCTGATATTTTTGAAAAATCGGAACATGATTTTCTACGAGAAACTTTGGCGGAGACAGCCATTTGACTCTCAAGTCTACAAATAGTTCTCTTGTTCCATGATTTGCGGGCTAGAATTTACCGGCTACAAAATTCCATCGTTATGACTGAGAGTTTGCTAAAATTTTAGAAATTTATTCTGCAACAAAAAGTTTTTGGCGCTTTGTCGACTTAATTCAATCTAATGTGGCCACACTGTCCGTCCAGAATTGAACTTTGTCAAACTCCACTGTTATTTTTCTTCGAACAAAGGAAGTCAGTTCCGCTCCGCCAGCTGCTGCTTCAAGTTCTATTTTCAGATTAGTTGTTGTTTTAATGGGTGCAACAGTTGCTTTGCTGTCCTCATAAAGGGTTGTTAATTTTTCTTCGCTGCTTGATCTGATGTATATTGTGACTGCTATCCCAGTACTTGGTGCGTTGCAAAATATGTGCAATTAATGATTGCCGTCAGGGTTGGGAATCATGCAGCTGCTAGCGGGAGTGTCTGGCATCCGTTCATATTAGTCGAACCATTGCTGCAATTCGTGTTGTAATCCTCTGGAGATCTGATTATTCCAACTGATACTTTTTTGACATCGATTGAAGAATGCATCGTACTCTACCATAAAATGGTGTGATGATTGCAAAGGGATCGAACAAGGGTGCAGTGAGTGACAGCAATTGACGGTGTTGCTTGTTGTTTTTCACCAGTTTTAAGTCTCGTCTTCTGAAGAGGAAAATATTTTCCTTTGAATTTCACCGTTTGTACTAAAACACATCGCGCTTGCAATGTGTCTGTATTTTTTACAGGTGATTTTTAAGCTGAAAGCCATCTTTTTTAACGTACTTTTTACCTCTGTTGCTGTGATTAATTCGTTTTCGGCTGTGCTGGTCATGTAGAAATTGTTTCATATGGTCGAATAGGCTTCAAGATTATTTAATCCGTTATCTTCCTTATATCTTTGGCTTATATTGTTCATGAGTGGAACTTGTTGCACTAAATATTTTCTTGTAATTTTTCTAAATAGTTTCTTGTATTTTAAAAACTTTCCCTCTCTATCTTTCTTTCAAAAAAATTTGAATGCGTCTTGACCTTCTCTTCGTTTTATCGTTTTACAACTTGTATGGACATCGCTTCACTCCGGGAGTACAACCAATTACTGCAATATTGTGCTGCCAAAACCTCAGAATTCGAACAAGGCGGCACAGTTGTAGAACGAGTCCGGTTGAAAGAGCTAAGTTAAGTGAATGTCCTCTGTATACGGAAGCTGCAATTTTGAGTCGTCTTAATTTTCTGTTCAACGCGGAGGTGTGGGAGATACTACAATTTTGATAGCTTAAAACTGGGTTGATATTGTGTCTCTTTGACAAATTTTTTCTGGATGTCCGCTTCAATGGTTTGGTTGTAACGAAAAAAAAAGATCTGGTTTCTATTGAGATCGGCTTTTAAGTGACTGTAATTGTGCTTTGGCAAACTTATAGTTGTTAGTAAAATTAGTGTCACATTTCCAAGGCAGTAAGATCTCTTGAGGAAAACCATTGTGTCATGTCGTCCTTTTTAGTGCTTTATGAGCTTTCCTGTTATATGTGCTCAAGTTTTTTTTTTCATTCATTAAGCTTATTTCCTCCGTTGTCCAAAACATTGCAGCATGTTGCTCTCTATATCGTGGTTTTCTGGGTTTTTATACTGTTGTAACGCGTGATTTTGTGACTGATTTGCTTTTTATTGCTTGTTGGCTTGTAGTTTTGCAGTATTGGTCCTGTAACGGTCCGCCTAAGCTGTTTTATAGCTACGTATGGCGTTCCTGGTTGTCCGATTTAGCACTTGAGTGGTAATGTTGCTATGAGGGGATACGATCCAACTAAAGTCCTATTCCATCATCTCGAAATTGGGTTAAATAGACCTTATTAAGATGATCATAGTCGGCGCAGATAGAGTTCAGCATTTTATATGGTACATTAGGAACTTGAAAGTCAGATGCAGACTTGGCGTTCACCGGTAGGTTGAAGAGAGGTTGAGTGATGTTGAGAGATCTAATTCCCAGAAGAAATTTCGCTGATGTTATGATATGTTCTCCGTAAAGTGAAGAAATTGGTACTGCAATGTGATCGTTAATTCTTTCTCCGAGTGCTTTTGCCATTTAGTTTGTTAATTGTTTGTGTGTTGTTGCTCCGGCTGGTCAAAAGAGTATACGCTTCTATTGATACGTCTTCTATCTAAAAGAATACCGTAATTGATTGAAGTTGAACATGAGGTCACATCCATGAATTTATTTCTTTGATGTTACATGTGTGATTTTGTGGTTGTTGTTGATGCTAAAAAGTTTTGTTGTATTAGGTTCTCATTTCGTGTGTAGGTTGATTATGATAGTGTCCGATGCTCTGGTATCGTGGATTTGTTTCAAGCAAGAAGCTCGTTTAATCATTATAATTTAATTTCAGGAAGCTTCCGTTTTTGCTGTTCAGATTGTAATTCTTAATGGAAAGTGGTTAGTGTTATTGTTCTAACTCAGCGCTTTAGGTGTGCTGATGCTTTAATTGTAGTACAAAGCTCCTCCATAATTGAATCCATGTGTGAAACTGTGATCTGTTTGCGGTATCCGTTGTTTTTTTGACCACAATTGTTGGCAATGGTTTGAAGAATTGTTTGAACCCGCTTCTTTGCTGTTCCTGAGTTGATTAAAGTGTCTGTGAACTGCTGAAGTTTTTTCTACTAATTGTTGAGTGATAAAAACCGTTGCAGTTTTCAAAGCGACATCGGTAACTTACGTTACACAGGGTGTTCGGTTAGACAATTTAGGCAAATTTTTAGTCGTCTTACTGTTTATTGTCTTTCGTTAATATCTTTATTGAGGAACTGTTTGCAGTTTCCTAAGTTGGGACTGTATCCACCTGAAGGACATTTTTTGTTATTTTCTATTGGGAGAGTCTGTTTGGTCCTCCAGACGATCTTAGCAAGCTTCGGCATAATTATGTATCCAGTCTTTAAAGCGTTTTAAATTAGGCTGTGTAATAGCTCGCTTAAGGAGATATATGGTACACTAGGAACTTGAAAGTGAGATGCGGACTTGGTGTTCACGGGTAGGTTGAAAAGAGTTTGAGTGCTGTTGAGACATCTAATTCCCAGAAGAAATTTCGCTGATGTTATGATATGTTCTCCGTAAAGTGAAGAAATTGGTACTTCAATGTGATCGTTAATTCTTATTCCGAGTGTTTCTGCCATTTAGTTTGTTATTTGTTTGTGTGTTGTTGCTCCGGCTTGTCAAAAGAGCATACGCTTCTTTTGATACTTCTTCTATCTAAAAGAATACCGTAATTGCTTGAAGTTGAACATGAGGTCACATCCATGAAGTTATTTCTTTGATGTTGCAAGTGTGATTTTGTGGCCGTGAGTAGCTGTTGTTGTTGATGCTAAAGAGTTTTGTTGCATTAGGTTCTGATTTCGTGTGTAGGTTGATTAAGATAGTGTCCGGTGCTCTGGTATCGCGGATTTGTTTTAAGCAAGAAGCTGGTTGGATCATTATAATTTAATTTGAGGAAGCTTCCCTTATTGCTGTTCAGATTATAATTCTGATTACAAAGTGGTTAGTGTTATTGTTCTAACTAAGCGCTTTAGGTGTGCTGATGCTTTGATTGTAGTTCAAAGCTCATCCATAATTGAATCCATGTGTGAAACTGTGATCTGTTTGCGGTATCCGTTGTCGTTTTGACCACAATTGTTGACAATGGTTTGCAGAATTATTTTGAACCTGCTTCTTTGCTGTAGCTGAGTTGATGAAAACGTCTGTGAACTGCTGAAGTCTTTTCTAGTAATTGTTGAGTTATAAAAACCGTTGCAGTTTTCAATGCGACATCGGTAACTAACGTTACACAGGGTGTTCGGTTAGACAATTTAGGCAAATTTTTAGTCGTCTTACTGTTTATTGTCTTTCGTTAATATATTTATTGAGGAACTGTTTGCAGTTTCCTAAGTTGGGACTGTATCCACCTGAAGGACATCTTTTGTTATTTTTCTATTGGGAGAGTCTGTTTGGTCCTCCAGACGATCTTAGCAAGCTTCGACATAATTATGTATCCAGTCTTTAAAGTGTATTAAAATAGACTGTGTAATAGCTCGCGTAAGGAGATATATGGTACATTAGGAACTTGAAAATGAGATGCGGACTTGGCGTTCACGGGTAGGTTGAAAAGAGTTCGAGTGCTGTTGAGAGATCTATTTCCCAGAAGAAATTTTGCTGATGTTATGATATGTTCTCCGTAAAGTGAAGAAATTGGTACTGCAATGTGATCGTTAATTCTTATTCCGAGTGTTTTTGCCATTTAGTTTGTTATTTGTTTGTGTGTTGTTGCTCCGGCTTGTCAAAAGAGCATACGCTTCTTTTGATACGTCTTCTATCTAAAAGAATACCGTAATTGCTTGAAGTTGAACATGAGGTCACATCCATGAAGTTATTTCATTGATGTTGCATGTGTGATTTTGTGGCCGTGAGTTGCTGCTGTTGTTGATGCTAAAAAGTTTTGATGTGTTAGGTTCTGATTTCGTGTGTAGGTTGATTATGATATGTCCGGTGCTCTGGTATCGTGGATTTGTTTTAAGCAAGAAGCTGGTTGGATCATTATAATTTAATTTGAGGAAGCTTCCGTTATTGCTGTTCAGATTGTAATTCTGATTGGAAAGTGGTAAGTGTTATTGTTCTAACTCAGGGCTTTAGGTGTGCTGATGCTTTAATTGTAGTACAAAGCTCTTCCATAATTGAATCCATGTGTGAAACTGTGATCTGTTTGCGGTAGGTTGAAGAGAGGTTGAGTGATGTTGAGAGATCTAATTCCCAGAAGAAATTTCGCTGATGTTATGATATGTTCTCCGTAAAGTGAAGAAATTGGTACTGCAATGTGATCGTTAATTCTTTCTCCGAGTGCTTTTGCCATTTAGTTTGTTAATTGTTTGTGTGTTGTTGCTCCGGCTGGTCAAAAGAGTATACGCTTCTATTGATACGTCTTCTATCTAAAAGAATACCGTAATTGATTGAAGTTGAACATGAGGTCACATCCATGAATTTATTTCTTTGATGTTACATGTGTGATTTTGTGGTTGTTGTTGATGCTAAAAAGTTTTGTTGTATTAGGTTCTCATTTCGTGTGTAGGTTGATTATGATAGTGTCCGATGCTCTGGTATCGTGGATTTGTTTCAAGCAAGAAGCTCGTTTAATCATTATAATTTAATTTCAGGAAGCTTCCGTTTTTGCTGTTCAGATTGTAATTCTGATTGCAAAGTGGTTAGTGTTATTGTTCTAACTAAGCACTTTAGGTGTGCTGATGCTTTGATTGTTGTAAAAAGCTCTTCCATAATTGAATCCATGTGTGAAACTGTGATCTGTTTGCGGTATCCGTTGTTGTTTTGACCACAATTGTTGTGGCACTGGTTTGAAGAATTGTTTTGAACACGCTTCTTTGCTGTTCCTGAGTTGATGAAAACGTCTGTGAACTACTGAAGTTTTTTCTAGTAATTGTTGAGTGATAAAAACCGTTGCAGTTTTCAATGCGACATCGGTAACTAACGTTACACAGGGTGTTCGGTTAGACAATTTAGGCAAATTTACTGTTTATTGTCTTTCGTTAATATCTTTATTGAGGAACTGGTTGCAATTTCCTAAGTTGGGACTGTATCCACCTGAAGGACATCTTTTGTTATTTTTCTATTGGGAGAGTCTGTTTGGTCCTCCAGACGATCTTAGCAAGCTTCGGCATAATTATGTATCCAATCTTTAAAGTGTATTAAATTAGGCTGTGTAATAGCTCGCGTAAGGAGATATTCATTCCATCTGATTGCCATCGTTGTCGCAAGTTTGTTTTTAGCAATGTTAAAGACAGCTGATGAATGATGGTCGGGAGTGGATTTGCATAGTTGAAAAGTTTGAACCATTTGACAAAGAAACGAAAAATTTTGGGGTTATCAGTGAAAGGTGCGGGCCATTGCTCCAACTTATCAAGGTTAGCATCTGTAATTTGTTTTGGTTTCCCGTAATTTTTTGTAATTCTTGAATTGCTTCATTGTAAAATTCTCCTTTGTATGAGTATCCCATGATGGTATATTTAGCTCTGTCTGAGAGAACGTTTTCAAGACAAGTCATGCATTGGGCATCTTTCAATGCTGTATTGTCATGTATTGTGGCTTTGAAAAAGCTAAAACTGTTGTGCCATCTTGGTAGATCTCTGCTCATCGCTTGGTGGACTTGAGCCAAGTGTTCGGAAGAATAACGAAAACGTGACAGAATATTGTGGTGCTTGTTTAAAAAAGGGTTTTCTGATGTCTGTGTGTGATCCGAAACTGTGTGTCTGAACGTTGGTTAGCTCCATTGATGTAAATTGTTAATCTTCAGTCTTCTGCATTGAGATTAAAGTTGCAAAGAATGTTGTTCATTTCTGGAAATAGTTTATAGACGGTTTTTTTGCAAGATCCTCGTCCATTCGATTGGTTATCTGTAAAGATTTTGTTATCATCTGTTAGAAATTAGTGCTTCGAAGACTTCGTTGTTGTTGCTTTTGAACAAGTCCGTGACTACGGGAAGTTCTTTGGCCTTGAGTCTCTTGAAATTGAGCACTTGTTGAGGTGAAGCTCACATCATAGATCTTGTATATTCTTCTTTCTCTGTTTCTGGCTTCTTGTTTTTTTGGTTGCAGTTCATAGTGCACTTGTTCGTTTTGTAGTCTGATGCTTTCGTCGATTGGTTGATGACCATCGCTTTTTCGTCTTTTGATTGTGCACCTTAATGTGTCTGTTGTCTATTGATTCCTTCTGAGTAGCGGCACGATTGCATTTGGTGATTGTTTTGTGCTTACAGGATGGAAGTTTTGTTGTATTGATTTTTGCGGACATGACCTTGTTTTTTAATGTTTTCTGTTGCTTTGGGATAATAGAGTCAAATTTCTGGTTATATTTGCTATCAGGTTTACAAAGAACATATGATTGTCATCTTGTTTGATTCCTTTCAGCGTGTCTACATAGAAGTTACGTTTGTCGCTTGATGTAGTGGTACCGACATCGCGTCTTACGTAAAATGGTCCGAAGTTTTTTTTCTTGTAGCTTACTTCATTTGCTCCGCATAATAATGTCCAGCCTTCTCCCCATTGCTTTTTTTGCCCTGCTCTTTTGCGATGGTCAAAATAATTCTTGGTAATGCTATTATCTTTGATTAATTACATTCTGTGTTTGACTCATCATTCAGCTGTAAAGTTATCTCGCAGGTTTGTGCGAAGTTGGTTTTTGGATTGCTGCGTCTTCGGAATGTCTCAGAGGAAAGTCAGTGTATGAATTTGCCTTATTCTTGTCGTTTTCGTCTTTTTGGTCGGCGTCTTTTCCTATAATTGTCGTTGTATTTAAGTGGCTAGCATCCCTGTCACTTGATCACTTTGTTCTTTGTCATCGTCATCTTTAATTTCCTGATGGGGATTTCTGCTGCTTTTTTGCTGTTTTTTTATTCTTAATTAGTTGGTATTTTATCTCTACTGCTCTCTGCTTTCGATATTTTTTCAGACTGTATGTTTCGTGTCGGTTGCAAGAATTATTACGGGTTGTTTAGGGCTCGTACCTTTGACTGTTAGTCGGCACGTTGACATTCACGTGCAAAAACTGCTGTGGTTCTGCCCTTTTTTGGCCTTCTGGCAAATGACCGTCGGAATCTGTAGTAACTCCTCTTCACTTGTCTTTGTCTTGTTTTTTCTTTTTCAGGATAACCAGACTACGTTCTGCTGATCTCCGCATTATTTCATTTTATTCATTTTCTTTGATGGTGTAAATAAAAAGTTCGTCGCAGATCTTGTCTAGCTGCAATTTTTGTCAAGAAACAGAGTCATAGGACAAAATGGTGTTCTCTAAAGGTTCCTGTTTAATCATTGTCTCAAAATAGTCATCATTGGTCGGCCATTTTGCTTCTGCTCTACGGATGTTTTTCGATCGCCTTTTTCTTATGTTGGCGCGCGGCATATTGTTTAAGGTGCTTGTTGCAATAGTTTTGAACTTGGTTCTCAATTAATCTATCTTTTTGTCAGTTTTAGTTTTTGTTAAATTTCGGTAACTGCTGGAGGAGTCAACTATTATCAAAAACAGTTTCAACGGACACGCGTAAGAGTATTCAGTTTGCTTGCAGCAGTGGAACAGCTACTCTTGAGGCTTCTTCTTGTCATCTGAAGGTTTTATTGTTTTGTGGCACGACGGTATAAACGCTTCTTTATACAGCGAACAAATTAAAAGAAGAAGTTTTAGCTTCATTTTGAACGTGCCCTCTGGAATAGGTAGATGTGTGAGTGTACCTTTTGTGTACTTTCTTGCTGCATTTTTTTTTATTTCAATTAAAAAAACGAAACTTGACTATTAACTACAATATAAACAAATATCGAGG
>NC_134475.1:51153773-51224551 GCF_964194025.1 Convolutriloba macropyga
GGTATATAAATTTGCTATTAAGTTTAAAAATATGATTTTAAGAAGGAGTTCAGAGCTATAAAATTATGCAGGTGTTATTTTGGATGAATATCCTTGCATTTTTTGTCAACTTTGTTCTTCGCTAGAATTTCGAAGTAAAATTGAGACTAGTTGGTCGCTGATAATTTTTGATTTTCTTTCTTTCTGCGTTTTTTGTCAGATTTTATCTTCTTTATTCCGGTTTTCCGTTAATGTTGCTAAGTGACGGCTCCTTTCTACACAATTTGAGGTACAGGAACATTTGAAATGTTATTAAGAATTTTTTATTAAGTACTCCCTGATATTGTAAAATTTTCTTTCTTTTCAGTGTTTCAATTTCAAGTTTGGTACCTTCAATGTGTTTGTCTCTAAAAGATCACCAGTGTTTACTACTTATTCACAAGAGATTTCCTGATTACATTGACTTGCTAGGTTGCACGAGTTGGTATAACATAAAAACCACAAATTTTACAAATCAAAATGAATCAGAAGTCAGCAATCAATTAAAACAAATAAGGAAATTAAGCTAAATCAAGCTTGTGTTTGAACTTCGCCACCAGGGTTACGACACTTCACCCAACTTTCTCGTGTTTCGTCTAGCTTTTAGTTTAATCCCATTAACAAAAATTTTGGAACAAAGTCCTGCTAAAGGAAATAATTTTCTGAAAACTGCGAACAGAAGGCCAAACATAGCTATAAAATAGACTTGTGAGACGTCAATTATTGATTCTGTTATGTAGAGAGTAGAGAGATGAGTTGGAGGATTGGAAATTCATTTCCATCGGTGAAAGTCAAGTCCGTCCGATTAACTTTTTTTAAAGAAATTCCCTATTTCCCTTCGGTCACGCGGCGATCATATTTACCATCATTAGTATATATTAATCCTTTTCTGAGCTTTGAATGTTTCATAAAAATTGCACATAAGTTAGGACTTTAAAGCTAGAGTTAAAAGGCATTAGGAGCTTGAGGTAATTAAAAATTACCGACTGGGGACAACCAAATTGCTCTCGAACGTCAAGCGGAAGTTCAATTCTACCAGAGCCTTCTGATCGAAACCCGGGTTCAATGTTGATTTCAGTATGGATTAAAATTTGGCTGCTTGTCTCCTAATTCGTACCTGAGACGTTCTGCTGAACCGTACACTTCCAGCTTATTAAAGTACTATAAGGAGAGCTCATTGACTTGACTTCTTTAATCTTTAGCCGTTCACTCAAGCCAGAGCACTCAAGCCAGACGAAAATTAAGAGTGAATTAGGGGAGAGATGGAGAAAGAGGGGAGCGAGGGGTCAAACTCTAAGAACCGCCCTTCACATGAATTTATGTGTCCTCAACAGTTTCAGCAGGAATCGCATACTAACGCCATCTATGTAAATCTTTTCCAGTACTCTAAAAGAACAGTACATAACTCTCGTGGTAATCTGATGACTCCGCCGTCCTCTAAATTAATTACCCTAAAGGCGTAAGAAAATATGAAACATCAAATCGAAGTTTCCTTACTGTAGTTCTGAATAAAATTTTGACAATTAATTTTTAACATTTGTGGACTGTCAGTTAGGTATCTGAGTGCTATAGGCACCAGATGATGTAGGTGGATTGGCGCTATTATATCTGGGCCAAGCACCTTACTTTTTTGTAACTCTAATAGCTACTTTCGCTCTGTTACACTTAAACAATCTGCAATTCATTTCTGATTTTTTATTGTTCTTAGTGTATTTTTTTGTTGTTCAATTTTTTTGGGGTGTGGAGTGTACTGTTGGTTAAACTTGTTTGCTCTTTTGTTTGGATTATGGTGAGAAGAAGTTTTCGTCGAAGTATATGACTCTATGTGCAGGTGGATCAGCGTTGAAAGTGCTTTTGCTGTGCTCCAGAGTTTAAAACAGTTATCTATGAAAGTAAGTGTTTGTATAAACTTGCCCTATTTTTGGGTTTTTCTCGTTAGAGCAGCCATTGAAATTATAGCCACCAATTGTGGTCGTTTTAGCATGATTTAGGGCTATTGTTTTTTACCACTAAGCTAGGAGTCTATAATGGGAAATGCTCCATTTTTTGCGCTGTTGGCTTTGAACAAACTTGTTTGTTTCATGATTTATTGGTGTTATTTTGGGGTCCCCAGGATGTTTTCAATGAGTTTCATCTCTTTTCAGTAATTTTTGTTCATTCGCTGTGAAAAGTACCGATCACTGTTTTAATTGTACCTTCTGGGATATCCGCTCCGTCGTGGTATTGATGAATTTTCTTTATGTTTTTTCCGCATGGTACGTTTGTTGAACTTTGATTTTTCTTGAGTTATAGCTCAATGTTGTCCTTAATACTTGCCCACTCAGCTTTGCAGAAGTTGATAAAAATTCTTTGTGGTGTCCTTTGTGTGATTACGCCGCCGGTGATGGATAGAAGTATTGCTAAAGGGTCCGATGCTAATGCCTATACCGTGCTCCAGTCGATGGTTATTGCTGTGATTGAGCTGGGAGTTGTACGTGATAAGATAGGTTTGTTTCAATTGCAGTATTTTTTCTTTTGCTCTTATGTTATGTGGTAGCTTCTAATGCCATATAGGGCTACGAGCTTTGAAATTACCGACAGTAATGCAGTCATCTAACTCAAATAGTTCACTGATTGATATCTTTGTTTCTGAATCACAGCTAGACGATTGTTATGTAGGTGTCTATTAGTTTGATGTTGTCACCACCTTCGGTGATTTCGATGGCTTGGACTTTTAGCTGTTTGACAGAACTCTTAAGTTTGATTTCCTGAAAAAAATGTCCTTAACAAAAAAAGCTACCCCATCAGTTTTTCTTCTTTCTTTGGACCTATTTTCTTGTAGTATGCAGAAGCCATGTGGGCTTTTGAGGGCAGAATTTTCATTGAGGTTGGTTTTCGAGGATGGCAGATATTTGGATGGTGTTGTTGATGTTGTCTAGTTTTTGTTTGAGACCATAACAATTCAGTTGAATGATGTTGACGTTTGTTTTGTTGTGAGTAAGAAAACTTTCCCTTGTTGGTTTTGCTTCAGTTCTCTTGCACAAGCAGAAACCCTTACAGTCGGTCTTGTTGTTCCGCTGCTCCATGGACTGTAATTTGATGCATTTCTGATGTACCCATCCTCCACGGTGGCACTAGATATGCTGATTCCAGTTGCATTATTATGGAATAGTACATAACGATGGGCCGCGGTTGGTTTAAATGACGCTGAGGATAAAAAGAAGCGGAGCAGTTATGTGATTCTCAATCGATTGCATACTAGGGACCAGAAAAACTGGGCTTGCCTGATGCCGCCGCAAAAACCAGCCTCTCATTCAGAGAACGGATCTTGAGAGAGATTGCCCGCACGTAGCTCTGAAGGGTAGAGGCGTTCATACTTGGGAATCAAACGGTGCAACAATCTCTAACATATGAAAAGTTGGACGTATTATATCCTTACACAAGCCGGGAGAAATCACAACCTTTCAAAGCTTCAGGCTAATTGCATTTTTCTCGGCAATTCTAAATCTAAAAGACACATTTTTACTAATCATTGACATGAAACCCTTTAAAAGAATGCCAGTCCGGCTTTAAAATTAAACACTCATCAAAACGTCTCTAAATATTGTCAACAACTATACGCAAAAAGTCTTAAATTAAAAAAAAGCTTGCAACAATACTTTGCTAGTGGCGTTGGACCTCGCCGCCAATTTTGACAAGGTTGTTCACAGCTTACTACTAAAACACAATCTTGAACCGCTACCATATAGCACAAAGATTATTCAGTTCAATCTTAGAGGACAGGATTTCTCACGTAGAACACAAAAGAATCAAAATGGAAAAAGTCAAACATGTAAGTCAAACAAGTAAAATAATTAGCAAAGAATAAAAAAAACGGTCAAAAGTTTTCATTGACACCCTGTCCATACTCAGTTGAACAAACACAACATCAGCTAGGCATATCTCTTTGAAAGATAGCAGCAGAAGAATAAACGCTGCCGTGAGTTGCGCATATCCGATAGGCACAACTTATAACTGGATACTGACCCCTGATAAACTCTTCGTTGATGAGGATTAGCAAATTTTATAAACGTTGTCTGGAATGCGAAGTAGCACTGCATGGCAAAAATCAAATTTTTAACTGAAGTCAGAAGACCACGGACCTAAAAGTGATTGAACTGTAGGAAAGAGCAGTAATGTTGGCTAACTAACTGGCACTACCGCACTGCACAGAAATATCCACCGTTTTCGCCCCTAGCCCGGGAACAGCATGTCACCCAACATGAAGCCGATCCAAAAATGTCGCCTTACCACCAGCAAATGGTGGATACTAGTCAGGTGGTTTTATACTAATACAAATGCAACTGAGAAATCAGTTAAGATAGCCATAAGCGCTGATATCCTACCAAAGAGCGACAGCTACAACAGATTTTTCTTGAGCGACGTTGCAAATTTGTGCTTTTTTTGGTATTTTGTGGCATTTTTGCTTGCGATATCTTCTTCGGTGGAAAATAAATAAACGGCTAGATCTTTATAACTCGGTTAATGGAAATATTTATCCATATTTTATATCTGACCTGATAAACAAATTCAAACTAAAAAAAGCCAAAAATAAAATGTGGTTTAAATTTAATGTCCTCAGTCAATTTAAGCATCATGAAATTTCATTTTTAGCTAGTTTTTTTCGACGTTGTACAGTGCTTAAGAACAAAAACCAATCGTATTTTTAGTCTTAGTTGGTCTTTAGGGTGTTAGTTAGTCTGGTTGTGCTGTTTTTCCAATCTAGCCATGAATCCAGTTAGTCTGGTTGTGCTGTTTTTCCAATCCAGCTATGAATCCAGATGTGCTGTTTTCAAGAGATTGAAGTTTCCCGGAACCTAGATTCCTGCAACTTTGTTAAAATAAACGGATTCAACAATTTTGTACATGTGCAGATGTTCGCCTTGTCTTTTTCTTTTAATTGCTTGCAAGTTGCGTACGCTTTGATTTTGCTGCATTGAAAAAGGCATTTTGAAGCACTCTTTGTTTTGAGGGAAGTGTTGATGATCTTTTTTAAAGAATTTGTTTGTTTTACAGAGCAGTGTCCTTCAACTGATATTCTCAGAAAAGACCACAAATTGTTTCATTAAGAAGTTCATCCCCTTCACCGATTTGGTCTAACACAATTAGAGACGCACTTTTAATGCCACATTGATTAAAACTGGTCTGCGTCCCAACGCAGCTTCGCTTCGTTTCAACTCGAACTAATTATTTCGCAAAAGTAGTTCCCTAACATGTACTTAGACTAGTAATGCTTGAGGCTCAGCTATAACTACTCGCCAACTCAATGCCCTCCGGACTTTGGCTAACGTAGCCCATTCTTGGGTAGGGAAGGCAAATGTGCAGACGAAAAAAAACTAACAGACGAAAAGTTAGTAGTATCGCATCGATAACAGTGTCGCATTGATAAGATACGCAGAACTGATCTGATTATTTGGAGTGTAAAGGAAGTTGTGATGTAACGAAGTACCTTTTTGGAGCTTATAAAGGCCACTAGTGTTATTTAAAAACAAAAATTAATCTGTCCCAATTTCCAATAGACGTTCAGTACTTGCCTATCGCCAATTGAGTTCAACTGCTTCAATTTGTGAATGAGAGCTAAATTGGGATCACGCAAAAATCAATTTATGCGTGATGAGTCAGTCGAACAATTAGATGGATCAATCAAAATTTTTGCATAAAAACAAACTACTTTTTTTTAAAACTGTTCGAGAAAATGTTAGGCCTCAAAAATCTCTCAAACAATGATGCGTTCCAAGAGAACCTAAAGAATCATTGAAACAACGTTCCTAATTCCTGCAAAATATGGTGCGCCCCCCATTTTTTGTTTTTTAGCTGCCTAATCTGACGTTCACAATCCAATTTCGTCTGGTGTCAAATAAGTCAAGTAAAACTGCTTAAGGAGAGATTAGGTTTCGAACAAATTGATCATAAGTCGAGAGCATTGAAAGGCAAAATCCTGGCCTGTAGGTTTATCTCATTTGCTGAAGTCAGAGAAACAAGTCCGAAATAGGTCGTTCACAGTTTTAGCCCCTTTTCAAGACCATGATTTTTTCAAGGCCCATTTTTTTCAAGGCCACGTATTTTTTGCACATAGATATTTATCTTTAAAACTTTCAGCAAACTTTTGCAAGAGAAACTTAAAATAAAAACAGCTACAGTACAATCAGTCAACTAATGAAAATTATAAAATTTATACAAATTTGAAATCAATCTTTAGAATTAATTCTCTTTAAAGAATAGAAGCCAGAAAATAAATCACGTTAATAAACATACTCAGAGTATGAGCACTCGATTAAAATTGAATAGAAATGAGGGAAGGCTTGCCTAAGCCTTAATTATAGCACAAAAATAATAGTTGTACTTCACAATTTAGCACAGCCACAAATAAGGCATCTCGAGGGTGTTAAATGAATTTATTTTTAGGGTTTTTTATATTATTTTGGAGCGTTCTGTCTCAACTCGTATATAATCTATTTAGAGGTTTTGGTTAGGATAAAGGACGAGTAACTCCATTTTAACTTCGAACCACCTTTTCAAAGCCCAAAAACGATACGAATAAACTAGCAAGATTTAAATCCGCTCATCATTAGGATAACTGCTACACGGGAAAGAAAAATTTACATATTTGAGCAGCAAAGTAGTTTGTTTTGAATATCTTGATTTTTAATTAAAAAGTTCTACTGCCAGATGTTATTGTAGATGAGACCGCAAACCATGTTTAACGTGCCTCCAGCCTCTCCAGAGCACCGCAAGGCTTTTTGTCGAAGCCTCCATAGACAAATAGCTTGTGTTTGTATTCTAATACATGGGGAGAGAAGCGCGGAGTGGGCATTGTGTTTTTGAATTTGTACCAGATCCTTTCTTCGGGCGAAAATACCTCTATCTGGTTAGTTGGCTCCACCTTAAACAGAATATCACAATGAGGTTAAACGTAGAAATTTTGGAAAAATGTTCTCGGCCAATTTAACCTCAATCTAATGAATCACTGAGTCATTTTATGAAATGAATGCACTGCATTTGGTAAACTAAGCTTCGCTCTATTTGTCCCTCAAATTTAAGTTGGTTGACCACAAGAACAATTGTTGATGATGAAAAAAATGTTTAACAAACGTGCTATTTTTACAGTTGGGTGCAATATAACAATTTCTTTTTGGGGAACAGCAAGGGTGGTTGGTGTGTGAATAGATCTATTTTTTAAATGTATAGGCAACGTGTGTTAAGTACCTGTCCTCTAGCATTGACAGTGACTCCCCCAATGGCAAATAGTTTGTCCCTGTAACAGGCAACTCCCATGTCTGCCCTACCCATGTGCATGTCAGGCATCCTCTCCCACTCATTCCCACGGATGTCATACCTATCATAAAGTACATAAAATGATAGAAAACGCGCCTCTGGAATGATGAATTGTATTCGGTTCATTTTCGAATCAATATAGTTTGCTTGTGAGGTCAACATTCTATATACAGCTTTAAAATATGTTTTCTACCTCATTATGTATCTATTTCGCTTTTTCTTCGGCAAGCTGACTTCATTACGAATTCTGAAGATGTACAGCATCGTAAAGAGTTGAGAATAACTCCAATATCTTTCAGTAAAAACAACTTCTAGAAGTCGCCGTTCGGACAGTACACATCAAAGTTCAATCATCGCTGTAATTTACAACATCAAAGCTAATTCATTTGACTACACTACTCTGACACCTTTCTGCAATGAAAAAGCGACGATAAGAAAATTTGGATGTTTTCCGTTTGTGCCTTTTTAAGACTTCGAGAGTGCTCACCTGTACATTTCGGAGGCAGCATTGGGTGAAGTGGAGGGATAGTCCATGCCTCCGAACAGGTAGAAGTCCGAATCCTTGGGTCTATGGAACTCCTGGTAGAAGACCTTCTTAGAGGGATAGGTGGCTAGTTGGGACACTCTGTTATCGTCAAAAGAGAAGCACTCCACCCCATCACAAGGCAGCTTACCCTCTCTCCCACCTGATATGTATAGTCTGAAACAAGAGAGAATATATGTAAGAAGCCATCCGCCATATTGTAGATAAGAGCCACACAAAACATCAAGATTTCTATTAAAAGGCACAAGACTGAGCAACGAAAAGTACAAACCGGCTAAATAATAACCGTTTGAGTAGATGTGAATCAATGTCACCTAACTTTCTATTTGACTTGAAGAGAAAACTGTCCCCGGTTAAATTAAGCCTCATTTGAATTGAGAATGAGTGCACTCAATAGTCAAAATTAATATAAAAGACAAACGTCGGGTTAATGGCTCTTGAACAACTGGCGTGGGCTCGATGTTAATGCAGTCAAAACATTGCATAAGAAAAAGACACACGACTACAATAGTTATTTCAAACATCGTTCCAGAGCAGCTAAACATAACCGATTAACGTAGGGGGAATTGCTCTCAAATGGCTGGCGAGCGCCTCGCTTCGTAACTAGCTAGTTAAGAGGCTAGCTTTAGCTAAGGGACGTGGGTGAACGCGGCGGTGGAGGGGCGCGGGAGGCTCTGGGTAGCGGTTGAAACGTTTTGCGGGGGGGGGGGGGGGGGGGATTGGGTGCGGGTGAAGTGGAGGGAGGTTGTGGGGTAAGGGGCGAAGAGAGGGGTGAGGGTAGGCGCGAAGTGTGTGTGTGTGTGGTGATGGTGGGTCAAACTATAAGAACCACACTTCAGACAAAGAATTTGTCTCAAAAATAATTTCGGTTAATCGCACACTAAGATACTTAAAGAGTCTAGTAAGCCGAAATGATCTAGGAGAATTAAAGCAAATTTTCAGCTTTCATAATAAAAAATATCGTACGCAAGGAAACTAAGGAAAAAATTATTGGATTTGAGCTTCCAAAAATCGATATTCCGAAGAAATTTTCCTTTGAGAACAAAGGACACTTTTTGACAAACTTGAGATGTATGTTCGAACATTCTGTTCTACTCAGTCTCGCAGAGCCGTCTTGTTACCATTAAAGAACATATCAAAAGTGCTTTACAAATTGTGCATTCATTTCACAAAACTTTAAATAGCTAAACAACAATTGATTATTGAAACTGAAATTACTTTTGAACAATTTTTTTTTCATCCAAAAATTGTTACCAATTTTGCCACAAAAAGGAAGTCAACATCTTCTCTGTTAACTTTAGTTAATTTATTGTCAATTTGCACTAACGTATGATTAAAACTGTTTTTATATCGTTTTAGTTCTCTGTCTCAGTGAAACTTATAAACGCGTTCCCACGTCCCATTAATGTGCAGCAAAATCAACAGCTAGATGTCGATAAGCAGTGTAATCTGAAATTTAGCCTACCTGTCGTGATAAACTTATTAAAAAGCTTCAGTTACTGCTTGAGACCTGCACTCCTACGCCATAGTTAACCTTAAAAGCGCTATTGATCAAATGAGTATTGATAACCCCAACAGGGTCTCCAAATTCTAAAATTTGTGCTGCAATAATAAGCAAATCTATTCCAATGATACTTTTCGTGCTGAAAACTCTGAAGGTAATACATATTAACACTCCTTCTCTCAAATAACACTGAAGAACTACAAGCACTTATACTAAATCAGCAATAAATTCCACAAATCTAAAAGATGGTTAAATCCTGATGATGAACCCAACTGCTTCGCTCTTCGAATTTACAATGTTTAACAAACCTAGAGGCACTCGTGGAGGAGAAGTTATGATACAAAGTTTGAATTATGTCTAAGTTGTTGATAAACTTGACTCTCCGTTTGGAGAGGGCCTGCTCCTAAAGGTCGACTACCATGGTAATATACTTTTGATCGCTATGTTTATCAGACACCGAGAAATCAAAACTGCTTTTTATCGAGAGTTGATCAGTTTTTCAAAAGTTTATCAAACAGTTTGCCTCTCTTAATTATTGAAGACATCAATATAGACATTAAAAAAAGCAATACGATGCATCTCAAAGATATCTAACAACTATAGAAACAAACGAATGCAACCTCTTAAGCAACAAAATAACTCGTCCTGCCTCAAACGGAGGGTCAGGTTTAGGTCATGCTATCCGCAAAAATTTTGATTACGAGATGATCTTTGTAAACTCCAAATGCTTGAAAATTACAGTGATCATTTTCCTGTCCTCTTTCAAGCGGATCTCAAATCAAAGAACGATACTTCCAGAAAATCTATTACTTTCAGAGACACCCTTTACGTAAAAGCAGAAGAAAGCACCAATTTCTTTTATTAGTGCCTTGTTCTAAACATTAACGAAATAAATAGATTCGGGTCTTTTCATTCCACTTTCCTCGACGTTTCAAACAAATTTGCCTCGATAAAACGTACCTCTATCAAAGTTCTCCTCTCGACCAAAATACTTCACTAACACAAAAAATAATTTGATAAATAAGCGGAACCAAGAGCACAGAAAATGGATAAAAAGCGAGCACCCACAGCATCTCCAATTTTTCAAAAAACAAGAGTACGTGTAGAAAATGAACTCAAAACCCTGAGAAAAATGCATTACTTCTGGAAACTCTATGTATGAACTGGTGATTAAAAAATCTATTAAAGCTTGAATTACTTGAGAGGTAAGAACACTGATGCTCGTCGAATTGATCACTTCTCTAATATTGCCGAGACATTGCATGGCGTTATAGAAGAACCAAATATCAGTCCTGCACAGTTAGAACTTTCCAATTTGACAGAGACCTATAATTATTTTGGAAACAGAACACATCATTGACGATTGCGATAGCAAAACCTCATCTGGTGCGGACTATGAAAGCAATGTGATTCATAAAAGCTGTTCCTAACAGATAGCGCCTGTTTAGTCGTATTATCGGCAATTCATTCCAAACAGGTATTCCCATTGCAGTTGAAGCGATCAATTATAATACCACTTCAAGCAGGTGGTTTCAAAGCGATTTGAAAATTTATTGTCCGATTTCTCTGCTCATGGTAAAGTGCTGCAAAAAGCAAATTTGCAGAAAATTTTGATCTTTTGCATAAAAAAGCAGTTTGGGTTTCGAAAATAGCATTCGACAATCGACGCTATTGCAGAAATCACGGAAAAATTGAGCGAAAACTATGAATAAAATCACAAGACCACTTTACCCATGGACTTATCGAAAACCCTCGATTGCATCGATCACGCCATTTTGTTAAGAAAGCTAGATTTCATTAAGATTAGAGGAACATGCAAAAAATGTTGCAACAGCAATATAAAGGATAGGATGCAATTTGCTTCCTGCAATGTCGTTTTTTCAAACCAGATAATTATGTGATACCGCAAGGGTCATAGGCTCTCTCCTATTTCTTCTCTACGTAAATGATCTAACACTCGGGCATAAGACCAGCGATGTTTTCCAGTTTGCTGATGACAAAATCATGACTGCCATCAAGGGCTCCCCCGAAGAACTAACAGCAGACATGTAATCTGATTCCAATTGGCTCGATAGCAACAGGCTTAACTAAATATCAAAAAAACAACACATGTTAACATATCACTCAGAAGTTCCTCTAGTTATCCCTTGTTTTAAACAGCGTTGAAGTGAAAATAGAAAGCTCATATCGTTATCTAGGCGTAGTAATTGACAAAAATCTATCATTCAAGCAGCATGTAAATTACATTATCAGGAAACTCAGTAGACAATGTGGAATAGTGTCCAAGCTGAGACACTACGTTCCCCTATTATAAAATATATATCAAATGAATATAAGGCCAATATTTCAATAAGGCATTTTACTATATGGATGTACACCTTTTTCAGAATTTGCTCCTATTGAAGATATGCAGACAAATTATGCGTATAATTAAACCGTCCAAAAAGCGTTACTAAGATAAAACTTGAAACAAACCCCTGGACAGTTCATGAACTTTGTTTCACGATTTCAAGATGCATTCAGAAAAATTTCGTTATTCCAAAGACAAATAAATTACAGCGATGCTCTAAAAAATTTTGTTTAAGTAGACTGTATATTTTGCATGAAAATTCCATCGTTGATGGTGAAATCCATCGTTGCATGAAAATTCCATAGTTGATGGTGAAGTTTTCGTCCACAGTTCATAAGACTGAAGATATCTATTTTAGGCAATCAAGAGCTGTCAAGGGAAGATTTCGATCTGTAGCTATAAAAAAATATTACTCCCTTTCAATGTGCTTGACGATTTTACAACTTGAAAGTGAATGAATTTAAACTCGTTAGCTGTGGTGCAGTCATTAGTATCTGCTGATTTTTTTACTTCAAAATACTTTAAGTCATCTCCAAATAAGTTATTTAGAATTATTTAGGATAAGGCTTCACATTCTATCGAAAAATATTCCAGCGGGAGTTCAATCGTTAGCCAAATCTCAATTAGCTAACAATTTAAAAGATTTCTTGTTAATGATGAACTTATTCGAAGTTTTTTGGACTAATTTTGAAACCCTGTTTTCCTTGCTTTTACAAAATAAGGAAAACAGACGAAAAATAGTGGCGGTGCCTTCGTATAAGGCACCCCGGTTCGAGTTCTGCTGTCAATATTTGATTCTTCTACGCTCTAAAAACGTTTTCTAGCAGTTTTTCTCTTCAAACTTGCATTTTTATCAATTTCATTTCTTCTTCTAATACTGATCGAAGTCTGTGTGTTCAATTAAGTCAACTCTTGGTATGCCATGGAACCCGGAAAACAGTACTGAGTTATAATTATTTAAGTTTTTTCATGTAACTTTGAATCAAATTCTGATTTAAAAAAATATAAAACATAGCTAGCAGATTGCCAGAAAATAGCCGCAATAGACTCGTAGATCTGCAGTCTCAAAAAACAGTAAAAAAGACCGACCAAAAAAATTCGTCTTTTCATTGAAGGCTGATATGTTATATTTTGAATAAAAATCTGTAAAGTTTTGCTACCTCTATTAGCTGCTCTCTAATAACCTTCATTTAGAGTGACACACATCCATTTGACCTTATCTCTTTGAATTAAAGTAAATAAAAGTCAATTTCAAGAGAGGAAGTCATTTTTGAGAGTGAGGTAAGTCAAGTGTGACCAAAAATTTAATCACGCAAATGAACAAAAAAAACTCGCTCCAAAAAGAGCGAAAAATGACGTCACACACGCACTTCAGTTGAAATTACATGAACGAATGAACAAAAACCTGATTTGAAGTGGTTGTGACGTCATATGGTCGTAACAAAAATCGTGACGACGAAATAAAAAAACATAGCCGGCAGATTGCCGGAATAGCTGCGAAATAGACTTGCGTGCCGTAAAATACAGATGGAAAAAGATACAGAAGTGAGTTGATAATAGTTATCGCCGCCGCCTATAAAACTTACAAGTTTATTTCAAAGGAGGTTGTTTTTGGGTGCAAAAAAAGTTTCCCTGTCGCGTCTCGAACCGGCGATCTCCGGATTAACAGCCAGTCGCCTTAACCACTCGGCTGTCGGACCATAAATTCTGTGTTCTTACAATCAACTTTGTTTTAGGAACAGATTCTGTTTCTGAATAACCGCAATTTAGGTCACGCAGACAGAAAGCGTGAAATCAAGCGCGAAAAAGCCATTTAAGCAGTGACGAGACAGAATGTTCTAGAATAAATGTAAAACGAAAATAAAGCGTCAGACGACGAAACAAAAAAAAACCAAGAGCACCGCAATATAGCTACGCTCAGCTTACAGCTTCGCAGCTATAAACATACCAGGACAAGTCGTGACTTAACAAACAACGAGACCTAGAACGGACAATGAGTGAATTGGGAAAACCATTTCTAAAAAAATCAGGTGAAAAAAACAAAAACAGAAAATCAATGTCAAAATGCTGCTAGGGAGAACAAAAAACCACTAGTGGGATATGTAATTTTGAATCTAACAAAAAACTAGGCCCAGAATGAGCTGTGAATGGATTGGGAAAACTATTTAGAAAATCCAAAAAACCGAAAAAAAAGTAAAAATGAGAATGAAATTGCCGCATGTGAACAAAAAACCACTACCGAGAAACCGAATTTTTGTTCAAACAACGTTTTCTCACTACTTTAAAATTAGAGCGAACAAAATTCACGCCGCAAAACCACTCGCTTTTTCGCTCCATTTCCTGTTTCGGCGTGACCAAAATCACCACTCCAATTTGACTTCAAAAATCATGAAAATGTGTGAACAGATCTTTAAAAAAAAGACAGCGCCCCAATACAATTCAAATTCTTTGAATTGTAAAAAACCAAGAGAAGGCCAATAATAGCCCCAGCTATCGCTGTTGGGCTATTAAAAAAGCTTATCGTCCATGATGTATCCTTCTGGGCACGCTGTGAAGTAGTTCGAACAACCTCGTCGCGTGTCCTTCCCTAGCTCTAAGTTTAATATTTTAATTTTGTTTCTTTAATTTATTTTTTGTTAACCTGTATTTCTTTAATTTATTTATGTTTTGCAAGCGAGGATAAATTAACTTCTCATTTACAAATTTATTTTACTTACAGGTTATTTTTCAGTACTAGAGTGGTAGCGTATCTGTAGTAGTTGAGTTCTGGGAAGCCCTGCATTTTCCAGGTGTCGGTCTCTGGGTTGTATGCCATAATGGTATTGAGGCAGGAGGACACTCCATCTCTAATGCCGCCGATGAGGTAGATTAGCCCATTGTGCATCACTGTTCGACCACCCGTGAACGTGTCACCAGGAATCGTCTTTCCCTACAAACATATAAATACACTCATACACTAAATGCACTTCGTAACACCTACGGAAAGCAATTGGACTACAAAATCTTTTCTTCTGACAAAAAGTTTATAATTTCTCTTCAGAACATTCTCTTCTTCGGATAGCAGGCATCAAATCGCGTGCGCCAGTTGCATTAGTTCGACCATTCAAATGTTGGTTTGAAGCAACACAAAATGACAACCAGTTTATCTCACACAGGTCGCGTTTTTGTACAGAATCACGTTTACGTTTTTTTTTTCATTTGCACACGTCAGCCAGTTCAAAACAAATGTCCAAAAATTCTAAAACTATGTGACATAAAAAAGTACCCGAATAAAGCAAGAAACGCAAAGGACCAATAGTTCCTCTTATTCGATATAAAACATTTAAAACGGCAATACTTACTTGTGACCACTTTTGTGACTGGGTGTCAAATATTTCTACAGAATTGTCGCCCGCCTGTTTTATGTTGGATCCACCGAATATGAATATTTTTCCATCTACTACGTGCGTGGACATTCCAGCTTTGGGGGCTTTGAAGGGAGGCAACTGGTACCAGTCAGTAAGTGGGTCCTCAGACATAAAGAGAGTATTCAAAGGCTGACCAGTGAGATCTGTTCCTCCTAAACATGGACAGTTAAACGATAGTAATTGTATATACTTTTTTGCTTTCAAATTACAAAACAGGTCCATTTGGTAAAAACTACGAACATTAATATCCAAATAGGGGCGCACAGGGCAAATTTTTGTTTTCCCTATACATTCAAAGTAGCGAGAATTTGGTTTTAGACTTTTTACACCCTAGATTTGAACACAATTAGTACGCTGTTTCTAATGAAAGATCGGGCAATAAAGAGCTCAGTCAAACTAAGTTTTGCTAACACTTGCTACGCTTTACATGTTTTTATAATGTCCGAATCGATAGATTTGGGTAAGACGGGCAGCACCCTATGAAGTAGTCAGAATTCTAAATTAGGTTTATTGGTGACCTTTGGAAAGCTCTCAAACAAAGACTAGCAAATTATTTTAGTCCTGTTGGTCTTTGTGCAATTTTCTCTGACCGATTTGATTTTTTGTCGAAAAACGAGACTAAGTGATTCAACCCAGGAAGTTTCCTTAAAATCTAGTGTACTAGAAAAGAAAAGTGCAATACCCTTCTATCACTAGAGTTAGCTTTTATCAGTGCTAATTTACGTTTCGAACGTTTGGTTTTCTGATTTGCCCAACAGCCAAAAGCTAGTGAAAATTCAGAGAAAGATGTTCAGATAAGATTTGCACAGTCTTTCAGCAAAAAAAGAGTACAAAGAGCCTTTTCCAGAACCATCTGCTGGCAATCAATTTGTTGTCCAAAATAACTTATACATGCTCAAAATAACTCATCGTACATGCTCTGAAATTTGACATAAGAGCAGTGCGATTTCGTGCAAATTTGCATCCAACTGTAAGTAAAGATCGCAGCCTATATTTATACACGTGCGAATTAAACTTGACGCCAATGGAGGATTTTCAAAGGTACACCAAACGATATTTATATTTACTGGACAACATTAGAGCAATGCGATTTCGTGCAAAATTGCATTCGATTGCAAAGATCACAGCCTATATTTATATATTTGTGATCTAAATTTAATAGTTTCAATTTAAGAGGATTAGAAATTTGAACAGCAACTGAAGGTAAGTTTTCATGAATACATAGAGCAACAAAACGTTAAAGTAAAAAAGCTCACAAATAATTGCAAGTTTTTAGTTGACAAATTTTCGAGTTTTAGTTACCACCCCCGCAGAGCCCTCGATGAAGCGTTTCCAACCTTGTTGTTAAATTAACGGTTATAGTGAAAAACATTTTAAACAAATGTGGCTTGGTCAAAACAAGCTTTTTATAAAGATTTTTTTAAGTAGGTGAACGTAGTTATGAACAAGAATGGAAGCAACAAATTTTGTTGACCTCTCCAATGTCAATCTGCAATGTCTGTCGAAACATTTGAGGGCGATAACTTGTAGTTAGGGATCAGCTCAACTTGACGGATCAGCTCTCAAATGACGTTATTAGAGGTCAATATAGACCACTAGTATGATTTAAAGAAAAATGAAACCAGTTTTGCCAGTTTTCGTTTGACATTTTGTAGTAAACTGTCACCAAGTGAGTTCAACCGTTTAAGATTGCCAATTAGAGAATAATTTAGATAACAAAAACACGAGGTAAACGTCGAAAACGGTAAAGCGAATTACACAAACACAAACTGCTTCAAACATCATCCGCGAACAATTAAAATAGCCAATTACCTCGTTAGGTTTCGAATAGCCACAACGATTCATTTTTGCTATTCCCCAGATGCACAAACGTTTAACGACTAGGCATATTATTTCACAATCTAAGTGTTCAAATTTGAAAGACATAGCAGATATTGCGACTTAAGTCTTCAAGAATGTTCTTAAATGACTCACCTAACATGTACACTTTATCGTTGCATTCCAGCAGCGAGCCGTATACCCTCGGCGGCATGCTGCCTAAATCTTCTTCTTGCTTTGCTAAGTGCTCCATAGTTGCTTGGAAACGTTCGGGTGTCAGTCCTTCGGGTATGCTATCGCCCGCAGTTGCTGTTGATGGATCCCAGTCTCTAATTGGCTCAACACCCGGAACCCCTGTAATAAGAAGGCTGTCATCAATTTAAAATATATCAGCAAATTTATTGCAATGTAACCATATGGCAACTAATATAGTGGTCGTTTGCGTAGGTTTATTTTACAATGTTTTACAAAAGATGATATACCAGATTAATATCGAAATTCCATCTCCATCATCATGATACACAGCAGATTACCTGACAATAAACACGATATACTTTTGAGACTCCCTAGTTAAAAAGACAAGACCTAGGGTAAAAAGTGCTATTCTGATTTCAAATTCTATCTTCATTTTCGAATCAAATTTAAAATTCTTTCAATCCAATTAGCTCTATAATTATCTAGCTAAGGTGGCCTTTGCTGAATTTCAATTGAATTTACAATATCAAGGTATATATAATCCGTGAATGTTCAAGTCATTTTCTGGAGAGATGTAAGTCGAGTATGTTCAAAAAATTTATCACGATTGGCCTAAAAACCACAGGGAATAAAGTAACAAATGGTATCAAGCACGCAAATTCAGGTGCTGAGTGGTTAAAGTCGCTGACAAGTGGGTGAACATAGCATGAAAAGTCCTGAATTAACATTCAAAATAATTTCATTGAACTCGCATTCAATGACCGCCCAGAAAACTAGACTGCAAATATCCAGCTAGTGAGACCATTTAGAGAAAAACTATCGGACAAACTCAGTAGTCAAATAGCAACAATTGATTTCAAACCCTGTTCTCTGGCTCGTTAGAACATTAGAGTGAAAATCACGCCGCGAAACCACCAGCAATTTCACTTAGAACACTCACGTGCACATTTTAAAATGCCGAAAGTCTGCAGTGCCAGAAGTTAAAATGCCAGAAGTTGCTACTCAGGCAGAAGTTGACTTCCGTTGACGTTTTCATTTAAAACGTGCGCGTTTCGTGTTTTAAGCATAGTTAAGTAACTCTGCAGAAGTCTAAATTCTGACTTAATATCTCGAACCACTTTGCAGTTCTCGATAAACGCCAGAAGTTCTCAGAGACTTCAAGCAGAGTCACTTAACCATTACTTCACTTCCTGTTTCCACGTGTTAAAAAACCAACCACTTTGACCACACAATATTGACTTCAAACAAAAAACAGGCTATTAAAAAATAACCGACTAATGCCGGAGAATTGCTCTAACTTCTGGCGATTAGTTGGCTTCGACAGTATCTAGCTGCGGCTTTGGGAGCTTTGCTGTAGGTTAATTGATGAGGGGGTTGGTGAGCGGAGTAGGGGCTAGCGTGCGGGTTTACGGGAAGAATATTTGGAGGGGCGGGGGTGCAGTTGTGGGAGGACGAAAAGGGAGAGGAGGAAGTGGGGGGATCCAAGCATCGTCTCCGAAAAATAACCCACCAACGCCGGGTGAATTTCTCTCAAACGAGCGTCGACTGGTTGGCTACGGTAGTAGGGGTTAACGAGGGGCGTCGAAATTTTTAGACTACGAACCCTCCTTCACACCGCAAAATTGTCTCCTCAAAACACTTTTGGTGAATTCCATACTTGGAGATAAGGCGTAAGACTCCGAGCGCTACCTGTTTATTAGGGCGAAAAGTCAAATGGTTGACAAAAAATCGATCAAGCGAAAAATCGCATAAAAAAGCGCACAGGTCTAATAGAATTGCTGCGAACTTCGTTTGAGAGCCATTAAGATTTTCGGCGAATCGCAAACTTAGAGACTAGACCATATACAAATTTTCCAACTTATTTTGGAAATATATCTTGGGATTTAATCTGTCCCTTAAAATACTAGAAAAATTTAAAATCCTTGCAAATTAAATAATTTCTATAATGCTTGCATCTATTTTGCACTTCTATTTTTAAGAAATTTGCATCTGTGGATCTTTTGGCCTTTTCTGAATCACTAACAATCAAACCAATTTAAAAATCGTGACACAAAAAGGTAAATTTCTTGAACACACTATCGACAAACATTAGGATCTGTAAGCAATTTTCGAAACACAATTTAAACAAGATATTGTTGAACAGAGAAAAACTTAAAAATATTGAAACAATTTATTTTGAACTTAACAAGACACGTAAAAATTAGTCTTTCCCATTATAACCCCCGCATAGTGCTCAGATAACCTATAGCCTCTCTTATGGTAAATACACAATGATGGGGCTATAATGGGGAAAGACCCCAACACTTTTGTGCTAATTGCAATTTTTCTAAAGAAAAATAACTGAGCCAGATAAAAACTTAAAAAACTATACGATCAAGCCAAAATATTGCGTGGGGCAGTTTAATTTAGAGGGGGTGGAGCTGAGAAATTATTTGATAGTGCAAAAACGCGCCACCGCGGTGTTCGAGGCCGTCACCTCCTGGACAAGAGTCCGCCATCTAATCTATACCTGCCTGGCCAGTAAATCACCCACAATCTTCGTTTTCCCACAGTCTTTTCATTTTAGCAACAGACTTTATTTCGGAATCCGAGCAATTGAGATCAATCCAAAATGAAGAAGTCAAACATGAAAAATCCACTTAAGATAAGAAGTTGTTGTTGTAGCTGTTTCACAGAGCAGCAATTCGCGGTAATTTTGGCGGGATACAAGCGCTTATTGCCGTTTTAAACTGGTACCGATTACATTTGTATCAAAATAATAACAGGTATTTTAGTAGTAATGTGTGACTGCCTATCTACAACATGCTTGTGGTGTGGCTACCTTTCTGCATCTACGCAGTGGTGAATGACATGCGGTCCTCGGGTTAGGGGGACCAGGAGGGGCATCGTCAACATCAGGGGAAAGGTCAAGGAAGGCGGATTATTGTGCAGTGCGGTAGTGTAGAACTGAAGGAATTAAGTCCAGCCATTTCGCTACCTCTACTGGTCTTTCCCACAGGTCAATTAATTTCAGGTCCGTGGTATTCTTACTGCAGTTGAAGTCATGTGGTGCTACATCACATTTCGGACAGCAGTTATCAACATTGTTACAGATCCTAGTTAAGTAAAAGTTTAGCAGGAGACAGTCTCCAGTTCTCAGCTGCGCTAGTCGGATACGTGCAATTCGTGTCAACGTTTGCTCTTCTTCTGCTATATTTTGGGAAGTGTACCTAGTTGCTTCTTGTCTCTGTTCAGCTGAGTATGAACCGTGTGCCGGTGGATAGTTTTGAGCGCATTGTTGTATTATTTGCGATTTAATTCCTCTTTATTGTCTGTGTTGCTTAACGCGGTCCCTATAAGTATCAATTAGTGTCGGTCTCATGAGACGAAGACTGAATTAAAGGTTGTTTCATGATCAGCACGGCGGCTCTGATAACTCCCAGCTAGAAATTGCTCTGCTAACATTTCAGTTTGAGCTTTGACAGGCAGCATTTCACCCTCATTGTGTAAGTCATTGATGTCAGACATTTTTACACAGCCAGTAATTGTATGATAACACTGTTTTGTTGCGTTTGCAGATGGTTCCAGTTTGCATTGCTAACTGTGGAAGCCCAAATGGGAGCACTGTAGTTCAGGCCGCTTCGACCAATAACGTTGTAAGTCACTGAGGGTGTCTCTTTTGTGCATTACTAGTCGCTATCAGAAATCTCTTTCAGCATGTTATTGCACTTTTTTAATTTCTCTTTGGTGATTGTTACATATTCTCTAAAATTGAGCATACTATCAAAAGTAACACCCGTTACTCTGATTCTGGAGTTTATTGGTATTGGTGAATTTTTGATAGTGAGGTGTGGGTCAAACTTGGCCTCCTTGCTCCAGGTTTCGAACACAGTTGCACTAGATTTTTCAGCAGATAACTTAAGTTTTCTTGATTCTAGCCAGTCGTGTAAGATATTTAGGTATGGAGTTATTGTGTCACCTAATTTTTCAACCTGTGGGTGAGATCTAGTTAATGTTATACCATCAGCGTCAGAGGTGATGTTTATATCTTTTGGTGGTAGAGGCAGCTTGCTCATGTAGACGTTGAAAAGCATTGGCGATAATACACCACCTTGGGGACACCCTGTTTGACTTTTCTCCACATTGATTTTTTATTATATTGCACGTAAGAAAAACTGCTTTGTAAGTATGAATCGACCTATTTTCAGGATGAAGCGCTGTTCAGTAGCGGTGCCTCGAGTATGTCTCTTAGTAGTAGGTTCTGATCAACCGTGTCGAAAGCGGCGGTGAGGTCTAAGCCTACTAGTAGAGTACGGTTGCAAGTTTTCTTTTGATTAAGGCCTTTTTGAATGTTGTTGAAAAAGTTGAGAGCTGTTGTTGTAGAGGGCTCAGGTCTAAAGCCATGCGGACGTTCTTCTAGTGGATATTCTATAAAGTCAACCAGTAGGAGTTTTTCTGTTCGTTTTGCAATGGGGGAGAGGAGTGCAATTGGTCTGAAGCTTATAGAGTCGTTAATGGGTTTTCCCGGCTTGTGTAGGGGTACAACCAGGCCAACTTTCCAGATGTTCGGGATTTTTGCACTGTTTACAGAAAGATTTATGTTGTCAGTAAGATATCTCAGCACTATGGAGCCTAGATGATGCAAGTGGATTCGCGCTATCGTATCTGGGCCCAGCGCCTTACTTTTCTTTGTGCTTTTTTCACTGTGTATATAGCTTTTTTCACTGTGTTACACTTGAACATTATGCCCTCTATTTCCAGTTTTCTTATTGTTCTTAGATTATTTCTTTTCTGTTTTCCATTTTTCTAGGGGTGTGAAGTGTATTGTTGGTTGAACTTGTTGACGCATCCTTGAATCATGGTGAGGAGCAGTTTTCTTAGCGTCCAAATATATGGCTCTATTTGCAGGGATTATCGTTACTTGACGAAAGTCCTTTCACTGTGCTCGAGCTTAGAGCAGTCACCTCTGTGAGTGAATGTTTGTACAAACTCGATCCACTTTTTGCGGTTCCAAATTTGAACAATTTTAATTATTTCAAGGTTAAGTTGCGTTATTTTGGGGTCCCCTGGGTGTTTTCTTTGAATTTCTTCTCTTTTCAGAAAGCTTTACTGCTTCGCTGGGAAAAATTGCAACCACTTTTTTAAATTCTTCCTTGTGGGATATGCCTGCAGGCCGCTGCGTTTATGGCTTTCCTTAATGTCTTTTCCGCGTGGTAGACATTTGTTGGCCTTTGTTGTTTCATTTTTAAGTCAATGTTGTCTTTAAAACTTGCCCAGTAAGCTTTTCGGAAGTTGATGAAAGTTTTTTGTGGTGCTGTATGTGTGTGAGGAGTTCACAGGTGATGGATACAGCTATTGGTAAATGCTCTGAGCCTAATGCGTACTCCGTGCAACAGTCGATGTTCAATGCCAAGCTTGAGCTGGCGAGACTGATGTCCGGGGAGCTTTTACAAGAATCAGTTAATCTTGTGATGGCATTTTCGTTGAGTACTACATGATTAGAGAGGTCTATTTCACTTGCAATATTGTTTCCTCTTGTATCTTCCGGTAATTTTGAGATCATTGAAATAACCGACAATAATGCAGTCTTCTAACTCAAGTAGTTTACTGATTGATGTCTTGTATCCTGCATCACAGCTAGACGATAAGAAGTCAAAGATTGTTCTCGAACGAAAGCGGAAAATCGGTCCAAAAAATTTTGCATAACAGCGCAAAATCGGTACAAAAATTTTGCATAAAACAGACACGTTTAAAATAATTGCTTCAAACTTCGTCTGATAGTTATAAATAACAACTTCAATCTCATTCAACAGCAATTTGAAAAGTACCTAATTAGCTTCAAAAAGAACGGAGAAAAGTTTTTTATAAAAGTCACTCAGACTTCATTTACAGCTATTTGACTTTTAAAAAGATAATAATAATAATTCAGAACATGTGTAGGGTTTTGGCCCTTAAACTTTAGAAAACAACTACTAATTATATTTTATCTTATTACTTTACCCAAATCCGGGGCCCAATATTGGGAACGTACAAACAACCGAAAGTTACAAAAAAACTCTCGGCTAACATAAGTTCGTACGTATGTAAAATTTTTCACAAGAACATGAGGATCGCAAATAACAAACACGAGAAAATCTGAAGGTGGAGTAGAAATATGGATACCAAATACTTTTACATGGAATATCAGGAGAGATATGCATTCAAAAAAACTGTGAATCAAAGTGGGTTGAAGTACAGGAGCCATTTTAAGAAAACTTTATTACACGTTTTTTACATCGACGATTTACATCGAAGACTACAATTCAAAACATAACCGACTAAACGTCGGAAGAATTGCTCTCGAACGACTAGTGGGAGCTCTAATCAATTGCAGCCTGCTTCAGTCGTGGGAAGGGAGGGGTAGCCTAAATGGGACTAAGAAGTTCAATTGTCGGCTTCAAATAACCACATTAGAGGTTAACATATACCACTATTAAGATTTAAAGTAAAAAATGGCACCAGTTTCGGCGGCACTTTGATTTGAATTTTAGCAGTAAAATGCCGCCAATTGAATTCAGCTGCTTGAAATTGAGAGAGAATTTTAGATCACGCGAAACGCAAAATGTCAAGGGCGTAAAAGTCAAAATTGTCAAGCAAAAACTTTTAATAAAAAAGACACACGTTTACAATAATTGCTATGAACTTCATTTAGCAATTATTTACTTTCCACAAAAGAAATAACGTATCACAGTTTGCTTTCAATAATGAGATAGACATCGTAAATACATGTCAACCAACTTGCACAAATGGAAACAATGAAACTAATTGATCACTAACTAATCACCAAAATCGTCTTTTTCATAAAATAGTATTGGAACAAATGATCATTTTCCACAAATATTTTTTCGACTTTAGATCTTGATGAAAAAAGTATAGCGCAAAACTTTTACAGAGATACCAGAAATTTCTCTAGAGCTGAACTAAGTGAAAGAATAGCATCAAC
This sequence comes from Convolutriloba macropyga, assembly GCF_964194025.1. Lineage (NCBI taxonomy): Eukaryota > Metazoa > Xenacoelomorpha > Acoela > Convolutidae > Convolutriloba > Convolutriloba macropyga. The sequence continues at coordinate 51,177,864 of NC_134475.1, forward strand.
AGATTAGAGACAAATGCATAAACAAAACTGCAAATTCCACATTTCGAGTATTTTAATTTGTTCGAAAACATATTGAACAATTTAACTGCAAACAAAACTGAAGAAACAACAAAGTCCAAAGTGGATATCTAAAGAGTTATTGAACCTTATTAACGAAAAACATCCACTCTTTAATATTTGTGAGGAGGCAGTTGTTTCTGCTTATAATACATACAAAATAAACAGAAATGCCACTAATCGGTAGAAGAGAAAATCGAGAACCAGTATAAAAACAAATGTTTGTGACTCTTCCTGATTCAAACCAAAAGGAAAATTTTTGAAAAAACTAGAAGAAGTGAAAAACAACAATTCCCAAATTCAGTAGTTTTATTCAAAAAGATACGAAACAAGTTGCTCAAAAGTCAAATGTTTTTTTCAAGATTAGGTGCATGCGAAGGCGTAAGAAAATGTGGCGCTACCTGATTTTATGGGATTTTCCATTTAGATTCATAAGAAAGAGTTATATGATGTAACTGACAAACAGCCAAAGAACAAAGCATCGGGTCCTGGATTCCTAATCCCAAGGCCTTCCAAATGCTGTAAAAAACCCATTGGAACACACTTACAGTTTGCAATTAACGAATGTAATTGGAACAATGTTTTAACAGATGTCCTTAAAAAAAGCATATGCAGCACCAATTTAAAAAAAGTGGATCCGCAAAAGAGTAGAATCGGAGAACTACAGACCGATTTCGGTGACACCAACTCTCGCTAAAATCTCCGAAAGGTTACTACTCTAACAAATGCTAGAACATGTAGAAGAACATATAATAAACAGAAATCAATTTGATTTTCTGAAAAATAGGTCGTCGACTGACACTGTCATTTCATGGACAGAATCAATAAACAAACTTGTAGAATAAAATAAAACTGTTTTAACTGTTTAAAGCTTTTAACAAATTTTCACGAAATTTTTTTAAGAAAATTAGCCGAGTACGGGGTTGGTGTGGGACCGAAAACCAAGCTATGATCTTATCTATCTAACAGAAAACAATGCGTTAAAAACAATCATATATTCAGATTAGGCGACAATTAACCAGGGGGTCCCTCAAGGAACAGTCCTTGGTCCCTGATTATTATACTGTATACTAAGATTTCTCGGAAAATATGAAAAGCGAAGAAATTCTCCAATTTGCAGAAGACATTTATTATATATCAAGCCAAAACGTACCATAACTTCTAACGGAAATTGAGTATTTTTCAAAAAAACTGATATTTACATGAATCAGATTATATTAACATTGAACAGAGATAAAACCAAAGTAGTTGTTTTTCGCAAAGAAACCAGCATTACATTGAGCTATTTCCTTATAATGATAATACCAAAAAACCGAAGGTCAGTTGCCGTTATCTGGGCTGAGTGATAGACAAGGTGGAATTTGACGCAGAGCCAAACAGAATGTTGAGAAAAATTGCGACTGCTATTAGATCGATCTACTTAGTAAAAAAAACCGAATACCACTAGAGCAAAAATTATAATTTTTAATTAACTAGTCATATTTCAATTGCAACTGCTATTATATCGATCTACTTAGTAAGAAACCTATTATCGCTAAGAGCAAGAATTGCAATTTACGAATCATTAGTCACGTCATATTTCAATTTAAGTGCAAAATTTTCCCCAATCCTAGCCAGCTTAATCACTCCAGGGATTAATCAGGCAAAACAATTGGGGTATTAAGTTTTACCAAATAGGTAAAAAGTTTGATAGTGCAACTGACCATTTAATAAGAAAAAATTTTTGTCTTCAGAGCTCTTTATTAAACGTTGGTGTTGTAGCACTGTATACTGGAATAATAACAATAAGCGGTTTCACGAAAAAAACATAACAGGACGCGTTTCTAATAACAGATCAAAATATTATCATATAAAAAAAATCAAAAACCAGAAATTGGATGATCAGCCAAAAATTTCACATAGGTGGCGTTAGGCATCGAGTTTTCTTTTGGATTTCAAAAAAAATTAAGCAAATAAAACCAGACAGGTAAAAATTTACGTTCTCTAATCGAATGATTGTACTTGAATAATTCTGAGATATAATTATTCACAAATTAAAACAAAATTTCATGTTTTAAAACGAATGGTTCTGATCTATGCATTCGCCGTTACGTTAAGTTACAGTTGCTGTAAAGTGACATAAAGCGATTTAATTTTTTCACATTGTCTTCGACCAAATAAATTTAATTCCAATCTAAATCTAATTCTATTCTGAATCTAACTTTTATAAATTAATTGACAATAGTTAAAGCTGTAGAGAAAAAAGCAATGTCATTTATATACGAATTTTATATATAAAAACGAACGCTTTCATCTATGAAAATTCTTCATAGGGAAATAAATCTGAAGAACAATAGAAAAAAGATATACAAATTAGTTACTCTGTTTGGCGACTAGATCTATCAAGCTCTTCAATATTATTTTAAGTTTAAAGTACAGTTACATTTTTTACCATAAACGCACCCAGCAAAATAGAACATTGCAGAGTTTTTGAAAACTCTTGTTTATTTTGTTTTTATTTCCACGAATGAATAACCTAATTGTTTCAAAGGTAGCTCAATATGAAAATATTTTAATAAATTCGTTATTTGAACTCATTTCTTAAAAGTAGGTTGTTTGAGTCAAACACAAGTATAAACACTTTGTAAAATTTTTTATTCAATTGTGCACCATTTTTTGTTACAATGACAATGAAAAAAAAATCGAAATGTTCGTTTTTTATTCAAATTTATTATTAACATAAACATTTTTTCTATAAATTTTTTATAAAGAAATAGGTTCGAGGAAACTATTCTCAAAAAAATAGCAAAGTACGGGTTTGGTATGGAATCAAAAACGATGCTAGGATCAGTAGCTAGCTTTGTCAGTAGCTAGCTACGGGGGGGGGGGGGGGGGGTGCACCGGGTGCTGATGGGGGGCAACACTGGCTGGGGGGCAACAGCGCGGTGGGGGGTGGAGGCAATAGGGGGGTCTCAACCTCTAAGAACCGCCCTTCACACCATAAGTATTAGTCTCCAAAACATTTTGAGCTGTGAAAAAGAGCTGAAAAGCTCTAAGAGCACTTAATGCCCGCTGGGTGCTACCTGTTTATCCCGTTTTTGAGGATGAAAAGTCAAAAGCGTCAGACGAAAAATCGCTCAAGCGAAAAATCGCATAAAAAAAGACCGACAGGACTAATATAATTGCTACAAACTTCGTTTGAGAGCAATTAAATATGTCAATCTAAATAGAGTCACCGATCAGTAATCAGAAATTTCTCGAGAAAGTGGAACAACCTATCAATAGGTTCCCATAGGTTAATAAGTACAAGTCTTACTAAAAAAGTACTTACTTAAAGTTGACTACTTAAAGTTGAATAAGTACAAGTTATTTCTACTAGTAATTTAAGGACCAAACTATTCAAATGTTTATAAATTGATTCTTAAAATGAAAATGTGTAACCAAATATTTTGTCATGGTTATAAAAATTTGAATGTACATTTTACAGACTTAAAAAGAAACCCTCCCCAAAAACGGAGCACGCACCAGTCCTTCAAGTGTTTTCAAACGATGTAAGTTATTTTCTGCACTTTACCACGCAGAAAACAGTACAAGCTTACATGAACTAAAAGGAAACTTCCAAGGGTTGCAAACACCACCGCAAATTTTTCCTTCGCAACTACGCTCTCATCTAAACATTCAAAAAAATTGTCATAATGTGTTTTTTTTTAATATAGAAAAAAATAAACGCTAGCTGGCTAAAGGCAAATATGCTGTCATGAGATTTGGAAGAAATATTAAAGAAAGTAAAATTCGTCAATTTTTTCTCAAAATTCGTCAATTTTTTCTTAAAATAAAGTGGCTGTTCGTTTTTAAAAGTGGAAAAATTTCAGATCAAAAAAGGAGTAAAACAGAACACGGGCATCGAAATTATGTTATCTGAACAAAAAAATTTTGTTCCCTCAAAAACAACATTTTCTTTGTGCGGCGAAGCTCTGATAGCGTTTGCCTGTAAACGCTTCATTCGTGATGTCATTAAATCTATATCAGCAATTTTTTTGCCTTTCTGCCACAACTTTGGTTATTACCCGAACCCCCTTGAGGTATGCCTATTACCCGGGAAAAATGCCATATGGTGGCTACTTTCGTTAGAGCACGAATATAAGCAACGAACAGCACTTCATAATTTCATTTTCGATAGAAACTAACTTGATTGTTTTTCACTCGCCCTTCTGTTGTGTAAGGTTGTTGAGACTGGTTTCCAGTTACCAAAACCTGAGATAAAAGGTCCACTTTTGTCTTTCTTGGAGCTCATCGTGTTTTACCAGTTTTATCTGAAATAATAACAAAAAGCGGTTTCAAGAAAAAAAACATAGCAGTACACCTTTTCAATAACAGTTCAAAACATTTTCAGTTAACAAATCAAAAACCAGAAATCGGGTGATCAGCAATAAATTTTGGAATACAATTTGAATTATTAGCATTGTTAGGCATCGAACTTTTTCTTTGAATTAAGTAAATCTGAGAAAACTTCATAAATAAAAATAAAATTTCCTGTTTTAAAACGAACGCTTTAGAATTATGCATTCATCGTCAGGTTAATTTATATTTGTTGTACAATGACATAAAACGATCTAAAATGAATTCACATTGTCCTCTTCTGCAAAATTTTATTCAAATCTTAATCTAATTCTATTCTAAATCTAATTTCAATCGACAATAGTTAAAGCTGCAGAGAAAAAGGAAATGCAAATCATAAATGAATTTGATATGCAAAAGCGAACTTTAGAATTGAATTTCTAAAACAATGCCTTAACAATGATATAATTCCGGATTTTTTGAGGTTTCGCGCTCCTAAAAATGAAATTTTTTCTGAACAAGCGGTGCACAGTTTTCAATTAAAGCTCCTAAAACAAGAAATAAACCGTGCGGAGAAAGGCCGTAAAGTGTTCAGGGAAAAACTTGAGACAGATAGGAGTAGTTTTAGGGAGAAGGTGAGACCAGAACTGATGCCATCCGTTGTTAGCTGCATTAAGCGTGAAATGAGGGGTCACTCCGCAATGGTTGAGAACAGACATAATGGAAAACTTGATAAACTGTCAGAGAGACAGGATAGACCACTGCGGAATGGCTCCCACAGTAATGTTGTGATAATGGATGGCCCGGAACTTACAAAGTTTGTACTTGACATCCTATCGTTGGGACCTAACCACCCAGTGAGAGACAAGTTTAATGAGGTGCACTTTCTCGCAGATGTAGACAAACTTGTACGTGAGTTACGCGAGAATAACACTGAGGGTGAGAAACTTTGTGAAATTGAGGCGTCCGCAAAATGGTATGCAAAAAATGTACGTGAAACCCCATTGGATAGAGGGGTCAAAAAAGTGCATGATTACCTAAAAGCCAATGATTTGCTGGCGGTACCATTTGACAAAGGTTGCGGTTTCTGTGTGATGAAGAAGTCAACGTACAGGGAAAAACTTGATGAGGTACTGAACTCAGATCAATTTCAAAAAATCGAAGTAGCTAAAGATGAAATTGTGATCAAAAATGAAAAACAGATCAATAACAGCCTGCAAAATTTAATGAAGCAAGGGAAAATTAGTGACAAAATTTATCAAAGACTCAGGTCAACAGGTTCACAACCAGCGAGGCTTTATGGCCTGGCAAAGGTACATAAAAAAGATACACCTCTCCGACCTGTTCTTTCAATACCGGGTAGCAGCTACGAAAACTTGAACAGATTTTTGACACCATTTTTCCAGAAACTACCGGGCGCAAACATTGAAACCAACACGCAAGATGCTAGAAAAGCCTTAGAGTCTCTCACTCTTGAAGATGACGAGCAGATAGTATCTCTTGACGTAAAAAGTTTGTGCACAAACGTTCCAGGCTATAGAAATAGCTCTAAGAGAACTCTATTCAAGCAACCTAGCTCCAGATATCCCAAGGTCCGCCATGAAAAGTTTGCTAAAGCTTGCGGTGACGAATGTTCATTTCAAATGTAATGGGATCTGGTATGTACAATCAGAGGGACTGGCTATGGGTGCATCACTGGCTGTAATACTAGCAAATGTGTGGATGAAATCGTTTGAGGCATCACTTCAAAAACCAGAGCTCAGTAAAAACTTTTCCAGATGCGACCAAAACGGCAATTGCAAAGACTGTAACCGGAGAGTGACCTACCGAGGAAAAGGAGTGGAATGTGAGTCATGCAAAAACTGGTTTCATGCAAGATGCCAAAAAATATCGAATGAGGAATACGCCAACATGCAGGATGTGGTTTGGATTTGTACTTATTGCAGCAACCAACAGACAGTGGGACACGATAAGGAGATGAAATTGTTTAAAAGGTATGTGGATGATATTATCTGCACGGTTCGTGGTGACCCGGATGAGTATTTAAAATTTGCAAATTCATTACACAACAACCTGCAATTTACCTTAGAAAAAGTGAACATGGATGGGGGTTTGGCTTTTCTTGACATAAACGTAAATAAGAGCAGCAAAAATAATATCACCTGTCATTGGTATCAAAAACCAACTGACACTGGAATAATACTGAATTTTCGCAGCTGTGCACCGCTTCAACATAAGAAAAATGTGATTCAAGGGACGGTTCACAGGGTTTTTAATGCAACCTCTAATTGGTTGGCCTTCGATCAGGCTCTTGAAAAGAACAAATTTTGCTGGACCAAAAATCAATATCCAGAGGAATGGTCTTCATCAATTGTGAATCAGACTCTAGAAAAAATAATAAGTGGCGGTAGAGACCAATTAAGAACAACACCAAAAGAGCATCAAAAAAGCAAGACTAAATCTAATGATAAGCCAACTATTTTTCTACAATACAGAGGCAACCTCACTCAAAACTTCGCAAGCAAATTGAAGAAACTATGCGAATTGCAAGTAGTTTTTACAACGCGAAAATTAAGATCGTGCCTCCCCACCCTGAAATCATCCTTTGATAGAGATCTGAAATCCCACGTGGTATATGAAATTAAATGTAATGGATGCGGATCCATCTATGTTGTGCAAACAAGCCGGCATGTTACCACAAGGATAACAGAACATCAAAAGAAGGATTCACAGGTGGGTCAACATCTAGTTGAATGTCGTGGCGCCACGAATGACATTGAATGGAGAATTCTGGACGCCTGTCGGTCAGTAGAAAAACTAATGATCATCGAAGCTATATATATCAGCAAGCTGAAGCCGGCACTAAACACACGCGACGAATATAGGGGGAGGGAACTCACGCTAAAATATTAGTTCAAATCATAATTTTGACTAAATGAGAATGCATAGGGCAAAAAACATTTTGTGCATGACAAAACGAAATTTGCAAAACCTCCACAAGAGGGATACTTATGGTTAGGGCAAATTCGGAATAACCCTAAAAATACAAAAATATTGTAAATGCGAACGTTTTCAACTACGAGTTCATCGTCATGGTGACTGTTGAACAAAATTGATGAACAGAAAATGATTTGCAAAATAATTACACTTGTCGTCGACTAAATCTATAATTCTACGAAATTAATATTTGAAATTATTTAATGTTTAGACTACATTTACATTTGTTTACAATTAAAACGGCCAATAAGATAGAGTAATCCAGTTTTCGAAAACTCTCGTTAATTTTGTTTTTATTTCCATGAAATTGTCAAACTTGCCAAACTTTCTGAAAGGCAAGACAAGCCGCTAAGAGCATCTAATGAGAAGACTGTAGCGGTTCTAGATAATATCGTTTTGCCGGGATTCGTCAGGGACTTGCTTGCTTTTGGTCCAAAGCATCCAATAAGGGACAAGTTTAAAGACTTGCATTTCTTGGCAGACATAGACAGTTTGATAAGAAATCTGCGTGAGAACAATGTGCCAGGTGAAAAACTGTTCGAAATTGAGGCGGCAGCAAAATGGTACTCAAAAAACATCAGAGAAACACCTTTAGATAGAGCATTAACAAAAAAGCAAAAATATCTGCGTGACAACGCCCTGATTGCTGTTCCTTTTGATAAGGGGATAGGGTTTTGTGTTATGAAAAAGAGCACGTACGCAGAAAAGCTGGAAACAGTTTTAGATTGCGAACAGTTCATAAAACTTGAAAACAGTTGATAATATCGTAATGAAAAATGAAAAAGAACTAAACAAAGAACTTTTGAATATGAGGAAAAAAGGGAAGATACCGGTTAAGGTTTACGAAGCTTTAAGGTCCACTGGAGCGCTACCGGCAAGGTTGTATGGATCAGCTAAAGTACACAAAAAAGAAACCCCTCTGAAACCTGTTCTCTCTATCCCGGGATGTTGTAATCATAAACTTAACAAGTTTCTAACACCCTTTTTCCAAATGATTGAAGGAGAAAACATAGAAACTAACACCAATGACGCAGGAAAGACTCTGGAGCAAATAGTACTTGAAGAAGACGAACAAATCCTATCATTGGATGTAAAAAGTTTATACACCAACGTTCCCGTAAAGGAGACCATTAACATTGCCCTGCGATCGCTTTATGCTAGTGACGATAAACCAGACATACCTAGAACAACAATGAAACGTCTGCTTGAATTACCCGTCACCAACGTCCATTTCAAATGCAATGAAAGTTGGTACTGTCAGAAAGACGGGTTGGCATTGGCTGCATCCTTGGCCGTGATTTTGGCAAACCTTTGGATGAAATCGTGGGAGCCAAAACTGAAATTACAGACACCTAAATGTAAAACCAACACACAATCTAGCACTTGTCGCAATTGCGAACACCGTGTGACAGCACGTTCCAGGGGTGTTGAGTGTGAAGTTTGTAATAGATGGTTCCACGCAAAATGTCAGCAAATTAGTAACACAGAATATGATAGCATGGAAAACCAGTTCTAGATGTGCTCATTCTGTCGTGAAAATGATCAGACTGACATTAACCATTCGTCCGAAACTAAATTTTTTCTAAGATATGTCGACGATATTGTGAGAACAATTAGAGTTGGCACAAAAGAGCTGTTAGATGCGGTCAATAACCTCCATACAAATCTCCAATTTACATTAGAAACAACAGATGATAAAAACAGTTTGCCATTTCTGGACATGTCAATTAACGTACAACCGGAGGGGAACATTTTTTGCATATGGTATCAAAAACCATCAGATACTGGAACAATTCTGAACTATCGTACTTGTGCACCCCAACAGCATAAGAAAAGCATAATACAGGGAACAATTCACCGCCTGTTCCGAGCCACCAGCAATTAGGAAACGTTCCATGAAGCATTGACAAAAAATTAAGAAATTTGGGAACGTTGTCAATATCCTAGGCATTTGGTAGGGAATATCGTCAAGGATACATTTAACCAGATGCGAATAAAAGAACAAAAAGGACATAGATATAACGCGGGTGTAGCCGTAAAACAACAAGAAAATACTGAGAAACAACAATTTGTAGTACAGTACAGAGGCAACATCTCTAATGAATTTGTAGAGAAGTTGAACAAAATTCATCCTGTACAGACAATTTTCACCAATCGGAAACTTAAGAGCTGTTTACCTGGCCTCATGTCTAGCTTTGATAAGGATCTCAAATCCCACGTGGTTTATGAACTCACTTGTAATGGAAGCAAATCCATCTATGTAGGGCAGACATGCCGACATATTACCACAAAGGTTGCAGAGCATGCCAAGGCGGACTCACCGATGGGAGTACATGCATTCGAGTGCAACGGGGATAAAACAGCTTTCCAGTGGAAGATATTAGATCAATGCAGCAACTAGTCTGAGTTAATGACACTAGAGGCGCTCTATATAAGAACATTGAAACCAGCCATCAACACGCGCGACGAATACCGAACGCGAGAATGGACACTGAAAGCTTAGTTTGGAGATAAAAATCCAACTTGAAAGACACGTTAAGAAACAAAAATTTCAACTCTACAATTGAACAAAACCAAAGTAAGTTTAAAGCAATATATAAAAATTTTTTAATAAAACACATGTCGATATGCATCTGCGACATCCAGTTGAAAATGTTTTTTCACTCAGATGTAAATGTTTTGTAGATACGATTGTAGATTTGTAAAAATTCGTTATAAATTTCCTTGAATGATTGATTATGGTGATTTGCATTTTATTTTCTGGCTTTTCATTTTAGCATTTTGCATTGTTTATAACCTGACGATGAACTCAGAGTTCGAAAACGTTTGTAAGAAGTTTTAAATTGGCAATCCTTTTTTAAATCTTGTTGTAGAGGTAGCTTAAACTAAAACTAATTTCCAAAATTTGTTATTTGAACTCATTTCCTAGAATTAGGTTGATTGAGTCCAAAACAATTATAAACACTTTGTAAAACGTTTTATTCAATTGTACACCATCTTTTTGTTAAAATGACAAATCAAAGATGTTTTTTTAATCAAATTCAATATTAAATCAAAATTTATTTTTCTCTTAAAAATTTTATTAAAAAATATGTTTGAGGAATCTATTCTCAAAAAAATATTAAAATACGGGTTGGGTATGGAATCGAAAACGATGCAAGGATCTTTGCTTTCTAATAGAAAAGAATGTACTAGGAGCTTTTACCAATGTACTAGGAGCTTATACCAATAATTGACATTTTCTAAAAAAACTGTTAATTACATGAAACAGAATATATTGAAAATGAACAGAGAAAACGCAAGTAGTTTTTTCCCAAAAACTCAGCATTACATTGAGCAATTTCAGTACGTTGGTACTAGCAAAGATCAAAAAATTCAGGACAAACATTTGACGAAGAGCTAAACATAGTGTTGACAAAAATATCAACTTCTATAAGAAGAGCTAAACAAATTGATGACAAAAAATGGCAACTGCTATTATATCGATCCACTTAGTGGTATTAGAAGTAGTAGTTCAGGCTTTAGGGTCTTCCCAGGGGTGCTCCCAGGCACCCTTGTTTTCGTGTCCAATTTCTCTTCGATTTTTGATCGTGGGTTGCACATCACACATTTGCATAAGCTTCTCCACGTGCATTTGTTGTTAAAATCGTATTTTGTTTCAAAGAAATTCCAGTAGATGTAACTCACAGTTTTTTGCTCGATAGTTGTGTTGAATTAGAAGGAACCTTGGAAAAGATGTTGTAAAGTATTTTGGCTCTGTGAAGGAAGTTTTCATCAATCTTCCTGAGACGACTTTTTGCTAGTTTTTATTTCCCTCTTGCATTTTGTCTAGTCTTTTCAAAATCTTGATATTCGAAGTTTACTTTAATGTTGAGTTTATTGTCAAGTAACGATAGTAAAAGTAGTAAATCGTGCATTTTGACATACAGGCTTAGGGGCAACAATTTAAGTGCTATTAGTTTTTCTTTGTAGATTCAGTTCCTTCCACTTAGTATCCATGAGGTGGCTCTTTTTTTGTAGCTTTTCAATTTTCTCCATCTGCTGTCTGTTTGGGAGTCAAACTTGAGAACAGTAGGATAGTATTGGCACGACATAGCCAGTGTAGGCATTCAGTTTATTTTTTAATGAGGCGCTGTCCGTCATGCTTCCTTTTATTTGGTAGATTGCTTTTGTTGCTTTCTATCGTGGGTTGCACATCACACATTTGCTTAAGCTTCTCCACGTGCATTTGTTGTTAAAATCGTATTTTGTTTCAAAGAAATTCCAGTAGATGTAACTCACAGTTTTTTGCTCGATAGTTGTGTTGAATTAGAAGAACCTTGGAAAAGATGTTGTAAAGTATTTTGGCTCTGTGAAGGAAGTTTTCATCAATCTTCCTGAGACGACTTTTTGCTAGTTTTTATTTCCCTCTTGCATTTTGTCTAGTCTTTTCAAAATCTTGATATTCGAAGTTTACTTTAATGTCGAGTTTATTGTCAAGTAACGATAGTAAAAGTAGTAAATCGTGCATTTTGACATACAGGCTTAGGGGCAACAATCTAAGTGCTATTAGTTTTTCTTTGTAGATCCAGTTCCTTCCACTTAGTATCCATGAAGTGGCTCTTTTTTTGTAGCTTTTCACTTTTCTCCATCTGCTGTCTGTTTGGGAGTCAAACTTGAGAACAGTAGGATAGTATTGGCACGACATAGCCAGTGTAGGCATTCAGTTTATTTTTTAATGAGGCGCTGTCCGTCATGCTTCCTTTTATTTGGTAGATTGCTTTTGTTGCTTTCTATCGTGGGTTGCACATCACACATTTGCATAAGCTTCTCCACGTGCATTTGTTGTTAAAATCGTATTTTGTTTCAAAGAAATTCCAGTAGATGTAACTCACAGTTTTTTGCTCGATAGTTGTGTTGAATTAGAAGGAACCTTGGAAAAGATGTTGTAAATTATTTTAAATCTGTGAAGGAAGTTTTCATCAATCTTCCTGAGACGACTTTTTGCTAGTTTTTATTTCCCTCTTGCATTTTGTCTAGTCTTTTCAAAATCTTGATATTCGAAGTTTACTTTAATGTCGAGTTTATTATCAAGTAACGATAGTAAAAGTAGTAAATCGTGCATTTTGACATACAGGCTTAGGGGCAACAATTTAAGTGCAATTAGTTTTTCTTTGTAGATCCAGTTCCTTCCACTTAGTATCCATGAAGTGGCTCTTTTTTTGTAGCTTTTCAATTTTCTCCATCTGCTGTCTGTTTGGGAGTCAAACTTGAGAACAGTAGGATAGTATTGGCACGACATAGCCAGTGTAGGCATTCAGTTTATTTTTTAATGAGGCGCTGTCCGTCATGCTTCCTTTTATTTGGTAGATTGCTTTTGTTGCTTTCTATCGTGGGTTGCACATCACACATTTGCTTAAGCTTCTCCACGTGCATTTGTTGTTAAAATCGTATTTTGTTTCAAAGAAATTCCAGTAGATGTAACTCACAGTTTTTTGCTCGATAGTTGTGTTGAATTAGAAGGAACCTTGGAAAAGATGTTGTAAAGTATTTTGGCTCTGTGAAGGAAGTTTTCATCAATCTTCCTGAGACGACTTTTTGCTAGTTTTTATTTCCCTCTTGCATTTTGTCTAGTCTTTTCAAAATCTTGATATTCGAAGTTTACTTTAATGTCGAGTTTATTGTCAAGTAACGATAGTAAAAGTAGTAAATCGTGCATTTTGACATACAGGCTTAGGGGCAACAATTTAAGTGCTATTAGTTTTTCTTTGTAGATCCAGTTCCTTCCACTTAGTATCCATGAAGTGGCTCTTTTTTTGTAGCTTTTCAATTTTCTCCATCTGCTGTCTGTTTGGGAGTCAAACTTGAGAACAGTAGGATAGTATTGGCACGACATAGCCAGTGTAGGCATTCAGTTTATTTTTTAATGAGGCGCTGTCCGTCATGCTTCCTTTTATTTGGTAGATTGCTTTTGTTGCTTTCTATCGTGGGTTGCACATCACACATTTGCTTAAGCTTCTCCACGTGCATTTGTTGTTAAAATCGTATTTTGTTTCAAAGAAATTCCAGTAGATGTAACTCACAGTTTTTTGCTCGATAGTTGTGTTGAATTAGAAGGAACCTTGGAAAAGATGTTGTAAAGTATTTTGGCTCTGTGAAGGAAGTTTTCATCAATCTTCCTGAGACGACTTTTTGCTAGTTTTTATTTCCCTCTTGCATTTTGTCTAGTCTTTTCAAAATCTTGATATTCGAAGTTTACTTTAATGTCGAGTTTATTGTCAAGTAACGATAGTAAAAGTAGTAAATCGTGCATTTTGACATACAGGCTTAGGGGCAACAATTTAAGTGCTATTAGTTTTTCTTTGTAGATCCAGTTCCTTCCACTTAGTATCCATGAAGTGGCTCTTTTTTTGTAGCTTTTCAATTTTCTCCATCTGCTGTCTGTTTGGGAGTCAAACTTGAGAACAGTAGGATAGTATTGGCACGACATAGCCAGTGTAGGCATTCAGTTTATTTTTTAATGAGGCGCTGTCCGTCACGCTTCCTTTTATTTGGTAGATTGCTTTTGTTGCTTTCTATCGTGGGTTGCACATCACACATTTGCATAAGCTTCTCCACGTGCATTTGTTGTTAAAATCGTATTTTGTTTCAAAGAAATTCCAGTAGATGTAACTCACAGTTTTTTGCTCGATAGTTGTGTTGAATTAGAAGGAACCTTGGAAAAGATGTTGTAAATTATTTTAAATCTGTGAAGGAAGTTTTCATCAATCTTCCTGAGTCGACTTTTTGCTAGTTTTTATTTCCCTCTTGCATTTTGTCTAGTCTTTTCAAAATCTTGATATTCGAAGTTTACTTTAATGTCGAGTTTATTATCAAGTAACGATAGTAAAAGTAGTAAATCGTGCATTTTGACATACAGGCTTAGGGGCAACAATTTAAGTGCAATTAGTTTTTCTTTGTAGATCCAGTTCCTTCCACTTAGTATCCATGAAGTGGCTCTTTTTTTGTAGCTTTTCAATTTTCTCCATCTGCTGTCTGTTTGGGAGTCAAACTTGAGAACAGTAGGATAGTATTGGCACGACATAGCCAGTGTAGGCATTCAGTTTATTTTTTAATGAGGCGCTGTCCGTCATGCTTCCTTTTATTTGGTAGATTGCTTTTGTTGCTTTCTATCGTGGGTTGCACATCACACATTTGCTTAAGCTTCTCCACGTGCATTTGTTGTTAAAATCGTATTTTGTTTCAAAGAAATTCCAGTAGATGTAACTCACAGTTTTTTGCTCGATAGTTGTGTTGAATTAGAAGGAACCTTGGAAAAGATGTTGTAAAGTATTTTGGCTCTGTGAAGGAAGTTTTCATCAATCTTCCTGAGACGACTTTTTGCTAGTTTTTATTTCCCTCTTGCATTTTGTCTAGTCTTTTCAAAATCTTGATATTCGAAGTTTACTTTAATGTCGAGTTTATTGTCAAGTAACGATAGTAAAAGTAGTAAATCGTGCATTTTGACATACAGGCTTAGGGGCAACAATTTAAGTGCTATTAGTTTTTCTTTGTAGATCCAGTTCCTTCCACTTAGTATCCATGAAGTGGCTCTTTTTTTGTAGCTTTTCAATTTTCTCCATCTGCTGTCTGTTTGGGAGTCAAACTTGAGAACAGTAGGATAGTATTGGCACGACATAGCCAGTGTAGGCATTCAGTTTATTTTTTAATGAGGCGCTGTCCGTCATGCTTCCTTTTATTTGATAGATTGCTTTTGTTGCTTTCGAAAGCCGGTGATTACAGTTGCTATTCCAATTATGATTTCTGGAGACAATCAAACCAGGGTCCCGTTGACTATCAACATCTCCTAGCTCCTGATTTTTTAGTGAAGCTTTTTGTTCGCTTTTGAGAGAGAGAAAATCTTTTTGTTCGCTTTTGAGAGAGAGAAGTTTACATTTTGATGCATTTAGTGTCATGTGATTTCAATCGCATCAGTTTTCGATTCCTTGCAGGCTCTTTTTGAACTCTTCCTGATTTACGCTAATCAGTTTGAAGTCGTCTGCAAAATCGAAATTTTCAGTGAAAAGAGTTTCTTATGGAAGGTCATTTATGAAGATGAGGAAGAGCAGAGGACCTAAGATTGACCATTGTGGAACACCGCTAGTGATTTCTAATTTTTTGGATAATGCATTATTAATCTTGACGCACTGTTTCCTTCTATTAGGGTGGCTTTCAATCAGTTTTAAAAGCTTTCCTCCAATTTCGAAAAAAAGATGCAATTTTGCAATTAATTTGTCGTGGGAGACTTTGTCGAAGGCCTTTACAAAGTCTAAGTAGAGGACTCACAACTCTTTTGTTTTCACATTGTCAAGTTTGGCGTATAAAAAGTTTAGAAAAAGTAGTAGTTGAGTTGTTGTAGACCTCCTCTGTGTAAATCCGAATCGGTTTTCAAAGAGATTGTCTTTGCAATTTGAGTATATTCGGTGGCAAATAATTCTTTCCAACAGCTTTGAGATGCAGCATAAAAGACTTATGGGTCTGTAGCAGAGTTGACATCGGCTTTACTTCCCTCTTTGTATACTGGCGTGATTTGACTTAGTTTCCAGAGTTCCGGGAACTTTCTTTTATTCAGGATTGTTTGGAACAGCAATAGGAGAGAATTACTCAAAGTCTTAGCGCAATTTCTGAGGATAATATTTCCTAGGTTATCGGTGCCTGTTGATTTGTTCAGGTCCAAGTTTTGTGAGAGCTCTTCAATTTCCAGGCGCGAAGGTTTTATAAAGTTAAGTTTGCTTTTTGTGTATATCAGTAGAGGAGGTTCTTTACTGTTATATACACTTTTGAACAACAAATTAAAGAGGGTGGCTTTTTATTCGATGTCACTACTAGCTTTTTCATTACCGAACTTGATTGTTGCTGGCAAAACAGGGGGCTTTCGGATACATTTCATGTTTTTTTTGTATACTGCTAAAACGCCTGCTTGTGAAAATTTTGTCTTCAAAAACGTTTAGATCGATGTCCAGTTGCTTGAAAATCTGTTTCTCCTCTTTCTTTAGTTTGACGAGTCTACTAAGATTTAAGATCTTACAAGCTTTCTTTTTGGTTTTCAACTGCTTCATCATGTGAGAAGTTTCCTTACTGGCCCAAGGAGGCAGTGCTGCTCGATGTTTTGGTTACTTTAGGAATGTGATTGTTGATATGGTGTCTAATCCATGTGTACCATTGGTTTAGTAATGCATCAGCATTACTGAAACAAAAAGTTTGGAAGGCCTTTTCCTCAATGACTTGATTCAGTTTTTTCCAGTCAGCTCTTTTGAATGCAAATTTACGGCACGTGTTTGAGTTTTTGACAACTGTACCGAGAAACACAACAGAAGTCAAAATTGGTAGGTTATCTGAACACTGCTTCTTGTTTACCTTAAAGCTCCTGTGAAGTTCTTGATGTTGATAGCATTCTATCATTGGATGTGGATTTTTTGTGAACACAAGATCTAGCGTTTGATTGGATATGTTCGAGAAGTTTGATTCTATCAGTTTATCCAGGATCTCTGATTCTTAGTTATCATTAGAGCCCATTGCTTCAAATTTGTCCCCGAGAGGTTGATGTCGCCTACAACCAGAGTGCATTGAATCATTTCCTGACTTTTTAAGTTGCATAATTCGGTCAGTAGTTTTAAAAAGTTTTCAGTAGTCCATTGATAGAAACTTCATTGCGGATTATACAACATCCGTCGGGATTATAGATGCAGACCAATAGAATTGAGGTCTCGCTGATTGTTATTTTCAGAGCCAAAGTCGTCATGAGTTAGTTTCAGGTTAACTGTTTCAAATGGGATGCTTTTTGTGACAGCTACTAAAACACCGCCGTGTTTTGATTTGGTTTCAGTTGGCTGTCTGTCCTTTCTGTTGATTACATAGTTTGGTATAAAAAGCGCACTATCTGAAATTTCAGCTGTCAGCCAGGTTTCCATGAGACAGATGATATCAATGTCAAAAGTTGTCAGGCGGTTCGCTAATTTCAATCGACGATCGGGTTTCAGAATACTACTGACGTTATAAGATAAGATTGTTATTTTTCATAGTCAGATTTCGTCGGCTGAGGATGCGCCGGAAAAATCGTTTTCAATCAGATTCTCTTTGTATTCCACCATTTGTCACCTTGCTTGGTCTCGAAGACCAAGTTTCCGACTCTAACATCTGTGTTTGGGAACATGTGGTTGTCAATCAACAGTCGTCTTTTTCTCAGACACTCAATTTCAATTTTTAACTGCCCTGGAGTAGGCTCAGGGCTTATGAAGACTCGTCGACTGAAATTTTTAAGCCTGAAAGCTGGCTTCAGCACTAATTCTTTGCTGATAGGGCTTTCTATATTTATGAGGATGGTTATCGGACCCTTTTCTGGGTTATATTTTCTAATACGCGTGACTTTGCAGAGTCGCTTGTCTTCTAATTTTAGGTAACACGAGATCTCTTCAATAGCATTCATATCGGCATGAAGTCTTTCGTCTGGTGACTTTGATTCATTTTCTGGGATTCCTTTTACTCGAATGCCCATTCCATTGTCATTTGCGCTTGGGTAGAACACTTTCCCCTTCGCAATTGTCCCAAGAGAAGCAGCATAAGATTGCGGCCTTATTTTTAACTCTGACAGTTCTGGTTTGATTGAGTTAATGAATTCGTTTTGTTTTTCAATTTGCTTATTCATTGTTTCCACTTTCAAATTGAGATCATCTAGTTTTCCATCCTTTTTTGTTTAGGGAGCCTGACTTAGGTTGCCTGACCCCTTTTTTCCGTACAACTGTTGCAGACGTGAAGTATATTTGCATTTCATTTCATCAAAATTTTAATTTCTACTACTGTAAAGCCCGTGCATTCTGGAGTCATGTGGAACGTTTTATTGCAAAAAATACAAACAGATTTTTCTTTCTTTATTTTGCTGTTGCATGAATCGCAATTTACTGATCTGGGTGTCATTTCAAGGCTTTGCACTGCAAGTTTATATTTTTGGTATAGGTTGTGTAACTTCTAGGCACTTCAGCACGCGGTAATGCGAGGAAGGGTTAACTCTTTTCTTGCTAACGTTAGCCCAAGAAATCAATCAAGGACACCAGTTTGCAGGAAAAGCTGATTTTACTTATTGGTACCGTTAACATTACTACGGAAGGAAACTACCAACAAAGTCACTTTAATCATTTTTCTCTTCTTATTTTCGATGATCGCTGCTTCTTCTTTTTTATTTGCTTCAGATCACTGTGATATTTCCTAACGATCGTCAAAGTTTTGATTTCAATTCTCGAATATTGATGAAGCTCTGAATATTGAGAGGTAACTTTGGTATCTTTCTGCTTTTTCTTTGACAGCAGGTTCTTGATAATGTGGAGAGTTGGAATTCACGTTCAACAAAGTTTTTCAAAGACGTTTGCGGCTCCCTTTCTTTGGCAGTAGACTATACCACTGATGAATACTCGGATTTTTTGGTAACACAGTATTAAGTTCGTCAGTGGTTAGTGGTTGTCTCGGATCTGAAGGGTGCTTTGTGATCGAGTTGTTAATAACATCGTGCCAGAAAATAATTGTTTCACCAAACGGGATTTCACCGAGACAATTCTGTACCACTTTGAGTTTCGCTTGGCTTCCTGGATGTAGGTTGAGGCCCGGGACCGCATTAATATTTTCGTCAAATAATTGTCGGTTTGTAACTTGGGACCACTTCTGCAATGAATGATGTAAACTGCTGGCTCCAAAAATAAATACAACAACAGATTACAGCAAGATTTCAGAGGCAACAACTGCTGCCTCGCAGATCATCGATAACTATTTTATAATGGGTTATCTTAGCGATAACCCATTATCGCTAAGAGCAAGAATTGCAATTTATGAAACATAATTCACGTCATATTTCATTTTTAGTGCAAAATTTTCCCCAATCTTTGCCAGCTTAATCACTCCAGGGATTAATCAGGCAACACAAATTGGGGTATTAAGTTTTACCATATGGGTAAAAAGTTTGATAGTGCAACTGACTTTTAATTGAGAAAAAAACTTTGTCTTCAGAGCTCTTTATTAAACATTTGTGTTGTAGCACTGTATACTGGAACAATAACAATCGGCGATTTCACAAAAAAACATAACAGGACACGTTTCTAATAACAGATCAAAATATTATCATATAAAAAAATCAAAAAACAGAAATCGGATGATCAGCAAAAAATTTCACATAGGTGGTGTTAGGCATCGAGTTTTTTTTGGATTTCAAGAAAAAATTCAGCAAATACAACCAGGCTGGTAAAAATTTATCTTCTCTAATCAAATGATTGTACTTGAATGAATCCGAGATATAATTATTCATAAATTAAAACACAGCTTCATATTTTAAAAAGAACGCTTCAGATCTATGCATTCGTCGTTACGTTAAGTTACAGTTGCTGTACAATAACATAAAGCGATCAATTTTTTTTACATTGTCATTGACCAAATAAATTAAATTCCAATCAAAATATAATTCTAATCCGAATCTAACTTTTATAAATTAATTGACAATAGTTAAAGCTGCAGAGAAAAAAGCAATGTCATTTATAAATGAATGTTATAAATAAAAGCGAACGCTTTCATCTATGAATTGTTCCTCAAGGGGAGTTAAATCTGAAGAGCAAAAGAAAAATGCAAATTAATTACTCTGTTTGTTGACTAGATCTATCAAGTTCTCCAAATTGTTTAAAGATTCAGTTACAG
Source organism: Convolutriloba macropyga (assembly GCF_964194025.1). Taxonomy (NCBI): domain Eukaryota; kingdom Metazoa; phylum Xenacoelomorpha; order Acoela; family Convolutidae; genus Convolutriloba; species Convolutriloba macropyga. The sequence goes on from NC_134475.1 coordinate 51,197,925, forward strand.
TTACATTTTTTATCATTAACAAGACCAGCAAAATGGAACATTGCAGTGTTTTTGAAATCTCTTGTTTATTTTAATTTTATTTCCACGAATGATGTAACCTAATTGTTTCAAGGACAGCTCAAAATCAAAACTAATTTAAAGAATTCGTGATTTGGATTCATTTCTTAGAATTAGGTTGTTTGAGTCAAAAACAAGTAGAAATACTTTGTAAAATATTTTACTCAAATTTGCACCATTTTTTTGTTACAATGACAATGAAAATAAAAATCGAAAAGTTCATTTTTTAATTCAAATTGATTATAAACTTAAACTTTATTTTTCCATAAAATTTTTATAAAAAAATTGGTTCGAGGAAACTATTCTCAAAAAATAGCAAAGTACGTGTTTATTATGGAATCAAGAACGATGCTAGGATCTTTTCTTTCTAATAGAAATTAATTTAATAGGAGCTTCTACCAATAATTGACACTTTTTCTAAAAAAAAGAAAATAACATGAAACAGAATATATTGAAAATGAACAAAGAAAACGCAAATAGTTCTCTTCCCAAAAACTCAGCATTACATTGAGCAGTTTCAATACGATGGTAATAGCAAAAGCAAAAATTTAGGACAAACATTTGACGCAGAGCTAAACATAGTGTTGACACAAATATCAAATTCCTTAAGAGGAGTTTAAAAAATGTTGACAAAAAATGGCATTTGCTATTATATCGATCTACTTAATAAGAAACCTATTATCGCTAAGAGCAAGAATTGCAATTTACGAATCCTTAGTCACGTCATATTTCAATTTTCCCCAATCTTCGCCAGCTTAATCACTCCAGGGATTAATCAGGCAAATGAAATTGGGGTAATAAATGTTACCATATTACTTGCCATTTTAATACGAAAAAATTTTTGTCTTCAGAGCTCATTATTAAATGCTTGTGTTAAAGCACTGTATACTGGAATAATAACAATAAGCGGTTTTACGAACAAAACACAACAGGATGCGTTTCTAATAACAGATCAAAATATTATCATATAAAAAAAATCAAAAACCAGAAGTTGGATGATCAGCGAGTTCTTTTGGATTTCAAAAAAATTAAGCAAATAAAGCCAGACAGGTAAAAATTTACGTTCTCTAATGGAATGATTGTACTTGAATATTTCTGAGATATAGTGATTCATAAATTAAAACAAAATTTCATGTTTTAAAATGAACGGTTCTGATCTATGCATTCGCCGTTACGTTAAGTTACAGTTAATGTAAGGTGACATAAAGCGATCTAATTTTTTCACATTGTCTTCGACCAAATAAATTATTTCCAAACTAAATCTAATTCTATTCTGAATCTAACTTTTATAAATTAATTGAAAATAGTTCAAGCTGCAGAGAAAAAGCAATGTCATTTATATACAAATTTTAGAAATAAAAACGAAAGCTTTCAACTATGATTAAATCTTCATAGGGAAATAAATCTGAACAATAGAACTAAAGAACAATAGAAAAAAGATATACAAATTAGTTACTCTGTTTGGCGACTAGATCTATCAAGCTCTTCAATATTATTTTAAGTTTAAAGTACAGTTACATTTTTTACAATAAACGAACCCAGCAAAATAGATCATTGCAGAGTTTTTGAAAACTCTTGTTTATTTTGTTTTTATTTCCACGAATTAAGTAACCTAATTGTTTCAAAGGTAGCTCAACATGAAAATATTTTAATAAAATCGTTATTTGAATTCATTTCTTAAAAGTAGGTTGTTTGAGTCAAACACAAGTATAAACACTTTGTAAAATTTTTTATTCAATTGTGCACCATTTTTTGTTACAATGACAATGAAAAAAATTGAAATGTTCGTTTTTTATTCAAATTCATTATTAACTTAAACTTTTTTTTGCTATAATTATTTTATAAAAAAAAAGGTTCGAGGAAATTATTCTCAAAAAAACAGCAAAGTACGGGTTTGGTTTGGAATCAAAAACGATGCTAGGGACAGTAGCTAGCTTTGTCAGTAGCTAGCTACGGGGGGTGCACCGGGTGCTGATCGGGGGCAACACTGGCTGGGGGGCAACAGTGCGATGGGGGTTGGAGGCACTAGGGGTTCTCAACCTCTAAGAACCGCCCTTCACACCATAAGTATAAGTCTCCAAAACATTTTGAGCTGTGAAAAAGAGCTGAAAGGCTCTAAGAGCACTTAATGCCCGCTGGGCGCTACCTGTTTATCCCGTTTTTGAGGATGAAAAGTCAAAAGCGTCAGACGAAAAATCGCTCAAGCGAAAAATCGCATAAAAAAAGACCGACAGGAATAATATAATTGCTACAAACTTCGTTTGAGAGCAATTAAAATTGTCAATCTAAATAGAGTCACCGATCAGTAATCAGAAATTTCTCGAGAAAGTGGAACAACCTATCAATAGAAATACGGAAGAATAAAAACAACAATTTCCAGGAGAAATGATCAAATTACATGAACGTGTTCCAATAGGTTAATAAGTACAAGTCTTACTACAAGTTGAATAAGTACAAGTTGTTTCTACTAGTAATTTAAGGACCAAACTATTCAAATGTTTTTAAATTGATTCTTAAAATGTAAATGTGTAACCAAATATTTTGTCATGGTTATAAAAATTTGAATTTACATTTTACAGATTTGAAAAGAAACCGTCCCCAAAAACGGAGCCTGCACCAGTCCTTCAAGTGTTTTCAACCGATGTATGTTATTGTCTGCACTTCACCCCGCAGAAAACAGTACAAGCTTACATGAACTAAAATGAAACTTCCAAGGGTTGCAAACACCGCCGCAAATTTTTCCTTCGCAACTACGCACTCATCTAAACATTTTAAAAAAATGGCATTATCTGTTTTTTTAATATAGAAAAATATAAACGCCAGCTGGCTAAAGGAAAATATGCTGTCATGAGATTTGGAAAAGAAATATTAAAGAAAGTAAAATTCGTCAATTTTTTCTCAAAATTCGTCAATTTTTTCTTAAAATAAAGTGGCTGTTTGTTTTTAAAAGTGGAAAAATTTCAGATCAAAAAAGGAGTAAAACAGAACACGGGCATCGAAATTATGTTATCTGAACAAAAAAATTTTGTTCCCTCAAAAACAACATTTTCTTTGTGCGGCGAAGCTCTGATAGCGTTTGCCTGTAAACGCTTCATTCGTGATGTCATTAAATCTATATCAGCAATTTTTTTGCCTTTCTGCCACAACTTTGGTTATTACCCGAACCCCCTTGAGGTATGCCTATTACCCGGGAAAAATGCCATATGGTGGCTACTTTCGTTAGAGCACGAATATAAGCAACGAACAGCACTTCATAATTTCATTTTCGATAGAAACTAACTTGATTGTTTTTCACTCGCCCTTCTGTTGTGTAAGGTTGTTGAGACTGGTTTCCAGTTACCAAAACGTGAGATAAAAGGTCCACTTTTGTCTTTCTTGGAGCTCATCGTGTTTTACCAGTTTTATCTGAAATAATAACAAAAAGCGGTTTCAAGAAAAAAAACATAGCAATACACCTCTTCAATAACAGTTCAAAACATTTTCAGTTAACAAATCAAAAACCAAAAATTGGGTGATCAGCAATAAATTTTGGAATACAATTTGAATTCTTAGCATTGTTAGGCATCGAACTTTTTCTTTGACTTAAGTAAATCTGAGAAAACTTCATAAATAAAAATAAAAGTTCCTGTTTTAGAACGAACGCTTTAGAATTATGCATTCATCGTCAGGTTAATTTATATTTGTTGTACAATGACATAAAACGATCTAAAATGATCTACTGCAAAATTTTATTCAAATCTTAATCTAATTCTATTCTAAATCTAATTTCAATTGACAATAGTTAAAGCTGCAGAGAAAAAGGAAATGCAAATCATAAATGAATTTGATATGTAAAAGCGAATGTTTTCAACTACGAGTTCATCGTCATGGTGACTGTTGAACAAAATTAATGAACAGAAAATGATTTTTAAAACACTTACACTGGTCGTCGACTAAATCTATAATTCTACGAAATTAATTTTTAAAATTACTTAATGTTTAAACTACATTTACTTTTGTTTACATTTACAATTAAAACAGCCAACAAGATAGAGCAATCCAGTTTTTAAAAACTCTTGTTCTCTCGTTAATTTTGTTTTTATTTCCGTGAATTTGTTGTAGAGGTAGCTTAAACTAAAACTAATTTCAGAAATTTGTTCTCTGAACTCATTTCTTAGAATTAGGTTGATTGAGTCCAAAACAATTATAAACACTTTGTAAAACGTTTTATTCAATTGTACACCATCTTTTTGTTAAAATGACAAATCAGAAATGTTTGTTTTTTTTTTAAATCAAATTCCTTAATAACTTAAAATTCATTTTTCTCTAAAATTTTTTTATGAAAAATAGGTTTGAGGAGTCTATTCTATAAAACTACCAAAATACGGGTTTGGTATGGAATCAAAAACGATGAAAGGATCTTTTCCTTCTAAACGAAAACAATGTACTAGGAGCTTCTACCAATAATTGACACTTTTTCCTAAAAAACTGATAATTACATGAAACAGAGTACTTTGAAAAAGAACAGAGAAAACGCAAGTAGTTTTTTCCCAAAAACTCAGCATTACAATGAGCGATTTCAATACGAAGGTAATAGCAAAAAACAAAAATTCAGGACAAACATTTGACGCAGATCTAAACATAGTGTTGACAAAAATATCAACTTCTATAAGAAGAGCTAAAAAAATTTTGACAAAAAATGGCAAATGCTATTATATCGATCTACTTAGTAAGAAACCTATTACCGCTAAGAGCAGGAATTGCAATTTACGAATCATTAGTCACATCATCTTTCAATTTTAGTGCAAACTTTTCCCCAATCTTTGCCAGCTTAATCACTCCAGGGATTAATCAGGCAAAACAAATATGGGTAAAAAGTTTGATAGTGCAACTGACCATTTAATAAGACAAAAATATTTGTCTTCAGAGCTCCTTATTAAACATTTGTGTTGTAGCACTGTATACTGGAATAATAACAAAAACGGTTTGACGAAAAAAAACATAACAGGACACGTTTCTATTAACAGATCAAAGTATTTTCATATAAAAAAAGTCAAAAACCAGAAATCGGATGATCAGTAAAAAATTTCACATAGGTGGCGTTAGGCATCGAGTTTTCTTTTGGACTTCAAAAAAAATTTAAGCAAATAAAACCAGACAGGTAAAAATTTACGTTCTCTAATCGAATGATTGTACTTGAATAAATCTGAGATATAATTTTTCATATATTAAAACAAAATTTCATGTTTTAAAATGAACGTTTAAGATCTATGCATTTGTCGTTACGTTAAGTTACAGTTGTTGTAAAATGACATAGAGCGATTTAATCTTCTCACATTGTCTTCGACCAAATAATTTTAATTCCAACCTAAATCTAATTCTATTCTGAATCTAACCTTTACAAATTAATTGACAATAGTTAAAGTTTCAGTAGAAAAAAGCAATGTCATTTAAATACGATTTTTATAAATATAAACGAACATTTTCATCTAAGAAGTATTCTTCATGGTGAATTAAATCTGTAGAACAATAGAAAAAAGGTTTACAAATTAATTACTCTGTTTGGCGACTAGATCTATCAAGTTCTTCGTGTTATTTAAAGTTTAAATTACAGTTACATTTTTTACAATAAACGCAACCAGCAAAATTGAACTATGTAGAGTTTTTGAAAACTCTTGTTTATTTTGTTTTATTTCCACAAATGAAGTAACCTAATTGTTTCAAAGGTAGCTCAAAATGAAATTAATTCAATAGATTCGCTATTCGAATTCACTCCTTAAAATTAGGTTGTTTGAGTCAAAAACAAGTATAAATACTTTCTAAAATTTTTTATTCAATTGTGCACCATTTTTTTGTTACAATGACAATGCAAATGAAAACCGAAATGTTCGTTTTCTTCTCAAATTCATTATTTATTTAAACTTTATTGTTCTCTAAATTTTTTTTAAAAAAATAATAGGTTCGAGGAAACTATTCTATAAAACTAGCAAAGTACGGGTTTGATATGGAATCAAAAACGACGCTAGGATCTTTTCCTTCTAATAGAAAACAATGTACTAGGAGCTTCTACCAATAATTGACACTTTTTCCAAAAAACTGATAATTACATGAAACAGAGTACTTTGAAAAAGAACAGAGAAAACGCAAGTAGTTTTTTCCCAAAAACCAGCATTACATTGAGCAATTTCAATACGATGGTAATAGCAAAAAACAATAGTTCCGGAGAAACATTTGTCGCAGAGCTAAACATAGTGCTGACAAAAATATCAACTTCTATAAGAAGAGCTAAAAAAATGTTAAACAAAAAAATGCTAATATAACTGCTATTATATTGATCTACTTATTAAGAAACCTATTATCGCTAAGAGCAAGAATTGCAGTTTACGAATCATTAGTCACTTCATATTTCAATTTTAGTGCAAAAATTTTTCCAATCTTTGCCAGCTTAATCACTCCAGGGATTATTCAGGCAAAACAAATTGTGATATTAATTTTTACCATATGGGTAAAAAGTTTGATAGTGCACTTGACATTTTAATTAGAAAAAATTTTTGACTTCAGAGCTCTTTATTAAACATTTGTGTTGTACCACTGTATACTGGAATAATAACCATAAGCGGTTTCACGAAAAAAACGTAACAGGAAACGTTTCTAATAACAGATAAAAAAATTATCATATAAAAAAAATCAAAAACCAGAAGTGGGGTGATCAGCAAAAATTTCACATAGGTGGTAATAGGCATTGAGTTTTTTTTTGGATTTCAAAAAATAATCAGCAAATGAAACCAGACAGTTAAGAACTTACGTTCTGCAATCGAATGATTGTACTTGAATAAATCTGAGATATAATTATTCATATATTGAAACACAATTTCATGTTTTAAAATGAACGCTTCAGATCTATGCATTCATCGTTACGTTAAGTTACAGTTGCTGTAAAATGACATAAAGCGATCTAATTTTTTTACATTGTCTTCGACCAAATAAATTTAATGCCAATCTAAATCTAATTCTATTCTGAATCTATATTTTATAAATTAAATGACAATAGTTGATGCTGCAGAGAAAAAAGCAATGTCATTTATACATGAATTTTTTAAATAAAAACGAACGTTTTCATCTATGAATTATTCTTCATGGTGAATTAATTCTGAAGAACAATAGAAAAAAGATTTACAAATTAATCAATCTGTTTGTCGACTAGAACTATCAAGTTCTTCAAAAGTATTTAAAGTTTAAATTATAGTTACATTTTTACCATAAACGAACCCAGCAAAATAGAACATTGCAGAGTTGTTGAAATTTCTTGTTTATTTTGCTATTATTTCCACGAAAGATGTAACCTAATTGTTTCAAAGGTAGCTCAAAATGAAATTAATTTAATAAATTCGTTACTTGAATTCATTTCTTAGAATTAGGTTGTTTGAGTCAGAAACAAGTATCAACTTTTTTAAAACTATTTTATTCAATTGTGCACCATATTGGCAACGAAAAGAAATATTGAAAACGTTCGTTTTCTTTAATCAAATTCTTTATTAAATTAAACTTTCTTTTTCTCTAAAATATTTTTAAAAATATATATTCCAGGGATTCTATTCTCCAAACAATAGCTAAGTACGGGTTAGCTATGGAATCGAAAACTATGCTAGGATTTTTCTTTCTAGTAGAAAACAATGTACTAGGAACTTCTACCAATAATTGACAATTTTTCTGACCAATAACTGATAATTACATGAAACAGAATATATTGAAAATGATCAGAGAAAACGCAAGTGGTTTTCCCCCAAAAATCAGCATTACATTGAGCAATTTCAATACGATGTTAATAGCAAACAGTGTGTTGACAAAAATGGCAACTTCTGGTAGAAGAGTGAAACAAAACGATGAACACAAGTTTTGACAAAGTTCAGTTTCATATATCAATCTCTTTATTAACTGAAATGTTCTCTTTCTCTAAAAATTTTAGAAATTACAAAATATGATCCAGGAATCGCTGCTTAAAACTTTCGTTTGTTCGTATTATAGGTAATAAAAAGACGTCAAATCTCCCTTACGGAACAATGGTAAGATAAAAAAAGAGGTAATTTAGCTTTCTGACCAGGAAAAGAGGTAATTAGCTTTCTGACCAGCAACTGAATATTGGCATAGCTTTGAGATTAGTTGTCAATTTTTGCCTAAAACTTGTACAAATGTACGTGTCTGTGACAAAATGGTGGAACCATATAGTCTTCATGGGTTCACTTGTGTTAAAAGCACAGGAAGATTTTTGAGAAGTGCGAACCTCAACGATCTTATTAAGCACTCTCGCTTATCGAAAGTTTCAATCCTCTCTGGAGACAAAATTTGGTTCAAGCGAAAAAAGCATGATGGCATTATGCTTGAACCCTGGGAACGGGGAGACAAGTAATTTGGAATGTCACGCATGTCAATTCAGTGACGCCAAGTTGCCTCGGAGGTATCGCTATAGCTAATACAGCCTTGGTACAAATTATACTAAATTTTATTGTTTTCCACAACGGACAATGTTCAAACAGCAAAGAAACTACTAACGAGTCGGTTTAGAGATGAAGCTTCAGTAGCCTTTTAACTCCTATTTCCTTCAGTTTTTTTATGAAGTCCTTGTTTTGCAAAAATTTTGCAAAAATTCTACTCAGATTTTCTCCGTGAGTGCTTATGTCATTTTTGTGGAACCAACAATATTGAAATTTGACTCATTTGCAGTTTAGTCTAATCGAAAAATTTTAGAGTTGAAAAACTTTGGTACGAAAATTGAGTTGAAACGAAACACTGGCTTCAAAAATCTCTTATTTGAAAGCAAAATTGCTCCTTCAGCAAAATTTATTCGCAGCTTTTTGTCCCACCCTAGAACAACAAACAAGCATTTCTACTCTCTGCTTTAAAGCTCTGATAGCGTTTGATTACAAACGCTTCATTCGTGATGTCGGCATATTAAAATCAGCAAATTTTTAACTTTCTGTCACAACTTTGTTTATTACCCAAAACCCCTTGAGGTATGCCTATTAGTCGATAAATATGCCATATGGGGGTTAGTTTTAAAACGCCTATATAAGGAACGAACCATACTTCATAATTTCATCTTCAATAGAAGCCACCTTGATTGCTTTTCACTTGCCTTCTGTTGTTTCTTTAAGTTGTCGAGATTGGTTTCCAAAGACTAATCTCGAGATAAAAGGTCCGTTTTGTGGAGCTCATCGTGTTATACCCGTATCATATGAAAAATTAGCAAAACGCGATTTCACAAAAAAAACAGCACGGCAGGTTTTCAATATCAGTTCAAAACATTTTCAGATATAAAAAATCAAAAACCAGAATTCGTGTGATCAGCAAAAAACTTTAGAGTACAATTTGAGTTCTTAGCATAGGTGGTGTTAGGCGTCAAACTTCTTTTTGAGATTCCAAAAAATTCGACAATTTTATCGAGAGAGTTAAATATTCAGCTTCTCCAAAAAAATGATTGAACTTGAAAAAATTTGAGAGAGAAATTATATTGCACTTCCTTGCTTTAGAAAAGACGCTTTGGAACTATGCGTTCATAGTCAAATTCGGTTAAATCAGTTGACAATGGGTAAATTTCTCTATAGGTAAAGACAAATCTTACCATAAATGTCAATTAAAAGTCAATTTGATCAATAAAAGCGACCGTTTCCAACTATGACTTTATTGTCATGATGATTTAAAATTGATGAACATTCGGAAAATGATCTGAAAAATGTTTACAATTGTTGTCGAACAAATCTATCAATTTCTACGAAAAAATTAACGCTTTTTAAAATGTTTTTACGATTTAAATTACATTTACATTTTGTTTTACAATTAACACACCCAACAAAATAGAGTGTTCGAGAGTTTTCAAAATCTCCCATGCAATTTGTTTTATTTTGGTGAATGATGTAAATTAAATGCTGTAAAGGTAGTTTAAACAGAAACTACTTGCAAATATTTGTTACTTAAACTCACTTCTTCGACATGAATACATTAAGTGAAGAACAATAATAAACAGTTTGTAAAAATTTTTATTTTTCTTTGATTCAAAATTTGAGAAACAGCAAAGAGATTTTAAAAGATATGAAACAAATTGCTTACACGTTAATTAAAAGTGTTTCAACTGTTGTGCATGTAAAGGGGTGAGAAAATGTGTAGCTACCTATCTTTATTTACAAAAAACTGGTCTTCCATTTAGATTCATAAATAGAAATAATTTATTTGATGTAATTTGATACGATTTGATGTAAATTGGCAAAGAACAAAGCATCAGGTCCCGAATTCCTATCCACATGGTCTTTCAAATGCTGTGAAGTATCTATTGGAATACAATTACTGTTTGCAAATAACGATTGTATTTCGAACAATGTTTGTCAAGATGTTCTTTAAAAAGCATTTATAAATCCAATATACAAAAAAGTGGATCCGAGAACTACAGAGCAGCTTCAGAGGGACCAACTAGTAATAAAAATTTTGAAAGGCTGATACTCCGAAAGATGTTAGAATATGCGGAGAACATGAAGATAATAAACAAAATCCAAATCCATTTTTTGAAGACGCTGTCATTTCTTGAATTGAATCAAAGAAAAAACTTGTTAATGAAACTGTTATTGCTATTTTCATTGGATCTAGCGAAAGACATCAAATCATCTTCTCTCAAAAAATGGCATAATACGAGTTTCGTTTGTAGAAAGTCGAAAACGATGATAGGATCTTTTCTATCTAATGGAGAACAAGGCACTAGTAGCTTCTACTAATAATTGACACTTTTTCCAAAAATATGATAATTAAATGAAGCAGAGTACATTAAAGTTTAACAGAGAAACCCAATGTAGTGGTTTTTTCCAAAAAAATCAGCATTACATCGAGCAATTTCATTATTCAGGTAATACAAGAAACCCAAAGGGCAAGACAAAAATTTGACGCAGAGCTAAACAAAGTGTTAACAAAAATAGCAATTGCTATTAAAAGATCTAAACAAAATGTAGACAAAAAAGCGACTGCTATTAGATCCATCTACTTAGTAAAAAACCTAATACCGCAAAAAGCACGAATTGTGTTTTAAATCAAAAGTCCTGTCACGTTTCACTTTTAATGCAATATTCCTCCAATCCTTGCCAGCTTCATCACTCCAGAGCCTAACAGGTTGGTGGTATTGAGGTTCGTCATATGCTTAGAAAGTTTGATAGTGCAAGCAATCTGCTTATAAATGATAATTTTGTCTGCAGAGCTTTTCAAAAAAAACTCTCAGTTTTGTTGATTTAATGAAGCATTAAAAAAAATTAGTCAGTTATCCAAAAAAAGGCTATCAGCAGTTTGGGAAAGTATGATTTGAGAGATCCATTTGAGAAAATTGCCAAACTGCCTAGTTTTTTCCAAAAATTATGTGTCAATCTGAACGGAGTGATCTATCAGTAACCACAAAATACTGAAAAAAACACGCAACAATTTAAAGGAGAAAATAATTAGATAAATGAACAAATTGCAATAACCAGCTCTATGATATAATTGTTTGCATGACCATATGAATAGTTTGCATTAGTAATTTCAGGACCAAACTATTTGTTGTTTATAAGTTGGTTCTTAAATTTTAATGGTTAACCAAACACTTTATGATTATGAGAGTTTAACCTTACATTTTATTGATATGAAAAGAAACTCTTCCCTAAGAGTGGAGCTCGCAAAAGTTCTTTCAATGTTTTCATCCGATGTATATCTGATATTTTTTGCTATTCAAAGCGCTTACATAAACTAAAAGGAAACTACCGAAGACAAAAATTTGACGCAGAGCTAAAAAAAGTGTTGACAAAAATAGCAACTGCTATTAAAAGATCTAAACAAAATGTAGACAAAAAATCGACTCCTATTAGATCCATCTACTTAGCAAATAACACCGCAAACTTTTGAATCGAAAAACATTGAATCGAAAAAGGAGCTGAAGCAAAACACCGGCTTTGAAAACATCCAACCTGAGGGAAAAAATTCTCCCTCCGCAAAATCGAAACTCTGATAGCATTTGATTGCCAAGGCTTCATTCGTGATGTCGTTACAATTTTATCAGCAAAGTTTTTAATATTCTGTCACAACATTGAAAAATACTCGAAATCTCTTAAGGTATGCCTATTACCTGGTAGCTATGCTATATGGCGGCGAGTTTCTTTAGAGCACCCTATATAAGGAACGAACAGTACTTCATAATTTCATCTTCGATAGAAGCTAACTTGATTGCTTTTGCTCTCCCTTCTGTTCTGTAAAGTTGTCGAGACTGGATTCCAAGTATCAAACTTGAGTTAAATGGCCTATTTTTGTCTTCACTGGAGCTCATCGAGTTCTACCAGTAGCGTCTGAAATATTAACAAAAGGCGGTTTCGCAAAAAATGACGTAGCAGGACATGTCTTCAAAAGTAGTTCAAAACATGTTCAGTTAAAAAAAATCAAAAACCGGAATTCGGCTGATGAGCATTAGACTTTAGAATATAGATTGATTTTTCACCATAGGTGATGCTAGGTCTCAAACTTTTTGTTTCAGTTCCAAAAAAATCAGCGAATATAACCAGACTGTTAACTATTCACAATCTCCAGTAACATGATTATATATATATATATATATATATATATATATATATATATATATATGAGAGAGAAAAATTCGTAAGTTGATTTGAATTCTCTTGTTTAAAACGGATGCTTTAGAACTCTGCTTTCATCGTCAAGTTCAGTTAAATCAATTGACAATGGTTAAAGCTGTCAATGAATAAAGACACAGCTTGAAATAATTCTCGTTTGAAATTAAATTTGATTAAAAAACTGAACGCTTTTATCTATGAGTTCTTCTTCATGACGACTTCAAAATGATGAAAAATTGTAAAAAGAGAAACAAAGTTTTTATTATTGTCGTCCAACCAATCTATCTAATTCTACAAAATAAATTAACAAATTTTAGAAAATTTTTACAGTTTAAATTACTTTTACATTTTGTTTTACAATTAACAAACCCCACAAAAAAGAGTATTCGTGAGTTTTTGAAAACTCTCCTGTATTGTAAATTATATGTTGTAAAGGTAGCTTAAACTGAGGCGTATTTCAAAAAATTAACATTTAAACTCATTTCTTAGAATTAGACAGGTTGAGTCAAAAACAAGTATTAAAAACTTTGCAATCGATTCATTCGATTGTGCGCCATCTTTTAGTCACAAGTACGATGAACACAAATTTTTTGAATTTTCGTTTTCATTAATCAAATTCATTATTAACTGAAAATTTCATTTTCTCTAAAATTTTTATAATTAAAAAAATAAGATCGAGGAACGTCTATTTGAACATTTTGGTTGTTCATATTATAGGTAATAAAGAGACGTCAAAGCTCCCTTACGAATCGATGGTCAGGTCACAATAGAGGTAATTTAGCCTTCTGACCAGCAGCTGAATATTGGCTTAGGTTTGAGATTAGATGTCAAACTTTGCCTAAAACATGTACAAATGTACGTGTCTGTGACAAAATGGTGGAACCATATAGCCTTCATGGGTTCACTTGTGTTAAAAGCACAGGAAGATTTTCGAGAAGTGCGAACCTCAACGCTCTTATTAAGCACTCTCGTTTATCTAAAGTTTCAATCCTCTCTGGAGACAAAATTTGGTTCAAACGAAAAAAAAGCTTGATGGCATTATGCTTGAACCCTGGGAACGGGGAGACAACTAACTTGGAACGTCACGGATGTCAATTCATTGAGGCCAAGTTGCCTCGGAGGTATCTCTATAGCTAATCCAGCCTATTTATATTATACTAAATTATATTGTTTTTCACAGCGGACCATGTTCAAACAGCAAAGAAACTACTAAAGAGTCGGTTTAGAGATGAAGCTTCAGTAGCCTTTTAACTCCCATTTCCTTCAGTTTTTTTATGAAGTCCTTGTTCTGCAAAAATTTTGCAAAGATTCTACTTAGATTTTCTCCGTGAGTGCTTATGTCATTTTTGTGGAACCAACAATATTGAAATTTGACTCATTTGCAGTTTAGTCTAATCGAAAAATTTTAGAGTTGAAAAACTTTGGTACGAAAATTGAGTTGAAAAGAAACACTGGCTTCAAAAATCTCTTATTTGAAAGCGAATTTGCTCCTTCAGCAATTTTTTCCGCAGCTTCTTGTCCCACCCTAGAACAAGAAACAAACATTTTTTCTCTTTGCTACAATACTCTGAGAGCGTTTGATTGCAAACGCTTCATTCTTGATGTCGTTAAATTAATATCAGCAAATTTTTAACTGTCTGTCACAACTTAACTTTGTTTATTACCAAAAACCCCTTGAGGAATTCCTATTAACCGATGAATATGCCACATGCGGGCTAGTTTTTTAAAATCGTTTATATGCGGAACGAACAGTACTTCATAATTTCATCTTCGATAGAAGCTAACTTGATTGCTTTTTACTCTCCCTTCTGTTGTGTAAAGTTGTCGAGACCGGATTCCAGTTATCAAACTTGAGTTAAATGGCCTATTTTTTTCTTCACTGCAGCTCATCAAGTTGACCAGTAACGTCTGAAATGTTAACTAAAGGCGGTTTCGCAAAAAATGACGTAGCAGGACATGTCTTCAAAAGTAAATCAAAACATTTTCAGTTATAAAAAAAATCAAAAACCAGAATTCGGGTGATCAGCATTAGACTTTAGAATACAGTTTGATTTTTTATGATTGGTGATCGAATGGCTCCGAGCTGGTGCTGCCAGCTCGAATAAATTGTTTCCTCATTTGCAGGCAGTTGAAGAAAACAACTAAGAGCAACCCCCCACTCACAGCTGTCTGAGCTTCTTCAGGAAACCTCCGTTAAGCAACTGGCTCCTCTCGAGTTTTTGCGTCTGAATTCTCAAGGGGTTAAGAGAAAAGGCTAAAAATGGTCTGTATCGGGTTAACATATTTCATCCAATTTTCATGGAACCAGACAAGTTCTGAAAAAAAAGTGATTTATACAATTCGTAGAAGAGACTCACTTTGCCTTGAGGATGAGTTTCGACTCTGTTACTTTGGAATCAAATCTTTTGGTAAGCTTGCCATTTTGCTGAGACTCCTGATTTGCTTGAAGATAAAATTTGTATCTCTGGTGGAGAGCATTTAGTCTTGATAGTAGGTTTTATCTCAATGGACTCCGCCACAATGTTTTCCAACATCAGAATTTCCTGCTTTTGATAGCTCATTGGTTCCAACACAATTCGCTGTATGTGCTTCTTATTTTTGTTCTTCAGATTCAAATTTGTTGTTTTATTCTAGGGCGTGAGTCCGTCTCGTCTTCCTAGGAACTTCCTTCTGAAGGCATCAATCGAAGAATTCATAAAACTCATCGCACATGATATTGATGCATGAAAAGCAATTGGGTTCAACCTCTTTTCTGAACATGTCATCGCTTACTCTTTGTATCAGTTCTTCATTAGTGTGGGCATTCCAATACCAGCTCGATTGCGTCGTGATTGTAGCAAACAATGTTTGTAAACGAAGAGTCGAGCTGTGTATGGAGAGAACAGTTGCGATAGAAAGCTGTATCTAACTAATTTTGTCCACAAGGCGAAAACTTAGAAGCTTCTTGATAAAAGAAATTATCATAGAGCGTCAAAAAAATTCAGTTGTCCAAGTTGTTGCTGCCAAACGCGTCTCAATTTATAGTTTTGTCTTAACTTATAGAAAATTATGTCACCAAAAATAACAACACACCTTCTGGTTCTCAATTTGTCCACAAATTTGTTGGCTTCGTATCAGTACCGGCTTTATCCTTCGCGTGAGTCATAAAATGCACAAACAAAATTGTTTGTTGTCGCTGATTTTTTTTCGCAAATCACAGCGCTGTCGGAATGGTCAAAATAACTTCTTCAGACTTTTTTCAACTTTCCACTGCTATAAGCTTATCACCATTGCAGTTCTTATCTCCAGATATTCTCTGATCAAACCGATAGATGTTATAGATTGAGACATAGAGCTCACTCGAGTCAATCTGGTAGTTAAATGAAGTTTAAGATAGACAAATAACGTTGTAAGGGTTCATCGTAGCTGCATTTACAAGCTTCATACTTCTCTCAAATTTCACTAGGCTTCTTCCGTTTATCTAAAAGATGTTCGTGTACGATAGTTAAGCCTTGTAAGCAGCCGATCCATGAACTCCACGTGGGTTCCGTCATTGAGTAATTTTAAATTTATTATCTTGAGGTTATCTTTTGTCACCTGTTCATCAAAGAATGGCCTTCTTTTCTTCAAGAGCATGTTTTTTATTGAGTTCTTCACGGGAACTGCTGGATGACAATAAATGCCTCTATTGCTAATTTTTAAGCGATGTTTTTTGCTTTTTACTAGAACAGGCTGAATTTCATGTACAGTTGCAAGCTTGACAAGTGCCGATTTTATCTTTTTCCTTCTCTTTGATAAATGTTTCATGCTTTTTCTGGTTTTGATCTGTTTTTTTTCTCAACAATCCCGCTGAAAATGTGTTCGCTGTTGGGATTAATTTCTCGACTTTCGTTTTCTCAGAATCTTCTGTGATCCCTTGCATTCTGAAGTTCTTGCAATTGCTGAGATCGTTAGTCTATGCATCATCACTAGTTTCTCGATTTGAAGCATTGGCAGCTTTTTTGCTATGATGACTACAACTTCAGCATATCCTTTGTTTCGTTGCATGTCACTCTGACTGCTCCGTCCATTTTGTTGTCTACAATCTGCAATATTGTTATCTTCATATCGTCAATACTGGCTTGTATCTCATAGATATTTTGCTCCATCGACTCTCTTTCTTTTATCAGTTATCAGCGTTTAATGAGATTGTCTCACTACGCTCAGGTTGCAAAGCAGCGTTACCCAGGTCGAGGTGGCCAGACCAAAGTGACCCCTGATCAGACGAGTTTCGAGCGCACACTTGTTCCCGGTGCGCTCGACATTTATGGTCTGGAAAAAGCTTCGAGCGCACTTTCGTCTGGACAATTGTCTGGAACTCGTCTGATCAGAGGCGGCTTCGGTCTAGGACGGTCTGATCAGAGATCCCACTTGTTTGGGACGGTCTGATCAGAGGCGATTTCGAGCGCGAACTCAACCTGGGTAATCTTTAATCAATCCCATTGAATCAATTAGTGTTGAGTCCAGTGCAAATTTCTAGATGTATCTGTTCATTGCATGCTACTTACATATAGAATCGTTCGTTGGTACCTAACTGCTTCTTGAACATTTTACAATTATTTGACATTTTAAGCTTTGGTGGAATGAACTAACTGGCATGTTTGGGACAAATGGGATCTTTTGTCTGAGTTAAACTTTTTTAACAGCTGCGGAGGAACGCAAGGGAGACAAAGGAGAGTTCTCAAAGCTCTGGTCCGGAACGGAGTAATGAAACACAGATACAATCCGGGATTGACTCAGCTTTGGCATCCTTCCGCCGATCTTGTTGAATCTGTTTCATGGACCTCTTTTGAAGTTTCCTGACGATCTGCCTATGATTGTAATCACATCTTCTCAAAGTTAGCAGGATTTATACTTCAAGGAAACTTCTTTGTTGAATTTTTTAATATTCCATCAGAAGTTTTGCGTCCTGATGCTTTCTTTCTCTTCATGATCAGATCTTTTAGAACACTTAGTACTGGAATGCCCAGAGCTTTTAGTTTACCTAAGACGTTAACTACTCCTTCTCGTTGGCAATAAATGGTTTCGGTGGTTTGAGAAAAAGTTTGCCGATTTCTGCAATTTGTTTTTCGGGAGTAAGTTGGATTCTGGGAGAAGGATATGATCGAATTGTTTATCACGTCGTTCCAAAGAATCACAGGCTCTTTTTTTTACAATTCAAAGTATTTGAATTGTATTGGGGCGCTGTTTTTTTCATGATTTTTGAAGTCAAATTGGAGTAGTGATTTTGGTCACGCCGAAACAGGAAGTGGAGCGAAAAAGCGAGTGGTTTTGCGGCGTGAAAATTTTTTGCTCTAATTTTAAAGTAGAGTGAGAAAAGTGTTTGAACAAAAAATTGCTTCCTTGCTAGTAGTTTTTTGTTCACATGCGGCAATTTCATTTTAAATTTTACTGTTTATAGGTGCGAAGCTGTAAGCTGAGCGAAGCTATATTGCGGTGCTCTTGGTTTTTTTTCGACTCGAAGAGGAGTATTGATATTCTACAGGTTTTTTTAAAGCAGAAAGCAAGTTTGTTCATGACATGAATTTTGACTTCTTTCTATTCGAGCTTTTACCTCCGTTTTTGATTGTTGACTTCTGTTTTCGAACATTGGACTTTCACAATAGCTTGGTGTGTAATGTATAGCAATTGGTAAGAGTCTGTAAATCAAGGTAAAGAGGTTATTTCGAGAAAATTTGATGCCCCACAAACCCCAACGTTACTACCCCCCCCCCCTCGTACCTACCTACCCCCCACCTACCTACCCACCCCCCTGAACTGAAAAAATTTTAACGCTTTTTATGTTAGATTGGTCTACTATTTTTATTATTTCTAGTGTTTTTTTTATTTTAGATAGTCTGATTTTGTCCAAGTTAGGGAAGAGATTATAATTCACGACGATTCGAGTCGTTTCCGGTTTTCTACCGGCTATGTTTTTGTTTCGTCGTCTGACGCTCTTTTTTCGTTTTACATTTGTTCACACAGCAAAGCCGAAAAAGTCAAATTTTCTGAATGACTTCTTCCTCTCACTAACGGCATTTGCGCGCGTGACGTCATTTCTCACTCGCTTTAGCAAAAGTTTTTATGTGATTTTTGTGATTAGATTTTGATCATACGTGACTTACCTCACTCAATAAAATGACTTTTGAACTTTAAAACTTAAGTTTAAATTGAATTTGTTTAAGGTCAAAGGAACTCATTTGTGCAGTAAAGGTCCCTAATAAGAGGCTTCTGCGGAATGAATTTTAACAAGCTTTATTAATTTATTTATGTTTATTACCTAGTTTTTTGAGCGGCGTCAATTTTTTTTTCAATTTAGATCTATCTGTCTCTATCTCTATTATATGGCACGCAGGTCTATTCTTTCGCAGCTATTCCGGCAATCTGCCGGCTATGTTTTTTCAATTTTTGGATTGGATTTTGTTCTAAATGGTTTTCCCAATCCATTCATAGTCCCTTCTAGGTCGAGTTTTCTGTTTAGTCAATGAAAATGCTTTGAATTGTACGTCAGGACTTGTCCTGCTATGTTTTAATGTTTGTTTTCAGAATTATTTGGTCAGTTTTTTCCTGGTTGTTTGCAATCGGGTTAACTTCCACCCCTCCTATTAGACTTTGGAGCAACCTGAGCTGTCACAGAAAACCATATAAACTGATACTATTTTACGGTGAGAAATTTTGGCTGTGGATGATCAAATGTTTTCTGATGTGAGTATCTTTCAAAACAGACAATTTTCGGTTGTTGAAGCCATCTCAAGTTTCAGTCTCTCACCATTAAAGTTCGCTAAAAGTTTAAAAGTTGACGTTGCTTGCCATAAAAACTCGTGCAAAACGTGCAAAAAGACCACAAATGGGAAACACTTTTTGTCAGTTAACTACAACATGGCTCCTCTGCACCTGCCATGTGAACGTATTTTGCTCCTACTGGTCGCAATTATTTTAATCAGTGGGTTTGAAGTAAGTAGCTTCTGCTCTGCAACAGATCCGAGGCCGGCGGTAAACAAAATAAACAATCAAAAATATAGCGTCACACGTAAAAACAAATAGGCAAATTGCTATCGATTTTGCGCTAAAAAATTGAATGCCTTCTTTAGTGATCTTTTAAGCAACATCTGATCGGCATTTTTTATCTACCAACAGTGCAAGCTGAGCTAACTAAGACGGGAAAACTTCACCAGCGCGAAATTGAGAGTGGGTCGAGCATACGCGACAGAGCAGAAATAAAAGAAAATGGACACTGTGGTAAAATTTTGATCACAACTACACGGAACAGGAAGAAATTGTTAAAGAGATAAAAAGGAAAGGGAATATTCTCGGCAAAAGGAAATAAGACAAAATTCGACTATCAAAGCTTGCGTTTCCACTTTAAAGGGATATAGTTTAATCCACCACAAACCTGAATACTCTAGAAAATCGATTTGTTGACTTTGATGTCGAACGAAAATGAGAGCGGATCGAGCATAATTTGCAGAGCAGAAATAACCGAAAACAGATGCGCGGTAATATGTAACTTGATACTTTTAAGTCAGTTTTCTTTGTCCCCTGTCAGCCGAAGTTTTTGAACCAGTTTTTTTAACAATAAAAGCTGCTTACAGATTAAAAGCTTTTATACATTTTACAAGCTGTTTTTGAGAAGAAGTATCTGAAATGAGAAGAAATGTCTACTTTATGATGATGATTTGATATTCAGGTGGCGGATATGTTTACCGAGTAGTATTACATCTGTTCCAGGTGGCTACTGATATCATTTGCCAAAAAAGGTTACTTCAATCAACTGGCGCTGCAATCCTTAAAAAAATAATAAGCTTTTTCCGAAACTGTTACTGGTTTCCACTTTTATTTAGGGCTTCACTTTTATTTTATTCATCACTTTCACGAAATAGCTTGCAGCCATAATGAGAAGTAAGTGGTTCGCGTGAGTCGAGGACAATGAAACTCTCTCCACTGCTCTTTTAAATCTCCCTTCTGACTTGAGGGACTTAATAAGAGACTTAAGAAACAAAAAATTCTATGCAAGGATAAATGTCAACAGTTTTCTTTTAGAAACCTTGCAGTTAACCAAACTCAACTCGGATTGAACTATCAACGCTCTCAGATGCTGATTCATAATTGACTTCTATATGATTGTTCCAAGAGCACAGAATTGGTTCTAAAAACATTCAATTGCGAGAAAAAAACTATTTACGCCTTGTGTGTTTAGAAGCCAAATTTTAGCTACTAAGGCTTTGTGCGGTTATGTTGTGGCTAAATGCTCATTCACGGAACACAATTTTGAAATGATAACATCAGAGACCTGCAACTAGCGAGAAAAAAAACGTTCAACTGGGAGCAACTGAATGGTTTCAAACTTACAAACATCTTAAATACAAATTACAAACTGATCCAACTGAAGTTGCTAACTCTGATAGTTTACTAAGAGTTACACTATGTTCTTCTCTTTTCACTATTTCAGCTCAAACTAACAACGCACAATACGACTGCTTTTCGGGAATCAATGGAACACGACTGTTGTCAGGACTCGGCGAAGCTCCGCTTCCACCACCAACCATGAAAACCAATTTTCCACCACCCAAATGAATAACATCTTGTGCTACCGTAAGAACAGACATCGGCGTCGTCCACTGTAGGGAATTGAAGACAAAAACTAATAGATGTTTTCAGACGAAGTTCAGGAGAAAAATTTTCAGGAAATTTTTATTGCCCGAAAAATATTATATGCTAAATTGGTTGCTAACTTCTGATATATTATTATTATTATTGTTGCCTTTTGCTCAGCACGAAATTCTTTTGGTTCTCGATTGTCAAACTTGAATCCATTTGATTTCCAGCATATTAACTATTTTTTGAAGTTCGTTCCTCCCATATGAGTAACAGTTCCACTTTTTGAGCCGCTTTCGACTCACTTCTCAAACAAAATTTCAAAAATAGTTGGTAAATGAGTACAAAAAATTCTAATTTCAAATCAGTAAATGAATTAACTATTGCCACATTGGAGAGCCAATGATATCTGTCAATAGCGATACTAAGAGACAAGACAAACACCAAACAAAACAGCAAAACCATTTTTTTATGGTTAAAGTCATTTGTGAAACATTTTTAAAAATAAAACGCAGAAATAGTCTCAGAGAAAACCTAAACTAAACAAATCCACCATATGAGAGCCTAATTAAACTCAAAAAACATGCCGACAAAAACAAGAGAAAAAGTCAAAGTCATAACAAGGAATAGGTTTGACCAAAAATACCCCGTTGAGACCCGCCATTATCTCGAATATGACATACAACCACAAAAGACTGCACATATGCAAAAATAAAAAGACCAATGAAAAATTGGGAGAATTCATTGTTGAAGCCATTAAAATAATTAGGAATTCAACAAACATTGCAGGAACAATTGTTTTATTTTCTTCAAAGCCAATGAAGCTGGTAATTAATGATGTAATGTGACAAGAAAACAGAGAGAACTTCAAAAATGGGGGTAAAAATGCACAAATCATAACTCCAGGTGTCACAGCAATAAAAACATAACATTAAAAATAAAACAGCTACGAAGATAAATTTTTTCTCTGAAAAGCAGCAGAATTTTGTGCTTCCTGAGACTATGCTAGAATATCAGAGAAATGAGATCAAATATGGTGAAACTCAAATTTGCATGGGTTTTTTAAAATAAAGCTTTTTTTTTTCAAATGTCACGACAAACATAATTTTTTTATTGACAAAAATGAGATTTATTAACTTGTAACTCTTGTGAAAAATAAGTTATTTATGTGTATAGTAGAGACTAGTGACATATTTTTTAAGACAACAAATTAATAACGAATATAGGTAGAATTGAAAGTTCCACAAAACATCAAAGTGTTGCAGCCATTAACAACATACGCAACTGGACGGACTATAAGCGTTCAAATGGGCCATATTTGAACATCAATGGGTCATTATCTTAAAGATTACACGCGTGAAGCACAAAAGAACACAATCTTGACTAGTATCAAAAACCAAAATAAAGTTTCTGATATTCACATAAGGTCAAAGACACCACTTGAAAACCAATAGTTCTTAAACAAGTTCAATTATACCTCTAACGGAAAACACTGAGACCTATCATCATCCATAGTATGCGATGAGAACAAAAATAGAACAACATATTTATAAGATCAGTTTGATTTTGCAAAAAAACGGTTCAGAATCCGTTAAAACCAAACGGTTTTCACTGAAATTATTATATATTTTCAATTGAGCTTTTTTGCGGGATTTTTTTTTCTGATTGTCTAACAGGAAAGCAGGAAACAGCTTCAAAATTGACTAATATCCCAAAGTCACAGAATGTTTATGAAAAAACATTGTATCAAAGACATGAAAACAGTTTTAGTAAAAAAAATAGCTAGAAACGTTAATTTTGATATCTCCAGAAAAATAAGGTACTGCCTATCGCTATTAAGGCTAAGCTACAGTTGGACAGAAATAAGAAGTAATTTAAATTTTAAAATGGCACATGTTTTTTCTTGAAACAACTTAACTCAAAGACAAAGGGGGCCAATAGGTATCAAGTGAAAACATCACAAAGATTAACTGAGACAAGATAAAGAAATCACGGGAATCAACTATGTGTGAAACTAAGTAATGCGATTGTAACAAGAACAGCAAATGTGGTTATAACACAAGAGTTCTGAACAAGGAATACACTTCGTAAAAGACAACAATTGTTTCTAGTCCTTTTTTCGTTTTTACAGACTTTTTTTGGCAGCCTTGTTTTCTCTGCTTCTGGCAAATATGAAGAAATTGGGATGAAGATACATTTTGTGCCATTTTTGATAAAACTTTGAATTTCAAAAGAATTATTAAAAGTTTGAGCTTAAATTTGTAATCAAATAGTTCCCTAACCCTTTTCTATATCTATATAGCGCAAAAAGTGACGCTATTGTTAACAAATTTAGCATTTTACAAAAACTTAAACCTAGATAACTGCTGGGAGAAGCAAATTCAAAAATTTCATAATTTTATATTGTACGCTGTACGGGTTTTCTAATGACACAACTCACAACTGTACGATAAATTTATCGATCGGCCAAAATTGTCTGAACAAAAGAAAAACAGTTGAGCATGTAGTTCCTCCCCCAGTAAAGTGTTTAAAAATGACTGAAAAAATGACTTAAGCTGATCTGCCAAATGAAAGTTATTTAATACTTGCCAATTGTTTGTTGATCGTCGTGTCAAAACTTTCAAAATTAAGTTTAAAAAATGATCTTTACAACTGTCTTTGTCAACAGCTTCCCAAACTCAAAGAAATCGCATAAATTGATTTTTACAAATCTAGTACTCTTTCAAATATCATGCGAGTACGAACTGCATTGCTGCATTGATAGGACGGATTGAATTAATCAAAGTGCCCTGTTGAAAATGTCGGAGAAACAGTAGAGACAACTGAAGAAATAATATAATAACTTTCAGGGAATGGTTTTCCTCGTTTTGTACTTAGTTTTATCGTTCGGTCCAAAACACGACGTTGCAAATATAAGTCAGTGGAGTGCACCCCCTAGTGGACACTGATAGACTAATTACGTTTTACGTTTGTTCCATTCCCGTTCTTTGAGATCCATATGCTTAAGATGAATTAATTTCGTATGCGTTCTAGTGGATAGTGAAAATCTACTTACCCAGGGTTACATACTCACCTGCTTAATTAAATTTACTTACCCCTTAAAATCTACTTACACGGCTGATATTCATAGTGAATTATAATGAATTAAAAGAAAATGCATTAGCAAAAAAATCATGACGAGGTTCTTCCTCAAAACATGATTTTGGTCAAACGTGAAGTCGATAATCTAATTTGGGTTGAGTTAAAGTCCAGCAGCAAAAATTTGTATCAAGGTTAAGTCCAGAAACAGTAAGATGTTGGGTTGAGGTTGAGTCCAGCAGCAAAAAATTGGTCGAACTAAAGTACAGACGACGATAAAGTTGAGCTAAATGTTTTCATGGTCAATTTGGGTTGAACATGGTCTTCTTATACCTATTTTTGCTCGAGCCCAGTCTTTTCATGACTAGGTCTAAATCTGGGTAATGCTGTTTTATAGCAATTTTTGATACCTATTTATCTCATAATTTCTGGCCTAAAGTCTCTCTTTCATCAAATTATGTAGAAAAAACTTTTTATATCTGCACAAAATAGAAATTCAAAAAGTTGCTCAACAAGCGTTCTCGTTGTAGCAGGTTCGAACAAGAGATGGCACTGTTTCTAGCAGAAACAAAGTGTTTTACTCTAAGAAATTGTTCTGATAAATTTTTTCTATAGTTTTTTGCAATTCTTTTAAGTAATATTTATTCGATCACGCCCTTTATCTTCCCAATCTTTCCTCGGTGATAGGCGTATATTAAAAGTCTACTAAGTTAGCAAATTAGCGCTCAAAACATGATCCAAAATTCTTTGTCTAATTTCCATGTTTGTAGAAGTTTAATTGTTTTCTTCTAGCTTTCTTTAACTCCAATTTATAAGTCTAATTGAAGTATAAACGAAAATTTCAAAAAAGTTTTTTTGATAGAAAATTTTTGTCAGTTTTCTCAGGCAACTTTGTGTTAAAATTTTGAGCGGATGCAATGCATAGTAAACTGTAGACAAAAATTAGCCACGTTTGATAACGAATGCAACTAATATGTACCCACTAGGCAGGTGGCAGAAAAAAAAAACTATCCAGATTTTTCTAAATTGAAACAACGTATTATTATGGAAGATTTCAAACAAATCCTCAAGATCACTAGACATGAATTCAGTTCCAAAATTTCATTTCCGGAAGCTTAAAATTTATGTAAAAAATGAGCTGGCAACTGTCGGAAAAAAGCATTTATCAGTGGATAAATCTCACATAAATATCCGCTTAATCTACTGAATTTTAAACAAATTCCTAGCTTTTCTGCAACTTGTCAACGCATTATGTAGATAATCATGTAAGATGCGAATGGTTTTTCAGTGACTGTCACCTCATTTCTTACATATATATTAAAACTTTCAGTACTTATCTGATACAATTCTTACATGATTATCTGATACAATTCAGCGCTTTTCTCTCACGTTTTCAACGCTTTCCTGGCACAACTTCAACAGTTTCAGCACTTATTTTAAACGTATTAAGAAAACTCATTAAATATTAAGATTTGAATTTAAAAAAGACAAAAATAGACGTCACCAAAGCAATAATAACGTTTTTCCTAATGAACGTGACAGAAATCAGACGTGTCAGACGTGTAATATTAACGGAAAAATTCTTTTCCAAAATTATTTTTCTGCTGATAAACAAAGCAGCCAGGGTTAAAGGTTCCACAGAAATGTCGAGAAGCCGCAGAAACCTAATCACAGAAAGACACTGCCGAAGTAAATGCCATTAAATTATCCCGATTGTATATCTCAACTTTGAATGCCAGTCAATATCCGTTTCTCACATCTCAAAAGCAACACTCCTGTGGACCACTCTTCCAGTACCCTAAAAATAAAAACTTTTGGCTTTCACCTTTTTGGCATTCGATAACAAAAAGCGATGTTGTTTTTGCAATGTGAGAAAAGGATGTTGACTGATTCAGTCTAATATGCTTCTTTCTCTGAAAAGTAAACAGCCTTAGTTATGATAGTAAGACCAGTTATATAACTAAAATAACAGTTTCTGAAGGCTACTGTATTCAACTCTTCAAGCCTCTTGAATTTTTTTTTTCGATTTTGACTATTCTTAAAACTTTGATTGCTTGGAAGCTTTGAATTTTTATCTGAAAAATAACAAGTGTCTGGTAGATTTTGTTTTTCAGCATATTGACTTTTAACAAAGTAACTTTTAACAAAGTAGTATAACAAGCAATAACCTGTCACCAAGAGCATTAGTTTAAGCTAAAATGTGCATCAATTTCTAGCTTTATTGACCAATTATTTATGGCCAATTATAGCCAGCTTTCATTGATAAATGTGTACTTGATTTTTGTAAAGATT
>NC_134475.1:51224751-51389975 GCF_964194025.1 Convolutriloba macropyga
TATATTCCATTTAAACAGTTTAAACAGTTTGGAGCACATGCATAGTTATGTGTGACAATGAAAACTACTACTCGCTGAAACTACTTTTGTTATATAACACTTGCTCCATTTGTTTAACTGCAGTTTTGCTCCAAATACCATTGAAAACTTGTGCTTTCATTGGCGAACACAAAAACTGAAAACACGTGTTGAAAATGTCATTTCAAAGCATTCCATTATTTGGCTAGTAAATAAGTTATACTTGAATGTTTTGTATGCCAGTTTTATCAGACAGCAAATATGTTTTTCCTTATACAATTTTGAAACAGGCTTTATAAAAACGATTAAATAAGAATCAATGGCTTCCCCTGAGTCTGAAACTGTGGTGCCTACCGAAAACTCGATGAAGGACCCGCTTGTTGTGAAAGACGAAAAAAGTCAATTACACCACCAAAATGAAAGTTGAGTGTCTTTATAATTATTTAATGATTCACTTCAGATTTTTTTCAAGCATTCTTTTGGGTTCTTTTCGAGCATCATTCGAAGAAGTTGCTGGTTTTTGCCAAAAAAGGAATTTAACTTTTTGACAATTTAACTGTGAAAATAGGGACTCAAATTTCAGGACCAAAATTGGTGGTATTTTCATGGGTGAGGAGGCAAATAATTTGTTTAAAGTGAGCATCAAAAAGTTAATACTAAGATTATAAAAAAATTAGAGAAATATACATGAAAATTTTTCTTTGTATTAGGTGGTACCATTTTAGATTTGCGTGCATAGAAATGTTGCAACTTGCAGAATTCATTCAGTTAGTAAATCATTAAGGATTACAAAACAAATGCCAACACTTGGAAAATTTGCTTTACTTTATTTCACGAACTAAGAGAATCAATTGTTAATTTGACCAGGTTGTTAACATAGAGTTTTATAGAGTTTGTTAAACAAACAAAATATAAGAAAAATATCACCATGTTTCTATGTTGAGTTGTTAAGCTCAGTGATATTTTTACATTTTGTCAAGTTCATTATCTGTATTGCAATAGTCAATAAGGTAGCCCAAGGGATTGATAAAACAATCCATAATTTTTAAGAAAATATTCTCATTTGGTGGTGTAATCCTTTCAAGACTCGGAACAAGACGATAGCAGCCACGACAAAAATAGCCAAATGGAAATTGACGAAGCTTTATCCAAAACTGGCTTCAACATAACGCACATCTTGATCATTTGTGCAATCAGTCTGACGGCTTTCTCAGTTCATGGCCAGATAGAGGTTGTGAACTTATTGGGAGCGGAGTTGTATTGTGACTTCGAACTCACTTCTGTTGAGGAAGCTCTGCTGACGTCAGCTTTGTTCACGGGAATGGCTGTGGGTGCACAGGTGTCGGGACCGATTGCTGACAAGCACGGTAAACGTAATTCAATCACATATATGACTTCAACTGGCCTTTGTCAATTAAAACTATAAACTTGTGCAGGCCAGATTAACTCTTGCATCTCTAAACGCTTGCAAAAACACTTTTTTGGCAAAAACACTTTTTCGGCAAACTCTCTAACTGAAAAGTAGTCCCAGGCCAATTGAGCTATACGTCTGATCAAAAACGACCTACGTTTATGACGCAGGTCGTTTTTGAACAGGAACAGGGGGTACGATGCTTAAATACTCAGGCTGCGAAATTTTAAACGAGCAATAAGAACCTGCAAACTAGAAGGACCATAAACTGCAACTCAACCGAGCCCAAGTCTGCAATATAGATGCACCAATTCTGCGCCATAAAGGAGCTATGTTCTGAAGCATGGACGAGTCGCGTAATGCACCACGAGCGAGAAAAAAACTTCAATGTAGTCGAACAAAAGTCATATGCAATTCTCTTAATTTTTTTGCACTCTCCCACGTCAAAAACCACAAGACCAGGCACAACAAATTTCCGAAATGAGTATTTAGACTTTTTTTACAGATCAAAAACAAATCCAGGCATTTTTCATACATCGTGTTTTTAATTAGTTTACCCAGTAGGCGGGGATTACAAATATCACAATGACAAACATAAATGAAGCACACAAAACATATACTTGATCGAGAAAAAAGAGTTAAGCAAAACTTTACAAACAAAACTAATTTGGATTGGTTAAATAATTAAGCATTACCCCACAGAATAAATCCTCTGTGCTAGTAAATTGAAAAGAAAACACTTCAAATACAATATGAATCAAATGGATCAAACAATTTTATAACCAAAAAACACATTTTTTAGCTGACCTCTCTGTTGCGAAGCAATCGAGGAAGTCGCATAAAATGAGAGGATAAGTTACGTTTATAAAATAATAAAAAAATCATTGTCAACAATGGATCAGAGCAAGATTGTTCCAGTACTTTGAATTGCTCGCGATATTAATTGTCAAAGCAATTAGAAAGGCCTTTAAAAACAGACTATTGTGTTTTAATGAATTTTTAATCAATAGTTTTTTTAATATATCAATTCTATCATTTTCAAAACTGATTTGGTCCGCAAATTACTCAATTACGCGCGCTCAATTTGATGTTTTTATTTTGCTCACATCAGGTTTAAATCTGCTTTTGCATTTAAAAATGTGTCCTCAGAAGCTACGATTTGGTTGCGTGGCCAGATTACCACAAACAGATCTTCTTTTCTGAAAACACAAATTTTACATATTAGATGATAATGATGCTCTAATGAATAAAAAAAAGCAAAAAAGGTTTCAGACAACAAGATCTCTTTGTTTAGTAAACTGGCCACTTAACCGAATTTAGGCTTCTGGGGACACAGTTTCAATGCAAAATCAGTTTTAAACCTGATATGAGTAAGAACAATAAAATCCCCATTTTTGTGTGCTTACTGTTTGTCATGATTATCCAAAATCGTGCTCTGAATTGGTTTCTCCTGTGTTATAATATCTGTTTGCAATATTTAACTCTTTAGCATTGATCAATGCGCAATGTATGCGTGATCGAAAAGGCATATTTTTGGCAAATTCAGAAAAGAAATAATATTCTTATTTTCTCTAAATAAAAATAACTAAAATTATGGTCTGATTTCAAAATTTGAAATGCTCATTTAGATGATGGGCTTAAGATCAAAACTATACGAACTTCAGGGTACATCATGCAACTATTGCTTTTTTTAAAATTTCATTATGTGAACCATCTAAGATATGTATCTAATTACTGTCCTTGCTCTTTCGTTTGAATGACCACATGAACGCACCAATCGAAGGTGTTTTTGGACAGAATAGGTTTCCTCATAATCAAAATCTATTGATAGGCCTTACACAAGTCAATTAAACTAGGTGTTTATCCTTGGCGAACAACCGACATTGGTGAAAACCCCAAAAATCTTTGCCTCATTTTAAAAAGTTTCAATAAAATTATTATAAAATCGCTTCTCGTTTTCTCTCTGATTGTAAAATAGTCTCCATGGTTAAAATAAATCCGATCCGCACCCAATTTATATGTATCTGAAATGATTCTAAAAGCCCCTTTATTTAACCTTGA
Source organism: Convolutriloba macropyga (assembly GCF_964194025.1). Taxonomy (NCBI): domain Eukaryota; kingdom Metazoa; phylum Xenacoelomorpha; order Acoela; family Convolutidae; genus Convolutriloba; species Convolutriloba macropyga. Next base: position 51,228,242 of record NC_134475.1, read on the forward strand.
CCTCGTTTTTTAATTCGAGTTTTTCAAATTCTGCAAAGCAAAAAAAATAGTGCGTATAAAGTTCAACTTGCCAAAAATCTGTCGGTTATATTACGTTTTTCATCATTTTAATGTTTGAGGTCAATGACTAACATGAACACAAGTTTAGAATTTAGGTTGGCCATTAGAGTCAGAAACATGAATTTATCATAATTTATTGAGACGATTTGGCTCAATTTTTTACACAGAATCAGCATTTCCGCAATGAAATGAAGATTTTAAGTTCGTGGATCTTTATTTCTCCACCAGAATTCCTATTTTTTTGTGTTTCAAACCCTTCGTTAGCAATTTTAGTGTCAATCTGAGTTTTACATTTTACAAATTGAGTAGCCGCAAATTCATTTCAGGACGTAAACGAGTTATACAAGCTTGCTCCTTATTATCGGCGCTGTTTGTGGTGGCAAGTGCATTTGCACAATCAGTTATCCAAATTTACGTAATCCGACTGTTGATTGGTTTGTCTATGGGGGGATTCCACGTGGCTTACACCTACGCAACGGAGGTTGTGGGTCCAGAGTACAGAAGTAAAGCATGTATGATAATCTTCTTGTTACACTATGTGGGAGTGACGTATGCTGCCATTACTGGACTAGTTTTGGTGCCAAATGAAGACTATGGATGGAGGATTTATGTTCTCTCTTCAGCGTTGCCAATAGGGAGATCTTTTCTGCAAACTAAAATTTGGGCACTTAATCTTCTGTGTTCGCGACCCAATCTAGCTTGAGTCAGACTTGAGTCGCACATTGGGGGTACTAGACAATCCAGACCCAAATTATGTTATCCAGTTCATAGAGTAGCTTCCAGATTTTATCCAGTTCATACTTTATCCAGTTCATAGAGTAGCTTCCAGTAGCTTCCAGATTTTTACCCCCTGCGCGGGACTCAAGCTGATATGATCAGAGCTGGCTTGGGTAGGACGATCAAGAACTTGGGGTCCGAGCAAAGCGCCTGATTCCGGTTTTTCCGATCAGAAATAGCAAATGATCTATTATTTATGTGAATCTTCCGTGCGGGTAGGTAGTTTTCACCGCGTAAGTTCATGTAAGTTGTCTAAAAACTTGAGATCAAATTTGATTAAAAAACTAAGATTTATATTTGAATGTTTCTCAAACAGCATCTTCAGTCAAAACTAATTATTTTTCTTCAGGCACTGAAAGGCAAGCGTTGAATTGGCGATTTCTGTTCATTTTCATTATTATTACTGACACCTGTTGTATCTTAACTGCTGAAGGCAATTTCGACACTAAACTATTGGAGACCATATCAAATAAGGGAGCGAAAACTCATGCAGAAAAGATCTCCTTATAGTTATCGCATTCTTTTTAATATCCTTTTTGTGCCCTGAAACTCCCAGATTTCTATTAATTTCTGGTAAACGCAAGGAAGCAGCAACTGTGATACAGAAATTGGACCCAAAAGTGGGCGAAAAGTTAGAACTGTCCCCTCTTACTATTACTGAACGAGGTTCCTGGCGAGACTTGACCCGCACCCTAGATGACAAAGTCCTTCTCGGGTTGCTTTCTATCACATTTTTCCTGATGCGATTGTTCAACTTAGGTAGCCCTCTATTATATTACGAAACCCTACAAAACCCACATGCTTCTGAAAGCGACAGTATATTTGTTAAAACGTATAATCCCAGTAAAGAGTGTGAGCGATTGAAGACAGCCGACTATGCACTGGCCACTTTGTATACAGTTTCTCAACTGATTGGAGCCTTTATTTACTATTTTTCAGGGATCTGTTTCTTCTCAGAACGCAAAAAAATTACCAGCAAAACAAAAATTTCTACTAATTGTCTGCAAAAAACTGTAGCTTAAAATTAGAAGCTTAAAATCAACTTTGGTTGAGTACTTGAAAACTTACAACAGGACTAAAGTCATGAAATTTTTAAGATAGATAACGGTACACGGAGGGGTCGACCATGTTGTATTATTCCTAATCACTTAATAACCCAAAAAACTTAAAAAATGATAGGAATTTTGGAATTTTTGTCGAATATCAAGATTAATAACATTCAAAAAAATTTCATCTATAATTGGCTATACGAGAAACTCATACAAATTTAAGGAGCTTTGATTTCAACGCGAGGGTCACCATGAACTGGACTTGGTTTCAATCTCTGTTTGCAATACAAATTTCGTAAAATTTAAATATATGATTCGTGGACATATTTAAGTCTTTAGAAGCTTTGTTCCTAATAATTTTTTAGTTCTTTTTTTGTTTCTACTAATTAAAATTTTTTTTACGGATGCAATGCCCAAAAAATTTTAGTTCTCTTAACAAAATCTAGTAAAAGTTTTCCACAAAATATTGCGCAATTTTGATGCAGAAAACCGTTGAAGAAAAATTCCGCATTCTCTTTTGATATTGTTTTCAAAATGTTTCGACAGCATGATAGCATTTAAAGTTCTGATTTTTACTTCAAAATGAATCAAGAAATTGTTTTTTGAAGTGGGTAAATTAACACCATTTATTACTTAAGAAACACGATTTTTCTAGATGAATTTTGGTTTTTGTTCAGTAGCTGACAAAATGTTTTATTGAGCTTCTGAGGCAACTCAGCGTAGAAGAGTTTTGTGATCAAACATACATAAGATCTCCTAAATAGTTGTCATCAACTTTTAAATATTCAGAAAACAGACCTGTCAAAATAGTTTTGCATGCAATTTGTCAGATTTTTTTGCTTCTATCTGTGCGTAAGAAGCAGCATAAACTCCTGGTAAAAGTTATACATCCCAGGGAATAATTTCGATTAGCAAGCCAATTTTGAATTTTGCTTCTTATGCCCTGATAATATAGATTCAGTAAAACATTTACAAAAACCGTGCAAGTATTTTTCAACCCGTCCCTTTCTTGAAATAGTGTTCCTTTTTAATGAAAAATTAGGACCTCCGAGCAACTTTGATCACAAACCTCTTCTACGTTGAATTGCCTCCAAAGCTGAAGAAAACAATTTATCAGCAATTAAACAGCCACAAAATCTTAGCTAGAAACATTGTGCTGCTCGTGTAAAAACGTTGTGAATTTGCCCATGACAGAACAGCTATTTGATTCATTCTGAAGTATTCCTCGTGACTTGAATTGCTCTCCAAGCGTATAAGATTTTAAACGTGTATATTGTTTTGTAGATAGTGAAAAAATAATCTCGAAAAAATACAATTAAAATAATCTAAAATGTCTATAATTACCCAGGTTAGCATCTTGTTTGTGTCAAAAATTGGTGGTTTTTATTCAATTTTGCCCCTAAATTTTTAAGTCATCTTGAGACATCGTAACTGATTTAAGATTTGACCTCATCTTATTTCATTTCACAAATTTTTAAGTAATTGTTAAATCTTTTTTAAATTGATGACTCATTTTCGAGTCGAGATATTTATTAAAAACGAAACCGATGAATGGAGTAATCGAATTAGCTACGCAAAAACACAGAAGCACTTGCTTCTACGTTTATAAATCAACTTTAGTCGTGTATTAGGCTTCCCTGAAGATTTGATGAAGCAAAAAATTTTCTAGAGTCTTGAAGGTTGCGTCCCTTCATTACTGGTGTAATGCAGTCTGATCTAAAGGCACTTTTAGTAGCTCAGTTGTTGGCAACATCCTAGTTGGAGCTCGACTTATGTAAGAAAACGGCCTCAATCTTTATTAGAAAAGAAAGGAACGTGCTGGAAAGGATATTGCGTATTAAAACCAATATAGGTCCAATCATAGTTTGACTAAAATTGTCAAAAAAAAATAATAAGACTCGACTACTTTATGTCTATGAAAAGAATTTGGCTCGACCTTCGGAAAGAATTGGGTCGATCTATGAAAAGAATTAGGACTGACTTTAAGAGTGTCCTATCCATCCCAGGTTTAGGTCCAGACCCAAATTGAGCTATGATCAGCCCTTCCAGACCAAAATGATCTCTGATCAGACTTTCCAGACCAAAATGTCCTCTGATCAGACCGAACCCAGACCTTTGTCCTGACTATAAAAAGACTATGATCAGCCTTCCGGACCAAATTGACCGCTTAACAGACTAAATCTAGACCTAATCTGGAAAAATGCACTAGACTATGTAATTCAAGTAATTGAAGTCAGTTTTTATCCCCCCCCCCGTTGGGACTCTTAAATCTTTTCTTAAGTCGAGCTCCAGACCAGGGCTGGTCTTAATCAGATTAATTTACTACTCTCGTTGAGAAACAGAAACAGATCCCATTTTTAGCTGATCGCCTTGGCCGCATACTCACAATGTTCTACACAATGGCTTGCTCAGCAGTTATACTCTTAACCTTTTATTTTGTCATGCCTGATTGGGCTAGGACACTAACAGCCCTAGTAGACAAAAGCTTCTGTATCGCTACAGAGCTGACATTCAGTTTATACATTAACGAAATATACCCGACATTCACTCGATCTTCAGCTTCGGGTTTCACTGACAGCGTTTCGCGAGTCGGGTTGGCGATTTCGCCCTTATTTGCCCAATTTCTGGCGAAGGAATCTTATGCGGCAGCAGTGACAGTTTTCGTGTTAACTGGAGTGATTGTTTGTGTGTTGCTACGTTTTGTCCGATCAACTGTTGCAACTGAAAAAGAGTTAGTAAATCTCAACAATAAACAAAACTTGGAACTAAAGTGAACGAAAAGATTGGAGCCAAATTTATTTATTAAATTTATAAAACTGATATGGTAATTCGGCTATTTTCAAATAAATATAATTATTTTTATAATAAAATTATACCACGGATAAACTTTTGCCCGTTGGACATTACCGGCGTCCTGCAATAGTGTTAACCTAAATTTTGTATAGAAAATTGCAACCCAACATCACTTGATTTTCTTATATTACCCTCTACTTATTTTCTATTTCTGCATAATAATTCTGACCCTAATGTTATACCATCATGTTTGAACTCCTTACTTTCACCTTTTAACGACCCTTATAAAAGCAGCAGCATTAAAAATGGTTTCATTCCTTCACTCGTTTTGTTTATTTTGTTGTCAAGATTTTGGTAACGACTGTGATGCTAACTTCACAATCAGTTCACAATCAGTTTTAGTTAAAAATAAACTTCACAATCCATTTTAATTTTAGTTCATGCCTTTTTTGTAGCGGCAAGGCTGTATGCTGAGCATAATTATTTTGTGGGGCTCTCTGGGTTTCTCAGAGAGGAGAATTGATAGTTGGTTTTCTATCGGTCTTTGCATTTGAATTATGTTGGGGGCGCTTTTAAGGTCTGGCTACTTTTTCTAGTCAATGAGAAATTAATCTGAAGTACTGATTTTAGTCACGCCTAATTACTAAGGAGAGAGAAAAAGTGAGTGTTTTAAAGCTAGCAGTTTTTTAAATATATTTTAACATCACATAGAAAAACTGTATTTGAACATTTTTGTGTATTAGAAAGTTTGTTATGTTCACAGGAGGCAATTCATGTTTACTGCTTATATCGAGTTGTTGTCTAACTGGTTTTTCAGGTCAACTCGTGAGCAGTTCTTCTAGTCTCGTTTAGTTGAAGTTATAGTCTTTTCGTTTTGTCAATGGACAGTCTTATTTAAATTTCAGGACAACTGTTAGGTTTTTCTGTTTCTTTACAAGGTTGGAATTAAACATTTCTAAAATAATCGTTCTCAACTAATTGAGCTGCCCCTCCCCTTAACAGATCCTACCTTTATTATAACACCTAGTCCTATACAAACATAGTGACGAATAATTTTTAAGGTACTTACGTGCGCCTGAGCTATTTTCAAACAGTCTCTTCTATTCTTCGTTATTTTTTTCTTAGCTGAACAAAGTTTGTTCGGAAATAAACATGAACGTTTTCGTTTCGAAAAATAACTTTTGGTTTAGAGCTATAGCAATAAAATAGTTAGTTTATTCTAATATTCAGTATTAACAATTAGCTGAATTGAAATGAGGAGTTGTTAAACCCTTAGCAGTACCTCTTAGCAATATTACCTGGGTCCTAGTGTGGTAAGATTTTGATCAAACGTAATTGCTTCAATTATTCAACAAAAGGACTTAATGAGTTCTGAAAATATAAATAGAAGTTTTTTAGGTAGAAAAATTCATTTGTGTATTGAAAGCAGTAAATTATCTAAAAAATTAAGTTCTCGCAACGGCTTCAAAAAACCTAACTTTCCCTTAAGTTTAACCTAACTCCACTTGAAGTTAATTCAAAATAAAGTTAAGCAAAATTCTACCTCAATATTACATTGAACTCAGTTTAGAATAACTGGCCCAAACTTAGCTATTAAAGTTTCTACCAAGAGAGCTAGCGATAAGTTTTCATCTTTATTTCCTCTTAAACTGATAATCTAATTATAGTAATAGTGAAGTTTACAGGAACTCCTCTAAACAATAGTGTATCCGAATTTCCAAACAATTATTTCTTCTGCTCCGCCCCTTACAGCCCAAAAAGATGAAAGAGTTCTTTTAAATATTTTTTTAGCATCGCTCTTAAACTTTTTTGAAAAAACCGAACCTCGCAGGACGCGTAGACAAGTGATAAACTTTCTAAGTTAGTTCATTTTCAATTTCTTTCAGCAAAAATTCTGCAACGACTTATAGTTTTATTACTACGTGGAATTTTGCGAGACGTGTTAAACTCTACTTGTTGTTTTCAAAACATAAGTTTCCAGAATATGAGATTTGCAGATCTGTATTTTTTCACTGCCAAAAAAGTTTAATTTTGCTGAATTAGAACAGTCAACGTTGCTTCTGTTTCGAATTTTTCTCTAGAAACCTTGTTCTTCTGTGGAAATTTTTTATAGCAGTGCTAATGAGAGTGTGTTGCAAAAGTAGTTTTGCAACAGGAAAGTGGAATTGCAAAATTGCCAACAATAAGTTGTGTCACTGTCAAGATGAATTATACAGAACCTCTTTATCAGCAATTTTGTGAGCGAATTTGCGTTAGTAAGTTAATTTTTGAAAATAGTTATATAATTGCATCAAAATTGAAATATATGCTATCTTAATTACTAAGGAATAGTTTCTACGTAATCTTAATTCAAAAAATTAGATAAAAAGTCATTGCTATGCCCAGTAAATCGTCAGCAACATTGGCCTTGAAAAACTTTCGAGGCAAAAAAAACCAATTAAAAAATTTGGCTTTCTCAATTTATTCGAACTCGCAATTGATTAGAGTACAAGTTCAGATTACAAAAAAGTATTTGTAGCGCGCTCATACAATTTCTACAAGTAAATTTGAATTAGTTTGTTTGTGCAGCAATTCCGTCGGTACAATTGTCACAGCATTATTCTTTGACAAAAATCATCTACTACGTCACTTAAAAAATTGTATTATTTTTAAGATCTGCTCAAATTTAATTGCCTTGCAATATTGTCTTCCCTATAAAAATTAAAAGCTTGTTTCTCGAGTTTTGGAGGGTTCAACAGGCTATACAAATTTTTTAAAAATACTAAACAGCAAAGAGAAAACTTTATAAAACAAACAAATACTTCATTTTCAAGGCAAGTGCTACTTCTTACAACCATTACTAGTTTCGAAACAAAAAATTTAAAACATTATTTCTGCAAAAATTGAATTATAATTATTATCGTGAAATTTTTGATTAGTTATAACAATTTTTTTATTACGCAGAAGTGTAATGTAGTCAAACTTTTTTAATTTTACTTTAAAAAAAAACATTTTTAAAATTTTTTAAACTGCGAATGCAAAAAGGGGATTGAAATGTTTCGTTAGAGTTATCTTTGATTGATTATTTATTGTGGTTGAAGTTTCATCATTTTTCTGTTTGCGAATTTTTTATTCAGAATTATAGTCGGCTAAAATGGATTCAATTTTTTCATTTAAGTTTAGTTTTATTAATATAACATAATTGGAATTGGTCGTTTTGTAAACAAAAATTTTCAATGAGGAAAAATCAGATTTTTCGGGAGGAAATAATCATACTCAAACATGTTTTTCTTGTTCAATCAATTTTGGACCATCGATTTATTCATCCTGGGGAATTGCGAGTGGTATCAGTAGAAAGCCCATCCTGCTTAGAACACATTATTTAAACGATTTTTTCGAATTCTTTTTTTCTACGGAGTTATTGAGCCCGTATTTTTACTCAATATTTACCAATTTTTTTGAAAATTGTCTTAAAAACGTTAGCGACAGTATCATTGATTTTACGTCTAAAAATAAAAGATTGTTAATGAACCGTTATCGATCCTTTTTTGTTACCGAATCAGCTTCTTTAGTCCGTTTGGTTTACATGTGCCGAAAAAAAAACACATTAAACCTGCCGACACAATCTTCAGTAACTCGATAGCTATCCAAAATTCATCATTTATATTTAATTTAATGATATTTTTGTCAAAATATCAATATCCATCAAATTTGGAAGAATAAAATGATGCAATTTTACGAAGAGCAATAGCAATGCTAGTTCTTTTTCTGATCCTTGTGTTTGACAGTCCAAAATTGAATCACATTTCAATCAACCGTCGTGTTTTTCTTAAACCTTTTTTTTGCCTTTTTCTCTCGATTTTTTTATAATTACAGAACGGAACAATTTAAATCTTAGCGTACTAACAGCATGTTAAATTAGTCTCCTCATGAAGTTTCAAGGAAACCCATCTGTTCTTTCAGTCCAAAGCATATGCTCGTTTGACTTTTAAAAAAATTTGGTTTCGAATAAACAACAGATTATTGAGCTCTGCCTCTTTTTGTCAACTTTTAGCCAAAGGTCAGTAAAGGCAGGTCGCATTTTTTCTAATGGATTAAAAGCTAAAATTCTTGATGTTATATGTTTTACGTTATGTTTCTTCGATTTTGATACAACGATATTTCGCAAAAAAAATGAATTTCTATTCAAGTTGCTTTTTTCCAATGCTTTTTTGTCTATCCAGATTATTTTTTTATAGACAGGTCAGGTGTCAAATTATTGGCATTCAAACGGAAGATATAATCGAGCACATCATTTTTTTTCCAGTGAAAGGCTATGTTTTTAAAGTCTTCCAAACAGTCTGCATGCAGAAAGAAAACTAATTTTTTGTTTGTATTTTTTTTTGCTCCTTTTGCAATTGTTCTGGACATTCTGAATGATTGCATGTCTTAGAGGCTGCCTATCGATGAACAAAGAACACTTTTTACTGATTTTTTTCTTGGCTGAAATTTTTTCAGGAGTTTGAATTCAATTTTGAAGGGAATATATGGAAATATTTGTTGTTTTGCATTTTGCTGCCCTTTTTTGTCTATTTTTAACCTATTCTTATTAAATACAGGTTGCATATCAAAATATTCGTGTTGGAGAAATGCAATATTTTACAAATCTATTGTTTTTAATGCATTGCGTTTTGCTTTAATGGCTTCCACACCGGATTTTCGGAAAACGAGAAATTTCAATGGCTTTTTCTGATGAATAAGTGAATCTAATTAACTTTTTCAGTTCATAAGTTTTGTTTTAATGACTTTGAATTCATTTGTTTCCAATTAAAGAAGTGCAATTTTTCTTTTTGCCTTTTTTGTTTTTTTTTGGTGTACTTTTTTTAAATCTCGTTTTCAGAGGTCATCTATCACATCATTAAAGATCTCTGAAGATTGCAATTATTTATATATTATTTTTACCGAATGGATTAAACTTTTAACGGCTTCGATACCGTTTTCTCGCTAAAAAAAATATTTTAATTTTTGTTTTTCGTCTTTTTTTTCGTTCGTACTTGAAGGCGTTCGACCGAATCTGGATATCAATAGATGTCTTCACAAGTATGTATGATTGAATATAAAACTCTTTAAACATTTTGGTTGACCTCTGTTGGTTTTCCTTATTTGAAATAGTTTGTTTTGAAAAAGTTAAACGTGTTTTTGAATTTTGCTGCTTTATTGTATTTTTTCTACTTGTTGCCAAGTCTCCTTAAGGTGCGATCTTTTGTTTTTTCTAGTTTATCATAATTTAATTAACTTGGTTTGCGGTTTCTTTGACGCTATCTTGACCTTGTTGTTAATTGTTTTTTGTTTGAGTTTTGTTTGAAGCAAATTTTTTACTCGTACACTAATTATTTTTTGATCAATATTTGACTTTTTAATAGTGTTCTATCTCTTTTTTGATTGGGGGACGGGTAAACCAAAAATTTGGATGAGCGGGATCGCAACATTATGTGCAAACGCACATTACCGAGACTTTTGTTTTTTTTTATCTGAACTTACGAAGTCAGTCTGGATTAACGGTGGATCCATAGAATTTGCGTTTTAAACCGGACAAAAATAATCACTGTTATCACTGTTATCTGTAAGAGGGTTTTTCTTTTGTTATTGTCAAAGAAACAAACAATTGTTTCAAATCCTAGTTTGCGATCTTATTCATCCTTAGTTAAAAATTGCATTCTGTTGATTGGTAATTGAGACAGTTTTGGACAGAAACGTTGAGATGTCAGAGTTTTTAAGCTTATTTCAGAAAGGTTGCTGATGCTTTGAAATGCTGAAAAAACTCACCTACCCCGAATTAGCCGATCTTTTCTATATTCGCTGCTTTTCTTTCAATATATTAAACATTTCAGAGTCCTGTTTGGCACTTCTCGGTCATAATGTTCGGCACTTTTCCAGCACTTTTGTTCGGCAACCTTCAGCACTTTTCCAGATAAGGCATTTCTGCCTATCTCATACTATAAAGGAAAATTTCATGCAGGACTTATCGAAACTCGGCAACCTGCAGAGCGTTCCTGAAATAAATTTTTGATCAATTCATTGATTCGAGATGAGACACTTTATAGTTTTCAGTGTCTTAATCATAAATATAGTTTTTGTACACATTTTCAAAGAGCGGACATTTCTATGATTTTTTTTCAGATCTTTTACAGAACTTAATCCTGTCTGCAATTCATTTTTATAGTAAGGAGAAAAAAATTAATTGTTATAGTTGACGAAAATCAACTTTTTAATTTTTGATAGTTTATGACGATGCAGCGCTGATAAGATCAATGGAAGTTTCTATTATGAGCCTTTCTGAAAGATTCTTAGATGCAATTTGAGTGCTTTTATTCGATATATTTGTGAATGAGTTCTTGTACTGAACTATTATAAGCTTATAAAGTCGCAAATGATTCTTTCTCAGAATTTACATCGCAGGATTTCATAACTCAATGTCAAGATTTAACAACATAAAATTTCTTGTTAAGTTTGTGCGTATAAATAAGAAGTTTTCTATCAATGAAAATTTTAGAACACAACAGAGAAATAAAAAAGGAGCAATTGATTTTTCGTGAAAGAAAAGATGACAAAGTTTCTGCAAAATTATAGGAAATCAAGCAGCTTTCATGTGAGTTCACTAAATTTAAGAAAGATGAATGAAGCTTATTTTAGCTCCTATACTTTTTTATATACAAAGCTTCAATACATTGAACCAGAAATATGATTAGCTCTAAAACAGCAAAGATGCTCCAACCAAGCCACAGACTAACACTCCCTCCGAAGTCACTCAATAGATCCATATGCGTATATGTCTTGGTCTCCTTAATGATGTGATATCGCGTAGACTCATAAAATATCTCCAATCGAACAAAGTTTTCTTTAATACTGTTATGAATGTGTTTCTTTGTGAGACCTTCTAAGCTATTCAATTTTCGGAAGTAGGCGGATACTCTCGGAACTTGTTCTTTGATCAAATGGGATGCAAAGTAGGAACTGTAAGCAGGTGAGGGCCATTGAGACCTCGACGCTTTATACGTGTACTCCGTCGTGTTGCAAGGTACGAAACAGGGACATTTTAGTTCTCTCGTTGCAAATTGTTTGTAAACATCGCGAAGACATTTTCTGGTAGTTTCGTTGGTTGATGAACATTGATTGAACTTACCGTTATCAAAGTTCTGTAACAAATCAGTATCGGAACTGTAATCGAAATCGTACGAATCGACGCAACCGCATGTAGATAGCAATTTGTTCAAAGTGCAATAATTGATGCATCGCGCTGTTGTATAAACCGATTGCGTGACGTCACTGTTCAGTTTCAGCTGTTTCGGCCAAGTTTTGGAACAATTGCTAAACTCATCGCCCAAACGATGCAAGACTTGTCTGGTAATTGCGAGGAAAGTTGCTTCACCAGTTGGTACAGCCATGCTTTCAGTTTTCATCAATGGTGTGATGTCTGGATTGTGAATGGCTACTCTGGCTCCTGTGGATCTTTTCCTCTCATAACCCCCCCCCCAGCTTAGTGGGTGTAATAAGCTTAGTGGGTGTAGTTGGCATTTCTTATATTTGCAACCCCGAAGTGCACGTATCATGATGTTTTACATAATGATTTACTATGTAATGGCACGTGCTCTGTAACTTGGTGTGCATAACGTATATGATAATACGTAATTAATAATAATATTACGTATTTTTTGGGGCTGGCGGCAGTAATGGAAAAGATCCGCTCCTGCATTGGGTGCTAATAGGCCAATGTATTCTTCGATGTCAACAAATAGTGTCATTTTCAGTCCGTTCTCTTTACCCACTCTGTTTGTTTGTTCATTTTGTCTACTTCGAAAGAAAGGTTTCCTTATATCTCAAAATTTTAGTCTATGGGCATCTATAACGCGTGTTTTAGTGCAAAAAAAAATATTAAGCCCAGGAATACTTGACCAATGGGACGACAGGTAATTGATGCAATAGTTTTTGACTAAGCTTTTAAAACTATCTCTACTATTTTTCACCTCATCTAAATATTTACTGACGCACAAATTGAACTCAAAGTGATCACTGATTGATTCAAAGAAATGTGATTGGCGGCTGTAGATATACTAGAGCTGTATGTATATACTAAGTACTGCTTCGAACACACGAAAGACTGATCGGACGTCTAGGCCTAGGTCGCTGAACGATTCTCGGCTGTGGTCTGTGTTGCTTCTAATCAGAGCTTAAGTCCGGCTGTGATTGTCTGATTATAAGTCTATTCGGGCGCACATAATTCTGATTAGAGGTCACTTTGGACTGGAATTGCGACTATCTTTGAACACATCAACTTTGCGTTGATTCCATCATTATGATTATCACCATTAATAAGTTTTCAATGAAATGTACTATGTTCATGTTTTTTCGACATGTTTTGTCATAATTATACGGATAACTTAAGCCCAGATTCGGTTGTGATAGTTTTATATCAAGTCCCTCGGGACGTTGAGGCATGGCCATGGCCTGCGAGGTATGGTTAAGTACTTATATTACTAATTGAACAGTCCTAATTAAATAAAAGATTAAAGTCGGGGTGAAAAGATAGAGGGGTTAAAAGATGGGTGAAAAGCGGGACACTGTTTTTTTTCTGAAATAGTTTATTTGGAATTGATTTGATTTGCAGCAATTGAATGATGTCTTTGGTGTTACAAAACTACTGGCACATCTGCTTCAAAACTGTTAGCACTGTTGGCTTGTACGATCATGCCAGGCGACAATTTTGGTCAAGCACTTTTCTCGAGTATTCTCTTTACCACAAAATTTTTTCTCCTTTCAACGAATTTCGAGCGCATTGAAAAACTCAAAAAATTTGTTCTAAATTGTTTTAGTAACCTCTATCACAAAAAGCGACCACCTTGATCACAGTTTTGAATCCAGGATGAAACCGTCAATGGATCATTTGTATTTTCAGAGAAAGAAACCCCTTGTTGGCCAGTTTATGCTCTACCGTTAATATCGGAGAGCACAAACGAATTCAAGGACACTTTGAATTTACGGTGATTATCTCTAACCCAAGTCAAGATTTTAAAATGATTTACTCTGGATTTTTGTGAACTAAACTTTAAACTGTTACAACTCCAGACAATTGCTATATTTTTTGTATTTTATAACTTTAAATGGCTTTTGAACTACCGATATCAAATGCTTGAATTGGCATTTGCCTAATCTCCAAAAATATTAGCTCAAAATTTAAGCCTAATGGCTGCAAAAATTCCTTTTGTCCAATCGAGTTTCTACCTAATATTCTGTCGCCCGTTTTTTTCTGCAGTTTCTCTCTGAAATGTTTTCAAGTTAAAAATTGGAAAGTCAGACATTTAATTTTGCAATGTGAAAAAAACATTGAAAAATGGAAGCCTTGTCGTTTAGATCTTTCACAAAAAACAAGGAGACTCGGTAATGTGCATAAGCGCATGATGTTCCGACCTCGCTGATCCACATTCTTGACTTAATTGGCTACCAAATTATCAAGAGATAGAACAATTTCAAAAACTTACATATGGGACCTGATATGGGACCTCTCTTCAAGCGACTGGGTAACAGGTCGACAAAAAAACAAAAAATTCAAAAATACGTTTCTTTTTCTTTTTTGCAAACAATGAATTTCAAAGTAAATATTATCATTAGAGATGAACTGAAGTTACTAAATTCTTCATTTAAATCTCCATAAGCAGTCGAGACCTGTGATTACCCAGTGTAAAACATTTGACTACAAAAAAAGGATAAATACCGGCGGAAATGTTCAATTCAAATTTGCGCAAAAATTGTAGTGAAGCCGTTAAAACCCTAAACCTCTCACTAAGAGCTTTAAAAACGTTCAATTGCACTATATTGCAAAGCCGATGTGATTTATCGTTTTTGCTATAATTTAATAAAAAGTACTTTACAATCTACAATTATATAACAATCTCAAACTATTTGTGAAATCGCGTAGAAACAGTAGTATCTAAGCCGAGAAACAAACGGTTGAAATTAAAATTTGTGTGAAGATTAATTTACAGCTTACTGGAAACAAACTCTGATCTGTTTTTAGAGAGACCTAGCTACTAGTCATGTGAAAAAACAAAAAAAATGGTGAAACTTAAAAACCCAAATAAGTTTTTGAATACAAATGTTTTCAAAGGTCAAAGCAAACATAAGATTTCAACCAAAAGAGATGGATTAAGTTGCAGTTGCAACACTTCAGTAAACCAATCTGGTTTGATATTAATAAGACTAAGTCACGAGACTACCAAAATAACAACGAATACAGGCAGAAGCCAAAGTTTTGTGAACCATTTTGCGACACCACACTGTTCCAGGCACTATGTTTATAAGATGTCATCTGCAAGAACTGTCAATCATTACTTGCTTCTCATCTGAACATCAACGGTTCATTAATTTAGATGGACTGAGGAGAAAAAACAACAAAAAGAAACACAAAATGGACAGTACAGATATCTCGAAAAATTTTAAATGAAATTGAATGGTCGAAGCCACCAGTCAGATCATATAACTAAAAAAGCGAAAACGTCTAAATAGACAAAAAACATTTGATATTTTTTATTATTGTGGTTGAGTTGCATGTTGACCAAAACTAAACAACTGCATAAACAATGTGAGAAAAAAATGTACCAAAATGTAGAAAATTAAAAAAAATTTTCAAGGTTAGTTTGAAAGTAAATAAAACAGATAGCTATAAAGTGAAATCTTTAAATAGGTTCATTTATACGTCCTGGGGAAGCAATTGAGACGTATCATTGTCAGTGGTATGTCGCACAATAACAAAAAGAAGGGAAATATACGCAGAATTAAAAAAACCAATAATTTCCACTGGAGGGCTGTGTTTCCGCCCAAAATCATAAACTGTTCAACAAAAACCGTTAACCTTTTCAGATACGCCTTTTTCTTGTTTCAGCGCTGTGTTTTAACTCGTAGTGTCATACCGCGTAGTTTCATAAACAAGCAACCATCAGTTAATTATTAAACTATTACATAATTAAATCATAACTCACAAAAAATATGTTTTCTTCTGTTTCCAACGAGATTGCGCCAGAAGTTGAGAGAAATAAGATAAAAAAGTGGGAAATTTCAAAATTCTATGAAATTATTTTAAACCAAATAGATTCTAAATCATAGGAGATATTCTGCATAGGAGACTAAGAGAATTTGTATGTTCACTTATACCTCCTAAAAACCAATTGTACCTTCACTTTGGGAGACTATGTCATTGGATTACAAAAACAAATGATAACAAAACATAAAAATTCCAAAAATTGTACGAGAACAATTGGTCAAAGGGATAAAAACCACGAGTTAAACTCCGAAACCAGAAAACATATTGGTTGAACTTCATTTTTTGTAATTATTTTCTGTCAATTTTTGAGCTCTGATTTGAAATTTCTTTCAGTAATTCACATAAAATCTCTAAATGTGGAAACATTTTGCAAAAAAGGCTGCATTAAACTCTAAAACTTTTAACGTGAGCATCCATGGTGCAATCAAGATCAGCCCTGATATTGCTGCCGGTCAAGGAGAACACTCAATTTGTTCAAATGATTGATGAACAAGTCAATTTTTGAGCAAATTTTTCAAAAATAAATGATGGATTTTGTATATTTAGAGTTGTAATTTGCACAAAACTGGCAAAATTGTATTTCCAGAAGACTCTTAAAGCCAGTGGAAGTAGAACTAATCCTTTTTTGAGCTTACAAAGAATATGAGAGCAGTTTTAAGGTTTTTACTTCCAGAAAATTTAAAGAAAGTGGGCTGAAATCATATTTGGTTCCATTTTTGACGAATTTTGTGAAACTTCTCATAAATCTAGCCAAAAAAATGGATCGAACAAGTCAGCAACCTTCCTCTATCTTTAAACATAAAATCAATCCCGCCACCTGTAACAATTTGAAAATATTTTAGCAAAATTGAGGAAAAATTGGTCAAAAAAACGGAAAAAATGAGAAAACAACCGAATATGGTTAACTCCCTTTAGAAAGCGAAAATCAGAAAATCTTTTTAACTCCATATTGTACGCTTGACGGGCTTTCTAATGGTACTACTCACAAATCTCTATTATGATTTAATCGATCGGCCAACATTGACTGAACAAAAAACACCCATTTGAGTATATGGTTCCTCCCCCTACTAATTTGGGTCAGAACAATGATACTGATTTTTATTAATCAACTTTCAGTCGCGGTGAATTGAAATTCATGCTTTCTATTCGGTTTTTAAAATATTTTGATATTTTTCCTATACAAATTTTACATAAAGGAAAATTTTCTATCCTCGGTTTGAACGTGAAACATTTTCCATACATTGGGTCTTCGTGCTCAGTAAAATCTTGCATGTTACATTTTTTGTCACCAAAGGAACACTGAACAATAAAATCGTTTTGCTGATGGCCATTAACCTGCACAACTGTCTGATCAAAAAACACCGCTTGTCTTGCATCCGAGAAGTCGTCACGGTTAGAATTTTCAAAAAGAGCAAAGTAATTGTCGGAAAAATTAGCAAACAGATGTTCGAAGCGCTGATCTTTAAGTTCGTCTTCGTAATAAGGCGGTTCCGTAGAAGTTGTGTTAATCTTTTGACGTGTGCTTGTTTCAGTACTGATCAGAAAGTCGAGCCAATATTCAGTTGAAGTTTTTCCCTCTGAAAAGTTTTGATTCGGTTGATACGTAAAATTTAAAGCTTCGCTGCTGTTAGTAACGAAAATTTTGGCGGTTGTATTTAAAACTAATTGTTCCAAGTCAGTACCGTTTCCGAGAAAACTTGAATTTGAATCTACATTCCTTTTGATGATCATGTGGGCAGTCGATGGATCGGGTTCTTTGTAGAAACTGATGTTAAATCCCTTCTCTGTATAACTGTTGTCGCTTGTGAAGACTAAAGTGAGCGAGGAGCTGCCTCGGTTGTTCAGTAAAATCTCCAAGCGTTTTGGAGTTTGATGTGAATCAAAGCAAACCTGCTTATATTCAATATTTCCAGTCGGTCCTTGGTTTGAACCGAGGAACCAGCTCTGTAAAAGGTCAAATCTTTACGTAATATTACCAGAGTCGGGTATTCGGATCTTGCATCCGACGGTAAATGGTTTCTTCCTGATATTCATTTTGCGAAACTGGCAATGTTTACAAAAATCCGATTGGATTGATGCAAATCGGACAATTGTTTTGATCCAGCACGGGGGTCACCTCGAGATAAAACCAGAATGACTTGAAGAGCGTTCGTTTTCAAAAATATAGCCTACAATATAATTCATATACTTTTTATTATATTTCATAATTTGTTATAGAAATTACTCGCTCGCCGACAGAAAACAAGATGGTCAGACTGCGCTAAGCCAATATTTTAAACAGCAAAACACTTTATCAGTATTTCAATGTATTAAAAAACACTATTTTATCGTGCTTCAATACTTTCTGCTAACCATTTCCAAATTTGTAACAAGCACGCAGAACAAATTCCATGATAGAAAATTAACGGTGCAACAAGTTTTCGGAGACTTATGGCAGCATTAAGATGTTGCTGAACATTACAAATCCAATACCACATGGTGCTGAGTGTATATAAACTCAGACTGGTCGTTTTTGTCGCACACATGTATTGAGATCGAGAAAATAAGCGAGTACAAAAAAACGGTGACACGCCCAAACACTGATATTTCTGTCGGTAGTTTTCGCATTTTTTCTGAAGTTTTTTGTAGTCTTTCTGAATTTATTTTGATCGAAAGAGGCCCCTGAAAATATTATATAGGTTTCTGAGAATGCTTATTGTTATGAAATAAAACTGGCTCATGTTAAGACAGTGCGCAGCCGTATTGGCCGTGAAGGAAACAGATGCTATCAAACAGGCTCCTTCCCATTGAAGGCACTGAAAAATTGGTCTTGTTCTTATTTACAGTTAGCGAGAACTAAACTTCACATACAAAATAATTTTTTTCTCTACATAGCATCTACTTTTCAAGTTCATTGAAAAAAATGATATAAAATAATCTCACGGCAATGAACAAGATTATTTTTTGTTTCCAACTTTTTTGTAAAACCGGCAACCTCTGAGCTAAGCGTTTTAGTCTGTTACAAGTTTGACATAGCCGGACAAAAAGTTCTACTGTTTCAACGCACTCCTGGTTAGAGAAATGAAGCATTGGGGAAAGAAACGTAAACGGGCACAGGGGAAGCAATAAGCGAACGGGTTATAGGAAATACCCAAAATTTTGGAGTGTCTGTGATCTGTTTTCGAATTTAAAGCTTTTTTCAGCGTTCTGAGTACAAAAATAGAATTTAGGATATCTCTTTTTCGTTCTCTAAGGATTGACAACCTTTAAGGATTGAGCCTTTCAATTTGCGAGCACATGTGCTCACTATTGTTATCAAAATTCCATTTTCTCTGTATTGACTTTCATTTAGGACTATATTTCAAAATAATCGGGCCTGATCTATGCGGGTCATGAAAAAGCTTTACAACGTAAACATTTGTTTCAGTTGCGGCGGAGAAAAAAATACCTGGGCGTACTAGCAGAGTGCGCTAGTTACAGGCGTAGCTCAGAGATTGCGCCAGGTCGAAAACAAAAACTAATCTTGTACGTTCTCGTTAGATTCTTGCAAAAAATCTTGAATTCGTAATTCGAATTAGGTTAATTTTTTCAGAAAAATCTGGTAACTATGGTCAAAATGGTGCAAAACCTGCTAAAATGGAGAATTTAAGTATTTGCAGACATTTTCTAATCAAATAAAGTAAAAACATTTGAGAAATTATTTGCTTTTTAAATTTGGTAAATTTGGAAAATTTTTATAAATTTGATTTTCATCTAATGCAAAGTTTTGACTTTTATCTCAGTTTTGTTTCAATGCGTTTGAAAAGCAGATGTTATTTAGAGAAAAAAATCATTTTGTATGTGAAGTTTAATTCTCGCTAACTGTATGTAAGAATAAGACCGATTTTTCGATGCGTTCAATACGAAAGAGCATGTTTGATAGCATCTCTTTTCTTCATGGACAATTCGGCTGAGAACTGTCTTAACTTGCCAGTGTCATTTCAATGCCCATTTTCAGGCAACTTATATTATTTTTTCAGGGGCCTCCTTCGATTGAAATAAATTCAGAAAAAGTTTAGCGTTGATCTAAATTCGAAAACATGAACTTCCGGTTAACCCAAAGCTGAGCACAAAAACTTATTAAAAAACACATAAAAACTTTCTACACGAAAATATAAAACGAGGTAAGATGTGCTGGTTCGAATCCATTACTGGCCTTTTTTAAACTAGTTGCGCCTGCTTAGAGGCGCTTAGTTGCCCCTCCCCCCCCCCCCCTCCCCCCCAACAACATTTGTGGCATTGAATTACACTTTTGTGACGTTACACTCTGTGTGAAGTATGTGTGAAGTACGTGAATTACACTCTGCCGATGCGACTAAAATCCTTTTCTCAGCGAAACTTAGGGTTCATCTCTGGGGTTGAAAACATAAATGGACAGAACTCACATGTAGCTCTTCCTTTGTCCTTTTGCCCACAATCACATAAAGTCTATCATAGCAATTACTCTCCAGCTGCAACTGTTCCACTTGAAACCTGAGTCGGAAACCATCCTCAATAGATATAAACCACGCTTTTCTGACATCATTGAAATAACCGTATGGATAGTTGGGTGACTGAATCCACAGCACTTCGTCACTTGCTATGAGGTCCTGGAACTCGAAGTGAATTTCACAGTCAAAAGTTCTTGGACTTTCGTCAAAACCTTCAACACATTCAGCTATGCGATCGCATTTTTCAGCGCAAATTTTCTGAGACTGGTGTGTCTTATGACGGCATTCTATATAGGGATCGACGCATAATGTGGAATTTCCACTTGCGATTGACCGATTTGCTGCTGCTTTTTTACAGAGCTCATTTGAAGTTTTTTCATCGCTTCCGTCGTTACACTGTTTTGTGCCATCACAGACCCAGTCCTCGGGTATACAGTTGCCCTGTCCCTCGCATTTATAATAACCTAAACGTAATTAAATTTCATGGTCAGTTTTCGACAGCAAACGTTCGATTTAATCTGATTAAAAAAAACCACAATTCGATAAGAAATAATTGTTCATAAAAAAGAACCAGAAAAAACTGAACTAACTCACTAAAACATTTATGGATAAATCAGTTGCGTCAAAAACTACTGAAGTCAAACAAAGTTCAGATAAAAAGTACATTGTCTTTATTTAATTGTTTTTAAGAATATTGAACGAATAAACAAAAAAAAGAACTTTTCGCAAAAGAATTGACACATCAACGAGTTTGATTAGTAGCTCAAAACGAAATTGAACAAGGAGGCTCGGTAATGTGCGTCCGCACATAAATTTCCGACCCCGCTCAACCACATTTTTGGCATAAATGTCAACCAAATGAGGAAAAGATAGAAAACCACCAAAAATTGAAGTATTTTTCAGAACAAGTGTATGAACAAAAAAATCGCCGCCTCCAACGCAAATAACTCATTGGAGTGAAAAAGTCCGCATTATATTGATGAAATCCGCCATTATTAAGAAAGCAAGTCAATACGAACAACAAAATCAAACAGCAATAACAACAAACATTAATTAGATCCAAAGTTTTATATTCTTTTAAAAAAAAATATTAACAAGGTCAACAAAACGTCTGATAAAACTGAAACTAAACAAAACAACTTGTACTTCACTAGAAAAGATCTGGGACCACACAATAAAAAGGCTCGGTAACAATTAGACAAAAAAGAAGATTATTTTCAAAGTAATGAAAACCAGTAGATAGCAATTGAAAACATCCAACATGTTTCTGATCACATAGGTCATTTTAGAAGGGCACTAAGACCTGTGATTATTCAATTTTTATGCGGTTGCAAAAAGAGCAACAAATAGAGATAAACAAAATTTCAATTAAATCTTGCGAGAGAACGCTGTCGAAGACCTAAAGCCATTTTTTGTCCCTCTGAAAATATTCATTTGAGCATTATCTCAAACGCCAATAATGCGGTATGCGACCTCTTGTTATTGAGAATAGGTAACAAGCAAACAAAAAAATGCAAAATTATGTAAAACTTTTGTATTTTTTGAAAGCACTTTTTTTGAGAATCGTGAAATCCATGAGCTACAAAACGAAGAAACTAAATAGGCTCGTTTAATTGACCAAAGGAAGTGCATTGGACCTGTAATTATTTGGAACATGTCTTTTCTCTACAAAATGAATGTCAATTATTTGTAAAAAATAAAAAGGTTATATACTTTTTTTGCCAAAAACCACTGTCGAAGCCAGTAAATTCATAACAAATTCCTTAGAGACATTAAATTTTGCACTCTTGCATCTTACATTGACAACAATAAGGTCTTGTGACCTGTAATTAAGGAGTCTCTGTAACTATTTGGCAAAAAGAACAAAAATACGAAGTTAGGAAGTGTTATTTTTTTTATATCTGAAAACAATTGTTTTCAATGTCTTGAAAGACGTCAGCTATCTGCTCAAATCAGAATATTTGCTCATTTAATCCTCCATAAAACCCATTGACATGTGTCGAAAACCAGGAAATTTCAAACAACCGAAAGGACAAAATGAAGACGACAGTTGAAAACAAATGTAAAAAATTCAATAAAATTATTTGAGGAAGGGGTGTCGACGCTGTTAAAACCTTTATCTATGCTATTAAAGACTTTCATGTGTTCAATTTTGCTTGTTTTTGAACGCCAATAATGTAATATAAGAATTGTCAATAAGATGGCAATGTGACAAAATTAGAAAAAAACTCGAAAATTGCGATAATGACTAATAATCAAAAAAGTTTGTGAAATCTAGCTGTATCAAAACCAAAAAACGGTAACTTAACGCGTAATACTGCAAAAAAGGATAAAATGTAAATCAGTAGAAAGAGGAGGAAGAAGAAGAAGCATTCTTTTTTCCTGACGCTAAGCTAAACGTTGACCAAATTAAGAGAAAAATAGTGGCGAAGTTCTATAAGACATTGTTTATATAAAAATCAGACATTGTTATAAAATAAAATGGCTATAATCTTTCGACTAAAGAATCTACCTACCCTAATTTGGACCTTAATTTGGACTGTTTAGGAAGCCAATTGAACCTATCAACACAGAGGTTTTATTTGAAGAGTTCTAATATAAAAAATCGGTTTTTTAAAAAGAAAAAAGACCGACTGATTGCAACCCGAATCAGTTTTGATTGTAACAGTCCAAGATTGGGCCAAAACTAGCCTTGTTATTGCTGTTCGTCCATTAAAAACGTTCAATTGTTTCGAATATTTTAGATCTTTATTTTTTTTAGTTAAAATCAGAACTAAATGCTGCGTTTTTGATAATCATAGAGTAAAGTTAACAAAGAAAAGGCAAACTTTAAATTCTGGACTACTCTCAAGGCAAGTGGAGGTAAGACTAGCTACCTTTGTAGTTTAAAAAGACTGTGTTCGTTGTTTTTGGGTGTCTACTTCCGGTAATTGAAATCAAAGTGATCTAAAGGAGCTCATTTTGGGCAATTTTTGATGAAAAAGGCTGAATTTTGAAATATTTTAGCAAAAAAAATTAAATCAAAATAGTCAACAACGACTCTCTACGACGAAAAAATCGATCGCCCAAAATTGTCTGAACAAAAACCCATCTGAAGAAGGGTCCGAACAATAAAGTTGAGATGTTGCCCAAATCAGATTGAAGTGTTCCACGAGTGCAAAATATTGGGAAATAAAACCAGTGTCCCCTTTGGATTCCAATCCATTACCGGATAATTCTATTCTGTGTTTAAATAGAAAACAGGTAACTAAAAACAATCAGCACAGAAACTTTATTTCAAAATACATTGCCAGAATCAAAATATCAGCTGTTTTCCTACTGGTCCCATTTGTACATTTTCTCGGCAGTTTTCGTTGAATTTTTCCTCAATAATTTCAATGAGTTTTGTTTCTAAAGTTTGTTGAATAGTTTTGTTTTTATTGATTGCGACTTTTGCAAGATAACTGAATCGCAATTTTTCAAAATTGTAGCAGAGCTACATACAATAACTACGCACTATTTATTACTTATCATTACATCATTACATAGGAAAAGGTACATTTGCTCGAGCAAATTTACTTGAAAATGTCATTACTTTACTAGACAATTTTAAAGGATTAGGTTTGCACGCATATGTAGGCAGTTGTGACACCAGGCGGAATTGTTCAAGTTTGCGCAAAGTTTTGAAATATCCAAATACTCGTCACATTTTTCCACGATGCCATTTTTGAGCAAAGGTAGACAATAGTGACAAAATTTTGTCATGTTGACCTCGCTGAAAATCAAAAATATCCACACTTCTTTATTGTCCTTGTTTAAAGTATATAAAGACCAGGATAGTGATAATTAATTTAAAATGAAAGAAAAACTAATCTATGGTTAATATCAGAAGGTTTTCCACAATAAAAACTAGTAGTGATTAAGAAGACAATTAGCAGTTACATCTACAAGTAATTGGTTCTTAATTTCGGAAACTTCACTCACTCTGCTAATTGTTGAATAAGTAGACAATTAACATCTGTAATAACTCATATCATGGTTCACCAGAAGACAAATTTCTTTGAGTTGAGTTCCAAGTTATTCTTATTAAAATGCGTTCAAAAAAAGGCGTTCAAAGGCTAATTAAAAGCTCAAAATTGCGGAAAATTGTTATGTTTATCCGTAAAAACAAAAGATGGCATCCATGCTTTCTTCACCATTAATGTCCAGTTTTAAGATATTGACCTTCTCTCTGGACAACAGTTTCCAAACTGAAGAAACTTGGAGGGGTATGGTTGCTATTGTTAAAGTAACCAAATGTAAATTCTGCATATGTTTTTTTTTGTGATACTACACTATCTGAATCGGTGTTTACATAATGATAGTACCTTCAGCCAAATTTATGAACACAAGGAATATTTTACACTTGGCCTGAAAATTGTTGAATATTTTAATCAGATTTATTTCTCTGTAACTTGACAATAGAGAAAAGATGTTGAGAGCATATTTTTTTGCTTACCACTGCTCATTTTGTTCCAGGAAGATGTCTAATTTTTCGGGAAAGTAACCGAAAACCGTATAAAGTAGTATAAAAAACTTTTATTTGGGGGCACGTACACTGATGTTACCTAAGAACAACAGCTTCATTAGAAAAATTGGATCAAAATGAATTTAAAAGTCCTGCGAAAATCGCTTAGACCACAGATCAAATAAACTCTGAGGACCACTACAATCCGCCAGAAGTGCATTGGATCAGTGCCCTTAAAATGAAAAGTTTGTAAGTTTTACACTTTTATTTATAAAACAGAAAACAAATTGTTAACTTGAACCCACAAAAATTTTCGATAAAATATGTATGCACTGGGGTTCAACAAGGTAGTGTACTGGGTCCTCTATTATTTTTTCTCATTTACGTAAATGATCTAGGGGTTGATGAGACTAACTCAAACTTGACTCTTTTTTGCTGACGACTGTAACTTGGTTCACAATGATATCTTAGACGAAGGCAAGGCAGCTGTAAATTTGAAAATAAAGTCTTTGTTCAAAAACAACAGACTAACACTAAACCGCGACAAAACTGTTATAATTGATTTTTCGAATCAAATATTTTAAAATGGAAAACATTCGTTGACTGAAAAATTTGCGAAAAGTGGCAGATACCTTCGAATGGAAATTGACAATGAACTGAAATTTGATATACACTGCGAGAAGTTGTTAAAACGTGCTTCAAAGGTAGCAGCTATTATATATCATATGTGTGCCTTTTTCAACAACAATCAATTATACCAATTTTATAGAACATACATTCAACCAATTTTTCAATATGGAGTATGAACTTACGGCACTGCAAACGAATAAATTTTAATCAAGATTGAAAAACAACAAAAAATGGTAATTGGGAACTCTTTGCAGCTTAAAAAATATGAAAGCCTGGCTGAGATTGAAGAAAATTTTAAAATCTGCTACATTAGAGAACTACAAATCTATGAGTTGTTTAAGTTATTAATAAAGATTCTGAGACGGGAATCGGAATATTCCGACGTTAATAATTTCACAGCAAAAGAAGAAGTCTCAAAGCTGCAAAACGGCACTAGCAGGCTGAAAATTTTGAGAAACAGAGAAAAATTAACTTTTAATAATAAAAGAAAAATTGAGTATAGCTTGCAATTACTTATCAATAAATGTGTTCAGTTTGACAAAAACATTTTGATATCGGTAATGAGATGCAAAAAGGAGGGGTTGGATAAATTGTTGTACGATTTTCGGATTTGTATATATGTGATAGTAATCATCTCTTAAGTGTACTCTGGTAGCATTTTTTCTATATAAAACAAAAATGCCAGGGCTTAATTTTACGGCAATTTTTCCATAAATCAGAAGTCATATATTTCAACTTTTTGTTTTTATCACTGGAAAGAGACTCTTCAATTGTTTGCTCAAGAGACATCACTCGAAGGACTAAATGTCTGCATAATGCTCTCTCAAAATGTTGTAAACTTCTCCTAAATATATACATTGACTGTATTTTCAACGTTTTGAAAAAATTATTATTATTATTATTATTATTATTATTATTATTATTATTATTATTATTATTTTTATAATCATTATTATTATTATTATTATTATTATAGCAAGAATTTGTTTTTACCGGAGGTCATAAAACGTCGAGTGAAGGTGGGGAGGACAGAATAGATCACAAAAAAGTTCTTAAGACTAACCCTCAGGGCATTCGGATGTTGCGTTGCCAATGTTACCGTAATCTTTTATAGACATTTCCACATTAGTTGCCACGTACTTGTCCAGAACAATAAGGTCAGTATACTTTCTGTACCGACCTATTAAAGATTTTCTCACTGGATTCTCGTTGCAAACTGTAACCGCAGGAAACGTGAGCGAGTCTTCAGTAGTCAATGTTAAGTCATTTGTAGAAGGGTAGTCTAAATACTTTATAATGAGTTGTAGAAAGGAATAACAGAATACAACCATCAATCCGATGTAAATTGAAACCCAAATAATTCGGAACTTTTCACGTGCCGCGGCTACTTGAGGAACAAGAGCATACCTAAGTCGTATTGCAGACGTTTTCACAATATCTTCAGGGGTTCTCGCGTTGGGTTTTGCTTTTTGATCTAGTACTCGGTCCTTTTCGTCGCTCTTATTTTCTATATTACGTTCAAATTCTACCAAATCAGCCGCCGTCGTATGTCGTCTTCTCGCTTGATCCCATTCGTATAAATTACCAGAGGGTAAATATTTTCCGTAGTTGCTCATTTTGTGATCAACAAAGCATGTCAGAATGAAAGTGATACAGAAAATCAATTAAAATTAAAAATTGATGAAAACTTTTTAAGGCTTACAGGATAAGCAACCCGATATCAAAAATTGAGAGAAATCTTTGATAATACCGAAAGCAATATTTGCAGTCACCGTTAAAAAGATCAGCTTGGAAAACAAACAGCTATATACTATATATAAATATATATTTAATTATAGTCAAATTATTTCAAATGCCAGGACGTAGTTTCTGTTACAAAAATTCTAAAGAGCAGGCAGGCTAAATTTGTTCGTTCAACTTGACAAATTCCCTCTAAACTTTTATTGCATATTTAATTAAGTACATTCAGCTCAAAACTGAAAGGCAATGTTAAGTCTATCATTTTTTCTCGAAGTGTAAACAATTGTTTACTGGGCCCAGACCCCAAATAAAACAACTTGAGGGCATTGGTTAAGCAGGTTCCTTGCAAAATTTTGGGAACGAAAACGTGTCAGTTTTCCTAAATTCGAGCTGCAATGGTAATTTGCCGTGGGAAGAACCGGTATTCGTATTTGAGAAAGTTCTGTCAGTGAGAAACACTTAGATAATGCAAAGTTACCTAGTTGTAATCAATCTTAATAATTGCAATCAACATTTCCCTTTTATTTGATCTACGAGAATAATTAGTCCATATACAAAAAATTATCTAGATGTAATTACCCCAAATAATTGTACTTAAAAAATAATATTTGTTCTAATTTTGTTTGACGTGGGATTAAATGGCTGCGAGCCTTTTTAGACTCAAGTGAGAAAATGGCTTTTTTAACAACAGCGTTAACAATAGTACCATATATCGCAGTCGCTATTACGAAGTAGGGTCTCCATAAATGAAAGCTAAAATTGAAGCTAAGGTTACACCCATTTCATTAAAGAAAGTTTTATTAAAACGAAATCTTCATATATGAAAACTCTATGGATGAAATTTGATCATAAACAAAAACTTAACTGTCTACGACCATTTTAAAAAAAATTTATCGAGCTATGTCCCATTAGTATCATAAACCTCAAGAACCGAAGACAACGGGACGACATCTAAGAATCAATGATACATAAAGAACTTGCATGAGATCAGAAACAATAAAGGAGACCTCTTGAGAACCATATTAACAGACGTGAAATGCTTCCTTTTCACTCGATAGATTACTCATACTCGATATTTCACAAAATTGTATAAATACGAAAAAAGTTGCACACATTTAGAAATGTAAACATAAAATGTGTGTGTATGTGTTTGTGTTGTGTGTGAGTGTGTGTGTGTGTGTGTGTGTGTGTGTGTGTGTGTGTGTGTGTGTGTGTGTGTGTGTGTGTGTGTATGTGTGTATGTGTGTGTGTGTATGTTTGCGTATGTACGTGTGCGTGCTTGTGTGTGTTAAAAAAAGTTCATAACCTAGTCAAATTCGAAAAGTAATTTTACAAATTTACCGTCCTGGTTTGAAAACTATCGAATTTTTGCGACAGTTGTTAAAGAAGGACTCGATATTAGGAAGTTGATTCTCACTCACTTTTGATTTTTATCAGCGCCACTTTTTTATGAAAAATCTTGCAAAGCATCAGTCTGTGGCCAAAACCTTGCAAAAAATTGAATGTCCGTTGTCTGACTTAAAATTAGAACATAGATTAAAAAGGAAAACAGTTGCAGAAAACTTTAAGATTTTACCAAAAACAACTCTGGAATCCAAACTCGGTCGAGTTTTTTTCATATTTTCTGATAACAGGACAAATCGTAGTTTGCTATGCGAAGCAGACCACTTGTTCGAACCCAGATATTAGATTCAATAAGTCCAATGAGCAAAACAAAGCCTATTGATATAAAAGAAGAACAATCTATTTTAACGGATTTATCCATTTCGCTGCGATTCAAAATATTGTTTCTGAAAGCGTCCCTCAAAACAATCTGCCAGTGAGAGTAAAATAATTATTCACAGTTGACAAAAAACTCCAAATAACGCTTTAGAAAGCCATTTTGAGACTGAGGAACATCTTCCGCGGTCAAAACGACCATGCGTTCGATTGAAAAAAAAACCATTATCTTACAACTTAGGTTGCTCTCAATATTTTGTCAGATACGCACATGAATTATATGATGCAAATTAATGCTAAAACCAGTTATTTCAGAAAATTTTCCACTCTTATAAAACTTGCTAACCGGAAGCACAAAAGCTTTGTGAAAAACTTCCCCTTTTTTCAGATTTCACTTTCTGACCTTTAGTGAGGTATGTAGATCTCAACAATTTCAATTTCGTTTGAACAAAAGGATAAATTTGATCCATGCGTAAATATCAAACTAAAAATGAGCTATTTAGCAGATAACGGCTACTATCGATAAAAAAACAAGCTAAGAAAACTGAAAGCGGGACAAATCTTGAAATGGAATTTTATAAGTTTTACGTTAAAATCTGACAAAAAACAGCCATTCTGTTAAATTTGCAGAGAAATTACCTTTTAGCTGAGAATTGAAGCGAAAAAAAGGTGATGCTAAATTTCAGTAAAAATACAAAGGTCGTCAAAATTAACCTTTTGAGAACTTTATGTTATAGCTCACCCGATAAAAATAAACAACAACAAGTACTGCATTATAGCAGAAAAGCGACTTCACGAACATTGTGCATAACCCTTCAAAACGAAAAATAGTAAATAAAAAACGTTCACCGAACTTAAAAAAATCTTGCTAAATTACCGCTGTTTTCAAAGTTTAGTTTTGTCTGAAAATGAAAATTTCAGATTTCAGATTTTAGAACAAAACAATTTTTCAGCATATAATCATTATTATATGGTACCAACATCATAATCGAAAACCGAAAGAACCAAACAAAAAATTGAAAAAATTTCTAAAATCAATCCGAAATTCTTTAAGCTGTTTTTGGATGCGAATGGATTTGAATTTAGATTTAGTATTATTGTAATATAGAAGAAAAACAGACCAAAACTTAATTCTTATGATAGAATTCAAAATCAAATGACCTTGATCATCTGAAAAAATTGAGGATAAAGTAGGCTGAAAACGAGAAATAGACACCGAATTGGCCTAATGGGTTTTTAAAAACCGCTTTTCGTTAAAAAAAGCTGTGTTTACCTAAAATTGATGTTGAAAAATGGACAAACAACTTTTCTCTCTTTGAAAGTAAATCTCTTCTTTCAGTTTTTAGTGATGGATCTTGCAATTATATTAAAAGCTGGGAATATTTTTCTATACACAATTAGTGTCAAGAAATAGATATGTGCTGTCAAAATAGTGGTCAACAAGCTTTGAAATTTTTTAACAAACTTGGAATGATCCGCTAATTATGCGTTGCTTTTCCCAAAATCAAATAATAGGAAAAATTTGAAAAACTGTGTTTATTCCCCTATTGCTCCGTTTAATAAATGTTTAAAAAATTTACATAATAGTGTGCCACAGTAAGAACAAAATCGGAAAAGGTACACAAAGAAAACAGCATAAATTTTAAGAAGGTAAAAGTAATATGAAAAATTATAAAAAAAAATCAGCGCAAAGACAGAAATTGAAATTTTAATTTTTTATCTTTTTATTTTTTTACACTCTTTTATCTCCAACTTAAACTTTCATCAAGCGAAGAAATGGGTTTTTAAAGGTTTTATTCTCACACTATTTCCACTTTTTTCCAGATATTTCGAGCCATACCTTTGACCGGGGATGGAAACAACTATTCAGCTTGTGATAATGGCAAACTACGCAAAGACCTAAGAAATCCGTATTCACCGCAAGTTTCATTATGGTCGAGGGAATCTCAAAGCTGGTTTCCCAGCCTGAGTTCTCAGGCCGAAAGTAGATTTTTCGGCCCAAGCAACGCATTAATTAATCTTATTTTTTGCGTTGAAAAATTGGAATCCAAATTTCTGATTTCAAGTGCTCCTTTCCCACTAAACAAAATTCTACTGCTGTTTGCATTAGTGATGGTACCAGAATACTCCTTGTCTATATCTAAGAAAAAACTTTTATTTTTAATTATATTACTGGTAGAACCTGAGTCCAAAAACTAGCTCATTTGCACTCTGTTTTCTGTAGTTTGAAACAAGGAAAGCCATCCTTCTTCTAATTTCTGCTCTGAGTGGCTCTCCTGCTTTGAATTACAGACGTTTCTCAGGTTTTCGTTGCTTTCTACAAATATTGCCAAGATGTCATAGCTCACCACACTTGAATCATTTCTGTGGAACTGCTTTGGTTTGATCGTGAAATATTTTCTTAAGCCTACAGTCTTTTGCGATATGACCCGTTTTCTGGCAGTTGAAATATTTTCGTTCCTTATACGCTCTCAGTCTTCTTTTTTGGTTTTTATTTTCTCGTATACAGTTTGCCAAGTTTGCATATAATCTTCTCCATTAAGAGATTTGCTAAATTTTAGCAGTTGCAAACGAGCCTCAAATTCTTTAGCAAAAAGCAAGAAATCATCCTAACGCCCGCTGAATAATATCCATTCTTTTTTGGAGCTTTTTTAGGACTCCCTTATTTATTTTATTTCCCTGCCAAAAACGTAGCCTCATTTAATCTAGCTCTTATAACTAATTGTCTTCTAGTGAAATGGAGACTTATGCTTTTTTTTCACTGCCCCAACTACACTGGGTCTTGTTTTTCTGAGCCAGTTTTGCCCCAGGTAAATTTTCGTTCGTAAAATGGTCCGGACGGAGAAATAACTTGATCAAATTTGATCAAATCTCCTTTCCTTTCTCCAGCTTTCTTGAGTTTGTCGCCTGTTGTTAGCTGTTGTACAGGGCAACGAAGCGGCGTGTGTTTGTTTGTGTATCAAAAAGTGTTTTATAGCACCAGGTTAGCTCTTGTTGTATATGTTAGAAATGTTCTGAAAAAAAACCAAACAAAATTGGTTTGTTGAATAAATTAATCTGGAATTTGTTGTTCAGTTCGAGCTCTCTAGTATCCTCGGCAAAATCTAAAGCAAGATTTTG
Organism: Convolutriloba macropyga; assembly: GCF_964194025.1. Taxonomy (NCBI): domain Eukaryota; kingdom Metazoa; phylum Xenacoelomorpha; order Acoela; family Convolutidae; genus Convolutriloba; species Convolutriloba macropyga. The sequence continues at coordinate 51,260,117 of NC_134475.1, forward strand.
AAATTGAGTCAGGTTTTTGCTGCCTCAACTAAGCACGATGGGGACATCAACACCCTCCGAGGGCAGTTTGCCCGAACCTTTATATCAGTCCTAATTCGGAAATGCTTTACCACCAGTTTATGAGTCTTTCGACAAAACTTGTATTCTACAGATGCACAGCACGCACAATTGGAAACGAAACGGTTGCTTAGACTGAGTTTTTCTCAGCTAAACAAAGCAACCCTGTATCCCCGAGAGCTCTGTTGCACAGATGAACCTCAGCACTACTTACTGATCCCCCACAATAGCTCCACTAAATCTCGATAACGTGACTTAGGCTTACGTAACTTAGAAATGATCTGGGTCATCAACTATTGTTTATGAGGAACTCAGAGACAATTCTTGTAATCGATCATTTAAATTAGAATTGATGGTTGACATCAGTGCCGATAAACGCAAAATTCAGCCCTCATTTCTTCTCCAAAGTACCGCACTTTTGCGTTCTTGGTGATTGCACTTATTTTACAAATTCCTTGCCATCTCATGACATCCGACCCTAATTAGCGTTTTACTATGATAATTTAAATCTTTAAAAGACAAAGCATCAGTCGTTCACTCATAACAAAATCGAAAAATGGGGACAAAATTGGTATAAATATCACTAGTTAGCTTCTTGTCACATTCACTCATTTCATAATAAACCAAGAAGTGAATCAGCACGTGTATTGAAGTACGTATAGATTTTCACGTTCCAGATATTTAACATTATACTATCAATAAAGACAACGACAAAATTATTTGCTAAAGTTATGAAAAGAATAGTTCAAGAATTACGCTACAAAACACGATCCTTTTTTAGCACTAGAATGGATAAGAAGCACTTCACCGTTCTTCGTATTTGTCTTTAACATAAACAAAAAAATCAAAGAAAGGATATATGATTCCAGGAGAGAAAATTATGAAGCAACAAAATAAATGGTAAAGTTATGTTTACAACAAAAAAATCAGCTGAAAGCTTCTAATTTAAAAAGGGCGGGCTACAAGGCTCTAAGATGTTCTTTTTTTTGCAAAATGACGTTTTTTTTGTTCAATCGTTGCTTTTATTTTTTCAGAGCTAATTTTTAAATTCCATTTTAAGGCCCAGCATAGATCTTATCTCCTCATAGTGCAGTGAACAATAATTGGCTAGTGTTTATTTAAAGAAAACTAATAAATTATGCCCAGAAAAGAAATGACTTGCACATTATGTGATCATTCATTGACGCCTCAATACTCAAAAAATTACTGATGTTTTGTGATTAATGAGACCAAAAACACACTAATGTCCTTATCAACTGCATTTCAAAAGATTTACTATTATTTGCTAATTAATAATGCATTTTTAAAAAATTTTGCTTTCATAACTAATCGAACAGGCTAGAAGGCTACAGGGCCAAAATTTTTATGGCGAAAGACGTCGCTATTTTGCACGTCTGGTAGCATCCGCCGGACAAAAGACCCCAATAAATAAATGCAGAATAGCTGAGTCAAAGATGCAACTTCGTACAATGCCCAGTATATGCGATTTGTGAGTTCACTATTCTCCAACAAAAAATTCCGGGGACACAATAAGCAAGAGCAGTCAGCTCCACCAAAGACAAATGATTGATGTTTTCTGTTTCCTGGGAACACATCAATCGACATAGATGTTTTAAACATAATTAAGGATCTAAAGTTATATTAGCTTTTCTAGGTTTTAGTTTCGCATTAAAATTGGTCAACTTGAAGATTTTTTATACTCAAACAAGTTGTTGAGAGGCGACTCACAATGGAGTTCATTGTAAAGGACAGAGCAAAGAAAAATAACAAGTTCCTGAAGCACATCCATTTCATGAAAAATCTTAGCACAAAATTAGGTAGAAGTTTTTTTGACTGACCTAACTGAATTACTTTTCAATCGACAAGTTAAAAGATGTACAAATATAGAGAAGTTGAACAAAAACTACGCAAAGAATGGTTCCATGTATTCAAACAAGAACGCCTTGGAACCAAAAAATGGCAATCCACTAAATGCATTAATACACTCTATCTACATTGGATGGGGAACTACATAAAAAATTACGGAAAAAGGTTTTCAAAAATTGGAAGAATCTGTTTTTAAGCAGCGTAAATTTCGTAACCAGCGTGAAATTGACAGCCTTAGCTTACCTTCCCCCTCCATTCGAATGTTTTCTTTAATTTTTCACCTCATCATTTTAGTCATTTCAATTTTTTTTAGTCATTTCTATTGAGAACGACACTATTATTAGATCTCAGTTTTTTCAGTTTTAAGATTTCAACGCATAAATTTTTTTATTAAACTTCCATTAGATCTTCGTTGTTTTTAAACATCTTTGATTTACTTTAGTGTCTTTTTCCGAAATCAATTGATGTTTTCATTTTCAAGTTCGCTGCTATATTCCTTTCGAGTTGGTTTCTAACTTTTCCAATGAAAAAACATTTTGTAGGGTGAAAACTTTTGGAAAACTTCTTGTGAGATTTAGCAGGGCTTCAAATAATGAATGTCCAGTTTTAAGAGAAACTTATTTGCAGTTATGTAATACCGTTAAGCGCTAGTTTCATTTTTGTTCAAACTTGATATCTTTAGAGTTCAATCGGTATTTTTTCCATTTAACCGCTATTTTTAAAAACTCAATTGACTATTTTCGAGGCTCAACTTAAACCTTATGCCTATATAGGACAGTGATCACTGATTTACTGTTGCTTATGCAAACAAATCAAAATAGTCTTGTATGCCCAAAAAAGAAACGACTCGGGCGATATGTGGTCACACAGGGATGCTTCCATACTCAAAAATTCTAATAAATGTTTGTGGTTACTGTGACTGAAGACACAATAAGATTTTTATGAGTTGCATGTCTACTGAATTATTTTCATTTTCATTTTGTCTTTCAAAATTTTTTAACTTGGCTCTCATAGCTATTCGAGCAGTTTTCAAGATGCTAGTTCGTACAATGTCCAGTAGGTTTGCAATTTATTAGATCACACTGAAGAGAAATCTATCGCGAACACAATAAGCTAGAGCAGTCCACTCCGCAAGAGAAAACGTGTTGATGTTCTCAGAGAGAATATTCCTCGATATCGAAGTATGAGATAAATTAAACGAAATAATTAAAATTAATTAGTTTCCCAGGATATTATTTTAGAATATTTTTTGCGTTAAAAATTGTCAATTTTTGGAGCTGGTATTATTTCAAACAGAGCGTTAAAAAACAACTCAAAATGATGTACATTGGAAGAACAGAGCCCTGTACGATTTTAATTTTTTCAAATACATGCAGTTCTAAATAAAGTCCAGGTAAAAAATAAGGTACTACCTTTCATAAAGTTAGATTGAAAGGCCTAACTGCCGTACTTTCCAATGCATAAAATACAAGAAGCTAAAAACCTGGTAAGTTGAAAAAAATCACGCAAAGAATTCGTTAGTGTATTAAAAAAAGAACGCGTTGGAACCCCCAATTAGCAATCCAAAAATGCACTAAAACTATCCCTACAATGGATGATAAATTGTGTATAAAAAAGGAAACAGCTAATAATAAATTGCAAGAATCTAATCTACATTTTGTTTGCAATTTATTAGATCACACTGAAGAGAAATCTATCGGGAACACAATGAGCTAGAGCAGTCCACTCCGCAAGAGAAAACGTGTTGATGTTCTCAGAGAGAATATTCGTCGATATCGAAGTATGAGATAAATTAAACGAAATAATTAAAATTAATTAGTTTCCCAGGATATTAGTTTAGAATATTTTTTGCGTTAAAAATTGTCAATTTTTGGAGCTGGTATTATTTCAAACAGAGCGTTAAAAAACAACTCAAAATGATGTACATTGGAAGAACAGAGCCCTATACGATTTTAATTTTTTCAAATACATGCAGTTCTAAATAAAGTCCAGGTAAAAAATAAGGCACTACCTTTCAAAAAGTTAGATTGAAAGGCCTAACTGCCGTACTTTACAATGCATAAAATACAAAAAGCTTAAAACCTGGTAAGTTGAAAAAAATTACGCAAAGAATTCGTTAGTGTATTAAAAAAAGAACGCGTTGGAACCCCCAAATAGCAATCCAAATGCACTAAAACTATCCCTACATTGGATGATAAATTGTGTATAAAAAAGGAAACAGCTAATGATAAATTGCAAGAATATAATCTACATTTTGTTAGCAGCTTTAAATTCTCAGACTTTGATACTACTAATAGTTCTCAAATTTGTCAGTATTAAAACTTCAATCAACTTCTATTTAAAGTATTTTTCCAGAACCAGTTGTTATCTTCATGTTCAAATTTGCAGCTATTGCCCATTCAAACTATTTCATAGCTTTGGATGACTTCTTATGACTTCAAAGAAGGATGCGGTTATTTTAATATCGTTTTATTTATTAAAAAATTTTAAATTTTTTGATTTTAGAGGCTATTTGTTCGGGTTCCTTAGAGACAATCAGTTGCCGATTTATGACGGGTTGCTTGTGTCCGCATTGAAAATTTTTCAATTTTTTTTGCATCTCTAAGGGAACTGTTTTTCTTTTTGGTTGAGTCATGTGAATTCTTCGCCTAACTAAATTTTGTTTGTCTCAAACATTGCAGGCACTGGTATCAACCGTTATACGCGTTTTTTACAATTTACCAGGCCTTTTTATCCTCTAGGATCAGCTAATGATGTTGGTCAAGATTTCTGTGTTCAATTCAATTTCATTAAAACTCAGATAATGAAAAGACTACTTTATTTGATTTCAAAAAAAACTAGTGTCTGGAAAGAACTATGTGAACTATCTTGAAATCTTAGAAACAAAGGAGCGTGAAGCACAAGTGATTCGCGTGGAAACAAATGAATCCCTTAAGACTTAAAATTTGACCTGAGAGCGCAGATGACTGTTTTGGCACATTTTTGCAAGTTGTTAAACATAATTAAATGTGTCCGAACTCTCCAAAGCTAACCTAAATAGGTTTGTTTGCAGTTTTTTTCTCGTCCGACTTTTCAACTCACAATCTCTATTCAAAAGCGTTTCGTATTGCTGTTTTGCAATAGCTGCATACTAGAGCTTTGTGTTTATTTGTTGTTAACGGTCTAACTCAATAAAGAAACTACATTTACAATTCGCTATATCTTACGTCATCTGGTAGAATGCAGTTTAAGTCAATTTATTTACAACTAAAAAGGTATTCCAACTCAATCTTGAAGCAAATCAAAGAACTAAATTTTTACAGCTGTTAAGACGAAATTTTCTAATAGCTTGTTTTTTTTGGCTAAATAATTTGAGGACAGGATCTCATCTTTTATCTCATAAAATATTTCTACGGCTTTCTTATGTTTTGGTATGCGTTTGAAAGCTTTCATTTTGGAAGTTTAGATGTTCTATTCTGTTAAAATATATTTTTCGAGTACAGCAACATGACTTTCTTTAACTAGTATTTTAGTGTAAGCTCTTGGCTTTGAGACTCATTGGGTTTGTTCAGCAGTGGCTTTTGTTGTCATATCTGCATTGATTTGAGGATCATGTTGATTAAAGTTTGCAGCTATTGTCCATTGGCATTTATTAAACAAACGTTCCTACGATGAGATTTTTTGGAACTTTGGATGACTTCTTAGGGCTTCAAAGAAGGATCCGTTTTTTTAAAAATCGTTTTATTAATTAAAAAAATTTTAAATTACTGAATTTTCAAGCTATTTGCTCGGGTTCCCGAGAGACAACCAATTGCCGATTTATGACCAATTGTTTGTCTGCGCACTGAAAATTTTTCATTTTTTTTTGCATTTTGAAGAGAACTGTGTTAGAATATCGATCAAACTATAGTCTTAAACTTAGTGAGAATTAGAAAGAAAGTTTGACTTACCAGATTTGAAAGACAAGCAATATGACTTCAATCAAAGAAATTATATAAATGAATCGTCAAGAAATGGTGCTGAGAATCAATATTCGGTTCAAATTGGTGAATCTAGATAACTATTATTAGAGTTAGATTAAGTGATGTAAAATCTTCCCAGCATGTAATAAATGATGATGATATCTCCGGAAGTGTGAATGAATTCTTAGAAAGGTGCAAATGAATTCCATTTATGGTTCCCATTGCGACTGATTTGCAGAAGCAAACCATATTGGGTAACCCTTGCGACCCCCACTATAAATCACGGTGCTAAGATTAGTTTTGTATCTTGACTTTTTCACACTGATAATGGGTATATATATACAGCTGATTTTTGAGTCTTTTTTCATCCCCAAATTCAAATCACCATCTTGATCTAATAATCAGATCTCTCCTGTAGATCTCTAAATTTTTCTGTAAAATATCATTTTGTTATTTTCTCATTTTTTGATAAATTAATTTTTTTACTTAGTTATAAACGCTTTTTATTCCGCTTGCGAAAGTCCATAACCCAACAGGTTATTGGCCCAGCAATTTTCTAAGTCATAAAATTAATTTCCAAAACAAAACTAATTTGTTGTTGACAGTCATAATCCTTTTCTGCTTAGTACTTTTTCTTTTCACAACTGTTTTGCCTGCTCAAACTTCAATGGATCAACAGACAGTGAAGCTGCTGACCTACACAGGAAAGGCACAGGACTTTCCAATCTGGAGCACAAGATTTGTGGTGATGATGCAGACGAAGGGACTCTACAAATCACTACTGGGGACAGAGGAGCAACCCAATGAGCCTGCGCCACTGGCCAATGGGGCAACCAATGATGAGAAGAAGAACCACAAGGTGCTGAAGGATGCATATGAGAAGGAAGTTGCAGACATCAAGGAGAAACGGAACAATGTGTGGTGCCATCTGGCACCGACTCTAGATGCAACAACCCTCATGCTGATGAGACATGACTGTGTGGGAGATGATGGCATTGGAGATGGAGCAAAGGCTTGGAAGCTTTTGCAAGAGAGATTTCAGAGTGTGGAGACACCGACAGTGGTGACTTTAGTGGCACAGCTTGCTCGACTGCAGCTCGAGGATTCTGAGGATTTGGACAGCTTCTTCATCAGAGGACAGGAGTTGCTCACAAGGCTACAAGAAGCAGGGGAAGCAATCTCAGAGACCCTCTTCAACGCCTTGGTCCTCAATGGTCTGCCAATGAGGTATGAAAGTTTTGTTATACAGGAAAGCTTCAACCCGGCAACGAACTTCACAGAGTTGAGGAAAAGGCTGCAGAACTTTCATGAGAGCGCGGTGCAGAGACACAAGGGACAAAGTGGTTCAGTGGCACTGGCAGTGAAGCGTGACTTCAAGAAGGGACTCAAGAAAGGAAACTGTTTTGTGTGTGGGATCCCTGGACACTTTGACAAGGACTGCAGGAAGAAGGAGACAGCACAATGCAGCAAGTGTGGTGAGAAGGGTCACCTAGACAGGGCATGCAAGAGACAAAGAGATGGAGGCAAACATGAGTCAGTGGCAATGGGTCCAACATTGGCTACACCAGACGAGGAATGCTGGGCAGCTCTTACCCAGTGGAAGACAGCAGGCATGCTAGTGGACAGTGGTTGTACAGATCACATAGTGACGAACATCGATGCGTTTCTGGACTTTGTGCCCATTCAATCAGTTGTCAGAAATCCCAACGGAGAGGCTTCCAGAGTGGTGGGCAGAGGCTGTGTGAGGATCAGCATACCCTCAAACAAAGGGGAATTCCAATGCGAACTCAAAAATGTTCTGTGTGTGCCGGACTATTCTTCAAACCTCCTATCAGTCTCAAGATGCACGAATTGGGGACATAGCTTCACTTTCGAGAGAGGAAACAGCTGCATGAAACTCCAGAATTGAACTCGGGTAAAACTAACACAAGAAAATAATTTGTTTTACTTACCCTGCAGCGTTCAAGAATTCAAGATGAGTTCCAACAGCGTGAAACTTGACAGTGCAAGGAAGTGGCACAGACGATTGGGTCATTTGAATCAAGCGGATGTGGTCAGGAATGCACCAGAGACAGTGGGGGGACTCGATGATGTATGCAATGTGTATGCATTGGCCAAGATCACAAAGACTCCAGTACCAAGAGTGGCGGAGACCCAAGCAGAAGAGAAGCTGGAGAGGGTGTTCACAGACGTGATGGGACCTTTCAGAGTAGAGTCACTGTCAGGGTTTCAGTTCTGCATTTTGTTTGCAGACCTGTACACGAAGTTTGTGTTTGTGGACTTGCTTAAGGCAAAGAGTGAAGCACTGGCCAGCCTGAAGAAATTTGTTCTCAGTGTGGGGACGCCCAAGAATCTGAGGCAAGACAATGCGAAGGAGTTTCTCTCAGAGCAGTTCAAGACGTACTGCTTAGATGCAGGCATTCTACAGGAAAAGACCATACCAGAGACGCCACAACAGAATAGGTTAGCTGAGAGGTGCAACAGGACACTGCTGGAGATTGCAAGATGTTTGCTCATTGACTCAGGACTTCCCAAGATGATGTGGGGAGCAGCAATTCTTCAGAAGCATCAGAAATTTGGTTGTGAGACGAGGAGAAGAAAAATGCCCAGCAGAGCTGATGAGAGGTATAAAACCTAAGCTTCCAATTAGTAAATTATCTATTTTTGATTGCACAGTCTTCATGAGGAAGAGGGACAGAGACGTCAGCAAACTTGAACCCAAGGCACTGGAAGGAAAGTTTGTGGGTTACACTGAAGGAGAAAATGGATACCTGGTGTACATACCCAACACACGCAAGGTGATGGCAGTTCGAGATGTGATCATCAAGGAGTCTGAAGTGGGCTCAATCCTTGACAACAAAGAAACGGCTGACCTACTAGATGATGGGTCGGAACTGGGAATCTGGCACCCAGATGATGGTCATCAAGATGATGACAACAGAGAACGACAGGACACATCTACTGCAAAAAAAGAGGAGTGGCATGACGCAGGGAGCGTGAATACTCAAGAAACAACACTAAGACCAGAGGCCTCAGATGTTGGAGAAACAGCACTAGATGAGGGATCTACTGTAACAAGAGGGAGTTACAGAGACTCAGAGTCTCTGGAAGACAGTGACACAGAAGACTTCTCACAGTTAGAGACAGTTGGCTTCAATGAAGATGCACTGGAACACGCGGACAGAGCAGAGCCCAGACGAGGGACACGAGCAAGGAATATTCCGCAATTTTTTTGGAGAAGCCAGGACCCATCTTGTTGTGACTGAGGGCGACTGACTATGTGGAACCCAAAACAGTCTACGAAGCCAAGCAAGGTGACGATTGGGACCAGTGGCACCGGGCAATGAAGGACGAGGTCAAGGCACTCCAAGACAACGAGACTTGGAACCTAGTGAGGCCACCCACAGACAGGGACGTCATACCGGGCAAATGGGTCTACAAAGTGAAATTGGGACCCAGTGGTCAAGTGGACAAATACAAAGCGCGCTATGTGGCGAAAGGTTTCAAACAAGTGGAAGGACTGGACTACTTTGAAACTTTTGCGCCTAACTGTAAGCCAGAGACATTCAGGATTCTACTTCAGCTATCAGCGAAGCAGGGCCATGTGATGCACCAATTTGATGTCAAGACTGCTTTCCTGCACTCACCAATCGAGGAAGAAGTGTATCTGGAACAGCCACAGGAGTTTGTAAAACGCGGATCAGATGGGGAGAAGTTAGTATGTCGACTAAAAAAATCAATTTATGGTTTGAAACAGGCTGCTAACAACTGGTACAAAGAGCTGGCAAACTTCCTACTGAGACAGGGGTTCACCAGAAGCAGGAACAATTACTGCTTGTTTGCAAGATCAGAGGCAGAGGATCACACCTTCATCTTGGTCTGGGTGGACGACATCATAGTAGCATCAAGAAGTATGACAGTGGTCTCTGATGTCAAGAAGGCACTAGAAGCAACCTTTCACACGGAAGACAGAGGGAGACTACACTGGTTTCTGGGCCTAAGAATCAGACGAGAAGAGGGAAAAGTCACAGTCGACCAAGAACGCTACATAGAAACAGTGCTTGAGCGGTTTCAAATGGATCAATGCAAACCCTCAAGAACTCCAGCTGATTTGAATTTGAAACTTCAGACAGCACAAAACGGAGACGAAGAAGTGGACCAGAGGATCTACAGAAGCTTGGTTGGATCACTTCTGTATCTGGCCAAACAGACGATGCCAGACATCATGTTCACAGTCAACATTCTGTCCAGACACATGAATGCACCTACCAATCAACACTGGATGTGCGGAAAACGACTTCTGCGATATCTTCAAGGTTCAAAAGGTTTAAAACTTACTTACAAAAAAAGGCTAGTTATGATTTAGTGGGGGAAAGTGATGCAGACTGATCTGGAGACGTGAACGACAGAAAATCAACAACGGGCTATTACTTCAAGCTCAACGGACGTGGCGCAGCACTCAGCTGGGGTGTCAAGAAGCAGGCCACAGTTGCTCTTTCTTCATCAGAAGCAGAATATAAGGGCACGGCAGCAGCAGTTCAGGAAGCACTCTACCTGAAACAACTTCTAGAGGATTTTGGCATCCAACAGAAACGTCCAATAGCAATTGGAGAGGACAACCAAAGTTGTATCAGACTTTGCCAAAACCCAGTCATGCACAAGAGGAGCAAGCACATCGAGACAAAGTTTCACTTCATTCGTGACAAGACTGAGGATGGGACTATTTCAATTCATTACGTCCCTACAGACAAATTGGCAGCGGACATCTTCACAAAGTCCTTACCCGTTTCGAAAGTGGAAACATTCAGAGCAGTTTTGATGAGAGCAGACTCTACGCAATCAGCTCAAGTCTGAGTGGGGGTGTTAGAATATCGACCAAACTATAGTCTTAAACTTAGTGAGAATTAGAAAGAAAGTTTGACTTACCAGATTAGAAAGACAAGCAATATGACTTCGATCAAAGAAATTATATAAATGAATCGTCAAGAAATGGTGCTGAGAATCAATATTCGGTTCAAATTGAAGAATCTAGATAACTAGTATTAGAGTTAGATTAAGTGATGTAAAATCTTCCCAGCATGTAATAAGTGATGATAATATCTCCGGAAGTGTGAATGAATTCTTAGAAAGGTGCAAATGAATTCCATTTATGGTTCCCATTGCGACTGAATTGCAGAAGCAAACCATATTGGGTAACCCTTGCGACCCCCACTATAAATCACGGTGCTAAGATTAGTTTTGTATCTTGACTTTTTCACACTGATAATAGGTATATATATATACAGCTGATTTTTGAGTCTTTTTTCATCCCCAAATTCAAATCACCATCTTGATCTAATAATCAGATCTCTCCTGTAAATCTCTAAATTCTTCTGTAAAATATCATTTTGTTATTCTCTCATTTTTTGAGAAATCAATTCTTTTACTTAGTTAAAAACGCTTTTTATTCCGCTTGCGAAAGTCCATAACCCAACAAACTGTATTTCCCTCTTGGTTGAGTCCTGCGAATTCTTCGCTTAACTGAAGTTGTTTGTCTCAAATAGAGCAGGCACTGGTATCAACGTCATGCGCGTTTTTAACAATTTACCAGGCCTTCCCATGCTCAAGGATTGGTTAATGAGGTTGGTTAAGATCTCTGTGTTCAACTCAATATCCACTAAAACTCAGACAATGAGAAGACTACTGTATTTGATTTCTAAAAAAATTAGTGTCTGAAAAGCCCTATATGAAATATCTTGAAATCTTAGAAACAAAGGAGCGTGAAGCACAAGTGACTCGCGTGGAAACAAATGAATCCCTTAAGACTTTAAATTTGAACTGAGAGGGCAGATGACAGTTTTGGCACCTTTTTGCAAGTTACTAAAAATAATTAAATGAGTCTGAACTCTCCAAAGCTAATCTAAAAAGGTTTGCTGGCAATTGCTCTCTTGTCCAGTTTTTCAACTCACAATCATTATTAATAACCGTACTGTATTGATGTTTTGGGATAGCTGCATACTGGGAATTCTTGTTTATTAGTTGTTCACGGTCTGACTCAATAAAGAAACTAAATTTAAAACTCGCTACATCTAACGTCATCTACTGGAATTTAACTTTCGGTCGATTTATTTACAATTAAAAAATTATTCCAACTCAATTCAGATTAGAAAGACAAGCAATATGACTTCAATCAAAGAAATTATATAAATGAATCATCAAGAAATGGTGCTGAGAATCAATATTCGGTTCAAATTGGTGAATCTAGATAACTATTATTCGAGTTAGATTAAGTGATGTAAAATCTTCCCAGCATGTAATAAATGATGATGATATCTCCGGAAGTGTGAATGAATTCTTAGAAAGGTGCAATTGAATTCCATTTATGGTTCCCATTGCGACTGATTTGCAGAAGCAAACCATATTGGGTAACCCTTGCGACCCCCACTATAAATCACGGTGCTAAGATTAGTTTTGTATCTTGACTTTTTCACACTGATAATAGGTATATATATACAGCTGATTTTTGAGTCTTTTTTCATCCCCAAATTCAAATCACCATCTTGATCTAATAATCAGATCTCTCCTGTAAATCTCTAAATTGTTCTGTAAAATATCATTTTGTTATTCTCTCATTTTTTGAGAAATCAATTCTTTTACTTAGTTAAAAACGCTTTTTATTCCGCTTGCGAAAGTCCATAACCCAACAAACTGTATTTCCCTCTTGGTTGAGTCCTGCGAATTCTTCGCTTAACTGAAGTTGTTTGTCTCAAATAGAGCAGGCACTGATATCAACGTCATGCGCGTTTTTAACAATTTACCAGGCCTTCTCATGCCCAAGGATTGGTTAATGATGTTGGTTAAGATCTCTGTGTTCAATTCAATATCCACTAAAACTCAGACAATGAAAAGACTACTTTATTTGATTTCAAAAAAAACTAGTGTCTGGAAAGAACTATGTGAACTATCTTGAAAACTTAGAAACAAAGGAGCGTGAAGCACAAGTGACTCGCGTGGAAACAAATGAATCCCTTAAGACTTAAAATTTGACCTGAGAGCGCAGATGACTGTTTTGGCACATTTTTGCAAGTTGTTAAACATAATTAAATGTGTCCGAACTCTCCAAAGCTAACCTAAATAAGTTTGTTTGCAATTTTTTTCTCGTCCAACTTTTCAACTCACTATCTCTATTCAAATCCGTACCGTATTGATGTTTTGCGATAGCTGCATACTGGAGGTTCTAATTTATTAGTTTTTAATGGTCTAACTCAATAAACAAACTACATTTACAATTTGCTTTATCTAATGTCATCTGGTAGAATGCAACTTTAAGTCAATATATTTACAATTAAAAGTTTATTTCAACTCAATCTTGAAGCAAATCTGTGAACTAAAGTTTTTCAGCACACTTTTTTGTTGTTAAGACGACAATTTCAGATAGTTTGTTTTTCTCTGGCTAACAAATTTGGGGACACGATCATTTCTTTTATCTCATAATATATTTCTACGGCTTTCTAATGTTTTGGTAAGCGTTTGAAAAATTTTATTTTGGAAGTTTGGATGTTCTATTTTGCTAAAATACAATTTTCGAGTACAGGAGCATCACTACCTTTAACTAGTATTTTACTGTAAGCTCTTGGCTTTGAGACTCATTGGGTTTGTTCAACGGTGGCTTCCGCTGTAATATCTGCAATGATTTGAGAATCATTTGGATTTGCGGAGCATTGGACTATTGGACTATACTATTTGCTAACAGGCTGACTGACAGGAGAGCGGGTCTGTTTTTAGATGTCTTGCCATTCAGTTATTTATATGGCTGCAGGATTGCCCGACACAAGTGGAATTGCATCCACTTCAATTATTTCGCATGCAACGTGAGATTTTCGATGTTGATCAACACTAGACTTTGATGATGCTAAGCAGGTTTTGAGTTTACACGTTGTGTAGATCACTCTAAGACCCGTCACAATCAATGCTTTTCTGTTAGTCTGAAGCTTAATTTTCCTCTTTGTTGTAGAAAAAATGTGGACATCTCATTGCGGCTTTAAGTGAGTTTGGAGCTGCTTTTCGCTGTAGTTCTTGTGGTCGTATTAGAGTTACTTAAAATTTTCCAACTGTCTGATTTATACTGCTTGACGGCCAATTTTTGCTTTTTAAAATTCCTGCCATATGTTTTTGTGGAGTTTAGGGGCTTAAAAAGAAGAAATGGCAGTTGCCTGTAGATCGAAACAGCCAAGTCATAATACCCTCTATAATTTTCTTTTTGGAGTGATTCGCAGCTACGGAAACTGATCCTGATTCTGTTGGCTTTTACAAGAGATTTTAGTCTGTTCGCCAACTTAGACTGCCATATCGAGGAAGGGCTGCGCCACGGTATTTATTCAGTTTTTCATTTGTGAAATCCAAAATTAAATGCAATTTATATCTTAGTTGAAGCAAATATTTTGTGTTTTCTTATTTTGTACAAATGATGTTGAAATATGTTCAAACTACCTACCTATGAAATAGTTTTCGTTTCCTATTGTCTTACAGTTGGTGTATTTTCACATTAAAAATTTTAAAACAACATCCCCCATTTTTTTGTATTCCTCCTAACTCATATTTTGACATTTTATGGGATTTTAATTTTTCACAATTTTCGCATTCAAAGGCCTTGCTGTTCCAAACCAGTTTTTTGTGACAGTTATGGTATTTTTTGTTCCATAGTTTTTGCTCCCCAGAGCTAATTTCAATCTCACCACATAGTTTATCCTCAATAACTTTCATTCAAATGTCGGCCACGATAACTGCCAGGAAACTCTCATTGGTGAAAATTCTTTTTGACCGTACCATCAACCAGTATTTTTAAAATGAACGTTTGTGACTACCAGTTGGAGTAGAATCTTAACTGTTGATCTTTTAATATTAGCTGGGGACACAGGAGTAACGACACCTCAGGGCATCTTCAATGTCTTTTGGTCGTTGGCCTCAGGCGCAAGAGTTTCATTTTTTTCTATCAGACTCTGAGTTACGGTGTTACATTCAGGCACGTTTTTACAAAATTAAATAACAAAATTGTTTAACTTGCGATAAGGATTTTTTGAAAGTGGTAAAACGGGATGAATTGTTTTTTTTTTATTTTTGAACATTTGCAAACCCATAATGTCGCGCTGGTTGTGCGCCTGTTGTTCATATTTCAAACAAAAGTTCGTTTATATCATTTTTCACTTTGAGCATTATATCGTCATATGTTGTCTCTACCAGCGAAAATTGAAGGAAATCAAGTATTTTGTTAGTTTTTGATATATTAATTTTATTTAAATTAAAGGCTGCAGTTTCATATGAATGGGATGAATGGACTATCATTTCATAGATTTCATATATACAAAATTTACTTTTATCTAAAAATCAAAATGAAAAACCTTAAAAAGAGTGTCTAAAACGGTAAAATATCTTCCAACTCCGCATGTACTGTGTGGTGCACGACCTGTTGTATCTATTATCCTTTTTGTAGTTCGATTTTAGTCTCACTGATGCAGAAAAGTACCCTGGAAGCTTGGAAAACACTCAACGGGAAAAATTCCGAATACAAAAGTTGAGACTTGCGAAAGCTGATGACAACTTCTTCAGGCGAACCAATACCCTTTTCAAGCTTAAGTCCAGCGTCTACAAAGAAATAAGAATTACAATGAAATCAATTCTCACGATACTGTTCTGGCACTTCTTTGAATTCAACTACAACCAAGAAAACAAATGTACATGGAGAACTTTGTTTAGATGCAGAAATTGTAACCCCACGAGTAAATGTAGCTTAAATGGGACCAACAACCTGCATGAAAACCCTTGAAGCTTGTCTTAAATCTACTTCTTCTATAAATTCCTGGCGTAATGTTTGTGGGTCAAACATTTCAATGAAAACTATCTGCTTCTGGTTTGCTTTTTGACATCAGAAGCTATAGGAGCACTGGTATTAAATTTTGAACGATTGAGTAGGGATTCAATCATTATTCAATTAATATTCTTTCACTTATTTGCTGAACAACAATAGCGCGCGACTTGATAAAGATTGGAAACTTGAAGGAGAAATGGTGTCTTTGCCATTATAGCCCCCATTATGGTATATTTACCTTGATTGGGGGGCTATAGGTTTTCTGACCACTAAGCTGGGGGGACTATAAAGGGAAAAACGCAATAAATAGTAGTAGTAGTAGTAAAAGTAGTAGTAGTAGTAGTAGTAGTAGTAGTAGTAGTAGTAGTAGTAGCAGTAGTAGTAGTAGTAGTAGTAGTAGTAGTAGTAGTATTAGTAGTAGTAGTAGTAGTAGTAGTAGTAGTAGTAGTAGTAGTAGTAGTAGTAGTAGTAATAGTAGTAGTAGTAGTAGTAGTAGTAGTAGTAGTAGTAGTAGTAGTAGTAGTAGTAGTAGTAGTAGTAAGAGTAGTAGTAGCAGTAGTAGTAGTAGTAGTAGTAGTAGTAGTAGTAGTAGTAGTAGTAGTAGTAGTAGTAGTAGTAGTAGTCGTAGTAGTATTAGTAGTAGTAGTAGTAGTAGTAGTAGTAGTAGTAGTAGTAGTAGTAGTAGTAGTAGTAGTAGTAGTAGTAGTAGTAGTAAGATGAAACAACGCGTGACTTATTCACGCAGGAGGTCAAGTTACATCTTGATAAGAGCGGCGATTTCGAGAATACAGAGCAGTCTTGGGACAATTTTCGAAAAGCCCTGAACCAAGCAGCAGTGAAATGCCTCCTTCCGGACAAGCGAGTGAACAAACCTTGGATTTCTCCAGATTCTCTGGAACTTATCCGGAAACGAGCCGATCTACAGTTAAAGAAACACAGCAGCGCGGAGGCGCTGTTAGAGTTCACAAACTGCTGTAAGGAAGTCAGAAAAGCTCTACGTGCAGACAAACGGGCATGGCTTGAACGCAAAGGCCAAGAAGTGCAGAGCTTCGCGGACAGAGGCAACTTAAAGGAGGTTTTTGGGGCATCACAGCAGATTTGCCGAAACTGGAGGCCCCAGTTGACCAAATTAGTTTCAAGCACTGGCGTCAACTTACGGACGAAAGAGGAACGACTTGAACGCTGGACGGAACCTTTTAGTCAACTCGTGAATCCCTCAACATTCAGTTGCAGTACGAGATTGGATCCCGAAGAAGCAGCTGAAAGCTTGCCGATTGACCTGAGCCCAATTCGATTTGAAGAAGTGCTTGAAGCTGTCCACAGGTTGAAGAATGGCAAGGCAAGTGGACCCGATAACATTTCCTGTGAGATGTTGAAAGCACACAAGGGTATTGTCGAGTGGCTCTGGGACATCATAGATAAATGTTGGTCGACGGAAGTTCTGCCCGATGACTGGAAGGTAGCAGAAATTGTCCCATTATACAAGAGTAAAGGAAAGAGGTCAGAGTGTTCGAACCACCGAGGGATCTCTCTATTGTCAGTACCAGGCAAAGTGTTCGCTTCCGTTACTCTCAATCGATGCAAAGATTCAGTGGATCGCGTCTTAAGGGAAGAGCAGTGCGGCTTTAGAAAAAGCAGAGGATGCGCCGATCAACTCTTTGCCCTGCGTCAAATAATAGAGAATTCAATGGCGTTTCAATTGGATATTAGCTTTTGTTTCATAGACTTTCGAGCGGCATTCGATTCTGTCGATCGTGAGCAGATGTACCAGATAATGAAACACTATGGTCTGCCGCAAAAGGTGATAAACATCATAAGAAACAGCTATGATGGATTCAAATGTCGAGTCAAAGCCGAAGGTGAGAAGGGACGCTTATTTGATGTCAGAACAGGCGTTAGGCAGGGTGATGTGTGGTCCCCAATCCTATTCGGCCTTGTCATCAACTACATTTTAGCTAACTCGGTGCATGGAGGATTAGACATTGGGAGATTGGTGGCTGACTTAGATTTTGCTGATGATGTTGCTCTCGTGGGGGTCTCAGACAGTGAGGTGCAAGAAAACCTACATCGAATCGAGGCCCTAGCGGAAGCCGCTGGTCTGAAGATTAATGTGGCCAAAACAAAGAATATGGGCGTAAAATGCGACAGCCCAAATGTTGTTGCAGTGCCTAGTATCCAACAGAACGTGGAGATACTCACTGGAACACATAAAGGCAAACTAGGACTCCTGGCAGAGACATCTAGCCAGTCACGACTAACCATCGGCACGGAGGTGCTGCTGGGAACGAAAAAGAAAGCGGGCTGGTTCGAAACACAAGATGGCCGGAAGCTCAGATTGAAAAGCTTAGCGGAGGCTAAGCCAGCGTTGGTAGCTTCACAACAACAATCTGCAGTAGCGGATTTAGAGTCGCTAGAAAATGAGAGTGGGTCAGCGGTGGCTGATCAAGAGTCTTTAAGATGTCAGAACTGTCAGCGGCAATTCAGTACAGTTACCGGACGCAAAGTGCACCAAACAAGATTCTGCAAAGCCGGTTTGTCAAAGAATGTCGTCGACAAGTCAAAGTTCGAGCAACTAGAGGCGAGCCTCACCTGTGACAAGTGTGAAAGGAAGTTCAAAACAGTCAATGGCCGAAAAGTTCACCAATCGAGATACTGTGGCAAACCTAAAGCAGCTGCCACACGCGTGTTTTCCTGCAAAGTACAAGATGTTATCGGAAACGAGTTTGAAAACATAGAAGCGTTCAAGTATCTCGGATCATATGTCAGCCTCAAGCATGGAGACCTCCAGGAAGTCAATTGCAAACTTGCAGAAGGTAGACAACGGTTTGCTAACTTCCAAAATCTCTGGAAGAGCAAGCAGCTCAGCGTGCACCTCAAGTGCAATTTGTACAAAGCACTCGTTTTATCAGCCGTGCTGTACAGCTCAGAGACTTGGACTCTTTCGAAATTAATGGAGAGAAAACTTGAGAGTTTCCACTGTGGTTGTCTTCGGAGAATTCTACGTGTGTCATATCTGGAGAAAGCAACGAACGATGAAATTATGTCAAGATCGCGAATGCCCCAACTATCCACGATGATCATGCTCAAACGGATAAAATGGTACGGTCACATCCAGAGAATGGAACCAGGAAGATTAGCCCGCAGTGCCTTCGATTGGGACCCGCCCGATCAATACGCCCATGCCAGACGCGCTCCTGGGGGGCAACGGAAAACGTGGATGAGTCAAATCGAAGGAGACTGTGTACGAAACAAAGTATCGTTCACCAGATTGCAGGAGAAAGCAGCAACCGGGTCAAAGAATGCCTTCAACAATTTCGTCGTACAGCACTTCACAGAATAACCAAACAAATAACTCTTCTTGTTTTGTTTGTATTTGTATTTGTATTTGTATTTGTTGCCAACCGTGCCTTTATTTCATATTTGGAATTAAAGTGTTGAAACAGTAGTAGTAGTAGTAGTAGTAGTAGTAGTAGTAGTAGTAGTAGTAGTAGTAGTAGTAGTAGTAGTAGTAGTAGTAGTATTAGTAGTGGTAGTGGTAGTAGTAGTAGTAGTAGTAGTAGTAGTAGTAGTAGTAGTAGTAGTAGTAGTAATAGTAGTAGTAGTAGTAGTAGTAGTAGTAGTAGTAGTAGTAGTAGTAGTAGTAGTAGTAGTAGTAGTAGTAGTAGTAGTAGTAGTAGAGTAGTAGTAGTAGTAGTTGTAGTATAGTAGTAGTAGTAGTAGTAGTAGTAGTAGTAGTAGTAGTAGTAGTAGTAGTAGTAGAAGTAGTAGTAGTGGTAGTAGTAGTAGAAGTAGTAGTAGTAGTAGTAGTAGTAGTAGTAGTAGTAGTAGTATTAGTATTAGTAGTAGTAGTAGTAGTAGTAGTAGTAGTAGTAGTAGTAGTGGTAGTAGTAAGAGTAGTAGTAGTAGTAGTAGTAGTAGTAGTAGTAGTAGTAGCAGCCTTTTCTGAATTTGGGCAATTTCTTCGACCATTTTCAGAATAGCCGTGAAAAACATTTTACCCAAATTAAGAAGACCATTTTACGAAAAACTTCCGCCTCCCAAATTCAGAAGAGGGTTGCCCAAATTCAGAAATGGATTTTTTGACCAATTTCGGAATTGGCCCGGTGCCCATTTTCCTACTCCACTCCTACTACTCCTTGGAATTTGGGTAAGTGTTATGGGGATGATGGCCGAATCAGAAATTGGGCTAAAAAGGGTTGTGAAACTACGACAAAAAAGAAAGACACTTCTCATTTTCAAGACTTTCAAAAGTTTAATGATTGAAATGCAAAAATTAGGCGATTTGTAAAGTTACTCTTTTCACAAAAGTTTTCGAAAAACTTTTCGTTGAGATCCTTTTTTGAAGAACTGTTTGCACTATGTCACTGTTTTATCTCAAACATTTTGGCTTTCCAGGAAAACAAATAGACTTGCGAAAATATTTGCTAACCGCCAGTTTCCTCCAAATGTCAAATTTTTGCTTCGAAACTCAGTTTCCCTTGATAAATTGCCTATTTTTAGAACAAATGATTTGCAAAAAACATTAAAAAAATCCCCAGTGGGCCATTTGGCCCACTGGGGATTTTTTTTGACCCCTCATCCCAAACCTCTTTTGCGTGCGTCATTTTGCGCTAATAAAAAATTCCAGGCGTATTACGGAAAGACAGCCGTATTTCGTTTTGACGTGGAGAGCCGTGAAAAAAAACATTGTTCCTATTCAAAAAAAAAACGTTTTTTGCGTTGTTTTAGAAGTTTTGGCTGCAATTGGATTAGTCTGGTATTTGTGAGTTTCAAGTGTTTTGTTACCTTAGCGTTTCGTGTATTTGGCGATTTATAAATTTACTCTTTTCACAAAAGTTTTTGAAAAAAATAGCAATGAGATCCTTTTTTGAAGAACTGTTTGCACTATATCACTGTTTTATCTCAAACATTTTGGCTTTCCCGGAAAACGAATGGCCTTGAGAGAAGATCGGCTAACCGCCAGTTTCCTCCAAATGTCAATTTTTTGCACCGAAACTCAGTTTCACTTGATAAATTGCCTAATTTTAGAAAAAAATGATTTGCAAAAAACATTAAAAAAAATCCCCAGTGGGCCATTTAGCCCACTGGGGTTTTTTTTGACCCCTCATCCCAAACTTCTTTTGCGTGCGTCATTTTGCGCTAATAAAAATTTCCAGGCGTATTACGGAAAGACAGCCGTATTTCGTTTTGACGTGGAGAGCCGTGAAAAAAAATATTGTTCCTATTAAAAAAAAAACGTTTTTTGCGTTGTTTTAGAAGTTTTGGCTGCAATTGGATTAGTCTGGTATTTGTGAGTTTCAAGTGTTTCGTTACCTTAGCGTTTCGTGTATTTGGCGATTTATAAATTTACTCTTTTCACAAAAGTTTTTGAAAAAAATAGCAATGAGATCCTTTTTTGAAGAACTGTTTGCACTAAATCACTGTTTTATCTCAAACATTTTGGCTTTCCAGGAAAACAAATGGCCTTGAGAGAAGATCTGCTAACCGCCGGTTTCCTCCAAATGTCAAATTTTTATACCGAAACTCAGTTTCACTTGATAAATTGCCTATTTTTAGAAAAAAATTATTTGCAAAAAACATAAAAAAAAATCCCCAGTGGGCTATTTGGCCCACTGGGGATTTTTTTTGACCCCCCATTCCAAAGTTCTTTTGCGTGCGTCATTTTGCGCTAATAAAAAATTCCAGGCGTATTACGGAAAGACAGCCGTATTTCGTTTTGACGTGGAGAGCCGTGAAAAAAACATTGCTCCTATTCAAATAAAACAACGTTTTTTGCGTTGTTTTGGAAGTTCCGGCTGCAATTGGATTTGTCTGGTATTTGTGAGTTTCAAGTGTTTTATTACATTAGCGTTTCATGCATTTGGCGATTTGTAAAGTTACTCTTTTCACAAAAGTTTTCGAAAAATTTTTCGATGAGATCCTTTTTTGAAGAACTGTTTGCACTATATCACTGTTTTATCTCAAACATTTTGGCTTTCCCGGAAAACGAATGGCCTTGAGAGAAGATCGGCTAACCGCCAGTTTCCTCCAAATGTCAATTTTTTGCACCGAAACTCAGTTTCACTTGATAAATTGCCTACTTTTAGAAAAAAATGATTTGCAAAAAACATTAAAAAAATCCCCAGTGGGCCATTTAGCCCACTGGGGTTTTTTTTGACCCCTCATCCCAAACCTCTTTTACGTGCGTCATTTTGCGCTAATAAAAAATTCCAGGCGTATTACGGAAAGACAGCCGTATTTCGTTTTGACGTGGAGAGCCGTGAAAAAAAATATTGTTCCTAATAAAAAAACAACTAAAAAAACAACGTTTTTTGCGCTTTTTTGGAAGTTCTGGCCGCAATTGGATTAGTCTTTTGTTTGTGAGTTTCAAGTGTCTTGTTACATTAGCGTTTCATGCATTTGGCGATTTGTAAAGTTACTCTTTTCACAAAAGTTTTCGAAAAATTTTTCGATGAGATCCTTTTTTGAAGAACTGTTTGCACTATATCACTGTTTTATCTCAAACATTTTGGCTTTCCAGGAAAACGAATGGCCTTGAGGGAAGATCGGCTAACCGCCAGTTTCCTCCAAATGTCAAATTTTTGCACCGAAACTCAGTTTCACTTGATAAATTGCATACTTTTAGAAAAAAAATTATTTGCAAAAAACATTAAAAAAAATCCCCAGTGGGCCATTTGGCCCACTGGGGACTTTTTTTTGACCCCTCATCCCAAACTTTTTTTGCGTGCGTCATTTTGCGCTAATAAAAAATTCCAGGCGTATTACGGAAAGACAGCCGTATTTCGTTTTGACGTGGAGAGCCGTGAAAAAAAATATTGTTCCTATTAAAAAAACAACTAAAAAACAACGTTTTTTGCGTTTTTTTGGAAGTTCCGGCTTTAATTGGATAAGTCTGTTATTTGTGAGTCTCAAGTGTTTTGTTACATTAGCGTTTCATGCATTTGGCGATTTGTAAAAACACTCTTTTCACAAAAGTTTTCGAAAAATTTTTCAATGAGATCCTTTTTTGAAGAACTGTTTGCACGATATCACTGTTTTATCTCAAACATTTTGGCTTTCCAGGAAAAGAAATGGCCTTGAGAGAAGATGTCCTAACCGCCAGTTTCCTCCAAATGTTAAATTTTTGCGCCGAAACTCAGTTTCACTTGATAAATTGCCTACTTTTAGAAAAAAAATTATTTGCAAAAAACATTAAAAAAAATCCCCAGTGGGCCATTTGGCCCACTGGGGACTTTTTTTTGACCCCTCATCCCAAACTTTTTTTGCGTGCGTCATTTTGCGCTAATAAAAAATTCCAGGCGTATTACGGAAAGACAGCCGTATTTCGTTCTGACGTGGAGAGCCGTGAAAAAAAATATTGTTCCTATTAAAAGAAAACAATGTTTTTTGCATTGTTTTGGAAGTTTTTGCTGCAATTGGACTAGTCTGTTAGTTGTGAGTTTCAAGTGTTTTGTTACATTAGCGTTTCATGCATTTGGTGATTTGTAAAAACACTCTTTTCACAAAAGTTTTCGAAAAATTTTTCAATGAGATCCTTTTTTGAAGAACTGTTTGCACGATATCACTGTTTTATCTCAAACATTTTGGCTTTCCAGGAAAACAAATTGCCTTGCAAAAATATTTGCTAACCACCAATTTCCTTCAAGTGTCAAATTTTTGCACCGAAACTCAGTTTCAATTGATAAATTGCCTATTTTCAGAAAAAAATTATTTGCAAAAAACATAAAAAAAAATCCCCAGTGGGCCATTTGGCCCACTGGGGATTTTTTTGACCCCTCATCACAAACCTCTTTTGCGTGCGTCATTTTGCGCTAATAAAAAATTCCAGGCTTTTTGCGGAAAAACATTGCTTTAGGGAGAAAAATACCTGGAGAAACGAATTTCAAGGATTCTATGTATTCTGTCATCCTGTGGTGTATAAATAGGCGTCCAATGAGTTAAAAATTGTATTTTTGAACTTCTTCAATGTGGGAGATTATATTAAAACAATAAATTTGCACTTTCTTTCTCTAAACTTTTGCTCTAGGAAGCAAAAATACCTGGAGAAACGAAATATTTTCCAGTTTTCTATCTATTCTGTCATCCTGAGGGTATTTTTGACCAATTTTAAGATCGACATTATTGCAGTATAAAAATTTTTGAAGTTTTGTTGTATTGAAAATTGGGCGAAGATAATAAAACAGGCATTTTTTGGCCGCTTTGAACATGAAACGCCTCTTTGAACGCTTAGGTCCAAAAAAGGCAAGATAGAACTAGTGATTGTTTTTTTTGAAAAGGTAACAAATATTGTTTTACGTTGCTTCATATATAGCTCATTTTAAAGCTCAGAAAATAGGACTTGCAGCCATTTTTTTTACTTTTATGAATAAAAGCCTCAAGGGTACCTAAACTGGCATCAAACATAAAAGAAAAATCGAGTCGTTTATGACTTGGTAAATATTGGCTAAGTCTACCCATTTTTTTAATAGTACAATAGCTCTATATAAAGTTTCGAAAAGATCTTTTTTACAAAATTGCGCGATGATAAAATAACATGCGTTTTTTGACCGCTTTGACCATGAAACGACCCTTTGAACGCTTAGGCCCAAAATAGACAAGATTCGATGTTTGTTGTTTTACTCAGAACGTAACAAATATTAGCTCAATTTGCGTTCTTTATAGCTCATTTTAATGTATTTTAGATAAGCTTTGCAGTCGTATGTTTTATTTTTTGTAAACGATTGCTTCAAGGGTACCTAAAGTGGCTTCAAAGATAAAAGAAAAATCGAAGCTATTATGACTTGGTAAATAGTGGCTGAGTCCGCCCACTTTTAAGACTGGTACAATGACCCTATATAAAGTTTTGAAAAACTCTTGTGTAGACAATTGCGCAAGGAAAAAGAAACGGGCACTTTTTGACCGTTTAGGTGCGTTTATGTCTCCTAGAAGCACTGGTCAGCGAGTTGAATTTTCGATTTGTATATGATGTAAAATTTCTCAACGAATAATCACTCAAGTGAATTGATATATAGTCCACTTTGAAGAGAAGAATCCCTTTGTTGCAGCCATTAGCTAATTGGGATCGTAAGAGGGCTGTAAGTATCACTTTTTTTCAAAACTGTCATTTTTCGTGCTGATTTCTAAAAATTTTTGTAAAAAGTAAAGATATTGGATGTTAATTGAATAACTAACCAAATGAAACACATATCGTTGCAAAGCTCCTACATTGTAGTTGACGTGGACATATTTGTTTGTGTCCAATTTTTGCGTAGAAGATCTCAAGTACAGGATTGATTAGAGAAAAGCAAATTGAAATATTTTTGATTTATAGATTTGCAGTAAATGCGAATACTTATATAAAAGCAGAACCATTGGTTCATGTTTTTTTTTCAATGCCATTTGCAGACAAATCTGCTAAGATTATAAAAATTGCACTTTTGGACCATTTAGGTACGTTTAGAGTACCTAGAGTATTTTTATATAAGCGGATTGGAATTGGAATAATTTTCCATACCCAAATTCAGAAAAATTTCGCTGATGCAATCAAAAGCTCTAAATATCACCAAAAACGTTTTTTACAGATTTTTTTTACTTTAGCCTCATCCCGGTAAAAATAAATACCTGATCGCTGCAAAAAAACGAGGCGTAGAACGAATTAAGTCAGTGTCAGTGATCATTCAAAAATGAAAAATTCTAGGACTTCCTTGCAGAAAAATTGTTTCAATTTGCCCCCTTCTAGAACTTGTAGGTCTGTTTTTTTAAGGAGACCATCACTGCATTACAGCAGCAATCAAAGGCAGCTTTTTTTAAAAGTTAAATAACTATTGCTTTGAAATGGCCTCAAGTTTTCTGATGAACGGTCTGATTTCGAAATTGACATCAACACAACTTCTTAAAAAAAAAAACTGTCACTGGCATTTTTTTATGGCCGCATTTGTCTCCGGCATGTGCCTAAAATCTCGACTTTGAAATGAGTTGTTTTAGTGGCAAATTCTCATGGGTTCAGGAGAAATGCTGAAGTGGCCAGACTAAGGGAAACTTCCGCCTCCCAAATTAAGAACGCTTTTTTTCAACCCTTTTTTCTCAAAGTCAATAAGATCATTTGTTTCAAAACTTTGCATATGAGTTTGTTGTACTAAAGGGAAGGCACATGCAAAATTTCAGGTTTCTATGATGATTTTTGCCAAATCACTTATTTTTGGATCCTTGGGTTTTGCAGGTGAGGTCTACTAGTACAAACCTGAATCAAAAGCTGAAAAAACGGTCGTTTCTAAAAAGACTACGCACTATCTTGCAAATACCAAATATGCTTTAAAGTACTCCGACAGGACACATATCAAAAAATTTTTGCAAAAGAACGTGTATTTGCGGAGAAAATGCATTTTCTGGATTTCGAAGTTTTTGTGGTGTTTGGCCGCTTTTGGTACCCTACTCCGCTCGGTTCATAAATCCTCGAATATTCAATTTAAAACCATCAATCAATTTGCTACGGATTGTGCGTGAGCCGTACTTTATTCAGAATGCAATTTTTTTGGAAAAATTGTGAGAAAAAGTCTAAAAAAATACCAAAATTTGCAAAAAAAAAAATTTGAAAAATTTTCGATCAACTTAAAAATGGTCCTATGAACTGTTTTTTCGGGGCTTTTTTTGATTTTTGAGCTACAAATACGTTGACCTATCACGTTATGGCATGTGTTTTGGACCCGGAACGCGTTTTCATTGTTCGCGGGGGTATGCTAAATCCGTGGATTTGGTGGTCCAAATTCAGAAATGCCGTAGTAGTAGTAGTAGTAGTAGTAGTAGTAGTAGTAGTAGTAGTAGTAGTATTAGTAGCCTTTTCTGAATTTGGGCAATTTCTTCGACCATTTTCAGAATAGCCGTGAAAAACATTTTACCCAAATTAAGAAGACCATTTTACGAAAAACTTCCGCCTCCCAAATTCAGAAGAGGGTTGCCCAAATTCAGAAATGGATTTTTTGACCAATTTCGGAATTGGCCCGGTGCCCATTTTCCTACTCCACTCCTACTACTCCTTGGAATTTGGGTAAGTGTTATGGGGATGATGGCCGAATCAGAAATTGGGCTAAAAAGGGTTGTGAAACTACGACAAAAGAAAGACACTTCTCATTTTCAAGACTTTCAAAAGTTTAATGATTAAAATGCAAAAATTCGACCAGAAATTTAACAAACACCAAACACGAAAAAAATTCGCCCAATTTTATGTGGCAGTGCAGGTCAATTGTTAAACATAACAGGCATAACTTTGACAGACAGCTAAAACAAACATGTTTTTCCTCTATTTAAATCGAAGCAGTCGGCAGCAGTTGTGAAGCTAGGAAATGACTTCCTCGTGATGTATCTGTCCACGTAGGGCGAATTCTAAGATTATGTTGGGCATTCTTCTCTCGTTTTTTGCGTTGTTTTGGAAGTTCCGGCTGCAATTGGATTTGTCTGGTATTTGTGAGATTCAAGTGTTTTATTACATTAGCGTTTCATGCATTTGGCGATTTGTAAAGTTACTCTTTTCACAAAAGTTTTCGAAAAATTTTTCAATGAGATCCTTTTTTGAAGAACTGTTTGCACTATATCACTGTTTTATCTCAAACATTTTGGCTTTCCAGGAAAAAAAATGGCCTTGAGAGAAGATGTGCTAACCGCCAGTTTCCTCCAAATGTCAAATTTTTGCACCGAAACTCAGTTTCACTTGATAAATTGCCTACTTTTAGAAAAAAAATTATTTGCAAAAAACATAAAAAAAATCCCCAGTGGGCCATTTGGCCCACTGGGGATTTTTTTTGACCCCTCATCCCAAACCTCTTTTGCGTGCGTCATTTTGCGCTAATAAAAAATTCCAGGCGTATTACGGAAAGACAGCCGTATTTCGTTCTGACGTGGAGAGCCGTGAAAAAAAATATTGTTCCTATTAAAAAAAAAACAATGTTTTTTGCGTTGTTTTGGAAGTTCTGGCTGCAATTGGACTAGTCTGTTATTTGTGAGTTTCAAGTGTTTTGTTACATTAGCGTTTCATGCATTTGGCGATTTGTAAAGTTACTCTTTTCTCAAAAAGTTTTCGAAAAATATTTCAATGAGATCCTTTTTTGAAGAACTGTTTGCACGATATCACTGTTTTATCTCAAACAATTTGGCTTTCCAGGAAAAGAAATGGCCTTGAGAGAAGATGTGCCAACCGCCAGTTTCCTTCAAATGTCAAATTTTTGCACCGAAACTCAGTTTCACTTGATAAATTGCCTACTTTTAGAAAAAAAATTATTTGCAAAAAACATAAAAAAAAATCCCCAGTGGGCCATTTGGCCCACTGGGGATTTTTTTGACCCCTCATCCCAAACCTCTTTTGCGTGCGTCATTTTGCGCTAATAAAAAATTCCAGGCGTATTACGGAAAGACAGCCGTATTTCGTTTTGACGTGGAGAGCCGTGAAAAAAAATATTGTTCCTATTAAAAAAACAACTAAAAAACAACGTTTTTTGCGTTTTTTTGGAAGTTCCGGCTGCAATTGGATTAGTCTGTCATTTGTGAGTTTCAAGTGTTTTGTTACATTAGCGTTTCATGCATTTGGCGATTTGTAAAAACACTCTTTTCACAAAAGTTTTCGAAAAATTTTTCAATGAGATCCTTTTTTGAAGAACTGTTTGCACGATATCACTGTTTTATCTCAAACATTTTGGCTTTCCAGGAAAAGAAATGGCCTTGGGAGAAGATCGGCTAACCGCCAGTTTCCTCCAATTGTCAAATTTTTGCACCGAAACTCAGTTTCACTTGATAAATTGCCTACTTTTAGAAAAAAATGATTTGCAAAAAACATTAAAAAAATCCCCAGTGGGCCATTTGGCCCACTGGGGATTTTTTTTGACCCCTCATCCCAAACCTTTTTTGCGTGCGTCATTTTGCGCTAATAAAAAATTCCAGGCGTATTACGGAAAGACAGGCGTATTTCGTTTTGACGTGGAGAGCCCTGAAAAAAAATATTGTTCCTAATAAAAAAACAACTAAAAAAACAACGTTTTTTGCGTTTTTTGGAAGTTCTGGCCGCAATTGGATTAGTCTATTATTTGTGAGTTTCAAGTGTTTTGTTACATTAGCGTTTCATGCATTTGGTGATTTGTAAAGTTACTCTTTTCACAAAAGTTTTCGAAAAATTTTTCGATGAGATCCTATTTTGAAGAACTCTTTGCACTATATCACTGTTTTATCTCAAACATTTTGGCTTTCCAGGAAAACGAATGGCCTTGAGAGAAGATCGGCTAACCGCCAGTTTCCTCCAAATGTCAAATTTTTGCACCGAAACTCAGTTTCACTTGATAAATTGCCTACTTTTAGAAAAAAATAATTTGCAAAAAACATTAAAAAAATCCCCAGTGGGCCATTTGGCCCACTGGGTATTTTTTTGACCCCTCATCCCAAACTTCTTTTGCGTGCGTCATTGTGCGCTAATAAAAAATTCCAGGCGTATTAAGGAAAGACAGCCGTATTTCGTTTTGACGTGGAGAGCCGTGAAAAAAAATATTGTTCCTATTAAAAAAACAACTAAAAAACAACGTTTTTTGCGTTTTTTTGGAAGTTCCGGCTGCAATTGGATTAGTCTGTTATTTGTGAGTTTCAAGTGTTTTGTTACATTAGCGTTTCATGCATTTGGCGATTTGTAAAAACACTCTTTTCACAAAAGTTTTCGAAAAATTTTTCAATGAGATCCTTTTTTGAAGAACTGTTTGCACGATATCACTGTTTTATCTCAAACATTTTGGCTTTCCAGGAAAAGAAATGGCCTTTAGAGAAGATGTCCTAACCGTCAGTTTCCTCCAAATGTCAAATTTTTGCACCGAAACTCAGTTTCACTTGATAAATTGCCTACTTTTAGAAAAAAATGATTTGCAAAAAACATTAAAAAAATCCCCAGTGGGCCATTTAGCCCACTGGGATTTTTTTTGACCCCTCATCCCAAACCTCTTTTGCGTGCGTCATTTTGCGCTAATAAAAAATTCCAGGCGTATTACGGAAAGACAGCCGTATTTCGTTCTGACGTGGAGAGCCGTGAAAAAAAATATTGTTCCTATTAAAAAAAACAATGTTTTTTGCGTTGTTTTGGAAGTTCTGGCTGCAATTGGACTAGTCTGTTATTTGTGAGTTTCAAGTGTTTTGTTACATTAGCGTTTCATGCATTTGGCGATTTGTAAAGTTACTCTTTTCACAAAAGTTTTCGAAAAATTTTTCGATGAGATCCTTTTTTGAAGAACTGTTTGCACTATATCACTGTTTTATCTCAAACATTTTGGCTTTCCAGGAAAAAAAATGGCCTTGAGAGAAGATGTGCTAACCGCCAGTTTCCTCCAAATGTCAAATTTTTGCACCGAAACTCAGTTTCACTTGATAAATTGCCTACTTTTAGAAAAAAAATTATTTGCAAAAAACATAAAAAAAATCCCCATTGGGCCATTTGGCCCACTGGGGATTTTTTTTGACCCCTCATCCCAAACCTCTTTTGCGTGCGTCATTTTGCGCTAATAAAAAATTCCAGGCGTATTACGGAAAGACAGCCGTATTTCGTTTTGACGTGGAGAGCCGTGAAAAAAAATATTGTTCCTATTAAAAAAACAACTAAAAAACAACGTTTTTTGCGTTTTTTTGGAAGTTCCGGCTGCAATTGGATTAGTCTGTCATTTGTGAGTTTCAAGTGTTTTGTTACATTAGCGTTTCATGCATTTGGCGATTTGTAAAAACACTTTTCACAAAAGTTTTCGAAAAATTTTTCAATGAGATCCTTTCTGAAGAACTGTTTGCACGATATCACTGTTTTATCTCAAACATTTTGGCTTTCCAGGAAAACAAATTGCCTTGCAAAAATATTTGCTAACCACCAATTTCCTTCAAGTGTCAAAATTTTGCACCGAAACTCAGTTTCAATTGATAAATTGCCTATTTTCAGAAAAAAATTATTTGCAAAAAACATAAAAAAAAATCCCCAGTGGGCCATTTGGCCCACTGGGGATTTTTTTGACCCCTCATCACAAACCTCTTTTGCGTGCGTCATTTTGCGCTAATAAAAAATTCCAGGCTTTTTGCGGAAAAACATTGCTTTAGGGAGAAAAATACCTGGAGAAACGAATTTCAAGGATTCTATGTATTCTGTCATCCTGTGGTGTATAAATAGGCGTCCAATGAGTTAAAAATTGTATTTTTGAACTTCTTCAATGTGGGAGATTATATTAAAACAATAAATTTGCACTTTCTTTCTCTAAACTTTTGCTCTAGGAAGCAAAAATACCTGGAGAAACGAAATATTTTCAAGTTTTCTATCTATTCTGTCATCCTGAGGGTATTTTTGACCAATTTTAAGATCAACATTATTGCAGTATATAAATTTTTGAAGTTTTTTTGTATTGAAAATTGGGCGAAGATAATAAAACAGGCATTTTTCGGCCGCTTTGAACATGAAACGCCTCTTTGAACGCTTAGGTCCAAAAAAGGCAAGATAGAACTAGTGATTGTTTTTTTTGAAAAGGTAACAAATATTGTTTTACATTGCTTCATATATAGCTCATTTTAAAGCTCATAAAATAGGACTTGCAACCATTTTTTTTACTTTTATGAATAAAAGCCTCAAGGGTACCTAAATTGGCATCAAACATAAAAGAAAAATCGAGTCGTTTATGACTTGGTAAATATTGGCTAAGTCTACCCATTTTTTTTAATAGTACAATAGCTCTATATAAAGTTTCGAAAAGATCTTGTTTACAAAATTGCGCGATGATAATATAACATGCGTTTTTTGACCGCTTTGACCATGAAACGACCCTTTGAACGCTTAGGCCCAAAATAGACAAGATTCGATGTTTGTTTGTTTTACACAGAACGTAACAAATATTAGCTCAATTTGCGTTCTTTATAGCTCATTTTAATGCATTTTAGATAGGCTTTGCAGTCGTATGTTTTATTTTTTGTAAACGATTGCTTCAAGGGTACCTAAAGTGGCTTCAAAGATAAAAGAAAAATCGAAGCTATTATGACTTGGTAAATAGTGCCTGAGTCCGCCCACTTTTAAGACTGGTACAATGACCCTATATAAAGTTTTGAAAAGCTCTTGTGTGGAAAATTGCGCAAGGAAAAAGAAACGGGCACTTTTTGACCGTTTAGGTGCGTTTATGTCTCCTAGAAGCACTGGTCAGCGAGTTGAAATTTCGATTTGTATATGATTTAAAATTTCTCAACGAATAATCACTCAAGTGAATTGATATATAGTCCACTTTGAAGACAAGAATCCTTTTGTTGCAGCCATTAGCTAATTGGGATCGTAGGAGGGCTGTAAGTATCACTTTTTTTCAAAACTGTCATTTTTCGTGCTGATTTCTAAAAATTTTTGTAAAAAAGTAAAGATATTGGATGTTAATTGAATAACTAACCAAATGAAACACATATCGTTGCAAAGCTCCTACATTGTAGTTGACGTGGACATATTTGTTTGTGTCCAATTTTTGCGTAGAAGATCTCAAGTACAGGATTGATTAGAGAAAAGCAAATTGAAATATTTTTGATTTATATATTTGCAGTAAATGCGAATACTTATATAAAAGCAGAACCATTGGTTCATGTTTTTTTTCAATGCCATTTGCAGACAAATCTGCTCAGATTATAAAAATTGCGCTTTTGGACCATTTAGGTACGTTTAGAGTACCTAGAGTATTTTTATATAAGCGCATTGGAATTGGAATAATTTTCCATACCCAAATTCAGAAAAATTTCGCTGATGCAATCAAAAGCTCTAAATATCACCAAAAACGTTTTTTACAGATTTTTTTTACTTTAGCCTCATCCCGGTAAAAATAAATACCTGATCGCTGCAAAAAAACGAGGCGTAGAACGAATTAAGTCAGTGTCAGTGATCATTCAAAAATGAAAAATTCTAGGACTTCCTTGCAGAAAAATTGTTTCAATTTGCCCCCTTCTAGAACTTGTAGGTCTGTTTTTTTAAGGAGACCATCACTGCACTACAGCAGCAATCAAAGGCAGCTTTTTTTAAAAGTTAAATAACTATTGCTTTGAAATGGCCTCAAGTTTTCTGATGAACGGTCTGATTTCGAAATTGACATCAACACAACTTCTTAAAAAAAAAACTGTCACTGGCATTTTTTTTATGGCCGCATTTGTCTCCAGCATGTGCCTAAAATCTCGACTTTCAAATGAGTTGTTTTAGTGGCAAATTCTCATGGGTTCAGGAGAAATGCTGAAGTGGCCAGACTAAGGGAAACTTCCGCCTCCCAAATTAAGAACGCTTTTTTTTCAACCCTTTTTTCTCAAAATCAATAAGATCATTTGATTCAAAACTTTGCATATTAGTTTGTTGTACTAAAGGGAAGGCACATGCAAAATTTCAGGTTTCTATGATGATTTTTGCCAAATCACTTATTTTTGGATCCTTGGGTTTTGCAGGTGAGGTCTACTAGTACAAACCTGAATCAAAAGCTGAAAAAACGGTCGTTTCTAAAAAGACTACGCACTATCTTGCAAATACCAAATATGCTTTAAAGTACTCCGACAGGACACATATCAAAAAATTTTTGCAAAAGAACGTGTATTTGCGGAGAAAATGCATTTTCTGGATTTCGCAGTTTTTGTGGTGTTTGGCCGCTTTTGGTACCCTACTCCGCTCGGTTCATAAATCCTCGAATATTCAATTTAAAACCATCAATCAATTTGCTACGGATTTTGCGTGAGCCGTACTTAATTCAGAATGCAATTTTTTTTGGAAAAATTGTGAGAAAAAGTCTAAAAAAATACCAAAATTTGCAAACAAAAAAAATTGAAAAATTTTCGATCAACTTAAAAATGGTCCTATGAACTGTTTTTTCGGGGCTTTTTTCGATTTTTGAGCTACAAATACGTTGACCTATCACGTTATGGCATGTGTTTTGGACCCGGAACGCGTTTTCATTGTTCGCGGAGGTATGCTAAATCCGTGGATTTGGTGGTCCAAATTCAGAAATGCCGTAGTAGTAGTAGTAGTAGTAGTAGTAGTAGTAGTAGTAGTAGTAGTAGTAGTAGTATTAGTAGTGGTAGTAGTAGTAGTAGTAGTAGTAGTAGTAGTAGTAGTAGTAGTAGTAGTAGTAGTAATAGTAGTAGTAGTAGTAGTAGTAGTAGTAGTAGTAGTAGTAGTAGTAGTAGTAGTAGTAGTAGTAATAGTAGTAGTAGTAGTAGTAGTAGTAGTAGTAGTAGTAGTAGTAGTAGTAGTAGTAGTAGTAGTAGTAGTGGTAGTAATAGTAGTAGTAGTAGTAGTAGTAGTAGTAGTAGTAGTAGTAGTAGTAGTAGTAGTAGTAGTAGTAGTAGTAGTAGTAGTAGTAGTAGTAGTAGTAGTAGTAGTAGTAGTAGTTGTTGTAGTAGTAGTAGTAGTAGTAGTAGTAGTAGTAGTAGAGTAGTAGTAGTAGTAGTTGTAGTATAGTAGTAGTAGTAGTAGTAGTAGTAGTAGTAGTAGTAGTAGTAGTAGTAGTAGTAGTAGTAGTAGTAGTAGTAGTAGTAGTAGTAGAAGTAGTAGTAGTGGTAGTAGTAGTAGAAGTAGTAGTAGTAGTAGTAGTAGTAGTAGTAGTAGTAGTAGTAGTAGTAGTAGTATTAGTACTAGTAGTAGTAGTAGTAGTAGTAGTAGTAGTAGTAGTAGTAGTAGTAGTAGTAGTAGTAGTAGTAGTAGTAGTGGTAGTAGTAAGAGTAGTAGTAGTAGTAGTAGTAGTAGTAGTAGTAGTAGTAGTAGTAGTAGTAGTAGTAGTAGTAGTAGTAGTAGTAGTAGTAGTAGTAGTAGTAGTAGTAGTAGTAGTAGTAGTAGTAGTAGTGTTTTCCTGCAAAGTACAAGATGTTCTCGGAAACGAGTTTGAAAACATAGAAGCGTTCAAGTATCTCGGATCATATGTCAGCCTCAAGCATGGAGACCTGCAGGAAGTCAATTGCAAACTTGCAGAAGGTAGACAACGGTTTCCTAACTTCCAAAATCTCTGGAAGAGCAAGCAGCTCAGCGTGCACCTCAAGTGCAATTTGTACAAAGCACTCGTTTTAACAGCTGTGCTGTACAGCTCAGAGACTTGGACTCTTTCAAAATTAATGGAGACAAAACTTGAGAGTTTCCACTGTGGTTGTCTTCGGAGATTTCTACGTGTGTCATATCTGGAGAAAGCAACGAACGAAGAAATTATGTCAAGATCACGAATGCCCCAACTATCCACGATGATCATGCTCAAACGGATAAAATGGTACGGACACATCCAGAGAATGGAACCAGGAAGATTAGCCCGCAGTGCCTTCGATTGGGACCCGCCCGATCAATACGTCCATGCTAGACGCGCTCCTGGGGGGCAACGGAAAACGTGGATGAGTCAAATCGAAGGAGACTGTGTACGAAACAAAGTATCGTTCACCAGATTGCAGGAGAAAGCAGCAACCGGGTCAAAGAATGCCTTCAACAATTTCGTCGTACAGCACTTCACAGAATAACCAAACAAATAACTCTTCTTGTTTTGTTTGTATTTGTTGCCAACCGTGCCTTTATTTCATATTTGGAATTAAAGTGTTGAAACAGTAGTAGTAGTAGTAGTAGTAGTAGTAGTAGTAGTAGTAGTAGTAGTAGTAGTAGTAGTAGTAGTAGTAGAGGAAGAAGTAGAGAAGGCTTCTGGAATTCATCCACGGGTGGTCCACACCCTTCTTCGTGAGTTAGATGAGCTTTGTGTGGATGTTACAATTCGTATATAAGCAGCAAACTCTCCAGGTGCAGAGTCGTTCTCCATAAATCGTTTCCTAGGGAATTGTGTGTAGATATTGATTAGCCTTTCTTTCTGATTTGCTGCTTCCGTCTTTTCGTGTTCAAAAATTGTTTTGGAACAATAGTACGATTTATCATGTCAACCAAACAGTTTTAGTAATTTCCTTGACTTTAGTAAAGCATTCGATGTCGTTAAATATGATTTGATGATTGAGAAACTGGAAAATTATGGTGTGAGAGGAGTCAATTTGAGTTGGTTTTTGATCCATCAACAGAATGTGTTCATCAATGGAGCGTTCTCAGATTTCAAAGTGATTGGGAGCGGTGTGCCACAAGGGTCAATACTCGGCACTCTCGTTTTCATTATATGTACGAACGACTTTTTTAATAGTTGCAAATTTTTGGAGAAGTATATGCTTGCGGATGATACAACACTTATGTACTTTGCAGAAACTCTGGATGACAGATGCATTAGGTCTGACATTGTTTGCCTGCAAAAGTGGATCACTTGTTATCATTTATATCTGAATGTTAAAAAATCTGACCTCATGTGGTTCTGTGAACCCATGACAGATATTAGGCTTCAAAATGAAAGGTTGAAAATTCAGAATCTGTGAAGTACCCGGGCATTCATTTAGACAGAAACTTTTCTTCCGATGTTCATGTTGATGAGGTAGTAAAACGCTTGTGAAAGCATGTGTTTGCGGTCGCAAGAATCAGGTGAGGAGATTTTCGTGACTGGAAACGTTCTCTTTCTCTATTACCGTTCTTTTATTGAACCGATAGTACGATATTATTGTTGATGTTGTTGTTGTTGTTGTTTTTGTTGTTGTTGTTGGGGATTTTTTTTACAGAAGGGATTTCTCCCGATCAAAACAGTTAGAGAAAATTAGTCCATGTCTCTCTGCAGTGTTGACAGTCACAACAGGTCTGCCACGTGCAGACGTTTACTGGTTTGTACCGCATCATGATATCATTCCACATTTGCTTTGTGTTATTTGTATTAGGCCGTGTTGATTTCCAAAGTCAATGCTGTGATGAAGTCTGTTGGCTATCCTGTGGGTGCGAAAGAAGAATTCGCCGCGAGATTTTTCGAGTCGTTTTTTTGTTAAGTCAAAGTAATCTTCTCTTCTCATTGATCTGTTTCCAGGCAGCACCGGCTATTATGTATTTGTCGGTTGAATTTGTTAAAGACTTGATAGTAGTAGAAGATCATTGAGCTGATAGTACATTAGCAACGGCAGTAGATTCGACAAACGTAGTTGTTTGATGTAACTCAGTGTCTTGCTATTTGTTAACCAGGACACAACTTTGCGTTGAAACCGTTCCAAGTTTCGCATATCTCCTCGGTTTAATTTACAGCACGAGGATGCGTACATTAGAACTGGCAAAACGATCCATTCTTAAAGTCCTAGTTTGATGCGCATATTAACTTTGAAGGCTACTTTTCTTCTCAGGGAATAGAAGAATCGGTTAACTTTCTTCATTCTTTCTTCTGAGTGGATTTGCCAAGTCAAATTGGATTTTATTCAGATCCCTACGTCCTTTACACCAGCTGAGCTCTGGAGGAGACAAAATTTTGGCGCGTTTCTCTATAGCTAGAGCCATTTTGTTCCGGGTGACACAGTCTTCCAGAGCGTTGAGATTACTCTGTACTTGGTCTGCTGGTGTTCCAATGTGGAGTATTTTAGGTCATCCACGAACATAAAGGGTTCGCCAAATCTGAGGGCATCTGGCAGGTCGTTGATGTATATGCAAATTAAGATCGGCCCGAGCAGTGATCCCTGTGGGACACCACTTGTCACTGGCAAATGTTTCGATTTGATGTTGTCCGCTCGGACAAATTGTTCTCGTGCGTTGAGATAGTCATATAAGACTTCAAGGAGACAACCTCCAATTCCAATTTACACTGCTTTTAATAGACGTTTGTAGTGGAGTACAGGATTGATGCCTTCGCAAAATCAGTATAGAATACGACAATTTCACTATGCACGTTTTTGTCCAGCGCTTCGTGTATTTTCTTTAAGATATGGTCTTTCAATCTATGGATGTACAACATCTTCTAAGTTACTATATGGTGCAGAGAAAACTGCTTAAGTTGATAGTTTTCAGAAAACAGAAAGAATGTGTATCCTGCCTTTTCTCAGATTCTACTATTCTGAGTGTATGCGATTTATACATTCTGGAATTATTGAAATTTGTTTTGAAATCGGTCAACGCTAAATTGACTAATCCGTAATAGCCTTTCTAGCAGCCGCTCGTGCGCAATATTTATTATCTTTAGTAATTGAGCGTGGTACTTGTTCAAAATACAAGGATTGACGTTTAATTAATAAGTAGATAAAAGCAGAAGAGAATGGTTTCAAATAAATGAAGATCTAATAGAGTGAATAACTCTGAAGGTAGGTTTGGTGTTCAATGAATGAGTTTTATCTTCAGTTTTGTCCGTACCCAAAATCGGTTCTATCACCGCGGTGAATTAACCAAGTAAATACTGATATGTCACAAGTGTTAATATTTGTCGAAGCTCGAGCTTTGGCTATTTCAATTTGTCGTCATTAATCAGGTAATAAATTAAAGTTTAAACTAAATCTTTGACCTTGAAACCCAAGGTTTTTAATACATCTTTTTTTATATACGTGTGACACTCACACTGCCCCCCTGTCAATAAGAATAGAGTCTGCCACTCACTCACATAAAAATCAAACAAATTTTACAGGTCTTGATGCATGAACGTTTTAGAATACGAAAGGTTTGTACTTTTCATAAAAAAAGTTTAGGTATCAGTTTTCGTCATTCATGACTTTCTCTGCCTCGTCCGGCCCAAAATTGTTGTACAATTCTCTTGCCTCATTGCTCATCAGTATTTGGTATGCTCGATTATTGATCTTGAAAAACTCGTCCTCTCCACCGGCATCAGGGTGCGTCAACAAGCTCATTTTGTGGTAGTGTTTTTTGATCTGATCTTTTGAAGCTGAAATTTTTTCCAAAAAAATCTCGTACAATGTCGCAGGCCAACTCAATACATTTTTATTCCGAATCTCGATTAAAAACTTTTCTGTGGCCTTCATTTTGGCTTTCTCGTTTTTCAAAGAATGCTTTTGTCTATCGATTATAGTGTCTTTCCTTCGGCACTCACTCGCCAAGTACTGGTTATAGTTTTCCAACTGCCGAAGCTCTGACCTCAATTGTCTCTTCTCCTCTTTCTCCATTTTCTCCATGGCTTTGCTCTTTTTATCAGCATTGACTTTTAGATCGGCCAACTCCTGCATAAGTCAGTCGATTGACCGCTCTTGTTCGGCATTTCTAGCTGCCGCGCCTTTAGGTTATCTCTTAGCGCCTCACACTCGGCGCTCAGTTTTCCCAATGCTTCTCTTGTTGCCTCTTTGGCTTTGTCGCAATGTTTGTCTAGTTTTTGTCGAAGCTCGACAAGATCCTTTTTGAGTAAAGAGTTTGTACTCTTCAACTTCTCTAACTGCGCGCACTGGTTTTGCAGTTCCACTTCAGTCTTCAGAGCTCGAGACCGAATTTTGGCGGGTGCCAGAAGTTCTAGCGTAGACACCTTCCGAGTCCACGACAGACAAAATTCCACTCTGTACACTCCCGGGAAAATCTCCGAAATAACTTTCCACAACTCCGGCCTATAGTACGCATGTTCACCAATTTGTTGGGTCTCGCTGCCTGCTATGTTTAATAGAAACCATTTTTGCTTCTAAAGTTTCTCAATATTTTCAATCTTGATCTCAAGACTTTTCCTTTATTTTTATTTTTCTTGACCTCAAGACAACTCTTTTTCATTTTTTTTGGTCTTGAACTCAAGACAACTCATTATCATTTTTTTGTCTTGAACTTAAGACAACTCATTTTAACTTTTTTTCTGTCTTGAACTCAAGACAACTCTTTTTCTTTTTTTTCGGTCTTGAACTCAAGACAACTCATATTCATTTTTTTACACAACCGACTTTTTCACGGACTCTTTCTCTTCAACCATTTTCTTTTGTTCTCGGCGCTCAGTAATTAAATTGAGTAGTTGATTATACATACGTGTTCCCGTTACAGAGTGAAGATTCCGCAACAGTTGTTGCCAGGATGCTCCATTAATGACTAATCCCAAATAGACGAACAATTTAGGAAAATTTTTCACAAATTGGAATATGAGGTAGACTGTTAAGACTGACACAGCAATGTCCTTAGCTTTTAACCAAACGTATAAGTTTTCAGTTTTTAAGTTACGAAAAATCACTATTTCCTTTTCTAAAAAAATTTCTTGTTGAAACTGGTTGTTCCAATGTACAAAATCGTCCTGATTGTAATTTTCATCCGAGTCTTGGAACGCTTCTTGACTGATAATTCCTTTACAATTGTTCGAGCAATTTGATTCTTTTTTAAATCTGATTTGGAAAAAAGGCTACGATGTAGATTTTGATCACTAAAATTCAAGTCATTATTCATCGGCCATTGATATATTTCATGATCGAATTTCTTTAGTGTTTCTCCATATAGTTGAAAACTGCCGTCTTCTAATTTGACGACATTTGGGTACAGCGGGTTACATGCAGCGATTGTATAATTATGATACAAAATTTTTGGTGAGGGGTTCCAAATACCTAATAGAAGAAACATTTTGACCTTGTATTAACACCGGAACTTCCTCTGTACAAAAAGTAAGCTTAGTTATTGCTCCTACCATTTTTGCACATTTATGGACATACAAAACAGATCCTGCTCTTTCAACGTGAGTTCCTGGCTCGAATAGTTTTTCTGATGGGCTCACAACTTTTGTTGATATTTCGATTTTAGTTTGAGTTCTCAGTTGTTGAATTTCACATTGCAGCGTTCTTATTTTCATGATAAAAAAATTCCATCTCTTTGAATACTTCGAAGTTAAAGCTGTCGATAATGCTTGACAGAAACATTTCCATGGTTATTTTTAGATGAACAGTTGTCAGTTCTGAGTTTTCTCGGAGTAAAAAACACCTGGGACTCCGGTCGCTTTTACCTGTTGTCCACACAAAATTGCTTTTTCCTCTAAAATTTTCAAAGCAAAATCTTCAGATTTGTTCTTGTGTAAAGTTTTCCTCTGATAAATGTGGTCTTGTTGTCACCAAAAACTTTTGCAGGGTCCTGCTTGTTAAAGTGTTTAATAGTTTGCTTGCCTTGATTTTCGAAAAAATAATTTACAAAGTCAAAATGTGTAGTTTTGATGAAAACAGTTTTTGGAAAACGTAAGGGATCCTTAAAATATAAGAGGCTTCTTTGTAGCAGCTTTCCCCAAATTGTTCCGATAAAAAGTTTTGCATTGATCATCACATTTCCAATAAGTTTTACTCCTGTAGGTGAAACCCACTCTACAGGCTCACCATACATAGCACCTTCACGATTTTTTTATCATGAAGCTCTGGCTATGCTCCTCAACATAAATAGTTTCATTTACTCGTTGTAAAATCTTTTCGTTACAGAATTGTTGGTTTTGTTCAAAGGTTTTATCTCCAAAAACTGGTAAAGCAAAGTTTTTGTTTTGCCAAATGCTTCTACAGAATCCCTCGTTTAATGGATATAAGGATTTTAGAAGTCTTGAGTTTTTGGTAATAAAGACAACATCCTCATATACATTGCTCTTTTTAAGTGCAGACACAGTATATGCCGCTTCATACATGCAAAATCTTAATTTTATCTCGGGCTGAACCTCAGCATATATCAAACTACCTTCTTCTATTGTTATCGATACTCCAGTTTTGTTATCACAGTTTATGCTGTGATCCAAAGAATATATCTTTGTCGATACGATTTTGTCAAAATCATAGCCGTATTATTTAATACAAGGAGATGCAAAAATGGCTATCTTTGCCAGATACAAACGTAGTGATACTAAATGAACACGATGCTCCGGATGAACTCGTATTTCTTTTAGATTCTATTATTTCTTTCTAAAATTTCCTGAAACAAAAAAATCATCAGCTTCGTCACTGCTAAAATACTCATCATTGCTTTACCAATTCTTTAGTTTCTCAGGTACCGATTTTAATTGGCTGCTGGATCTTGTAGCCATTTTTGGTACCATTGGTTCACTATTAACCTTTTCCTCGGTACTTTTTGTTTTACTACTAACTTCCGGTGGCTTTTTTTTCGCTTTTGGAATTTTTATTTGTGCTGATTTCCTTCAGCTTTCTCTTTAGGTTCTGAGGAAGATTCATTTCTTCCTTCGGCAACTTTGTTTGCCTTCTCTTGCCCTTCAAGGGTTTCTTGCTCTGACTCTTTAGTTTCATTTTCAACCCTGTCATTTGTAAGATTTAGTGAATTGTTTACATTCTCAGCTTCAGATTGATTTTCTGAGTTCAGATTACTTTCACTGTCTGGGGATGGTTCTATTTCAATTATATCGTTGTCCTCTGAGCTGTCCAAAGAGATGTTTTTCTCCTCCTTAACTGTTGTTTTTTCTTTCGCTTGATGTTCAAGCGTAAATAGTTTTTCTCGCGTTTTATATTTTTTAGTCGGTCATAATGGACCTTTTTAGCTTTCTTCGTCTTTTTATCTTCCATCTTGAAATTCAAATAGTTTATGATTTCAACAATTGTGTATGTTCCCCTTATAAAAAGAAGTATAATTCCGTGTTTCTCCTTTTTTTTACCGTTAGGTTGAAAACTAACACTTCTTCTCCTACCTTTTAGTTCGGTCCATACTTACTGCGATCGTAATAGGTCTTCTGGCGTTCTTTTTTGACATCCATACTTTCTCGCATCAGCTGATGCGTTTCCTGTAGTTTTTGCTTCTTTGAGTAAACATAGTCACTTGGTGTTGCATATATTGCAATTTGTGGTGTGCTATAGATAAAGTCTATAGGCAGTGATAGTGTAAAACCCAATACCACATACGCTGGGCTATATTTTGTTACTTAATGGATTGATGACCGATAATCCTTCATCGCTAAATGTAGAAAATTTGTTTGTCCCCTCGTGTTGGTATTGTCCTATATATTAGTAGAAGAACAATATTTTCTATTGTTCGATTTGTTTGTTCAATCACCATGTTCCCTTGTGGGTGGTAGGATGTTCTCTGAATTCCTAGTTCACTGCAAAGACTACGAAACAATTTAGACATAAAGTTTGATCCTTGGTCACTGTGTAGGTTGACAGGACAGCCGAATCTCACTATCCAGTGTTCAACAAACGCTTTTGCCACAGTTTTTGCCTCTTGATTGGGTAACGCTACGGCTTCGTACCACTTACTGAATAGACCACCAATAAGCAAAATGTATTTTTTTCCTTGGGACTCCGGAACTGGACGCATGATATCGAGAGAAACTTGCCAAAATGGATGACTAGGTTTCCATTTTGTGAGTGAATGTCGATGTTTCTGTTTAGTGCATTTCCTTTTTAGGCACGCGTCACAGC
Source organism: Convolutriloba macropyga (assembly GCF_964194025.1). Lineage (NCBI taxonomy): Eukaryota > Metazoa > Xenacoelomorpha > Acoela > Convolutidae > Convolutriloba > Convolutriloba macropyga. The sequence goes on from NC_134475.1 coordinate 51,302,945, forward strand.
TTTCTATCCAATTTCTTACGTCCCTTTTTATGCACGGCCAAAAAAACTTTTTGCAAGCTCTTTTGTACATTTTCTCTATACCAAAGTGTCCTGCGCTAGGCGAACCATGCAACAGCTCAAGAACGTTGGACACTCTACCACAGGGTACCAGCTTTTGGTAAACAGTTTCAAAGTTAGGTTCTGTTTGGTGTTTTCGATACAAAATCCCTTGTAGAGACAAAAATTTTTATACTGAACCCAGTATTTCCATAACTCCTTCGAAGCTCCGTTTCTCATTTGCCGTGGTTCGGGTCTTTTTTTGTTTATGACCCATGAATATACTTCTTCGAGTATATTGTCACTTTGCTGCGAATCTCGCAGTTGTACTCTCTGTAGTTTGTGTAACCGCCAACCTCGACTACTATAGTCGGTATCGTCTTGCTCTACGTCTAACGCAATAGAGTTAACAAAAGCTGTTTGTTCCTTATCTTCTGTTTTTATGCGCGAAAGACAGTCAGCGTGTTGGATTTTCTTTCCTGCTCTATGCTTGAAGTCAAAATTAAACTGCCCTAGTTTCTCTATCCATTTTGCGACCATACCGTCTGGTTCTTTAAAACTATAGATCCAAACGAGAGCCCTGTGGTCCGCTATAATTAAAAAATGCTGACCAGGTAAATAGTTTTTAAAATAATGGGTGAAATGAACGATTGCCAATAATTCCCGCTTAGTTGCTGAGTAGTTTTGGTGGACTTTTACTCAAGGTTTTGCTTGCATATGCAATAACTCTATCCTCAGTTCCTTGTATTTGTGTAAGAATTTCTCCGATGTCTGTCAACGATTCATCGGTAGCTAATGCATATAGATCCGTATCGTTTGGATGTCCTAAAACTGGGGCTTCCAAAAGCTTTTTCTTCAACTCTGCTACCGCACTTGTGCACCCTGTACTCCATTCAAATTTATTTGATTTTTATAGTAACCTGTAAAACTGCAAAAATTAATTCCATTAGGTTTTGAAAAGCTCCTGGTGCAGAAGCTAGGCCCATAGGGAACCTTTTCCACTTATATAGGCCCAAAGGTGATATAAAAGCTGTTACATTGTGATTCTCTTCTTCCAGCGTCATTTGAAAGTATCCCGACAGAAGATGAATGTTTGAGAAACACATGTTTCCCTCCAGTGAATCAATAACCTCAATAATTCGTGGTAAAGGCCAGCATGTTTTCTCCCTTTGATAGTTTAGACCACGGTAGTCTATAACTAAGTGGTAGGTTCCGTCTTTTTTTGGTACCAGTAATGATGGTGTTGCCCAATCAGAGTATGTTGATTCGACTAGGTTATCTCGTTTAAAGTCTTCAACAATTTTTTTCATGGCTTTTCGTTTCTTAAAGCTCATGCTGCCATATGTACGTCTGAATGGCGCCGCATCTTTTTTCAATTTATTTTTGTGATGAATTCAATCGCAAAATCCCATATCGTTTGAGTTTCGCAAAAATATTGTTTCAAATTTTGTGCAAAGTGACCTCACTTTTGCCATTTCATCACAGGTTAAATTCATTGAACTTGTGTTTACATGCTTCTTGAGGTCAAATTCATCTCTTGATTTTGCATTATTGTCAGGGTTGTTTTGCTGTATTCTTGAAAACTTTCCTGTGTTTTGCGCAAATGCGATTCTCGCATTTTTGTAAACTTTCTTTTGTCCTACTGTAGGGTTCAGATCTCGAACCCATACTACATCATCAACCATATCATTTAGCGATCTCGCTATTAATAAATGTGATTTGTTTTCAAACTCCTTTAGGGGTTCCACTATATTTTCAGTTTGTTGTGCTTTGTTACCTTCTTCATCAACAATACTACCTTTAATGAAAACTTCGCAGCGACAAGGTAAATCGTGATCCTCTGCCGCAATTAAAAACAAATTTCTGTTACTTCGTTGTGATGGGGACAACTGTAAAGCTTTCCCAATTTTTCCGCAGAACAGTTCGTTTTTTCTGGGGTTTAAATTAAAGTCAAATTTGTATAACAATTTCATGCCTAATAAATAGGGCGTTATCTCAATTCTGGTCACTAGAAAATCAACTGTTTTTTCACATGTAAGTGTCTGAAGTTGAACTTGAATATCTGCTGATCCCATTACAGGCATTTTTTCCGTTGTTGGCTATTATATTTTTATTGCACATTCTGCTCTGGCTCGGTTCCCCCAATTGCTTGTAGAGTGTGTCGCTTATAATATTAAAACTACTTCCACTCTCAATTAATGCCATTATCAATTTGTCTTTTATCATTATTTTTTTTGCAAACAACGCCTCCACTGGGCTGTTTCCGCCACGCAAGGTTTTTACGTAGTCAGTTGAAAGTGAAGCACTGCCATTTCCAGCTAGCTCTCGTTTAAATACGGACAAATTAGTTTGAAGTGATTTGGGCTCCCACTTTCGAAACAACTTTTGAATTCCCTAGATGCATGGTTTCGCTGACCGGAACGGCAATATTTTTCTTTCTCGAGACTCACCGCTACCTTCGACTGCTCGGCACGTTTCTCGTGCGATCAATCTGTGCTTCTGTTCTCACCTCCCGGTGTCGGCGAACGCGCTCTACTTTCGTAATTGGTTCGTCTATGCTCAGCATCGCTTCTGGTTTAGCTATTAATACTTCTATTTCTATCTCCGTTTTCTCTTGAACGTCGCTCACTACCGCGTAGAAACTCATTTGGCCGCGCTCCTTGCGATGAAAATTTTGATTCTTTTGCCTTTTAGGTTGATTAGTTTGCAATGTTCTCACTAAGTCATTAATCGATTTAAGTAAATGTAAATTTTTCTTTGACTGGATGGCAGAAACCGGTGGCTCATTGTCCTTCTCCTCAGTTCTCGTGACTGCTTCTATATGTAAACATCTCTCTAAAGCTCTGTCTAAAGTCATATCCGCGTCATCTAAGTTCTTTCTCAAGTCGAACTGCACCTGACTATTTTCTATGCTTTCAAGGAATCCCCTCAAAATGAGATGTTCTTTTTATCTCTGTGGACTCTTGAGGGTACGCTTTCAAAGATATTGTTTGCAAATCACCGAGAAAATTTGTTAATTTTTCACCGGGTTTCTGGACTCTCCTAGCTAGCCTTCCCCGGAACACTACTGGTTTCTCATTATAATGTTGTCTGAAAGCCTTTACGGTCTCGTCCTAACTCTTTCTAGTGTCCTCCGAAAATGTACGATAGAAATCAATAGCCGACTTTTGTAACCTTAACGCGAAATAATGCGGCCATTCATTAATTTTGGTCTCGATGCCGTTTACTGTTTCTTTTATTTGCCACTTTTGAAGTTGTGGCAAGCGCTCAAAGTGTGTAACATAACTTTCAAAATCATTTGATGCAGTAAACGGTTCCGGTAACAGCGTTTTTGAGGAGTGCCGCGCCATCCTTATTTTATTTAAAAGCTGTTTTTATTCAAAATTCTTTGCTAATTCTGTTCGAAACTCGAACTGTTTTTCCGACACTCTAGTTAACAGCTTTTAAATTTTATTGACACTCTAATTCCCTCTTCAATAAATGCAAAAAAACTCGAGGTTAAATGGTATATTTTAAGTCAAATTAAGTCAAATCAAAATATTGATGTTTCTGAACGCTATTTTATTATCAAAAAAACAAGTATGCCCTGATTTATGCTACTCGAATTTTTAGGGAGTACTCACTTGAAAGTTCGAAGATGGCAGTTGTTCTTATCGAATCCCGGCAGCAGAGCAGTCCACAATTCCTCTTCCAGGTCGTGATGTTAAGACGTCGAACTCGAGTTTTAAAGTTGGTTTTCAAACAAAAAACAGATTTCTCTTGGAAATTAGTACAACGCTCAATATTATTGGGTGGTGGTTTTCTATTTACTTTTAATCTTTGTCACCACTATAGCAGCCGCTCGTGCGCAATATTTATTATCTTTAGTAATTGAGCGTGGTACTTGTTCAAAATACAAGGATTGAAGTTCAATTAATAAGTAGATAAAAGCAGAAGAGAATGGTTTAAAATAAATGAAGATCTAATAGAGTGATTAACTCTGAAGGTAGGTTTGGTGTTCAATGAATGAGTTTTATCCTCAGTTTTGTCTGTACCCAATATCGGTTCTATCACCGTGGTAAATTAACCAAGTAAATACTGATATGTAACAATTGTTAATATTGCTCGAAGCCCGAGCTTTGTCTATTTCTGTTTGTCGACACCTGTCATGATTGTGTCAGTCATTAATCAGGCAATAAATTAAAATTTAAACTAAATCTTTGACCTTGAAACCCAAGGTTTTAGTACACCTTTTTTTTTATATACGTGTGACACTCACACCTTCATCAGCGTGACGTGAAAGATTGCCTTACTTTTACTTCGAGGAGTGTCTCACCTGGCCTCTTCAAGAAACCACGCCTATCAATAAAGAGAATGCGTTATGTTGAATTACTTGATTAGTAATGGCTTTTTTGTGGAGACGAAACATCATTGAAACTTTCCATAGATTATCTCAAAGTTTTGTTAATAAAAAAGAATTTATTCGATACCTTGTTCTAGTATGAGTTCAGATTTCTTTTTTATACTAGTCTTATCTCTAACTATTGTGGGGCTTCCAGCTTCTGTGGGACTATTGCACAGAAGAGGTCCCTTCTGGTGCTTAGGTATTTCTTTAAGAATGCACAAAGTTATCTACAATGTATATCAACAGAATAAATAAATTTTCTTCTGTATGAGATTGCTGTTCTTACCCAAAAGTTTTCGTGGCTTTGACATAGTCTTGTTTTTGCAACAATAACTGCATGTGTGCCTTGTCTTGTTCTTTGATTTGTGCTGTACTTAATAAACTGATTTTTATTTATGTTGTATTCGCCGTCGGCGATATTACAGTAAAGTAAGAGGCTGTGGAGTTTCAAGTACCACGCAAGAGGTAGAATGTTCAGAGTTTGAAGCCTATTTTTGTAGTCGGTGGTGTTTCCAAGGATCCATTTTGTTGCATTTTTCTGTAATTTCTTTAGCAAGACTAGATCTCCTTTGTGAGGGTGCCATACCTCACTCGCGTATGATATAATGGGGACGCATAGCCTTTATACCCGTTTGGTTTGTTAATGACTGACGTTTTGTTTGATAAATTTCTGTTTAGGTACTAAATGTATCAAGGAGTTGAAAAACTCGAGCTCCAATCGATGCGCTGCTGCCCAGGATTGTGAACTACTATATCCAGTTCACTGGCTGTCTAATGAATCAAAATTTATCAATAAAAGTCGCTTATCTTGATTTTCAGAATCCTCGATGAATTTCCAACAACCGGCATTTCAGGCAAATGAAGATCTGCCTCAAGTATATGTTGCCAGTGAAGCTGGAGCTGGTTCTGTTGGGAATTGTAGTGATATGGGCGGGGGGCATTTAAGTCATTTACCTCTATCATGTGGTTGGGCTGGTTGCTGCCAAGTCTTCGGGACAATTGAGCATCTAATCATTCACCTCACAGACGTTCATTTATTTGCGAGCCAGCATTGTGACCAACCACTGCATTGCTTTTGGAACGAGTGTAACAATTTTGATGCCGAGCACCATCATCACCTAACAGTTCATGTTCTGTATCATGCCTATCACACGCAATTAAAGGTGAGGGAAACTATAAAATGTGCTTTCCTATTACGGGCCCGCTACGTCCATGTGCTGTTTCTTAATCGCGGTTAAATCAATAGTGGGGAAGTATTATCCCTCTGCTTAATTTTACTTCTCAAAGAATTTCAATTACATGGACGCATCGAAAACAGGCGCATCGGCAGTTAAAAAGGCAGCCTTGAAAACACATGGCAGCCACGGACCGTCAGGTTTAGATGCAAACGATTGGAGACGAGTTTTCACTTGATTCAAAGTTTCAGCAAACATAGCGAAAAAGGTAGCCAAACTTGCTATTCGTCCGAAAGCCTTCAGACCGAGCGACGCCACGTAATAGAAATGGCTTCGGAAAAAGGAACCTCGAACTGGCTCACAGCTCTACCGCTTAAACGTTTCGGATATACACTAACGAAGTCCGAATTCAGAGACGGGCTTTGCATTAGATATAACATTCAGGCGAATAATACGCCCATTAATTGTCCATGTGGTGAAAAGTTTACCCTATCACATGTTCTCAACTGTGCGAAGGGGGTATGCACACAGGAGACACAATGAGATCCGAGATACCTTTGCTAAAATCTTGCATGACCTTTGCTATGATGTCGAAGTTGAGCCGACTCTTCAGTTGCTTCAAGGCGAGTCCTTTATACACAAAACTACTAGCACCGATGAAAACGCGCGACTAAACATTAAAGCGCATGGCCTATGGGGGTAGAGGTTCAGCCGTCATTTCTTCGACGTGAAGATCTTTAACCCACTAGCCAAGTCATGCCCGAGAAACTCCGTAGAAGCGTACAAGTATCATGTGTCGTTGAGGTGCCTGAAGTATGAGCAACGAATACTTGCCTGAAGTATGAGCCTGAAGTATGAGCAACGAATACTTGACGTCGAGAAGAGTAACTTCGTTCCGCTCATGTTTTCCTGCATTGGGGCGCAGGACCGTCCGCAACGTGAACTATAAAACAACTGGCTCGCAAAATTGCTTAAAAGAAAGACGAATCATACTCCGACGCAACAACGTACATACGCACGAGAATAAGTTTTGCTCTTCTGTCCAACGCTATCATATCCCTCAGAGGGTGCGGTGGTTCCAAACGGTCGAGCGACATTGATTGTTCGTGCAGTGCCATAACGCGGGAGGAGAGACTAGATTCATAACAAGTTTGCTTATATAGAAATTCAATTCTTTTGACGCAGCTCTAAAAGAGGTATAGTGACTTGTCTTTAAAGTAATATACGATGCAGTGATGTCTCATAGTGGGGGATCACTACTCATCCATTGGATTGGCATACGCGGCTTAAGAGCAAACCCCCTCTGTTTTTTTAATTTCATTACATTGGGCCCTGTTGTTGCTTACGAACGGAAGAATAATTGTGGCAATATTCTGGATTTTTAGTCAGTCAACTGATTGTGAAACAGGCAATGCCGCACAACACAAGTGCGGTTCTCTCAAATTTTGATTTACTTTAATTTTGAAGAGCAAGGAAAATAGGGTTGGCCTGGTTAGGTATCTGAAAAAATCATTTGGCGTTGAAATAGTTTGCCAATAATTGATAGTATAAACGATTGATGACTAATATCCAATTGCAATAATTGATATAAACTAAACAATGCCAATAACTAAGGAAATTTTAAAGAAAGCTTTGAAGGTAGCTCATTAGATAGATAGTAAATAATGGCAGTAGCAATTGATTTTTGGACAAATTCCATGAGTTGGCATAAAGCTAATTTCGATTGACTAATTTTCGATTGGAATATTTGATTTTAACTAAACAACTGGAGTTTCTTCAAATGAAGAGTTTGAACGAAGTTTGCTGCAATTAGTATAAACGTGCATCTTTTTTATGCAAAATTTTTGAGTGACCTTTCTGCTTTTAAGCTAGAGAATTCTTCCTCTTGTGTCTTACTAACTCAAAAACGATCGTAAACCAAAGAAAATTGAGAGTTGGCATGGGAGTTAAGGTAACTGACGCAGCTGGAGGTCGCGGGTTCGGTTCGAATCCTTCCCTCGAAGGAAATTTTTGAACCCGTAAAAGTACGCCCGTCTGAATAAGGAGGCCCACTACCTGTTGTTCGAGATCACTAATTCCGACGCCTATTTGTTTGTTTTGAGCTCGAACTGGCTCACAGCTCTACTGCTTAAACGTTTCAAATTTACACTAACGAAGTCCGAATTCAGAGACGGGCTTTGCATTAGATATAACATTCAGGCCAATAATACGCCCATTAATAGTCCATGTGGTGAAAAGTTTACCCTATCACATGTTCTCAACTGTGCGAAGGGGGTATGCACACAGGAGACACAATGAGATCCGAGACACCTTTGCTAAAATCTTGCATGACCTTTGCTATGATGTCGAAGTTGAGCCGACTCTTCAGTTGCTTCAAGGCGAGTCCTTTATACACAAAACTACTAGCACCGATGAAAACGCGCGACTAAACATTGAAGCGCATGGCCTATGGGGGTAGAGGTTCAGCCGTCATTTCTTCGACGTGAAGATCTTTAACCCACTAGCCAAGTCATGCCCGAGAAACTCCGTAGAAGCGTACAAGTATCATGTGTCGTTGAGGTGCCTGAAGTATGAGCAACGAATACTTGCCTGAAGTATGAGCCTGAAGTATGAGCAACGAATACTTGACGTCGAGAAGAGTAACTTCGTTCCGCTCGTGTTTTCCTGCATTGGGGCGCAGGACCGTCCGAAACGTGCACTATAAAACAACTGGCTCGCAAAATTGCTTAAAAGAAAGACGAATCATACTCCGACGCAACAACGTACATACGCACGAGAATAAGTTTTGCTCTTCTGTCCAACGCTATCATATCCCTCAGAGGGTGCGGTGGTTCCAAACGGTCGAGCGACATTGATTGTTCGTGCAGTGCCATAAAGCGGGAGGAGAGACTAGATTCATAACAAGTTTGCTTATATAGAAATTCAATTCTTTTGACGCAGCTCTAAAAGAGGTATAGTGCCTTGTCTTTAAAGTTATATACGATGCAGTGATGTCTCATAGTGGGGGATCACTACTTATCCATTGGATTGTCATACGCGGCTTAAGAGCAAACCCCCTCTGTTTTTTTAATTTCATTACATTGGGCCCTGTTGTTGCTTACGAACGGAAGAATAATTGTGGCAATATTCTGGATTTTTATTCAGTCAACTGATTGTGAAACAGGCAATGCCGCACACCACAAGTGCGGTTCTCTCAAATTTTGATTTACTTTAATTTTGAAGAGCAAGGAAAATAGGGTTGGCCTGGTTAGGTATCTGAAAAAATCATTTGGCGTTGAAATAGTTTGCCATTAATTGATAGTATAAACGATTGATGACCAATATCCAATTGCAATAATTGATATAAACTAAACAATGCCAATAACTAAGGAAATTTTAAAGAAAGCTTTGAAGGTAGCTCATTAGATAGATAGTAAATAATGGCAGTAGCAATTGGAATATTTGATTTTAACTAAACAACTGGAGTTTCTTCAAATGAAGAGTTTGAACGAAGTTTGCTGCAATTAGTATAAACGTGCGTCTTTTGTATGCAAAATTTTTGAGTGACCTTTCTGCTTTTAAGCTAGAGAATTCTTCCTCTTGTGTCTTACTAACTCAAAAACGATCGTAAACCAAAGAAAATTGAGAGTTGGCATGGGAGTTAAGGTAACTGACGCAGCTGGGAGGTCGCGGGTTCGAATCCTTCCCTCGAAGGAAATTTTAACCCGTAAAAGTACGCCCGTCTGAATAAGGAGGCCCACTACCTGTTGTTCGAGATCACTAATTCCGACGCCTATTTGTTGGTTTTGAGCTCGAACTGGCTCACAGCTCTACTGCTTAAACGTTTCGGATTTACACTAACGAAGTCCGAATTCAGAGACGGGCTTTGCATTAGATATAACATTCAGGCCAATAATACGCCCATTAATAGTCCATGTGGTGAAAAGTTTACCCTATCACATGTTCTCAACTGTGCAAAGGGGGTATGCACACAGGAGACACAATGAGATCCGAGACACCTTTGCTAAAATCTTGCATGACCTTTGCTATGATGTCGAAGTTGAGCCGACTCTTCAGTTGCTTCAAGGCGAGTCCTTTATACACAAAACTACTAGCACCGATGAAAACGCGCGACTAAACATTAAAGCGCATGGCCTATGGGGGTAGAGGTTCAGCCGTCATTTCTTCGACGTGAAGATCTTTAACCCACTAGCCAAGTCATGCCCGAGAAACTCCGTAGAAGCGTACAAGTATCATGTGTCGTTGAGGTGCCTGAAGTATGAGCAACGAATACTTGCCTGAAGTATGAGCCTGAAGTATGAGCAACGAATACTTGACGTCGAGAAGAGTAACTTCGTTCCGCTCGTGTTTTCCTGCATTGGGGCGCAGGACCGTCCGCAACGTGCACTATAAAACAACTGGCTCGCAAAATTGCTTTAAAAAAAGAAGAATCATACTCCGACGCAACAACGTACATACGCACGAGAATAAGTTTTGCTCTTCTGTCCAACGCTATCATATCCCTCAGAGGGTGCGGTGGTTCCAAACGGTCGAGCGACATTGATTGTTCGTGCAGTGCCATAAAGCCGGAGGAGAGACTAGATTCATAACAAGTTTGCTTATATAGAAATTCAATTCTTTTGACGCAGCTCTAAAAGAGGTATAGTGCCTTGTCTTTAAAGTTATACACGATGCAGTGATGTCTCATAGTGGGGGATCACTACTCATCCATTGGATTGTCATGCGCGGCTTAAGAGCAAACCCCCTCTGTTTTTTTTTAATTTCATTACATTGGGCCCTGTTGTTGCTTACGAACGGAAGAATAATTGTGGCAATATTCTGGATTTTTAGTCAGTCAACTGATTGTGAAACAGGCAATGCCGCACACCACAAGTGCGGTTCTCTCAAATTTTGATTTACTTTAATTTTGAAGAGCAAGGAAAATAGGGTTGGCCTGGTTAGGTATCTGAAAAAATCATTTGGCGTTGAAATAGTTTGCCATTAATTGATAGTATAAACGATTGATGACCAATATCCAATTGCAATAATTGATATAAACTAAACAATGCCAATAACTAAGGAAATTTTAAAGAAAGCTTTGAAGGTAGCTCATTAGATAGATAGTAAATAATGGCAGTAGCAATTGGAATATTTGATTTTAACTAAACAACTGGAGTTTCTTCAAATGAAGAGTTTGAACGAAGTTTGCTGCAATTAGTATAAACGTGCGTCTTTTGTATGCAAAATTTTTGAGTGACCTTTCTGCTTTTAAGCTAGAGAATTCTTCCTCTTGTGTCTTACTAACTCAAAAACGATCGTAAACCAAAGAAAATTGAGAGTTGGCATGGGAGTTAAGGTAACTGACGCAGCTGGGAGGTCGCGGGTTCGAATCCTTCCCTCGAAGGAAATTTTAACCCGTAAAAGTACGCCCGTCTGAATAAGGAGGCCCACTACCTGTTGTTCGAGATCACTAATTCCGACGCCTATTTGTTGGTTTTGAGCTCGAACTGGCTCACAGCTCTACTGCTTAAACGTTTCGGATTTACACTAACGAAGTCCGAATTCAGAGACGGGCTTTGCATTAGATATAACATTCAGGCCAATAATACGCCCATTAATAGTCCATGTGGTGAAAAGTTTACCCTATCACATGTTCTCAACTGTGCAAAGGGGGTATGCACACAGGAGACACAATGAGATCCGAGACACCTTTGCTAAAATCTTGCATGACCTTTGCTATGATGTCGAAGTTGAGCCGACTCTTCAGTTGCTTCAAGGCGAGTCCTTTATACACAAAACTACTAGCACCGATGAAAACGCGCGACTAAACATTAAAGCGCATGGCCTATGGGGGTAGAGGTTCAGCCGTCATTTCTTCGACGTGAAGATCTTTAACCCACTAGCCAAGTCATGCCCGAGAAACTCCGTAGAAGCGTACAAGTATCATGTGTCGTTGAGGTGCCTGAAGTATGAGCAACGAATACTTGCCTGAAGTATGAGCCTGAAGTATGAGCAACGAATACTTGACGTCGAGAAGAGTAACTTCGTTCCGCTCGTGTTTTCCTGCATTGGGGCGCAGGACCGTCCGCAACGTGCACTATAAAACAACTGGCTCGCAAAATTGCTTAAAAAAAGAAGAATCATACTCCGACGCAACAACGTACATACGCACGAGAATAAGTTTTGCTCTTCTGTCCAACGCTATCATATCCCTCAGAGGGTGCGGTGGTTCCAAACGGTCGAGCGACATTGATTGTTCGTGCAGTGCCATAAAGCCGGAGGAGAGACTAGATTCATAACAAGTTTGCTTATATAGAAATTCAATTCTTTTGACGCAGCTCTAAAAGAGGTATAGTGCCTTGTCTTTAAAGTTATACACGATGCAGTGATGTCTCATAGTGGGGGATCACTACTCATCCATTGGATTGTCATGCGCGGCTTAAGAGCAAACCCCCTCTGTTTTTTTTTAATTTCATTACATTGGGCCCTGTTGTTGCTTACGAACGGAAGAATAATTGTGGCAATATTCTGGATTTTTAGTCAGTCAACTGATTGTGAAACAGGCAATGCCGCACACCACAAGTGCGGTTCTCTCAAATTTTGATTTACTTTAATTTTGAAGAGCAAGGAAAATAGGGTTGGCCTGGTTAGGTATCTGAAAAAATCATTTGGCGTTGAAATAGTTTGCCATTAATTGATAGTATAAACGATTGATGACCAATATCCAATTGCAATAATTGATATAAACTAAACAATGCCAATAACTAAGGAAATTTTAAAGAAAGCTTTGAAGGTAGCTCATTAGATAGATAGTAAATAATGGCAGTAGCAATTGATTTTTGGAAAAATTCCATGAGTTGGCATAAAGTTAATTTCGATTGACTAATTTTCGATTGGAATATTTGATTTTAACTAAACAACTTGAGTTTCTTCAAATTCTTCAAATGAAGAGTTTGAACGAAGTTTGCTGCAATTAGTATAAACGTGTGTCTTTTTTATGCAAAATTTTTGAGTGACCTTTCTGCTTTTAAGCTAGAGAATTCTTCCTCTTGTGTCTTACTAACTCAAAAACGATCGTAAACCAAAGAAAATCGAGAGTTGGCATCGGAATTAAGGTAACTGACGCAACTGGGAGGTTGCGGGTTCGAATCCTTCCCTCGAAGGAAATTTTTGAACCCGTAAAAGTACGCCCGTCTGAATTAGGAGGCCCACTACCTGTAAATTGTTAAAGACCGATAGTATTAAAACTCTAAATAGTTGCCCAAATGCCTTCACTATTCTTTCACAAAAACTGTTGGCGAGACTGCATAAACGTCAATTTACGGTGGAAGAAGGTTTTTAGGTGGTTTGGATGCCCCCCCTTTTCTGTCCCCTACAGTTTTTACCTTCCCTAATTTTCTACCTACCTCCCTCATCTAGTAAAAGTAAGCTCCCTTAGCGTAAGGTAGCGACTACAAACACCTGGTCAGTAATTTGAAAGCAATTCTTCCGATATTTGCCTTCTATTCTTTGCGTGTTCAAGGGTCACCGTTTTTTGCATAATTAATGGCTCTCAAACAAAATTTGATGCAGTTTTGTTGTTTGGCTTTGTCGATAAGATTTTTTTTTGGCCTCTGACATCTTGAACTCCACTGCTGATCCCAATTGCGCTTATTCCGAGTTTAGAGCAGTTGAACTCAACTCTAAGCTATTTACGAAACGTCACATAATTTTTTTTATCAAATTTGTCTTCGTAGTTTTCTGCAATTAGCTCCTTTATCGTTATTGCTAAACTGAACAATGAACCTTATATTACCCATCTTATCTATATTACCAACCAAGTGTTCAAAATTTTATTTGTTGTTTCTTTGGTGCCAAACGAAGTTGTTAATTATACAAGGAGGCTCGTTAATGTGCGTTGGCACATGGTGTTCCGACCCGAGCTCATAACAAAAATAGATGTTTGAGTTTAAAACAATCGTTACGCAACCTATCTGCTAATTGAATTACATGATGTCATGCCTCAGTACAGCGCCAACGAGATCTGACATTAAAGAGACTACGAGAGAAAAAAACAAACAACAAAACTAGCAAAAACAAAAATTTCAAGGCAGAAACTGAATATCTAAATTTAAATGCACATAGTAACAACGTCAAAATGCAGTCAGATAAAACCTTAACTACTCAAATTTACTTTTTCCTATTTTCCTAATTATACAGCAGATGGAAATTTTTCTTAATGAGGCTAGCTAGGTAACATGTCGACAAAGAACGAACAATGAGGCGAAATTCAAAAATTAATCAACATTTTTTAAACGAAGAAATTTCAAAGGTCTTAAAAATCATTAGCTTTCAACTAAATAATCCTTTTTAAATAAAAAACAAAAAGGACCTGTCTTTGATTAGACTAGGCAATAGAAATGAATTAAAGAAAATCTCAAAAAAATTACAACTGATTTGCGAAAACAAACTATTGTTACCATTAAAATCATTAGCTATTATCTGAATATTATGTATTTTTAATTCAATTGTTATTTCTACTATCTCCGCTGAAGGATTTATACTGAGAGATAAATAGGTTTACTTTGGCCACATTTGAAAACCCTTGGGATCTGTTATTACGCGATTGTTCTGAAGGAATAGAAAAAGAAACACAAAAATTGACCACTTAAAAAACATTTATAAAAACGTATATTGTCCAACAAACAAAACATCAGTGACAAAATATCGGCAGATATGTTATTTTTCTAAATAAAAGAAATTGGTTTGGACCTCTCTTTGATGAAATTAAGTTACAATTTGACGAAGAGAACAACAAAAACTGAAAAGTTTGAAAATTATTTGAAAATGTTTATTATAAGCTGTTCGCTATAAACTGACTGCTTCCGGCAACATCATTCCTTCAATCCTCAATTACAAGCTTATGAGACCTGTCAGCATTTTACAGCTACCTAAAGAACAAAATCAGGCAAAAAAGCCAAATTCAAGAAAAAAATTGAGCTAGAAAATTGTCGAAGACATTAAAAAATGAACTTTTCACTAAAAACTTTTCTTTTTTCAGTTAATTTTTCTTCAGCAATCTGATTCCTGTTTTTTTATCAATATAACTTCAAAAAATTAGCGAATTTGAACAAATACATTAGAACCACGAAAACAACAACAAAGATAGGCAAAACCAAAAATTCAATAGAAAAGTGCCAGAAGAAAGTGTCGAAGCAATTTAAATTATAAGCTCTTCACTGAAAACTTTATCTATGGTCCGTTGAACTTCTTCCCTAAATCAATGGAAATTATCAGTAATAGGATAATGTGATAAGATTTTGAAAGGATCCAAAAATAAGAAAAAATAGCTGAAAATTAAAAAAAAAAGTTTGAAAACTCGTGGCATTGAAGTAATAGAAGGTAAAACCGCTAACCAGATTAGTTGTGGCTGCATTAGAAAGGAAAAGGATGCTGTCAGCACTCATACAGACTAACATTTTGCAGAAAAAAGTTTAGGATTGGTTAATGTTCAAAAATTATTTTTAAATTCTTAACAGCCATTAAACTCAAAAGCTTTCAACGGAGGTCAATAACTACGTTCAGATATAACACGATGGAACGGAAAAAATGTCTGTCATACTCATGCATAGATAATGAATAAGACGTCACAATAAGTCTTATGACTATGAAAACAACGACAAAAACAGGCAAAACCCAAAATTCAGTAGAAAAGTGCGAGAAGGAAGTGTCAAAGCCAATTAAACTATTAGCTTTTTTCTGAAAGCTTTAGCTGTGATCCACTGAACGTCTGCTATAAGCCAATAGAATTAGAATAATTTTTGGATAAGGTGTATAAAGTTTGGAGAATGTGATAAGAGTTCAAAAGTAACCAATAATACAAAAATATCAAAAAATTTTAAGAAATTTTTGAATTCTTGTGTGATTGAAGTCATATAACCAATAGTTAGAAGATAAAACCGCTAACCATATTAATTTTAGTTGCAGGAGAAAGAGAGTGGGTCCTTTCAGTACTGAGATTGAGCAACAGTTCACGAAATAAGTTTAAGGTTTCAAATTTAAGTTTAAGATTTATGTTTAAATTTTTTTTGAAAAATTGTCTTTAATTTCTTAACAGGCATTAAATTCAATAGCTTTCAACGGCAGTCAATAAATATGCTCAAATATGCCCCGATTGGAGTTCAGGGATGTTTTTCATGCATAGGTAATCAATGAGACATCACAATAAGTCTTTTGACTATGAAAACGACAAAAACAAGATTTCAAGAAAACCCAATAATACGAAAGTATCCAAAAATTTTTTAAAAACAATTTGAAATCTTGTGGCATTGAATTCATATAACCAATAGTTGGAAGATAAAACAGCTAGACAGATTGAGTTTGGTTGCAGTAGGAAGGAAGAGAGTGTTGTCATTACTGAGAATGACTTACACTTCACGATAATAAGCTTACGATTGGTTAAGTTTCAAAAAAAATTATTGAAAAATTATGTTTAAAGTCTTAGCAGCCATTAGCTGTCCACTCAAAGCACTAGATATGTTCACCTAATGCTCATTACGGAAAATATTGCACTGTTAGTCATTGAGTTCATGCCTTGTGACTCCAAAAATTAGTAAAACCTCAAAAAGAAATTCAAAACTTTATTTAAAATTTCGAAAACTCAGAGTCGAAACCAAATAAACGAGCAATTCCTTGAAAACGTTTTTTGTTCATTGGGCTTCATTTGACTGTAAAAGAGGTTTATCCTTAACGGAACTTCGATATGAAAAGTGACTTGTCTCTAGGTGACTTAAAAAAGCAAAAGAAAAAGTAGAAAATTTTTATAAAAAAAAGAGCTATCAAATAGAACTCGATTTTTTTATAGTGAACTTCCCTATAGGACCAGAACTAGTCTTTTTATTGCCTTTAGTCTATTAGGAACACACAATTGGTTCGTTTTTTGGGGTGAATTTTAATTTTGAAATACTATTTTTTATACAAAATATCTTAATTTGAAGTGAACAAAGATCCCGTGTTCACACAAAACTTCAATCCTCGATAACTCCTCGAAAAAAACGAAATTAAAAAAAACTTTTGAATTTTGAATTCTACGCTGGACCAGCTTTTTAATGATACCACTCACATATCTCTGTGATGAATATGTCGATCGAAATGGTCGGAACGATTAGTCCTCTTGTCTTTTTGTGACTCGAAGAGGATTATTGGCAATCTACAGGTGCTCGTGAGCTGTAGCAGGTTTGTTCATGACTTGAATTTTGTTGCTGTTGTTGTAGCTGTCGCACGGAGATGCAATTCGCGGGAAATTTTGGTGGGATATTGGCGCCTATTGCCGGCCAGTTTTAACTGGTTCCTTAGTTTCATTGGTATAATAATAATAGATATAATAGTAGTGGCACAGGAGGTTTGTTTTTCTTATCAGGCGTTGACTTCTGTTTTAGAACGTCGACTTCCCTTTTCGAACAATGGATTTTAACATTAGCCTGATTTCTAATGTACGGTAATTAGGAACTGCTGGTAATATTGAAGGTCAAAAGGTAGTTTTGAAGTTCTCTTCCCAAAACTTCTCTCCTCCCTATTCAAATCCCCCCGCAACTATCTACCTACCTACCCCCATCTACCTAATTAAACTCCACCAGCCCCCTGCCCTCACCCACCTACCCCAAAAATGGTTGTTCCCCATCGACCTATGCCCCGTTCCCCCGCAATCGTGCACCCACCGATCCACCACGGTTCCCCTGCTCTCTTAGAGCCTTACTAGTGACTAATTGTGCGATTTACCGAACCAGAATTTAGTCGTTCGTGATATCGACAGTTTCAGTTATTTTCAGGTTTCAATTTATTGGGAAGCAAAATGAATCATGACACAAATGTTCAAGGAAAATGCATTGATTCAAGTTAAGCTCAGCATAGGAGTTCTGCTGGTGTAAAGTTCTAGCAATTAATAAAAGCTGGAGCCATAATGTATGAAGAATTTTATAATCATAGTATAAATGATTGGACTTTGAGTTTTGTCCGAAATTAGATTTTGGATCTATTCTTTTTGTTTAGTTTTTGTTACACTTTAGGACTTTTGCTATCTTGAAATGTAGCAACTTCGTGTATCGTATTTCAGGCGTTAGCATCCGCTGCAATTGAGAAATCACAAATATCCAAATGTCAGCTAATCGCCTTTTCGTCATGCTTGCCGGATCTGCCTCCGGAAGGCTTCACTTGTCTACTCAATCACGGCACATGTCTGGAGACATTCACTAGCTTCCACAGCTATCTAGTGCACGTGAGAAGCCATATTTACAGTCCAGTTTTGACTGAGAGACGATGTACTTGGATGGGCTGTGAAAGGAGCACTCTATTCAAAGTAAGTTCCCGAAGAAATTGGGAAATCTGTCCGTTTTTTTCGTAAAAATCTTACTGGCAAGATCGTGTCTCGTGCAGTAAATGTCTTTTATTGAATCTAAATGTATTCGTGGTTTTCTGTTGCTAATAATAGTTCTGATAGTTTTACTCTAACGCATTTTCAATTTCCATAGATTACTAACTATTGCTAACTGTCACGAACTTAACTTCGCATTTATAATTACTCGTAGTTAGCATTTCCATATATTTATTAGCGCCATAAGTGCGAACAATGATTGCATTACGTCGGTAGCATTTAGTAATGGGTTGCGAAAAAAACGGAAGAGTTTTTAAAGTAAAAAGGAGGCTCAGTAATGTGCGTTCGCACATCAGGTTCCGACCCCGCGTATCCACAAGTTTGGCTTATTTGTCGACCAAATGAGCAAGAGATAGAAAACTCAAAAATTCTAATATATTGATCGACAATAATTGGTGTATCAATAAAAAAAATTGCCTCTAACTCAAATCAACGATCATAGTAAATAATCCCGCGTTAGTGGGCCAAAGAGACTTGTCATTATTAAGACTACGAGACAAGACAACCAAAAAATCAAATAACGCCAGCAAGCATTTATAACCAAAGCTCAATTTAGCTCTTGAAGAGAAAACAACAATGACGAAAAAATTAAACCTAAAGTCTCTAATAAAACCTAAATAAATTATTCGAAATTGCATTTGTAGATAAGGAGACTGATAACATGTGGACAAAAAACAGCCAAGTTCAAATTTGAAAAATACATCTTTATATATCTTCCAAAACATTTGATTACAAAATCATGAAAAACTTTAGCTATCAAATGAAATTAGCAAATAGTTTTTCCAGAACAATTTGCTGTGACCTGCTATTATGCAGTGTTTCTCATTTGACTCAGCAAAGAACTACAAACAAATACGAAAATCTAAAAACAATTTATTCTTTTTCAAGAAAAAAACCGGTATCGAGGCCGTTAAACCAATAAGCGATCCACCAAAAGCTGCCACATGTTCCACTCCATTTTTCTCACTAATAATTTTATTAACACACTGTACTAATTGGGAGCAGGGGAAAAGTAGGCAAAAAAGCAAAAAGTGATAAAAAACATCTGTATTTTTCTTAAAACATTTGATTTCAAATCATGAAAAACTTAAGCAGTTAACCATAATCAGTAAATAGTTTCCTTTGTTCATCCATAGCAAGACGCCAGGACCTGCAATTATCTGGAAAATTTCAAACGAATACAAAAAGAACGACAAATAACGACCAAAAACCAAAAAAAATACATTAAATTCCTTTGGAAGACATTCGAAGCAGTTGAAACAATAATCTGTTCGCCGAAAAACAGATGTTCAAATGAGATTTCCCCCGAATATGACATCTGAACTGCCAATAATGCGACAAGGGGGCAAAAAGAACCTGAATGATGAGAAAATGTCCAAAAATTGTAAATTTTGTACAAACACGTAGTATCAAAGCAGAAAAATGATTACTTAAAACGTAAAATCGCAGTTAGTATTAAACTTTAATCAAAGAGGAACACGTTGTGACCTGTTTTCGCTGACATTAAGCTAGAATATGGCCAAAAAAAGAGAAGAAAGTCCCAAAGCTCAATAAACCATTGTGCATTTTAAAAATATTTATTTTTAAAAGTCAAAACGACCATAAGCTTTCGACTAAAAAGCGAAATAGGCTTCATTCAAACTCCCTGAGAAGGAAACCAGTTGGACCTGTCAGTAGAACGTTTTTGATATTAGTTGTTTTTTTCTGTAATTAAAGCAAAAAATTGGGAAATGCCATTATCATTTAAAAAAAACATCGACTGATTACAATCGGCTTTCTTTTGACTTTTTCACAACGATTTGACCAAAACTAGCTTGGCTATTGCCGTTCGTCTATTGGGAACATTTTTTTGTTCCGAATATTATTTATATAGAATATTTGACAAAAAATGTCAATATATCAAACATAACGTTTAATTCAAGTGCACTCTCAAAGGATCCACAATTAAAACTAGCCTGTTTCTATGTCACCAAAAACTGTGTCAGCAAATTTTAGGTGTATTAATGCTCTGTATTTAAACATGTTTGACCTCGATAGCTCTGTGGAAAAAAGGAAATTCAGGAAACTTTTTAATTTTTTTAATAAATTAAGTGACCTTGCTATTAATAAATTTAACAAATTTTAGCAAAACTGACGAAAATTTTCGTCAAAAATAGTGAAAATGTGAACAAAACAACGGATTTCGGTCTATTCACAAATTTTTAAGCCATTATAACTCTCTTTAAAAAACGAAAATTGAAAAAAATTTTCAATTCCACATTCTACGCTGTACAGACTTCCTAATGATACCACTCACAACCCTCTACAATGATTATATCGACAGGCGAAAATTGTCTGAACAAAAAAAACCCGTTTGAGTATATAGTTCTTCTCCCACTAAAGTGGATCGGAACAATAAACATTTTGAATGGATTTAAGATGCAGTTCAATATTTCTGGTACAACATAGACTTGATTTGTTTAGACCAAATTCTACCTCAACAATCACATGCGAACTCATACTGGAGCCAAATTGTTTGCATGTCCTCAATGTGGAGCACAGTTTGCTAATGTTGAGAAACTTAAAGGTCACTGTGCTAGACAAGTTCTTGAAGACAGTGCCAAGACTTTCAAATGCTCCTATTGCAATATCTCATTTGCATCATGTGCTTTGTTAAAGGAGCATTTGAGAACTCACGTCAAGTTGTTCCAGTGTTCAAAATGCTCTCTCCCTTTTGCCAAAAAGTCGGCGCTGAGAAACCACTGGAAGTTCAAACATAGTGATGAGCGAATGTTCCCCTGTCCCATGGAGTTATGCTACTATTCTGCCAAGACAAGAAACGACTTACTAAAGCACCTTAAAAGTCATGAACATAAAGAGAAACTATCATGTGAGTTCTGTGACAAGAAGTTCAAAACTGAATACGGTCTGCAATGTCATAACCAATCAGAACACAACTACAGGGCCAAGCCTGAATATGTTTGTCATTTATGTCCCGCAGGAACTTCTTTTAACCGAGGAATCTACCTGAGTTTGCACCTGATTAAGAAGCATCAAGTTGAAAGACCATCAGGCCAGAAATTCAGCTATATCAAAGCCGACGATGGAAAATTTTACCTCGCGCGCGATGAGTTCCACGAGTTAGACCCGGATTTGGTTTCTGGAAGTCTTTCAACTGATTTTGTAGATAGTAGTAGTAATGATGAACCGGTAAATTTGACTATTCCACAACCTGTTCTGAACTCTATTCCTGAAGAATCAATTCAAAATTCTGATTTTTTGGGAAATTTTATGACGTCAACCCCCAATGAACGCTTTATTGATGTCGCAGTATTTTGATTTTAGTTCTGTACAATTGTTACATTGCCATGCTTTTGTATAGTAGTATTTCTGATTTGAATTTTAGTATTGTATTTATTGTGCAGTGTTTTGGCTCTCTTCTATTTTTCTGTTTTGCATACTACTAAATTCAATTTCCATTGTACCTGGATATCGGGTGACTCGATCTTTTTTCTCGTTCCTTTTGAAGTTCATAAATGTAATATCGAAGGGCCCTGAAATGAAGTTGCGAAAAGATTAAAAAACACAATAAAAAGATCGTTGTAATTGTTTTTGCTAACACCGGCTAAGCAAATAGGATGAATGAACTTCAGATCTTCTTTCGGTCATTTGCAATGCACTTCAAAATCGGCAACAGGATGGCTTTTAAATGTAGAATCTATAGTCATTTTCTTCTCTCATTCCAATGGCTTTTTGTAATAATCTTGTACGGCAAATGGAGGAACAGATTCCCTCTGAAGAAATGTGGAAAAACTGTCTGTTCCATATTTTGGTCTTCCTTTTCTGTTGCATCTTTTACTTACCCGTTTTTTGGTTACAAATTACTCTCAAGTGATGTTTGAAGCATGTTTTTTAGTCGTATGTGTATTTTTCATGCAAAGTTTTTGCTTAATCCTTTGGGCTTTTCAAGTGACTTTTTATCACGCTTGACTTCTTGATTTTTAAATGATCTAAAGTGCTCTATCCAGAATTTTAAGCAGCTGAACTCAATGGCGGCAGTTACTACTAAGAGTCAAATGAAAAGCGCAGAGAAATTCGCTGCATTGCTTTCCAACGAAGATTGAATGAATTTTGTTAACGTGTCTCCTTTAATGCAAAATTGTTGCTTTGACTTTATTTCTAGAACATTCCCTTGCTCTTGTAAGTGATTTTCGTTGACTTCAGTAGGATCTATGTGTACAGTTCAAGGCATGAACTGTCCACATAGATGAGCTTTAATATCTCACCAGCAATAGGAGCTAAGGGGATGGGAGAGCGACATGCTTTTCTAACATTTTTTTAATGGCGCCCTGTTTTCATTGAGGGTTTATGTTATATAGCAGCAAGCCAAGATAACTCTACAGTGAAATACTCTCATTCAGTTTCAATCTTAGTTGACTTAATATATTTTTTTGTGTAATAATTATCGATACATGTAATCTTTCGCTGTTTTTTGTCGTATCAGTGATTGTTAATAACACTAACAAAATCTGAATTCAGTGTTTTCTTTTCGTGCTTTATCAACTTCGTAATCAGCAAAAGAACAAAGCGATTTAATCATCTTTTTGCAACGAAAAAAAAAGACTGAAATACCTCGAAACTTTGTAATTTGAAGCGTTTTCCTTCCCCGTAAATCATGCTTATTGGGCATAAAGCATGTGCTAAGAGATCAAAAGTAATGCTGTGCGTAGCTTTCTGGTACTATAAATCTGCTAATATTTCAATTCAACGAAGTATTCTCATTTAAACAAGGTATCTTGTGAAGCTGTTGAAAGGCAGTGTTTCGTTTTTCGACTTCGTATGCGCCATGTCCGCCAGCTTGAAACCGTTCACTGATGTCCAAGTTCCCTCAACGAAGCGGCATCCGTGGTCCCGCGTATCCGAGAATCCGTTTTGTCTCTGTTTTTTTTTATTATTTCTGCCAAACAAGGGATTGCAAATCTGTTTAACTAAGAGGAGCTAGATTTTGTAGAAAAAAACTACGTTTCTTTGTGACGAAATTCTGCCTCTATTTTATCAGGAATCGAATTTTTAACTTTAATACTTCGCTCAAATTAAAGAACCTATTTTTGTGGTTGAACTCAAGAACAGTCCTAGATTGCATTGGAAGTTCTTGTTTGATATTCGGTAATATTTTTTCAGTTGTTAACATTGTCGACAGTCCTACTGGTCTTTCATTAACTTTTCACATAGATCAAAAATGCGAAAGATTTTGATAAGTAATCCGATTTTGAAAGACAATTTTTTAATCTACTATTTTTGTCTTCAACTGCAATTGAAACAGTAATTCTTCATCGTGATTCTTCTGTTTCTTCTCTGCACTCCATATGAAATCCAAGATGTTTTCTAGAGATACTTTTTAAATCATGTTGCTGAGGATTCCAATACTAGGTTTTTTGGAGCTCAACCCGAAGACTTTTTTTTTGAAACTGTTTCTTGTTTCTTACTTTGCGTCTAGATTGACTACCACACAGTTCGCAATCAAAAGTTATTGCAGTGGTAGCCCCGAACTGTCTTTGCTAGTGCTTGGTCAATCTCTTGAGGCGTAAACATACAGAACTTACAATGCATTCACTTTGCAGTACATGTAACCTTACGAAAATTTTGAGAACACCAAAGATCAAATTTTTTCGGTTTCTATTTCTTCGTGTCCACGCTTCTGGTAGCCCTTAGACTCGCTCCATTACATTTCTTCATACTTCTGAGGCCACGTCCTCGTAACACAGGTCAAAAATAGTGAACGGCCTCGGGCATTCGAAAATAAGGGCCATGTCCTCTTCCCCAGATAGGGGGCACGTGGGGTGAGCAATCTGTCCCCATTTGTAGCGGGTTGAGCGGAATGGTCCAGCTCCCGACCGGAGTCTATTCAATTCTTTCCACTTTTTCCAGTGCAGGTGGGAGCCGACGGGTAGTTCTTGGTGAGGGGTGATGTGATCGCCTCACACTTCAGAAACAAGTTTCCAATTCTTGCTTCTGTAATTGATGATTGGCATGTTTAGGATGATTGGCATGTTTAGGGGGCAAGTCTCTGATAAGAAGCAGCGTCGAGATTGAAGTCTTAGCGGTGCTGCAGTCTGTGCAAACATTGGGTGGCTTTGATAGGTCGTTTGCTTCCGTCTTCCTTCTCTGGCAGCTGCCTACTGGCGTATATTAGGTGTTAGGTGGAGTTATCCCAACCAGTTCATACAAATACTGTACCTAACCGGTGATTCTTTTTGTCTTATTTACACTGATGTCAAATTGCTGCGCATAGGATGACCTACACCAGACAGGCGAAGCATTTTCAGCGGCTGATTTTGAGAGAGTTCTTGGGTCAGCTCCGAAGCTCGATGTCGTTAGAAGTCGTAGAAGGTTATTTCTACCCGCGACATTCTATCGTACATTGAGGCAGTGTCGTTTTTAGCAGTGTTCGATCCAGAACACACTCCTAGGTATTATGTGTAAGCTGCATAACTCCCAGGTATTATATGTTCCTTCCAAACTATTTTGAGTCCGCGTTTTGCTGATTTGTTATTCAGATAGAAGAAAGAAACCTCTGTTTTCTTTCTTCTGGGTTCGGGTTTGTGTAACCGCCGGGGTTCGGGTTTATGTGTAAGTTGCATTACTTCCAAGACTATTTCGAGTTCTCGTTCTGCTGATTTGTTAAGCAGATGAAAGAAAGAAATCTCTGTTTTTTTAGAGTTCCGCTTCGAATTGTTGGCTCTGTAGAATTCGCTCATTTCGTTGAGGGCACTAAACATTTTTTGTTCAATATTTTTGATACTTGAATCTTGAAAAGCCATTGTCCGAGATGCAGATGGCAGAAGTTGGTCGTTCGTGTAGACATGGAACAGCAAAGGTGCTAGGACGGTACCCTATGGCAGTCCGTTACTTTGTTTCTGCCATCTGCTTTTCCTGCTGTCTCTGGAACAACGTAGAACTTGCGGCTTGTAAGGATTTCACGACTAACTCGACAGAGTTTTGTATCGCCGAATAGTTCGTATAGCTTCTGCAGCTAGAGCTGGTGAATGACCGTATCTTATGAGGCCGTCAGGTCCAAGAAAACAACTCCAGTCTAAATTTTTTTCGGTAGCCGTTTTCTATATGTTGGGTGAGATTCAGGACTTGGCCGGTTG
The DNA here is from genome assembly GCF_964194025.1 of Convolutriloba macropyga. Classification (NCBI taxonomy): domain Eukaryota; kingdom Metazoa; phylum Xenacoelomorpha; order Acoela; family Convolutidae; genus Convolutriloba; species Convolutriloba macropyga. The sequence goes on from NC_134475.1 coordinate 51,328,061, forward strand.
TAGATTTCCCTGGTCTGAAGCCCGCTTGTTCCTTTATCATCATGGGCTCGACAATGGGGACCAGACTGAAGTATTATTCTTTCAAGCAGTTTGTATGTATGGCAGAAAAATGAGATAGGGCGGTAGCTGTTTGGGCATGAAATATCTTTCCCTGACTTTGGTAGGGCGGTAACTTTTGCCTGGCCCGATTCCCTCGGAAGCTGTTCACGCTCAGCTCAGGCTGAAAGAATTTCTAGTAGCCAACGGAAACCCGCTTCGCTGAGATGTTTCAACTGTTACACACAGATATCATCCAACCCTGCGGCTTTACCGTTTTTCATTTCGGCCAGAGCTTGGGTGAGCTCGAGGTCAGAAATGTCGTCCGAGAGGATCGAGCACTCTGATCTCGAGAACTAAGATTTCTACTAAGAACAAACTATATCTACGGTTGACCAGATCTGCAGCTCTTTGGTTGACTAATTCTTGCAGCTGACGCTTACAGCTCTTCCATGGCCTTTTTTGTTGATCCCCAAGAACTTTTGAGCAGAAATTTTCCGCTTTGTAACCAACTGAAAAGATGATATGTGCTCTAATATATTTGCCGAAATTGTCATTGGACCTTATCTGCAAGCCTACTGGTTAAATAGTTACTCTTGCATTATAAATGAACTTGAAATTTTCATGTTTGCGTCGTAACTAGTCACTGAAAAAACGTCAAGTCACGTTTGCTCTGTTATTAGCTATCAATAGAGACCCTGAAGGTCCTAATCATTTGGAGATGAAACCGTATTGCGATAACATAGAATCAAGGTTAATTTTCGGTGCGTCGACTCTCATGAGCAAAATAGAGTCTTCCTAGACTTTTTCAGTTTACTTCGATCTCTACTTTTTAGCTGATTACTGAAGCCGAATTTTGATCAGTAATTACAGCTTGAAGTATTTTTTGATTTGAATGTGTGAGAGAATGTTGCTAATTTTCATCTTTTTGACAAATAAAAATGATCCGATAAGCAAGCACGGGGCAAGCGCTGAGCTGTTTTAAAATTGAGTTTTCAGAAACTGATTATAAAATTTTCCTTGTACTTTTCCGGCACTCGTTGACATGTTAAAATTCCTAAAGTTCAAACTTCACTTTAATGTCACATGGAAAACTCCTTTCTTTCCTTCTTTTTCATCCTTGAAGTGTTTCTAGTGACATTTAATAAATGTCTTTTTTGCACTCTGTTTTTCCCTTTCTTGTTAGGCTGATTCTTCGACCTCGTTTTGTCGCGTCCTTTCTCAATTCGACTGATCGCGTAATTTTTACAGCTGTGTGATTCGGTGATTCCTAAACCTGAGAAGTTTTAACTAGCTTTCTTTATATTTTTAATATTTTTAGTGCATGCTGTTCTGGAAGTCATTGTTTAATGTCAGGGACAAACTCAATTTTTCAAATTTGTGACCGAAGTGTCAAACTGGACACATCTTTGTTGATCTGGTAATTTCAGATGTCCTGGGACGGCGAAGACGACAACAATTTCGTTTGGACTTATGGTTTGATTGTGTGAGAGAATGTCGCTATTTCTCTCACAATTTGAAATGATTCGAATGTGTGAGAGAATGTCGCTAATTTTTGACGAATAAAAATGATCCGAGAAGCAAGCACGCGGCAATCGCTGAGCTGTTTTAAAAATTGAGTTTTTAAAAACTGATAACACAATTTTCCTTTTACTTTTCCGGCACTCTTTGACATCCTTTATTTCTTTTTTCATCCATGACGTGTTTCTAATGACATCTGTATGAATGTCTTTTTTCCACTCTGTTTTTCCCTTTCTTGTTAGGCTGATTCTTCGACCTCGTCCTTTTTTCTCAATTCGACTGATCGCGTAATTTTTACAGCTGTGTGATTCGGTGATTCCTTAACCTAAGAAGTTTAAACTAGCTTTCTTTATTTGTATCAATAATTTTAGTGCAAACTGTTCCGGAAGTCATTGTTTAATTTTAGGGACAAACTCAATTTTTCAAATATGACTGAAGTGTCTTAAACTGGACACATCTTTGTTGACCTGGTAATTTCAGATGTCCTGGGACGACGAAGACGACAACAACAATTTCGTTTGGCGACCGCCTGCTGATAGTGCCAAGAGTGATCAATTTGGGGAGACTAAAGCTCAATCGTCTGGTGGCTTCGGAGGTCAAGGTTTTGGTGGTGGAAACACCGGTGGGTTTGGCGAAAACGAATGTGGAAATTTTGGAGACAAACAGCGTAAATTTGGAGGGCAAGGCCAAGATGGCTTTAGGGAAAATAGAGGAAGAGGTGGTGGTTTTGGTGCCAGACCACCACGAAACGCTGAAACGGGAGGAGGATTTGGAGGGAATGGTGGAGGTGGTTTTGGAGAAGGTGGATTTGGAGGGAATGGTGGAGGTGGTTTTGGAGAAGGTGGATTTGGAGGGAATGGTGGTAGTTTTGGAGGAGGATTTGGAGGGAATGGCGGAGGTGGTTTTGGTGGTGGTGGTGGGGGTGGCTTTGGAGGTGGTGGATTTAGAGCAAAAGCTGAAGGAGGGGACTTCGGTGGTGGACCTCGGGGTGGCGGCAATAGAGAACAGAGGGAAGAGTGGACCTGCTCTTGTGGGTCAACGAACTTCATGGATCGTACTTCATGCAGAAGATGCAAAGAGGGCCGGCCTGAGGGAGTAGGTACAAATGCTGGGGGAGAATTTGGAGGAAAAGCTGAAAATGGAGGCGATGGGGGTGGCTTTGGAGGAAAGGGAGGTGGATTTGGAGGTAGAGTCGAGAGAGGAGGTGGTTTTGGAGGCGGTGGTGGATTTGGAAGAGGTGCAAGTGGATTCCGAGGAAATAGAGGTGGATTTGGAAGAAAAGCCGAGGGTGGAGGTGGTGGATTTGGAGGTGGTGGTGGTGGCGGTGGTTTTGGAGGAGGTGGCTTTGGAGGAAATGACGAGAGTGAAGGCGGATTCGGGGGAAATAGAGGTGGTTTTGGAAGAAAAGCCGAGGGTGGTGGTGGCGGTTTTGGAGGAGGTGGCTTTGGAGGACATGACGAGAGTGAAGGCGGATTCGGGGGAAACAGAGGTGGTTTTGGAAGAAAACCCGAGGGTGATGGCGGTGGTTTTGGAGGAGGTGGCTTTGGAGGACATGACGAGGGTGAAGGCGGATTCGGGGGAAAAAGAGGTGGATTTGGAAGAAAACCCGAGGGTGGAGGTGGTGGTTTTGGAGGTGGCGGTGGTTTTGGAGGAGGTGGCTTCGGAGGAAATGCCGAGACTGAAGGCGGGTTCGGGGGAAACAGAGGTGGATTTGGAAGAAAAGCCGAGGGTGGAGGCGGTGGTTTTGGAGGTGGCGGTGGTTTTGGAGGAGGTGGCTTTGGAGAAAATGAGACTGAAGGCGGATTCGGGGGAAACAGAGGTGGTTTTGGAGGAGGCGGATTCGGAGAAAAATCTGAAGGTGGTGGCAAATTTGGCGGTGCAGCTCGGGAGCAGAAGGAAGAATGGACATGCTCCTGTGGATCGACCAACTTTATGGATCGTACCTCATGCAGAAAATGCAGAGAGAGTCGACCTGAGGGTGCAGGCGCTAGTTCAGCCGGGGGATTTGGCGGTGGAGGTGGTGGTGGAAATCGCGGGAGACCTGGAGATTGGAACTGTTCCTGTGGTTTCAAGAATTTCGCCAGTCGTAATACTTGCAAGGAATGTCAGGCCGAAAAACCAGAAGGCGCGGGAGAAAACGCGAGAAGCGCTGGTGGCTTTGGTGCTTCGGGCGATAACAGGTTTGGTAACAATACTGGTGGAGGATTTGGTGGAAGAGGTGGCGGGTTTGGAAATGATAACGGTGGTGGATTTGGCGCAAAAAGTGGGGGTGGGTTTGGCAACGATGCACAAGGAGGATATGGTGGAGCAGGTGATACCGGCAGACGGACTGGTGCTGGAGGTACTTTTGGCGGCCCAGATGATGACGCCGGTGTAGATGATGGCAAACCTGGTGACTGGTTTTGCTCCGAATGCCAAGCTAAAAACTTTGCCAAGAGAGAAGAATGCTTCAAATGTAATGCCCCTAAAAGTGACCAGTGCCGAGTTATTCCTTACCCTGAAGGCCAAGCAGCGCCAGTGACATACGTCCCGGAAGAGAACGATGTTTCTGAAGAGTCCTTGTTTCGAACCACACATACTGGAATAAATTTTGATAAATATGATTCAATTCCTGTCAAAGTGACAGGGCATAGCCCCGAATCGGCCATCGACCACTTCGACGATGCCAAGCTTTCCCAGGGTTTCCTCAACAACCTCAGAAAAGCAAAATACAGCAAACCAACCCCAATTCAAAAACATGCAATACCAAATGCACTCGAAGGCAGAGATATCATGGCATGTGCTCAAACAGGTTCGGGTAAAACGGCCGCATTTTTACTCCCAATAATTAGCAAAATCTTTGAGTCTAACGAGATCAGTGATTCCATGATGGAAGTTCAAGAACCGAAAGCATTGATAATAGCGCCCACGAGGGAGTTAGCAGTTCAGATAGAGCAGGAAGCTAAGAAATTGTGTCACGGTACTGTCATCAAAAGTGTCGTAATCTATGGTGGAGTGGCTGTTCATCATCATGTCAGTCAACTGAGGAGAGTTAGTAGAAAATTTGAAAGATTTATCGTCTCGTAAAGCTCAAATTGTTTCCTTTCTTACAAACCACTTGTAGTTCATATTTGGCGACGTTTTTTGTAGTGCAGCTTTAGTATTATCACTAGCAGTGTCATCATTTTGAATATAGACATAACTTGGCATATCAAGAAAAATCCAAAGTGAAATTAAGTTTTAGCCCAAATAAATTAATTTTGGGCCCAACTTCTGATGCTGTTTTTTAAGGGCTGTGATATTCTTGTGGGGACTCCTGGGCGAATAAAGGGATTCACTTCGGACGGGAAAGTTTCCCTGAAGAAGGTTCGCTTCTTGGTCCTTGATGAAGCTGACAGAATGCTTGACCAGGGCTTTGAACCAGAAATCAGGAAAATCGAAGCTGAGATGCCATCGAAAGAGGAAAGACAGACACTCATGTTCTCGGCTACCTTCCCCAATGAGGTAAATTATGATGCTGTTGTCTCTCAACTAATAATATCTTGTAGTACATTGACATTTTACGGATACATGAACACAGCTATCCGTTTGGCTTGTTGTTTGGTCTCGAAGGGGAGTGATGTTTTATGCTTGCCTTTCATTACACCGTCCTGCGATCCGACGATGACGATTTTAAAAGTAGTTGCTCAAACTAAATAATGCTGCGATTGTCAGCAGTAATTTGTCACCCAATGAGCCGGCAGTATAACAAAATTTAAAGATAAGGGACAAAGTGTTCAATTTAAGACCGGGCATTATTTAAAAAATTGGTTTTAACTACTAAATCTATACTCTACTAAAGAAGTGAGCTCTTACAGCAGACGTGTTTGTTAATTCATAGTTTGACCTGTGGATGTTAGCTTGTGAGTCAAGTTTCTCACCAGTTAATTGTAACGGCTTGAAGGGATATTGAACTGAAACTTTGTGGACAATAGGCGCATACCAATTAAAATTCTCGAAGGCCACACTTTAAAATCCATTGACGCTATTAAGTAGTCCAGTGTCCCTAACAATCGTCTTCACATAAAAATACATAATACAGTGCATAAAAATGTACCACTACAACTATTGGGAGTTAAAATGGGAGAAAAATTTTGCCCTATTTGGGGGATTGATCTGAACTGAAATGCTGGAAATACCTAATTTACCAAATTAAAACTTAGACAGTTTTGTGAGATGATACCATGTTAGAGACAATTGTTAGGTCAATTATGGAGACCAATCGATTTAAAAAGCCGCTTTTATGTGTTTTAGTTAATAGCCGCGAACCGATAGCGGATATTATTGGGGACATCGTGGTTTTTTACAATTCAAAGAATTTGAATTGTATTGGGGAGCTGTCTCTTTTTAAGATCTGTTCACACATTTTCATGATTTTTGAAGTCAAATTGGAGTAGTGATTTTGGTCACGCCGAAACAGGAAGTGGAGCGAAAAAGGGATTGATTTTTCGGCGTGAAATTTTTTCGCTTCACATTTAAAGTAGATTGAGAAAACGGTGTTTAAATCAAATTTCCATTTCTCGCTAGCGGTTTTTTTGATCACATGCGGCATTTTGACATTGATTTTGTTTTTTTTTTAATTTTTGATATAATTTTTTTTCAGAAATGGTTTAGGGCTAGTTTTTGTTAAGTCTATGAAAATTCTTTGAATTGTACGTCAGGACTTTCCTGTTACGCTTTTTTTAATTCGTCGTCTTCATCGATTATTCTTGCGACCAGACTTCTTGGAATTGTCTTTTTCAATTTCAGTGATTTTTGCTGCTTTGCAGTTAAAATTTGTGTGTGTTGTGTGACGTCATTGTTCTGTTTTTAGGTTAATTGCGTGACTTACCTCACAAAAATTGACTTCTGAAGCCGCTTAATGGACTTTAAATTTTATGAACATTTACTAGATAAAGGTTAATAGTGTGCATCTAAGTGGTGGCAAGCGTATATGCCCCAATTCTTGAGTATTAGTCTTGAGTTTTTGATTTCCAATATTAATGTTGTAAAAGCTCCATTAGGGCTTTTTCCTTATAGAGCGTATGTCTCATAAAAATGACTGTCCGAATCTAACCAAAAAGTTTAGTGGTCTATTAAAGGACTGGTGGTCAATCTGTCTATCCTATTTCTTTAGTTGTTTCAATTCATAGAAGGCCACAAGCGTCTATCGCGGCCATTTTCCGGCAATCTGCCGGCTATGTTTAGTTTTTGCCTAATGTGCACAAAAATTTAATTCAAAGTTTTTGTCTAACCGAGCTTCGCCTAATCGAGTTTTTGCCTAATATCCTACGCCCCACTTGTTGCTACTTCACAAGCTCAAATAAGCCGTTTTGTTATATAACTTCCATGGCTTATCAGTGAGTCTTAAGCAACATTCTACTAATCACTGTTGTGCTTTTTACTAATCGCGAAGGCGTTGCTGTGACTGTTAGTCTTATGTTTGTTAATGCGTTGAAACGTTCAAACAGTAGCTTAAGCAGAAGTTTGACTTTTTGGCGTAACGTTTTTTTTCAATTATGTCAAAACCACTGATAATAAATGGGTTACCTCCCTCGCTCAAATGACTTCCGTAGTCACAAAATGATTTTATTCCCGAAAGCCGGATGGTTGTGAAAACAGCGATCTCTTGAGAGTTTTTTTCAACCCTTTATCGAGAGTTAAGAATGGGGTTGCAGTGGAAATTTCCTTTTTTAATTCGACCTTTTATAGAAGCTTTTCGATTTTTCAGTTTGTAGATATTTTTGTCTTGCATGTTTTAGCCTAATTAGTTTGACCATTGGTTTTCTGTAAGTTCTGAAATTAAATTATTATGTTAACTGACTAACTTCACAATTTGACAAAACCGCAAAACCTTTTTTTAGAAAAATCAGCAAAATAATATTAATTGCTCTCGAAAAAATTTTGAAGCACATACTTTAATCCTGCGTGTGCTTTATGCAAAATTTTGACTTTTTTCTTCAACATTGTTTTACTGGCTTGAGCTATTAAAATTGATTTTCAGTCTTCAACTTGAGAATAAATTGATCTGGTTTGATGATACAAAGTGTCTGAGCAGTTCTTAGAGCTTTAGTTGACCTTAAGTGTTCGGTTCATCGAAGCTGCTGAGTACGCAAAACTGAGTACGCGTGAAGGGTAATGTTAAGTCAACGCCCTACCCTGAGAGCAGTTTTTACGACGTAGTCCGTTATAATTGATACTGCAAAGCGGTAAGCTAAGGGAACCTTTATTGCGGTACTCCCAGTTATTTGTTTTGTCTGATGCTGATTTTTTGTATTATTTTTATTAGGAAAAATTACCAAGAAAACCACAAGAATAGCAGTTCTGTCAATCTTTTCATTCAAACTTTTCCACAGCTCTTTCTTTCTTGAGTTGTGGCATTGAGCTTTGAGCTGAATTGCGTGATAATTTTTTTGATCATAAATGACTAACTTAATTCTGTAAATGACTAACTTCATTCTCTAAATGACTTAGAACACTGAACTTTGTGAGGTTTCTCCAGACCCTTCAAGGTCAATAAATGAATCCTATATATTGAACGCTCCTCCTAATAATAAGGCATCGTTGCTGAAATGAAACAAATTGAGTAAAATCTATTAATTGTTCCTATTAGATTTAATAGTTTCAATCCTCTACTCCTTTTCAGATCTGTATCTAGAAAGTTGCACTTGTACGAAGTTTGAGACAATTAGTGTAAACGTGTGTGTCTTTTCTAATGCAAAATTTTCACTTGATTTTTTTGCGTTTTTGTTCTAAAACATCTTTTGTTCTCTAGTGGTTTTTTCACTCCTTGGGGTTCTTGATTTTCGCGTGATATGAAATACTCATTCCAAAATTTTTGTCTTTTGCGACTGTAAGCGGTTCGTTAGCAACGCTGATATAGCTTAATGGTTAAGTTCTCAGACTACCATCAGGGCTGTTTGGGGTTCGAACAGCTCGCTTTTTGGTAGTTTTGCACCCGTAAAAAGTTACAAGCTACACTTCTTCTGAATTAAATTGCTCAGGCTGTCGCTCAAGAGCAATTTGGCCGAAGTTAGTCGCTTCATGTTTATCTATATTGTACGGTAGGTAAGTCTTTTGTGCAGCTATATTCGGCAGTCTAACTGCTATGTTTTATTTTAGCTCCTGTATTTTTAGAAGAGTTTTGGTTGAGTGAGTGTTGTTCAATTAATTTGTCGGAGTGTTTTCGGATCAAGCTTTTTTGGGCGGTATTGGTTGCACTAGACTTTAAGATGTTTTACAGACCGTTCTATAGCTATATCATAATAATTTTCTGCGTACTTTTTGCTTTGGCTCTGATAATAATTGACTCCTTTTGTTTTTTTGGTATTTTTAACAATTTTTTCTAGGTAAGACCGTGACCAATATATTCGTTTTCTGTTCTTATTAAGGACGTGCTGATGCTTTTTAATTGCTCTCAAACGAAGTTTGTAGCAATTATATTAGTCCTGTCGGTCTTTTTTTGCGATTTTTTGCTTTTGACCGATTTTTCGTCTGACGCTTTTGACTTTTCGTCCTCAAAAACGGGATAAACAGGTAGCGCCCCCAGCGGGCATTAAGTGCTCATAAGAGCTTTTCAGCTCTGTTTCACAGCTCAAAATGAAATGTTTTGGATACTTATACCTATACTAATGGTGTGAAGGGCGGTTCTTAGAGGTTGAAACCCCCCCCCCCCCCCCCTATTACCTCCACTCCCACCGCGCTGTTGCCCCCCCCCAACCCAGTGTTGCCCCCCCTCAGCCCCTGGTGCACCCCCCGTGGCTAGCTACTGACGAAGCCAACCGCTCGCCGGTCGTTTGAGAGCAATTCGCCCGACGCTAGTCGGTTATGTTCTTGTAACTTGCATAAGTTTCAGATGTTTTAAGCGTTTAATGATAAGCTTAACAGTCTTGAGCAGTTTTATTTTCGTTTGTCTAAAACTGTTAACCTTTCCTCTCCTTTGTTTCTCCCCTTTTCTGGTAATCTGCTGTATTATCAGATGTTTCAAGCCTTTAATGAAAAGTTCAACAGATCTTGACAACCTTGAGCAGTTTGACAACTGAGAACTTTCATGAAAAGTTTGAAAGATCTTGGCAATTTTGAGCAGTTTTTTTTCTCTAAAACTGTTAACCTTTCTCCTCTGTTTCGTCGTTGTTTTTACTGATTTTTTTCCTGTTCTTCTATGATTTTGTTTAATCGGCGCCTGTGTTTTAAAAAAATGCAAAGTTGCTTTAGCCTGTTATTGTTTATCTATTTCAAATGTTGACATTTAAAAAAAAGTATTTTCGACATTGAAAGAATAGTCGAATAAATTGATCTATTATTCTCTATATATTGTCAGATTAAAAATCAAGAAAGTTTGATTTCCTTTTTAATTACGGTTGTCAATACGATTGCTGACCAATTTCGTTAATTTAATTATTTGTTTTATATTTGTTTTATGATGAGCGTTTTGAAATGTTCAGTTTTGATATGTAAAATAAACCAATTTTGTTTTTGCTATCATTGAAAAAAATGGTTATCTTGTGAAAAAGTTAAATTTTATTACATTTTGACTCTGTTTAATTTGACAAATCGGGGTCAATCTGTTATTTAAATTAACTTTTTTCGTAATGGAACGGCAATTTTTCTGTAATGATAGCAAAAATCTGCGTGGTTTTAAAAGGCAAAATCTTTTCAAAACGTTTAGTATAACACAAATTACCAAAATGAGAAAGCTGGGCGGTAACCGTATTGACAATCGTAGAGTAGCGCTTACTAAGAAAGGTCATTTTCTCACTTGAATTATATAGACAGTCAGAGGCCACTTTATGCGACTAATTTTTTAAATGTCTTATGTTTTAAAATTCTTAAATGTTCATTTTGCTTTGTAGACCACAGTTTTTTTTTCACTATTGTTGACGAAAAATAACGGTTCTTTCGTGAAAAACGTTAATTTCTCGATACCGACCTTTTCAGTTTCAAGTTGACCACTGCCGTCAAATGGCTTCTCTGAGACGTTTGCAGAATTTTTTATGGCATGAGGGTCCTATCTTTTGCTGTAGCTGTCGGTTTTTAAGGAAACAGTTCAGCTAGCTCATTCGTTTTTATTAAATGCACTGTTAGAATAAAAGTGCTAACACTGATTTTTTTTTTAAAAACCAGATTAGTGGCAGAATCTAAGCCACTAACTTAATTCTCGACAGTTCACTATTAAAAGCCAAGTCAAAAATGCTCTAAAATTGCTTTGTAGTTTGTTTTCATTTTATATCCTTGAAGTGGTCAATAATAAGCTGGTGACATTATACTTCCTTCTCCGACTAAAGTAAGGCACAAGTGACCCTCACTTGTCGTTTGAGAGCAATTGGACCAAACGCTGTTGGTTATTTTTCGAAGTGATGGCTATAACAAACATGTCCCCTAAACGAATACACCTAGATGATTTGTGTTCTGGGCCTGCTTCATTCTGTCAGAGTGTTAGTAGTCACATTCATTAGTCGATCTAATTTCTTTGTTTTAAAGTTCCGAAAATGAGATAATAATCTAAATGGTAAAGCTATCCCTATTGATTTGAAACAGTCCTAAGAGCTCAAACGCAAATCAAGATGTATCAAATTTTGGTTTACTCAGATCGCAATGGTGATGTAAGAGGATTTTTTAAACAAGTAAATTCAGTATGTGACCAAAAGAGGCTAAACATACTTGTATTGTAGCAAAATAAACAAAAAATATTGCATCTTAAATAAATCATAAATCAATTAAAGTTAATGCTCGGTTTATTTGGAATCAGATTTTTTAACATCAATTTCTGTTTTCTTCCTAAAAATGAAAACTTCTAAAATCTGGCATTTGACAATTAGCTATCTTTTTGGTTCTGGAATGTTTCAGGTTCAAAGTTTGGCAACGCAGATGCTTCAGCCAGATTATCTCTTCATTGCAGTCGGTCTGGTAGGTGGTGCTAATCAAGATGTCAAACAAACAATTCTCCAAGTCTCAACTTCTGAGAAAATCCCTAAACTCAAAAGCATGCTAGAGGAAACGATTCCACCCGGAAGAAAAGTGCTGATATTTGTGGAAATGAAGAAGAGGGCTGACTTTTTAGCAGCCAGATTGTGTCAAGATGGATACAAGTGTACATCTATTCATGGTGACAGAATGCAGCGTGAGCGAGAGATTGCTCTGAATGATTTCAAAAGGGACAGGTGCAACATACTTTTGGCTACTTCTGTCGCAGCAAGAGGTATGCAACTTAGACTAGACAACATCTTTCTTTTTGCTAAATTATGAACCGATTTTCTTCATAACAATGTGTTTAGCGCAAAAATGAACTTAATTGTACTTCCAAGTACAATTTAGAAACTTAACCTGTTAATTATGTTACCGTTTCTAGGGGACCTTTTGGTAGCTGTTTATCTGGTTTTAGGACTTGACATCCCCAAGGTAGAATATGTGCTGAATTTCGACATGCCCTCCGAGATTGACGAGTACGTGCACCGTATTGGTCGGACTGGTCGTCTGGGACAGCAGGGAGAGGCCATCACCTTCATTGACCCTTCACATGACCAAAATGTTGGTAGAAAAGTTCTGATTCTTTTGCGTCCACCGTTTTTGATTTCTCGATACGACCCTCTTGATTTCTCAAAAACAAAGAAATCATATTTGATCCTTGTATGTTTATCAGGAAGTAATAAATTATATATGACCTTGTTTGCTTATTAGGAGCCATATATGACCTTGTATGAAGTCAAGGAAAGTTGCATGATGAGTGGCCCGGGTCTCTGGTTCTTATGCGAACATCTTTCGAATACTTATGTATTAGTTTCGTCAATAGAGTAGTTCATTGAGCACAAAGATAAACTCTGGTGTTAATTTAAGCTGTATAGTGATTCAGTCGAGTGGTTCTACCCGGATCTATTCTGCGACTCTTCTGTTTTAACTCACTGATGCGTAGAATGTCGATAAAGCAACCTTGTAAACACGTTTAAGATCAAACGACCTTCAAGGCAGAAGATCAAAGCAGACTGAATAAGATGAAGACACGATCATTAATTTACTTCAGATTATAAAAAACTAATGCAGGAAGTTTCTACTTCGGACTAACTAGCTATTATAAAAACGGTACAGATGTATGTTAGAGCTGAGTTCTGCAAAACCCGAGACAATTAGTGCACAAAGTCGAGGGAATTTGCACCTGGGGCCTTGCTCTATTAATATTAAGCCCACCAAAAAGACTATTTCTGTATTTGTTCTTTCGAAGTAAAAATCAAACCTGAAGCTATCACAACACCCTGAAGTTTACAATAGTAAATTTGTTCGAATTCCTGACATTCAAAGTTTAAAACGATGAACGTCGCTTTAGTGTTCAGATCATTTTGATTTGAACAGCTTCTAATTTTAGAAAAATTGCTTCTCAACCCGACTGCTGGGAAAAATATTCAAGTGAGCTTTAAGGTTTCTTGGGTGTTTTCGCAAAAATTTGACTCAATTCATAAATTCATACCTTGCAGTTAGTTTTCGAAGTGAATGCGCGCAAAACAAATGTGAAATCATTATTAGCTGCAAAATTGGAAAGTAAATCAGTTTAAAGCATGTCACTATTACTTTTTTGACGCTTCATTGTATCCATTTTTAATTGCTCTGGAACGAATTGGCCTAGTCGTGCGTTTCTTTTTAAGCAAATATTTTGGACCTCTTTTTCTGTCTTTCGCTCGCTTGAGAGATTTTAACTTCATTGAGATATACGGGATAAATTGTTAGCGTGGGGGCATTTTCAACATCTTTCTTTTCAACATCCTCTTTTAATAATAGATAATTACTGAAATTTGCAAATAGTCGTCTTGAGGATCCAATTTAATTTTAACAATCAATACTTTTCAAAGAGTTTCGAAGACCGAAAAATACTTTTATATAATATGATAAATTTTCAGACCAACGTAAATTGTTGTTGATTTGTTTCCTATTTGCTTTTCCACATTACACAGCTAAGCTGCGTATTTTTTCATCTTGAAAGGAGTTACTTTTTGTATCAAATGTTTTTGATATTTGATTTTCTGTAAAAATTTTTAATGCTAACAAATTTAAGATGCTTATACCGGGCAGTAAGTAATTAACGCGAATTATGCAGCAGTATATACTACTTACCGAAAAAAATTGACAAAAGGAAATTTGGAAGGCAAATGAGTTTCTTCTGAAATTGATGAATTTTTTGTTATCAAGTGGTCAAAATTCGTCAATTTATGAATTTTTTGGATCTTTTGGTATAACGATTGACGAGGTTTGAGCGAAAGGTTTTTTAATTCTCACTTATATTTTTCAGTTCGCAAAAATTACATTTAATTTTGAATTTAATTATTTCGAGAATTGTTCTGGCACCTTGATTTCTTTTTTGTTAATAACTGCGATTGCGAGCTATTATTGACTTTCTCTAGCTTTTACCGTCACGATCACTCCAGATACGCTTTTTGTTCATTTATTCGTTCATAAAATTTTGACTAAAGTACGTGCATGACGTCGTTTTTGGTTCACCGTGGAGCGAGTTTTTTTTTCGTATGACTAATTACACTAATATAACATCTCAACAATTAATTTGTTGGTCTGTTTTTCAAATCTACAAATCTATCTGGAATTATGCCAGCTATGCTTTGTTGTTATTTGCTCTCAAACGAAGTTAATTGCTCTTGATTGATTTTTCGTCTGAACCATTTGACTTTTCGTCCTGAAAAACGGGATAAGCAGTTAGCGCCCAGCGGGCATTGATTGCTCTTAGAGCCTTTCAGCTCACAAGTATCCAAGTATGCGGTTCACGTTCACAGAAATTGTTTTGGAGACATACTTATGGTGTGAAGGTCAGTTCTTAGAAATTGAAGACCCCCCCCCCCCGCTGTTACCCCCGCCAGCCCCCTTTTGCCCCCCCCCCCCCCATCAGCCCCCCGGTGCATCCTCACTGTGGCTAACTACTGACGAAGCTAACCACTCCGCCCGACGTTGTCGGTTATGTTAATTAATTGTATTGCAGGCATAGGACTCGAGTGCAACAGAGTCGGAGTTTATTTTACATTGAGAAAAATTTAGCTTAATAGAGTGTTGTGTAAAGTTTTGAGTGGCAGACAGTTAAGTTATTTTTAAAAGTGAGTTTTTGAAAAATTGTTTTTTTTTGCTGTTTTTGTTTTCTTGATGAAAGAATGAAAGAAGAGTTTCGTCTGCAATATTTGAAATTGTTCTGGTCAATTTTTTTTGAGCTTTTAAGGAATTTGAGGTAGGCTATTTCGGTGTCTTTTTTGTACTTTTTTATTCTATTGCAGTTGTGTTTTGTTTTAGATTTTTCTCGAGCATCGGAGACGTTCCAAGAAGTCTGCGTTTGTTTTTATGAATTATCCAACAGATTTGACGTCTGATCGAAAAGAGCTTTTCCACCTTTGACTCTATTGAGTCTTGTATGACTCATAGTAACCTTGTAACTGGCCCGCCTGTGTTTTGAGGAAAGTTTATGCATCGGTTTTTGATCCGAGCGTCACATCGAGTTAATTTGATTGATTGATTGATTGATTGATTTAAGTTAAATTTCATGATATCAGTGAATCACTTGAATTCTCAACCGCTGCTCTAGAACACGGACGACTCTTGACTGCGCAAGATTGAACAAGAAACAGTATTTAGGATATATTCTGTTTTAGATTCTGCGTTCACTGGTAAGTATTTTGAAGAATGCCGGTCAAGACATCCCTCAGTGGTTGGAAGAGCACTCCACCGGAGCAACCGGCACTTTCTCTGAGTTCACCAGCAACGAAGGCCGGTCCGACTTCCGTTCCGAGTTCGGCGGAACTGGTGGTGGATTTGCATCAGGTGGAGCTTCCAATCCAACTTTAGGAGACTTCAGCTCAGTTTGGTGAAGAGCTCCATCCCCTTTTGAAATGAAGTCCTTTGTGAACTAAATTGTGAAATAAATTGCAGATGTGAAAATGTGCAGTATGTTGGTTGATAATTCCAACAGCCTCCTTATAGACGTTGAATTCATCCCTCTGAGCTAAGCGCCCATAATTTAGTTAGCTTGGCATTCACACTTTTGTTGCTGTTTTTATTGTTGAAAATTTGTTACTGTTTACTTCTGCTGATAACTTGTATTCTGTATCAGTGGCGAAACTTTTTATATACTTGAAAGGTATTGTCAATCATCGTGAAGAGAATGTTTTCACAACTGGAATATGGATTTTCCCAAAAATCTCAGTCACAAAACTGAATCTTTTTTTTGTCTTTGCCAATGTCGCTCTTATTAAAAACAGTCCCAGGTATCAGAAACAGTGATAGCTACTAATCTGTAGATGGCCTCAATATCACATCAATAAGCTGAATCGAATGCTCTGAAAAAGTAAATATGACAATTATTTATTTCTGCTCAATTGAATTGATTTTCACTCAATCAATTGTTTTTATTTTGCATTTATTAATAGCAGCCGTCATGTTCTCAGCAGGTTATTACTTCTGTCGTAATATTTTTACAATAAAGAGGATTTGGGTTTATTGGGGGCGCTTTTTACAACTCAAGGTTATGTTGATCTTCTGTTTTTTACGACCTGAAGAGAAGTATTGGTTGAGCGTCTTGCTTTCTTATCGATAATTTTGTTGGTGTATTTGAAACAGGAAAGGGAACGCGTAAAAACCGTGTTCAAGGTCGAAATGCTGAACAAAATTTAACGATCAGAGCGAAGAGTGATTTTGTGTTCATGTGGCATTTTGCCCCATTTTAGACGACTTTTAAGCAATTTGTCAGGTTTTAAAGTGCAGTTTTTCTGTTGCGATTAGGTTTTGTATTAATTTTAGTGGCTAGATGATTTGATTAATGTCATTTTGGGCTTGTTTTTGTCTATCTCTGCAGTTTTTGGGCATGTTTTTGGGTTTTCTATGATTTTAAGAATATTCTACGACTTATTTAGAACTGTTCTGTGGTTGCGCCTACTAGAAAGAGATGATTTGATATTTTTGTAATAGGCCCCCAGTCTTTACTGATGTGTATGATTGATATTTGGTTTTTATAGTGTTTAATTGCTCTAACATTATACTTATCAAACGATTTTTCGCTTGACCGATTTTTTGTCTGCCTTTTGACTGTTCGTCCTCGAAAACGGGATAAACAGGTGAAGCCCGGAGGTCATTAAGTGGTTTTTGCAGCTCTCTTAGAGCCCTACGCTTTGCTGGCATCAAGTATCCGACTCACCGAAACTGTTCGAGGTGAGAATTTCATGGTGTAAAGGGCGGTTCTATACCTTAAAAATTTGATCCTGAGTCACCCCCATCCCCTCCTCCAAATTCCCTCAGTTCACCTTCCTCCACCTTGCGATTCGATACCCCCTCTCGTCGTTCAGCCATCCCAACCCTACCCTCTTAACCCAATAGCTTGGCACCCCCTCGCCCCAATGCGCACTACACTTGTAATTATTTAAATGTGTTTAAAAAAACAACGATTCATCGTTTTTTGTCTGCACAGTATCTCATTATTTCTTCTCTATCAAAACGAATGTTTTTTTTTCTGAAGAATATATTACTGTATTGCTAGATCTGCCAAGAGAGCAATAGTTTAAGAGTTGCAACTTATGAAGAATTCAGGTTATGCTTTTACTGAATTTTCTCAGTTTTTGTTTTACAGTGAATAAATGGTATTGTAGTATTTTGTTTATTGTGTTTTGTTTTTGACCGTGCTATAATGCAAGGTATAGATTTAATTCATTTTGGAGTCTTCCGCCTATAATTTCTACATATAAAGTCATTGAGCCAGGTAAAATTAAATGCCGCTCGTAAAAACAAGTTGAGTGAAATTGTTGTTCAAAAGAAAAAGGAAAAGAAAAAAGTGGTTTTTGTTCATACAGGAGAGAGAGAGAGAGAGAGAGAGAGAGAGAGAGAGATAGAAAAGTAGTTGTGAATGACTTTTGGGTATGCAACCGAAATTTTGTCAATCACCTGGTGCATTTTCAAATCATTTTCTAAACTTTTTCATTTTTGTTAACAAGTTATTGTACGTTTGGAACATGTTTTGGAAGGTTTCAACTGATAATTAATGTTTAAGAGAAAATTTAAAGCTGTTTCTTGTCGTTTTTGGATGCTCTTTGCATTTTTGTACTATTTGTTTGCTTTCCTCAGGACTTTTGTTGTCTAACATAGGTTTTTTTAGTTGACTTATGAATTTTGAAATCTCTGTTTGGGAAAACTGCTATAACTTTGTTGAAATTGTTGCCTCTCTTTTTGATAGCCGCACAGCGATAGCTGGGGCTATTATTGGCCTTCTCTTGGTTTTTTTTATTTCGCCGTCATGATTTTTGTTACGACCATATGACGTCACAGCCACTTTTTGTTCATTCGTTCATGCAATTTTAACTGAATTGCATGCGTGACGTCATTTTTCGCTCTTAGTGGAGTGAGTTTTTTTGTTCATGCGCTTGATTAAATTTTTGGTCACACTTGACTTACCTCACTCTCAAAAATGACTTCCTCACTTTTAAATTGACTTTTATTTACTTTAATTCAAAGAGATAAGGTCAAATGGGTGTGTGTCACTCTAAATGAAGGTTATTAGAGATCAGCTAATAGAGGCAGCAATAACTTCTACAGATTTTTAATCAAAATAGAACAGATCAGCCTTCAATGAAAAGACGAATTTTTTTGGTCTGTCTTTTTTACCGTTTTTTTAGACGGCCGATCTACGAATCTATTGCGGCTATTTTCTGGCAATCTGCCAGCTATGTTCTGAAGTTTTCGATTTCAGAATTTTTTTCTGTGGTGTTGTGCCTTTTTATATAATTAATTTTTGTTTATTAAATAAAAAGGGTAGTGAAGCCTTTGACTGAAAAGAGTTAGTGGAGTGTTTGGTGGGACTGCCTTAACTGAAAAATATTATTTTTGCAGTTTCTTAAAAGTTTGATGTACTCTGTGACTATCTAGTGGTTAATATGGCGTCTGTCATTGATTAATAACTTAAAAAGGGACTGATTCTTGAATTTTCTTGGCCAAATATTGTTGAGACGTGGCCACGATTGAGGAAATATTGAAAAGATATTTTTCTATGCAGTTTTCTCGGTATAGACTGTTTTTCTTTTTGAATTATGATGTATGCTGCTCAATGAAGAGAACGGCATCCCCCGGTATGCTGGCCATATTCTCTCCAGAATCTTGTGGAGCACTTCCAAAAAGTTTATTAGGTTGTCTTTCATATTCCTTAATGCCGTTCTGTTTATTTCACATCCATTTTTCGAACTAAATACCACAGTGAATTGAATCATTTGTGTATGTAATTGGCTGGTTGCGTTTTAGTTGACTTGTTTGGTAAATTTGAAATTGTAGTGATTTTAGTCTAGTCGGAGTAGAAAGAGTGCAAAAAAGCGGATATTTAAGAATCTTAAGGTTTTCAGTTGATTGTTTTGTTTTTTAATGACTTCATCACTATCTATTATTCCAATTTATTAGTACATTCCTGAGTTTTGCCCGTATTTATTCTTTCTATTTGTTGCCGTATTTGTTTTTCCGTATTTGTTGCCTTATCGTTCAATCTCATCAACTAATTCCATTGGCTTTCTCACGAGACTTAAACAAACCTAATTAACGTTACCAGGTAATAGCTTTCGGTTTTAATGACTTATTCAGTGCATTCTCATAAATGAATTGTGAATTATGTTGTTCAATTTTTTGTTTCATTCCTTAATCTTCACAATGACGAGTACCACTGGCTTTCTAATGCGGCATAATTGAAGCTTTTTAACGGTTTCAAATCATGTTCACATTATATTTATTGAAAGGTCTCATTGGCTCTCTTGTGACGCACATGTGAATATTATAACTACTATATAAAACAGTTTTTGCTACTTTGACGGTACTTTTTGTAAGTTTCCGTTTTGTAATTTTTTGTTGCCACGTTAATCTCAATATTGACTGATCTCTGGCTCTGCGTTGAGGTATAATTGAATCTATTCAATGTTTCTTTTTCATATATTTTGTTTTGGCTTTACTTATTTTCATAAGAAGTTTTGAGTTCTTATAAAATGAGTCGTGAAAGTTTTTATTATTATTCTTTGTTTCCTGTCTCTGAGTCTCATTAATGACTTGCCTGCGAGGCCCTCTCACGAGGCTCGATTGAATTGTTTTTGAAGGTTCAAATTCATATAAAGCAATTTGAATATATTTGAGACTATTTGTTCTGACCCACTTGTGGGGGAGGAACTATATACTCAAATGGGTTTTTTTTGTTCAGTCAATTTTGGCCGATCGATATGTTCATCGTTTGGCCGATCATCGTAGAGAAATGTTAGTGGTATCATTAAAAAGCTCGTCCAGCGTAGAATTGGAAATTAAAAAGTTTTTTGAATTTCGTTTTCTTTCGAGGAGTTATTGAGGTTTAAAGTTTTGTGTGAACACGCGATATTTGGCATGATTTCGTTCACTTTTAGAGGAATATTCGTTCAAAATAAGACATTTTCTATAAAAATAGTAAATCAAATTTACATTTCAGGTAACAGATTTAATCAATTTTTTGTTCCTAATAGACGAAAGGCGATAATAAGGCTAGTTCTGGTCTCATTAGAAAGTTTACTATCAAAAAAATTCGAATTCTAATTGAGAGCTCCTTTTTTAGAAAACGTTTCATATTTTTTTTTTGTTTTTTTTTAGTCACCTAGAGACTAATAACTTTTCATATCGATGTTACGTTAATGTCCAACCTTATTCACAGTCAAATGAAGCCCAATCAACAAAAAATTCGCATTCAAAGAATCGCGAAATGTTTTTTTTTGGCTTTGACTCTGAGGTTTCCTAACTTTAATTGAAATTTGATTTTTTTTAGGTTTTACAAAATTTTAGGTTTTACAAGAGTCCTATGGCATAAACGTGCCGACTAAAAGTGCAATAGGCTTCGTAATGAGCATTAACTGAACCTATCTAGTGCTTCAAATGAACAGCTAATGGCTGTTAAGACTTTGAAAATATATTTTCGAAAATTTTTCCAACATTAAACAATCATAAACTTATTTTCGTGAACTATAAGTCAATCTCATTAATTACATGACAATTTTTCTTCCTACTTCAACCAAAATTAATCTGGTTAGCGTTGTTGTCTTCTAACTGTTGGTCATTTGACTTCAATGCCACAAGATTTCAAAAAATTCAAAATTTTTGGATTTTTTCGTATTATTGGTTCCTTTTGATTTCTGAGCACATTATCTTTGTATTGATAGCTCCAATTGGCTTTGAGGAGACGTTAAATGGATCATAGTAAAGTTTTTGAGAGAAAGATGTATGGTTTAAATGACTTCGACACTTTCTTCTCGCACTTCTACTGAATTTATGGTTTTTGCCTATACTTATTGTTTTCATTGTCATAGGACTTATTGTGATCTCTTATTGATAACCTATGCTTGACAAACATCCTTGTCCTTCCATCGAGGCATAAGTGAACGTTTTTATTGACATCCGTTGAAAGATATTGAATTTAATGTCTGTCAAGACTTTATATTTTTTTCAAATTTTTTTTTTGAAAATTAACCAATCGTAAACTTATTTTCGTGAACTGTAAGTCAGTCGCAGTAATGTCAGGACCCTTTTTTCTTTCTACTTCAACCAAAATTTATCTAGTTAATGGTTTTATCTTCTAGCAATATGTTTTATGACTTCGATGCACGAATTTTCACAATTTTTAGTTTTTAAGTTTTTTTTCGTAATTTTGGGTCGTTTTGAAATCTTATCACATTACCTTATTATTGATAATTCCCCTTGGCTAAGAGAAGACGTTGAATGGATCATAGACGAAGTTTTCAGAGAAAAGCTTATGGTTTAAATGGCCCCGACACTTTCTTCTCGCACTTTTCTTTTGAATTTTTGGATTTTGCCTGTTTTTGTTGTTATTTTCATAGTCAGTGACTTGTTGTAATGTCTTATTGATGACTTATGAATTACCAACATCGTTGTTGTCCCACCGAGGCATAATTTAGCGTATTAATTGGCGTCCGTTAAAATTCGTTGAATTTAAAGGCGTTGATACTACGGGTTTCATCAAAAAGTTTCGCGGTTTTAATATATTTGTTCATTTTTGTTGATTTTTTGAAGTCATATTGCTAAAAAAGAAGAAAACCATTGCTGTTAAATAATTAAATGAAAATAGAAAAGTTTATACTGAAAAATACATTTTCGATGGCTTTTCGCTCGACACTTCTCGCTCAATTTTTTTTGAATTTGCCGTTTTTGCCTGTTTTTTCTTCTTTGTAGCCGTAAAATGTTGACCGGTCTCATTAGCTTGTAATCAAGTGCTGTATGAACGATGTTACCCGAAGCAGTCAATTTATACCGAATAGTCATAACGTTTATAATATTATACTTTTTCAAAAATTTTTCAGTTTTTCCAGTTTTTGTTGTTCTTTTCGTTAACTTGTAACTTATTCTCATCATTGAGAGGTCCCATCCAATTTCTTGTATTTCAAAAATTAACATTAACATGTCTACTGATATTTTGTTGTAACTGCTGTTTTGTTTCTTGGACAATATGCGTTTTCATAAAAGTTTTATGAGTGGTATATTTGTTTCTTTTTCTTTTCTTTTAGGACATTCGGGTAGTAACAGATCCCAATGATTTTCAAACGTAGCCCAAATGAGCTGATTTATTTTCAGTATAATTTTTAGCTGAATTAATATAAATAAAAACTGAAATAAAAATACGTATTATTCAGATAATAGCTAATGATTTTAATGGCTTCAATAATTTGTGTTTTCGCAAATTGTTTATTTTTTTTCTGTATGTTTTGTCCGTTTCCATGGCTTTTCTAACCAAAGACAGGTCCCCCTGATTTCATAATGACTTTTTACTAAATTTGACAAGAATTAATTTGGTTTAAAATATGTTGATTGATTTTTGAAGTTCGCCTCATTATTCCTTCTCTGTGGACTTGTTACTTAGTCTCATTAAGGAAGTTTTCGATCTGTTGTATAGTTAGGAAGAAATAAGTTTGTGTAGTTAAGGTTTTATCTGATTGCATTTTGACGTTGTTACTAGGTGCTTTAGAGTTTTGCCTTGAAATTTTTGTTTTCGTTTGTTTTGTTGTTTTTTTCTCGTAGTCTTTTTAATGGCAGATCTCGTGAGTGTTGTAATGAGGCATGGCATTATGAAATTCAATTAGTAGTTAGGTTTTGTAACAATTTTGTAAACTCTTTTTTAAACCTATTTTTGTTATCTCTTATTCGGTTGACAATTAAGTCAAAATTGTAGGTGAGCTCGGGTCGGAACATCATGTGCGAACGCACATTAACGAGCCTCCTTGTTGTTTTGAAAATGTTTTTGCGATTGGCGCGTGTTGTTCTTTGTTTTCCTGTTCAATCGATTGCGCCAAAAATAAGACCAAATGTTTGGAGCTGTTATTCGAGTAATTTATTTTGATTTCAAGGCCAGAGGGACTTTGGAATCAAAGTTGTAGTTTTGTAGTTAATGTTTCCCGTTTCGGTTATTGTGAGACTTTTTATTGGAGTCTTGGAAATCCGTTTTTGGCTGTGCTTATTTTGAAGCCCGAGCTTTCAATTGCAGAGAGCTTTCGTTTATCATTTCATCTTTTGCCTTTTTTGTTCTGTTTCGACCTTATCCGCGCCGTTATCACAAATTTGTTAAACAGGCAAAGTCTTAGGTTCTAAATGCACTTTTTGCCAAATCAGTTAAAGAGGTATATTTTCATTATTTGTAGGGCATTTTTATTCTTCCCCACTTACACCCCATTCAGAGAGGCTACTTTTCCTAAACTTGAGCTGGCTAATGCCAAAGCCAACACCTTGTCACTTGGAAAGCTTTTTCGATTTATAACGAATTATCACTCGAATTGACTATTTCTAGTGGGAAATTCGCTGAAGATCGATTGGCTGTACCAATCCAAGTAAGCAAAACTATTTTAGTAATCTTGCTATTATAATTTTTTTTTGTATTTTGTGATCTGGTGTTTATCAGTAGAAAACAATCAACTCCGGTCGCTTTTTCTATTCTTTGATTTTTTTTGGAGAATGATTTGCATTTGCGCAATTTTTTTATTCTGCAGAATTCTACCCTAAAAAGGTAAAATGTTCGCTCTATTTCAGATGTTAATTTTTGATCAAAATCTGCTTAATGTGGGAATTTTGGACAATTGAGAGCCACAATGTTGAGAAAGTGGAACCAAGTGCTTCTGTTTTACACTCCACGGTGCTGTCAGACAAATAATCGGAATATCCTCTCGAAGCTGGATACTAGAGCAATTAGAAGAATTCAAACATATCAGCTGCAGTCGTCGTGTCCACGTCTTGTTCAAGTTGAAAATCATAGCTATAAAAGGAATTGGAACTGTTTCCTTTGCCCTCGAAAATATTTGCCGTATAATAGATGAGAAGTAATGTGTATATAGAGCTACAGGACCATCGGAGGGGAGAATCGTATTTACAAAATATGTGGTTTTTTAACCTATGTCTTCAAATGGTTAGATTCGTAAATTCATAACCATTTGAAGAAATAGGTTAAAAAATCACATATTTTCTAATACGATTCTCCCCTCGGATGGGACTTAATTTATAATGAAATTCAGTTTTGCTGTTGATACACCAGCACAGCGGGTGCAGATTATTTGCAACTCCCGTAACCACGGTCAAATTAGACTCGCTAGAATATATTAAATTGTTTCAATTGTGGGAGCAGTATAGTGTACTGGGGTGGTATAATTGATTAGATCTGATGCAATATGTCTAAGCGAAGCTGTCATTGTACAGTGGTGAATAGGGTGCAAGAAATGCTGTTAAAAAGATTAACATTTTTGGGTTTGAAAAGGGAAACAGATCATAGGAATGTGTTGTCACATGTCTTCGTTCCAGCTTGTTCTAGCTGGACAAAATGTTTTCGGCACTTAAATTTACTAGAGATTCCAGCTTCAGTGCTCCGATTGAAATTGCAACATTCGCCAAATGTCATTTTAAAGCGTGGTCTCAAATCGAAGGCAGCTAGAAAAGCGTCTCGGGCTAAGTTGCGAAATAGTTATAGAAAGTTCCGAGAGCGTCTTTTAAAGCGAGCTGCGTCGTCCAAATCTTACAGAAGACTAAAAGATGTGTACAGTGACAAGCGAGTTGGTGACAGTGGTGCTAGTATGTCACAAATGACGACAGTACAACGGATGAAGTTTTTGTTCACTCATTATGGAAAAGTGTTCATTCCTTTGCATTACATTGTTTTGTCTGTGTTTTGGTTCACAGCTTGCTATGCAGCTGTTTATCTGGGTTTTGACCTGACGCCAATGCTGGACAAGTTACCACAGAAGGTGAAAGATTCGCTGCATGTTGAAAAACTATCAGAATATAAACAGACAGGAATATTTATTCAGGTATGTAACAGTAGAACAAACACAGATAGCGAGAATGAGAACAAAGCGAGTCTAATTATTCAAAATCCGGAATCATCTTCCTTAGAAATTGTTCAGAAGAACAAAATGAAAATGGAAATGAATGCTTTGGCTCTTGTAGACCCTCAAACTGCAACGCGCGGAACAATTAGGACCAAAAATTGTATTGATGTTTTTTTTACAAATTTTAAATCAAAAAGCGACCATTACACGGTGGGACTAGAGCTTATAAAAAGAGAGAAAAGTTCTGAAAGTGTTCAAATACTGAGAAGAAACTGGAATAAACTAGACGATGATCATCTCCTTGTTGAGCTCAACTGTTTTCTCCAGAATAAATTTGTATCAGTGAGCGGTCAATTATAAACAAGTGATGCTAACCGGTGTGCAGAGATCGTACATGAGAAACTGGTTGAGGCACTCAATACTTTTTTACCTCTAAAGCCATCAAAACAAGGCGCCAAGAAAGACTGGATTGACAGAGAAGTAAAAAAATACTCAGCTAAAAAAAGCCAGCTCTGGAAGCGTTACTTAACAACAAAATCTCAAAGTGATAAAGAAGCGTACGAAAAGCAATCCAAATTGTTGAGAAAAAAATAAGAGGAAAGATGTTAGAATTTTATGAAGAGCAAATAATGACGGAAGTTGGAAAAAGAAACAGGAAATTTTTTCAGTTTGTAAACGAAGTAGTCAACATTAATGGAGATGAAAAAACGGTAGAAGAGAACGCTGTTGATCTTGATAAATTCAATAAATTTTTTTGCTACAATAGGAGCAAACTTAGCTGAAAAATTTCCTTCACCAAAACTGACACTGAGAGCAAAACAAATAAATTCTATGTTTTTCAGGACAATTGACAAAAAAGAAGTTACTGCCGCTATCGCTAAGACTAAGAAAAAGTACAGCACAGATTGTTATAATTTGAACTACGTCTATATCAAAGCTGTATCGGCAAGTGTTTCGCCGGTTCTGACGATTCTTTTCAATAAATGCTTTGAGGGAAATTTTCCGGAGTCTTTTAAAATAGCATCCATAACACCACTCATAAAGAAAGAGACAAGAGCAGACCAGAGAATTACAGACCAATCTCATTGTTACCTATCATTGGCAAAATATTTGAATTCCTAATTTTCGATAGAATTAAAAACTATATAGAAAAATTCAAGATACTAAAAGCTAATCAATTTGGGTTTAGATCAAACCACAACACTACCGACGCAATTGTTTCCTTGTTAGAGGACATCAGAGTGAATAAACAAAGTAAAGCAAATGAAATCAAGGTTACTTTTCTGGATTTGAAAAAAGCATTTGATACTGTCGACCATCGCCTAGAGAAATGTTCAGATTATGGTTTGAGGGGTAAAATTTTAAGCATAATAGCTTCATTTCTTCACTATAGAACACAGGTAGTAAAAGTGAATGGAAAACTTCAAAATCTAGAGAAGTGTCGTTTGGAGTACCGCAAGGTTCCATCCATAGACCGCTGCTGTTCATTCTTTATATAAATGACATTTCATGTAAACATGAAAACAGTACAGATTATCTTTTTGCTGATGATACCGCTATAAAAACCATTGGAACTCCAAAAACAATAGATAGCAAGCATCAATTGGCTTTGAACAATGTTACACACTGGCTAGAGCAAAATAAGCTCACACTAAATATCAAAAAAACAAAGACAATGTCTTTCAGACAAAAGAAAGCCAGTGAAGGCGGCTTCTCACTTTATGCGGAAAAAATAGAAAATGTGAAAAGTTTCAAGTATTTAGGCATCATTCTAGATCAACGCTTAAACTTTTCCTAACATAGCAATTTTATCCAGAAGAAACTGAACCAGTTCACTGCTATGTTTTATCGTCTGAGAAAATTTCTAAAAGTATCGCAAATGATAAGAGTCTATAAGACACATGTACAGCCAATCATACAATACGGAGTCCTAGCTTATGGGTCAACGCCACAAAGTATTCTACAGCCTATTGATAACAAAGTAAACAGACTGCTGAGAATAATGTTTTCAAAAAAAAATTTGAGTCAACTACAAAAATACGCGAAGAGAACAACATTTACAGCACACAAGAACTTCATATTTACGAACTGCTAAAATTGCTGATAAAAGTGATACGAAAAGAATGCAATGTCGAACAACTGAAAAAAGCAATCGAAGAAAAAGAGCTGAGTAAAATTGATGAGATGAGAAAAACAAAAAAAAAACTTAGTTACACTAAACTAAGTAACTGCTCAATCACAGTAAGGTTGAGAAAACTATGCAAGTGCTTGCTTGGTTTAGATCCTACTTTTTTCAAAAGCCTGAGAAAAATGAAGGAAAAACATTCTAAAATTTTTGCCACAGGTTTCCTTAAAAACTATGTTATTGGCTCTTTAGACATAAAAAACTATATTTTTGGCTGATTGAAGCCATCGATATTTGTAAGCTGTTTACTGCCGTTTAACTCCAAGAATTGTGTTTTGGTTTTAGTTGAAACTTTTTTTATACACATAGTAAGCCCTTTTCCCTGCATAAACCCAACAAACTCTTTTGTTTATCTTCCTCACAAAGGCGCCTGAAAACGATCAATAGGGGTCAATGGTGTCCTTTCGGAGCGCATGTGACATTTGAAAATAAATGAATTATGTAAATGCCCTGTTGTATCATGCGTAATCCGTAAACAATTTATTATTATTATTAAAAGCATTGCAAAAGTCTGAAAAACTCCGCAGAATTTGTAGGGCCTATCATTGAGATTTGTTTATGCTCAAGAAAATTGTATTGCCTTGACTTTTAAGCAAATTTTTATTCACGATGTTGCCTATTTTTTGTACATACCATTGGTCGATAGAAACTGCATGCTAATTTTCACAGTAAAATTTGAACTAAATTTAAAAATCTTAAAATTTTAAGTGAATTTTTCCGAACTTCAATTGAATTATGAAAGGGTTTGTACTCCTTTTGATCCCAACTCATTTAACCCAGGGTATCTGAACACCATATTATTTCACCCCGCTACCTTTTCATGTTAATTTTAAAAGTGCGAACTATATGAAGGATTAATAGATTTATATCGGGTGGTTAAACAAATAGTGTAAAGAATGTCAATACTTTGACTTCAAAGAATCTAAAATGAGCAAAATGACCGAGAAGTTGAGCTGGAGGCCGAGCGATTGGATAAATCAAATGGACGTCTCTGTATTTTGTTTCAATCAAGCGATATATGTATGTGTAATCATTGCTTGCCGCCATATAACTTGCTAGTTTTCTTCTGTGAGCATAATGCAGAGTATATTTTTCAGCACAGTGTATTTCTTAGAGTTATCTTGCAAAGAGTAACATAAAAATTTTTATTGATATTTTGTGGGTTTTCTATTGTTGGTCCAGATCATCTCTCAGCAGCTTACAAAACCGGTCTATAGGTGAATAGACTTTGTCTAGCCGCGGTCAACGCTTTATTTTATTGACGTAACAATTATCTGTCAAGAGTGTTCTTCAATCATTGCTGTAAAAGAAGATTGATGGCTACACATGCATTGGTCAAAGATCAGAAGAAATATGACATAATATCGGATCGTAAAGATTCGATGAGTTAATTAATTTGTGGCCCTAAGCAATTCCTGCGAAGTTCCTTTGGATTTTTTTCGACCATCTTCAGAAATTATGACACTTTTTGTTTCTTGAAAGACGCTTTTTGTGTTTCTTAGATGCTTCGGCTGTAGTCTACATTGAGTATTTGGGATGCAGTTAGTCTTTCTCTTGTCTTGGGAACCTCTGGTTTAATTAGTTTAAGAATTTTGAATTGTTTGTAACGATCCACTTTAGTGGGGAGATGAACTATATACTCAAATGGATTTTCTGTTCAGTCAGGTTTCGCCGTTCGATATATTCATCGTACAGGATTGTGAGTGCTTTATTAGAAAGCTTGTCAAGCGTAGAATTAAAAATTTGAAAGATTTTTTTGAGTTTCGCCTTTTTCCGTGGAGTGACGGAAGTTCAAAGTTGTGTGAACGTTAGGCTCACTTCCGTTGTTTTGTTCACATTTTTTTGCTAAATACGTTGAAATTGTAAACGGTAGTCTGATCATTTTTACATTTAAAGCTATAAGAGAGTTCATGAATAGTTTGAGTCAACTGTGTTGGCAAAATTGTCAGCTAAAATTATAAAAATTCAAGTGTTTCATTTTTCATAAAAGCATCAAAGATGCCTAATTGTTCCTCTTTGTCCACTTTGACCGGTGGTACAGACATGAAAACTGCTGAAACATTCTTCGTCTATTCGGGTATGGGCTTCATACACCTTCAGTTCTTATGAAAGTTTTCTGGAAATAACATTTCTGCGGTTTTTCGCTAATTTTAATCGATAATTATAAAAACTACAGTTTATTTTTCATAATTTAAGATTTTCATTTGCCAAAAGAAACTATTACCCAGTTTTATAGAAAAAATTTGTTTTAAATAGCCGCGCAGCGATGGCAAGGCCATTTTTGATCGCATAGTTGTTCATTGCAATGAAAAAGGATTCTGATTGTATTTTGGGACTGTCCTTTTTAAAATATACTTTTTTTTGCATTTTTTCTTTCCAGTTAAAAGAAAGTCTTTTTTCATTCGAGGGTTCAATTAATAAGAGGTTAGGTGAAACAATCTTGTGTTTTAAGGTTAGGTATTGTTCACCAATAAGGTTAGGTGAAACAATATTGTGTTTTAAGAGTAAAGCTTTCGGTTTTTTTTGCTCCGACAGGTGTTCCCTAAATGTTTACTTAATTCTTGTTTTGCCAGCATTTTTTGTTTTGTGTCATGCGACTGAGACTAAATTATAAACTGTCTAATTCGGTATCGGCGGAGCTATTAAAAAATTATTTGATGCATTCAGTTGATACACAATGGTTTTTTTCTAATACAATATTTGTATCCAAAATTCGTCTTTTATTTTCGGACTTTTTGGTCAAATAAACCGCTTCGGTCACGTTTAGAACAATTTTTACTGTAATTGTGATGCAGCAACAACGCAACCAGCTTTGGTCTACTTGTCGAATTTTTCTATTTCAAAAATTAATCTGATTGTAATGGGGCGCTGCATATATTTTTTTCTTTTTTATTTGTTAGTTACAGACCAGAATGCTTTCAAATCAAACGTCATTTAATGAGAAGTCAATTTTAAGTGCAAAGAGAGTTTAATGGCCATACATAACATTTTGAGCGCAAAGCCTATGGTTTCTTGAGTTCAACACCATTTGCATAAATTTTATGAAATTTTGAATTCTACCTGTTTTCGGTTTTACGGCGGCCTTCTAGCTTAGTCTCTACAATGGCATGTACAACTGACCTTGTTAGGAGTAATAAGTTACACTATTTACCATTGTTAAGTTAATCACTTACGGTTGTCGTGCTTTACGCCTTGAGAAAATTTGTTTCAAAAAATAATGGTAATTTAGATTTAACAGTTTCAATCTTTTTGAAAGCTAATTGCTTTCAAGACTTTGCATTCAGTTGTTGTAAACGTACGTTCAAAAGTAAAAACGTTTTTTCTAATTTTGCCCTTCCTGTTTTCTGTCTATTTTTTAACTATTTTCAAATAGGGACAGGTCCTATATCTTTTTTGGTGAAATGGGAAGTCATTTGGTTTAGTTTACTTTTTAGTGGATGCTATTTTTACTTTTTCCTTAGTTTTTTTGAGAAAAAATAGAACATCTAGAGTTGGTCGTCAGTATTGCTTACTTTTTGTCTTTAATTTTGTTGTTTGTCTTCTACTCCGCTTAATGGCAGAAGTGATCGGCTCTCTAAAGACTTTTTGTTTCATTTGTATAGTGGGTAGAGCTTCAAGCTATTTTTTTTTAAATGATTACAGCAATTATTTTGACAAGAGATTTTTAAAAAGCTTTCTTTCTGTTCCTCATTTGGTGGACAATTCAGTCAAAAACTTGGTTTGAGTGGGGTCGGAAAATTTTGTGCAAACGCACATTACCGGGTCTCCTTGTTAGTGTTGGAAAATTGATTAACTTCAGCCGTTTTGGCTTGTTTTAATTTGAAATTGCGGTTTATTTCTGCTATTTATTGTCCTTTCATTTTACTTAATTGCAGGTTCCGGAATTGTTTTCTAAAATTCTATCGTTCACACACAAATAAGTATCCAAAATTTATCTTTTCGAAGACTTGTTGGTGAAATTAGCCGCTTCGGTAACTTTTGGAACAATTTTTACTGTAATTGGGAAGCAGCCACAGCGCAACCAGGTTTTGTCTAGTTGCGGAAGTTTGTAGCTCAAAAATTAATCTGATTGTAATGGGGCGCTGCATATATTTTCGTCTTTTTTATTTGTTAGTTACAGACCAGAATGCTTTCAAATCAAACGTCATTTAATGAGAAGTCTATTTTAAGTGCAAAGAGAGTTTAATGGCCATACATAGAGTTTTGAGCGCAAAGCCTATGGTTTCTTGTGTTCAACACCATTTGCATAAATTTTTTTATGACCTTTGAATTCAACCGTATCAGACAAGATTAAACGCTCAACTGGCGATATAAACTATGTGTTGAACACCAGCAAAATGTTGGAGGCCCCCCGATAGGGAGCTAAGCGTCATGCAATCAGAATGCTTGATTTTCCGTGGTGCAATATATAGGCTAAACCAAAGATGAAATAAAAACTGCACTAATCTGAGAACGTGACAAAGAATCGGCTAGGAGTTCAGTAATGGGCACAAAGGATGGAATGATTGTTATGTTTTTCTACCGAAGCAGTAATAATAGCACAGAAAATATATGAGCGAAGGATGAGCGCCAGCGGAGCATTTGTAATGTAAAGATATGGAGAAGAGAATCCGTGAACCATTTAACTTTCACGTTATGTGGAAGTTGAAGGACCATACTAAAAAGGCCCCAAAATTCAGTTATGACTGCAGGCTGTTTTGCGCGTAGGGAAATGTTATATGCACGATGAGGGGGAACTGGTGGGGCCCACAAGTGGCCGGCTAAGGAGGATGATGCACCCGTATCAGCGGTGATGTA
This sequence comes from Convolutriloba macropyga, assembly GCF_964194025.1. Classification (NCBI taxonomy): domain Eukaryota; kingdom Metazoa; phylum Xenacoelomorpha; order Acoela; family Convolutidae; genus Convolutriloba; species Convolutriloba macropyga. The sequence goes on from NC_134475.1 coordinate 51,359,924, forward strand.
TGGGCGCTTTTGGGGCGCATAAGAATAGGAGGAAAATACATTTAGCACTTTAAGAGTATGACTCAAGATAGCAGCAATGTTATGTGGGCCGGCAGTGTTCAAGGGTGAGTTAGGAAGTCTAACGGCTTGCAATATAAATAAAAAGTAACCTTCAAGTCTAGCGGTGGCCCTTTTGGATATGATAGGCGAGTCAGCAATAAGATTCGCAAATTGATTAAGGCGTGCAATTTTAGAAGGGGGATAGTAACAGATTGTTGTGCGATGTTAACTGTAAGGCCTAAGTAATTAATACATGGCGTAGGCACTAGCACTGAATTTCTGATATTAATAGGAACACCGAAAGATGAGAGTTCGCGTTTAAGCTTTAACATAGTGAGATAGCCCTGCTTTTTGGACATGTGTAAGAATAAAATATCGTCAAGGTATATTATGAATGGAACAAAAATGTTAAGAGCACGTAAAATTTTAATAATAAGCTGTTTGTAGAAAAGTGGGCAATAAAACGGAGCGGGGCTGAGTCCGAACATGACTCGATTGACTCGAAATTCTTGAGATTGAAACAGTACACGCAACTGATATGAAGTATCAGGATGGAGGGGGAGGTGTAGAAAAGCATCTTTAATGTCAAGAACTGTAGCAAATTTATAATTATTATGCCTTTTTAGAAAGGAATGCAAAGCAGGTAGTTGGAATTTTGGGGCGGCCAAAATATCAGTTATAGGCGAAAAGTCTACAATGGGGGCGAAGTTCAGATGAGCTTTTGGGGACTGTAAATATGGTATATGTGGGTATGGTAGAATCCGTAGGAACGGGTGATAAAACTCCCTGTAGAACCAATCTGTTCATCCAGAGCGCGTTACGGCGCGAATTCGGGGTTACCCGTTTAACTAGGGGGAGATTCAAGAAATTTTAATTTTATGCCCGTTTCAAAATATTAAAATTTTGGATCAAGTACTTCAGTGATGTTTGTAATAGGAGTTATATAGTTAAACTTGCCAGTTGAGGACATTTCCTCCGCCGTTGGTGAAGCCTAAACTCTCATTCTGGCCACATCTTCGCTTGAGCGGTTTCATTGGGATTCGGCGGTTGTGGTGGGTCTTCATTTTCCTCCTCTTGATCATCTGGTGTTTCGTCCGGAGGCCCCCCAGAGTTTGGATGATTAGAGTTCGGCTCCTGTTTCAGAGTTCCTTTTTTGGAGTCCTGTTTTAGAGTTCTGCCTGTTTTCGGTTTTACGGTGGTCTTTTAGTTTATTCTCTACAATGACATGTACAACTGATCTTGTCAGCAGTAATAAGTTACTGTGTTTAACATCGTTAAGTTGATCACTTGTGGTTGCTGTGCCTTACGCCTTGAGAAAGTTTGTTTTAAAAAACTAATGGTAATTTAGATTTGACAATTTCAATCTTTTTTCTGCAACTTTTCTGCGTAGCGAGAAGTTACATTGTTTTAAGAAAATGAATCATAATGTATTCTCCATTGCTCTTTTTTATTAATGGCGTTTTGGAGTTGATACTAAGGGGCCACATACAAATTTTATTGGTTTTTTAGACATTTTCCAACTTTTGAAGTTTTCTTTTGCTCTCTAGTTCAATCATCACAATAGTGGCAGATTAATGACAAGTTGCATATAATATTAATAACTCTAAAAAGGTTCAATTGATTCTGTTTGATATTTGGAAGATTTTTTTGAATAGATTTTAAGATTTAGGCTTCGACATCGTTTTCTCGCAAAATTGAACTTTTCTTATTTTTGCCTGTTTTTGCACTGTTTTAGTAGTATGACCCCCTGAATGATGACGGTTCTAAGCGATTTTGTTTAAAAATTTTTACTGAAGCCAATGAATGGTTTCAGTTGATAGCTAATTGCTTTCAGGACTTTGAATTCAGTTGATGTAAACGAACGTTCAAATAGTGTAAACGTACTTTCTAATGTTGCCCTTCCTGTTTTCTGTTTATTTTTTAACTATTTTCGAATAGGGACAGGGTGAAATGGATGTCATTTGGTTTAGTTTACTTTTTAGTGGATGCTAGTTTTACTTTTTCCTTAAATTGTTGAGAAAAAGTAACATTGAGAGTTGGTCGTCAGTATTGCTTACTTTTTGTCTCTGATTTTGTTGTTTGTCTTCTCTTCTACTCCGCTTAATGGCAGAAGTGATCGCCCTCTAAAGACTTTTTATTTCTTTTGTATAGTGGGTAGAGCTTCAAGCTATTTGAAGAATACACCGATTATTTTCTAACAGTAAGAGATTTTTAAAGTTGTCTATCTGTTTCTCATTTGGTGGACACTTAAGTCAAAAACTTGGTTTAGCTGGGTCGGAAAACTTTGTGCAAACGCACATTACCGAGTCTCCTTTTCAGTGTTAGAAAATGGATTAACTTCAGCCGTTTTGGCTTGTTTTAATTTTAAACTGTGGTTTATTTCTGCTATTTATTGTCTTTTCATTTTACTTATTTCCAAGTTCCGCAATTGTTTCCTAAAATTCTTTCGTTCTTACACAAATAAGTATCCAAAGTTCATATTTTCGATACGACTTTTTGGTGAAATTAGCCGCTTCGGTGACATTTAGAACAGTTTTTACTGTTATTGAGAAGCAGCCACAGTGCAACCAGGTTTTGTTTAGTTGACGAATTTTGTAGCTCGAAAATTAATCTGATTGTAATGGGGCGCTGCATATGTTTTAAGTATTTTTGCTTTTTTTGTTTGTTAGTTGCAGACCAGAATAATTTCAAATCAAATTTGATTTCATGACAAGTCAGTTTTAAGTGCGAAGAGAGTTTTAGTTGACATACAGAGTTTTGAGCGCAAAGCCTATGGTTTCTTGGGTTCAACACCATTTGCATAAATTTTTTAATGAGATTTTGGGTTCTGCCCGTTTTCGGTTTTACGGCGGTTTTTTAGTTTAGTCTACAATGACATGAACAACTGACCTTGACTGACGTTGTCAACAGTTATAAGTTACGCTATTTACCGTTGTTAAGTTGATCACTTGTGGTTTTTGTGCCTTACGCCCTGAGAAAATGTTTTAAAAAAATAATGGTAATTTAGATTTGACAATTTTAATCTTTTTTCTGCAACTTTTCTGCGTAGCGAGAAGTTACATTGTTTTAGGAAAATGAATCATAATGTGTTCCCCATTGCTTTTTAATTGGCGTTTTGGAGTTGATACTACAAGGTCACATACAAATTTTATTGGTTTTTTCGACATTTTCCAACTTTTGAAGTTTTTTTACTCTCTAGTTCGACCATCACAATACATGCAGATTATTGACAGGTTGCATATAATATTAATGACTCTAAAAAGGCTCAATTGATTCTGTGTGATATTTGGAAGATTTTTTTGGATAGATTTTGATTTTGGATTTAGGCTTCGACACCGTTTCCTCGCAAAATTGAAGTAACTTTTATTTTTGTTGCCTGTTTTTGCATTGCGTGTTTATAAGTACGACCCCTTGAATGATGACGGGTCTCAACGGTTTTGTTTGAAAAATTTTAGCGAAGCCAATGAATGGTTTCAGTTGATGGCTAATTGCTTTCAGGACTTTGAATTCAGTTGTTGTAAACGTACGTTCAAAAGGTGTAAACGTACTTTCTAATTTTGCCCTTCCTGTTTTCTGTCTATTTGTTAACTTTTTTTATTAGGGACAGGTACTGTTAAGTTTACTTTTTAGCGGATGCTGTTTCTACTTTTCCTTAAATTGTTTCTTAAAGTATTGCTTACTTTTTGTCTCTGATTTTGATTTTTGGCTTATTGGCAGGTATGATCGCCCTCTAAAGACTTTTTGTTTCATTTGAGATTTTAAAGTTTTTTTATCTGTTCCTCATTTCTTGGACAATTAAGTCAAAAACTTGCTTTAGCGGGGTAGGAAAATTTTGTGCAAGCGCACATTACCGAGTCTCCTTGTTAGTGTTAGAAAATTAATTAACTTCAGCTCTTTTGGCTTGTTTTGATTTTAAATTGTGGCTTATTTCTGCTGTTTATTGTACTTTCATTTAGTTATTTGCAAGTTCCGGCTTTGCTTCCTAAAGTTCTTTCGTTCACACAAATAAGTATCCCAAATTCATCTTTTTTTGTTATGATTTTTTGGTCAAATTAGGCGCTTCGGTAACATTTGGAACAATTTTAACTGTAACTGAGAAGCAGCCACAGCGCAACCAGGTTTGGTCTGGTTGTGGAATTTTGTAGTTCAAAAATTAATCTGATTTTAATGGGGCGCTGCATTTATTATTTGAAGTATTTTTTGCCTTTTTTGTTTGTTACTTACAGATCAGAATGATTTCAAATCAAACGTCAATTAATGAAAAGTCAGTTTTAAGTGCAAAGAGAGTTTAGTGGACATACATAAAGTTTTGAGCGCAAAGCCTATGGTTTCTTGGGTTCAACACCATTTGCATAAAATTTTCATGAAATTTGGAGTTCTGCCTGTTTTCGGTTTTACAGTGGTCTTTTAGCTTAGTCTCTACAATGACATGTACAACTGACCTTGTAAGCAGTAATAAGTTACGCTATTTACCATTGTTAATGTGATCACTTACGGTTGTGCCTTACGCCTTGAGAAAATTTGTTTGTCAATTCTAAATTACTATTATTCAAAACAATTTTTCTCAAAGCGTAAGGCAACACAACCGTAAGATCATTTTAACAATGGTAAATAGCGTAAATTATTACTGCTTATAAGGTCATTTTTTTCTGCAACTTTGCGTAGCGAGAAGTTACATTGTTTAAGGAAAATGAATCATAATGTACTCCCCATTGCTTTTTTAATGGCGTTTTGGAGTTGATACTGCAAGGTCACATACAAATTTTAATGGTTTTTTCGACATTTTCCAACTTTTGAAGTTTTTTTTGCTCTCTAGTTCGATCATCACAATACATGCAGATTTTTGACAGGTCGCATATAATATTAATGACTCTTAAAAGGCTCAATTCTGTGTGATATTTGGAAGATTTGTTTGGATAGATTATTATTTTGGATTTAGGCTTCGACACCGTTTCCTCGCAAAATTGAAGTGACGTTTCTTATTTTTGCCTGTATTTGCACTGTGTGTTTAGTAGTATGAACCCTTGAATGATGACGGGTCTCAATGGTTTTGTTTGAAAATTTTTAACGAAGCCAATGAATGGTTTCAGTTGTTAGCTAATTGCCTTCAGGACTTTGAATTCAGTTGTTGTAAACGTACGTTCAAAAGGTGTAAACGTACTTTCTAATTTTGCCCTTCCTGTTTTCTGTCTATTTGTTAACTATTTTCTAATAGGGACAGGTCCTATATCTTTTTTGGTGAAATGGAAGTCATTTGGTTAAGTTTACTTTTTAGCGGATGCTATTTTTACTTTTCCTTAAATTGTTGAGAAAAAATAGCATTGAGAGTTGGTCGTCAGTATTGCTTACTTTTTGTCTCTGATTTTGTTTTTTGTCTTCTCTTCTACTCCGCTTAATGGCAGGTATGATCGCCCTCTAAAGACTTTTTGTTTCATTTGAGATTTTAAAGTTTTTTTTATCTGTTCCTCATTTGTTGGACAATTAAGTCAAAAACTTGCTTTAGCGGTGTAGGAAAATTTTGTGCAAGCGCACATTACCGAGTCTCCTTGTTAGTGTTAGAAAATTAATTAACTTCAGCTCTTTTGGCTTGTTTTGATTTTAAATTCTGCCTTATTTCTGCTATTTATTGTACTTTCATTTAGTTATTTGCAAGTTCCGGCATTGCTTCCTAAAGTTCTTTTGTTCACACAAATAAGTATCCCAAATTCATTTTTTATTTTTGTTATGACTTTTTGGTCGAATTAGCCGCTTCGGTAACATTTGGAACAATTTTTACTGTAACTGAGAAGCAGCCACAGCGCAACCAGGTTTGGTCTGGTTGTGGAATTTTGTAGTTGAAAAATTAATCTGATTTTAATGGGGCGCTGCATTTATTATTTGAAGTATTTTTTGTCTTTTTTTGTTTGTTACTTACAGATCAGAATGATTTCAAATCAAACGTCATTTAATGACATGTCAGTTTTAAGTGCAAAGAGAGTTTAGTGGACATACATAAAGTTTTGAGCGCAAAGCCCATGGTTTCTTGGGTTCAACACCATTTGCATAAAATTTTCGTGAAATTTGGAGTTCTGCCTGTTTTCGGTTTTACAGTGGTCTTTTAGCTTAGTCTCTACAATGACATGTACAACTGACCTTGTAAGCAGTAATAAGTTACTCTATTTACCATTGTTAATGTGATCACTTACGGTTGTGCCTTACGCCTTGAGAAAATTTGTTTGTCAATTCTAAATTACTATTATTTAGAACAATTTTTCTCAAAGCGTAAGGCAAAACAACCGTAAGATCATATTAACAATGGTAAGTAGCGTAAATTATTACTGCTTACAAGGTCAATCTTTTTTCTGCAACTTTTCTGCGTAGCATCAGCAAGAAGTTACATTGTTTTAAGAAAACGAATCATGATGTATTCTCCATTGTTTTTTTAAAATAATGGCGTTTTGCAGTTGATGCTACAAGGTTACATACAAATTTTATTAGTTTTTTCGACATTTTTCAACTTTTTAAGTTTTTTTCTCTCTAGTTCGATCATCACAATAATGGCAGATTAACGACAAGTCGCATGTAATATTCATAACTCTAAAAAGGCTCAATTGATTCTGTTTGGTATATGGAAGATTTTTAAAAATAGATTTTGATTTTAGATTAGGCTTTGACACCGTTTCCTCGCAAAATTGAAGTGACTTTTCTTATTATGTCCTGTAGTTGCAATGTGTGTTTAGTAGTATGACCCCTTGAATGATGACGGGTCTCAACGGTTTTTTTTTGAAAAATTTTAGCGAAGCCAATGAATGGTTTCAGTTGATAGCTACTTGCTTTCAGGACTTTGAATTTAGTTGTTGTAAACGTATGTTCAAAAGGTGTAAACGTACTTTCTAATTTTGCCCTTCCTGTTTTCGGTCTATTCGTTAACTATTTTCGAATAGGGACAGGTCCTATATCTTTTTTTGGTGAAATGGAAGTCATTTGGTTTAGTTTACCTTTTAACGGATGCTATTTTTACTTTTTTCTTAATTTTTTGAGAAATAATCGAGCATTGAGAGTTGGTCATCAGTATTGCTTGCTTTTTGTCTCTGATTTTGTTGCTTGTCTTCTCTTCTACTCCGCTCAATGGCAGGTATGATCGGCCCTCTAAAGACTTTGTTTTTCATTAGTATAGTGTGTACAGCTATTTTTCAAATGAATGCACCAATTATTTTCGAACAGTTAGAGTTTTTTAAAGTTTTTTATCTGTTCCTCATTTGTTGGACAATTAAGTCAAAAACTTGGTTTAGCGGGGTAGGAAAATTTTGTGCAAGCGCACATTACCGAGTCTCCTTTTTAGTGTTGGAAAAGTGATTAACGTCAGCTGTTTTGGCTTGTTTTGATTTTAAATTGTGGCTTATTTTTGCTATTTATTGTACTTTCATTTACTTATTGGAAAGTTCCGGCATTGCTTCCTAAAGTTCTTTCGTTCACACAAATAAGTATCCAAAATTCATCTTTTATTTTTATGACTTTTTGGTCAAATTAGGCGCTTCGGTAACATTTGGAACAATTCTTACTGTAATTGAGAAGCAGCCACAGCACAACCAGGTTTGGTTTAGTTGTGGAATTTTGTAGTTCAAAAATTAATCTGATTTTAATGGGGCGCTGCATATATTTTAAGTATTTTTGCCTTTTTTGTTAGTTTGTTACATAGCAGAATGATTTCAAATCAAACGTCATTTAATGACAAGTCAGTTTTAAGTGCAAAGAGAGTTTAGTGGACAAACATAAAGTTTTGAGCGCAAAGCCTATGGTTTCTTGGGTTCAACACCTTTTGCATAAAATTTTTTTGAAATTTTGAGTTCTGCCTGTTCTGTTCTACGGTGGTCTTTTAGCTTAGTCTTTACAATGACATGTAGAACTAACCTTGTAAGTAGTAATAAGTTACACTATTTACCATTGTTAAGTTGATCACGTACAGTCGTTGTGCCTTACGCCTTGAGAAAATTTGTTTAAAAAAAAATAATGGTGAGTTAGATTTGACAATTTCAATCGTTTCTGCAACTTTTCTGCGTAGTCTCAGCGAGAAGTTTCATTGTTTTAAGAAAACAAATCATATTTTATTCTCCATTGATTTTTTAATAATGGCGTTTTGGAGTTGATACTACAAGGTTACATACAAATTTTATTCGTTTTTTCGAAATTTTTCAACTTTTTGAATTTTTCTTTTGCTCTAGTTCGATAATCACAATAGTGGCAGGTTAATGACAGGTCGCATATAATCTTAATAACTAACTCTAAAAAGGCTCAATTGATTCTGTGATATTTGGAAGAATTTTTTGAATAGATTTTGACTTCAGATTTAGGCTTTGACACCGTTTCCTCGCAAAATTGAAGCAACTTTTCTTATTGTTGCCTGTTTTTGCATTGCGTGTTTAGTAGTATGACCCCATGAATGATGACGGGTCTCAGCGGTTTTGTTTGAAAATTTTTAACGAAGCCAATGAATGGTTTCAGTTGATAGCTAATTGCTTTCAGGACTTTGAATTCAGTTGTTGTACACGTACGTTCGAAAGGTGTAAACGTACTTTCTAATTTTGCCCTTCCTGTTTTCTGTCTATTTGTTAGTTATTTTCAAATAGGGACAGGTCCTTTATCTTTTTTGGTGAAATGGAAGTCATTTGGTTTAGTTTACTTTTTAGTGGATGCTATTTTTACTTTTTCCTTAGTTTTTTGAGAAAAAATAGAACATTGAGAGTTGGTCGTCAGTATTGCTTACTTTTTGTCTTTAATTTTGTTGTTTGTCTTCTCTTCTACTCCTCTTATTGGCAGGTATGATCGGCCATCTAAAGACTTTTTGTTTAATTTGTTTAGTGGGTAGAGCTTCAAGCTTTTTTTTGAATGAATACACCAATTATTTTCGAACTTGAGATTTTTTAAAAAGTTTTCTATCTGTTCCTCATTTGGTGGACAATTAAGCCAAAAACTTGGTTTAGCGGGGGTCGATAAATTTTTTGCAAACGCACATTACCGAGTCTCTTTGTTAGTGTTAGAAAATTAACTTCAGCCGTTTCGGCTCGTTTCAATTTTAAATTGTGGCTTATTTCTGCTATTTATTGTCCTTTCATTTTACTTGTTTGCAAGTTCCAGAATTGTTTCCTAAAATTCGCCACATTTCTTTTTGCAACTGTCTTTTTCGTTCACACAAATTTTAGCTGAATAGGAGTAACTGTTCGCTCAACAGATTAGCTCAGTATAGGGAATACTGTTAAGTTAAGAAGAGTGAGAGCAAAAAAATTGTAATAAGTAAAGTGCATGAGGTTTCATTAGAGCGATTGCTTAGTGATTTTAGTGTTAAGCTGAACAACTTAAATTTTCAGAGGATTGATGCAACGGCATCAGCCTATCACTGACACCAAATTAGGACAGTTAATTAAGTTTTGAAATATGGCGGCTAACAATATGGATTTTTACAATTTTCTTTTATCCCAATATAGCTCAATGTCGTTGATCGCGGATATTTACCAATAATATGCCATCTACGTTTGCAATGACAGGTTGCACTGCTCTATAAGACATGCAAACGTTTATTTGTGCAAAATGGTACTTTAAAAACGAAATTTTAATTGTTTCAGGCTTTTGCCTTGTACAAAATTCTGACTCCCGTGAGGTATCTTTCAAGTATCAGTGCGACAATGTACATTGTGAAGCTTCTGCGGACTAAAGGATACTTCATCACGCCTCCGAGTATGAAGGAAGTTGTGAAGAAAAATTATTTCCGACAGAGGCACAATTTGAACGCCAGACGAAAAAGTTTACGATCAAAGTTTAATTCTCGGCGAAAAAAATAGACTCGGTATATGAACTCTGTCCTCCTCCACCCCCATTGGAAAATGACCCTCTGTAAAAATATTTTTGAAGCTGTGATATAGTATGCAATAATTTTTCGACTTGTGGCAGTTCTTATTGGGCTATGTAAGCTATTAAAGGTTTTGCAGTTTTTTTTATTCATTACAATGGTGCCTGTGAACGGAAAAATTAACCCGGGAGAAGAGGAGGGAGAAACAAACTTACAGGCGAAAACTATAATGATCATTTACATAAAGATTTAAGTTACGTTGTCTTCTAAATCAAAGATATTGTATGAATTAGTTGAAAGCAGATTGTGTTACGATTTGTCAAAACTTAAAAACTATACTTTTCAAAGATGCTCAAATATCTTGTTTGAAGAATGCCTGAATTTGACGCAGCCAATGACTGTTGCTCTGAGAGTTTATGAAAGAATGAAATTTGTACTTGAATGATTTTATTGAATTAGTGGACTGTTGAGCAGTGCTCATTCCACCAATCAATCTTCCATTAACATTTAATTCCGTTGATCTCTTGTTTTTAGCGACCTTAGTGATGATTATTTTTTCGCCAGTTGAAACGACACACGGCGCAGAGCACTCATTGAGCAATCCATAAAATTATTCTATTTAAAAATTTTGAAACTCGAACAAGTGATGTTTGGACGTCAGAGATTGGGGACCATAATCGATATTTTTAATTACTCTGGTAGAGAAGCAATTATTGTAAACGTGTGTCTTTTTTATGCAAAATTTTCGCTTGACCGTTTTGTCTTTTCGAGTGACTTTTACGCCCTTGACTTTTGCATTTCGCGTGATCTAAAATTCCCTCTCAATCACAATTTCAAGCAGCTGAACTCAATTGGCGGCGATTTAATACTAAACGTCAAATGAAAAGTGCGTCGAAACTGGTGCCATTTTTACTGGTATATGTTAACCTCTAATGTGGTTATTTGAAGCCCACTTTTGAACTTCTTAGTCCCCTTTAGGCTCCACCCCACCCCCGACTGAAGCAGGCTGCAATTGATAAGAGCTCCCACTGGTCGTTGGAGAGCAATTCTTCCGACGTTTAGTCGGTTATGTTTTGGAGTGTTTCGATATAACCAATTTTTTGGTTTGTTCCGTACTATGTTTCGTAATTCCTGAAATTTTGGAGGCTGCGATCTTCAATAGTATCTCTCACATGTTGACGTTTTCATGTAAGTGCCAACTGAACAATTTTCAAACTACCCTATTCTGATATGCAAAGTCAGAATAATTACTTTATTAATTGCTCTCAGACGAATTGTGTAGCAATTATATTAGTCCTTTAGGTCTTTTTAATGCGATTTTTCGCTTGACCAATTTTTCGTCTGGCGCATTTGACTTTTCGTCCTCAAAAACGGTATAAACAGGTAGCGTCCAGCGGGCATTAAGTGCTCTTAGAGTCTCAGCTCACTAGTCTTCAAGTATGCGATTCACAGAATCCTGTTTTGTAGACTTATACTTATGATGCGAAGGGCAGTTCTTAGAGTTGACACCCCCCCCCCCCCCCCCCCACTGTTGCTACCCCGTCAGGCCCCCGGTGCACCCCCCCCCCCCCACTGCGCTCACTTACGCCCCTTAATTAAGCTAAAGCTAGCCTCACTAAACCGTGCATAGCTACTGACGAAGCCAACCGCTCGCGGGTCTTTTGAGAGCAATTCGCCCGACGTTAGTCGGTTATGTTTTGCTACATGACGCAAGAGTTTAGGCGAAAGTTTTAATCAAACATTTTTCTGTCTTAAGTGTGAAAAACAAATAACTAATCAATCACTTTCCAAAAAGTTTTAAGAAGGGAGACAATATTCTTCTGAATGCAGTTCTGAATTCCATGTTGAAAATGGTGTAGATAATAGGGTTCAGTGCAGAGTTTAGCCATCCGAAGTAAGTGAAGATCTGAAGGAAGAGAATTGTGGTGGGAGTTTCGCAGCTTTTTCCACATAGCGATATGATTGGATAAAATACGAAGAAGGGCAGCCAGCACGCCAAAAATGTTACCATAACAACGCCCAGCACAATTATGGCACGGCGTTCTTTTTCCTTTTGAGCTCTGAAACAAAAAAATAAGTACAATTTATTTCAAAAAATACGAGTCATAAAATTGTTCTCAAAGCATTCGAAAGGATTGATTTGCAGGTGAGTCTGGTATTGAGAATCCGGCAGATTCTCAATCTTTTTAATTTACCGCAGAATTGGCAAGTGGGTTAAATGGTTGGGAGGAAAGTGAGCGAAAATCTTATCCTCCATTCACTTCCAAATGAGACTTTGCAATGAGTCATTGGTTTAATTTTCAGTAGAAATTAAAATTTCAAATGTCAAGCATTAAATGGCTTTGTACTCTAAATAGTTTTCAATTCTTCTGGACATGCTTAGCAGATTTCTAGCAGCATTCGACCTCTAGTTGCACTTATTTTTCTTGAGCTGATCAAAATTATTAGTCAATGAAAAACAATTTGACATTGCAATTGATTTCGAACTCATAAATTGATATTTAATACTTAACTGAATTTAAGTAGTAGAAATTCTCAGGAAGCTACACTGTGGTACCAAAAGCTACGTACAGCATGATCTCTGCTTTTAAAGCTTGAATCGGGCTGCATAAGCATGATTTACGCTAAGGCGTGAAAAAATGTAATTTAGAAATTTCATTCTCATTTTTGCCCGAAAGATGGTTGAACCGTTTTGTTCTCTCACTGTTTGCCAAGTTTTTACGGTACGAGATGACAGATTTTCATGAGCAAAGATACAAAAAGCAACTCTACTTCCAAATCAAGATCCTATGCATAAAAAGAGTATGCATACAATTCTGAATTGAAATATAACAGCTTTGAGGCCCAAAAATTGAGCGGAAGACCCCCAAAATTGTCAAAGAAAAAATTAGTGGTTTTGAAAGATCGCAAAATCTCACTGGAGCGCGTTAGAGTGACTCACAACGCTTTCTCTTGCTACGATACAGTTTCCGGAGATAACTAATTCCTGAAAAAATTTATCTTTCTAGCAGATTGTTGTTTTTACTGATAAAATTAGAGTGCGCATCTCCGGCAGAGGCATTGTTCAAATTTTTCGACGAAATGGTACAAGATTTCTTGAAAAAAGAACACTAAGAATTTGATTTCAGACAAGCGATCACAGCACTTATGTTTTGGGGCGCCATACAATCAGATGAACTAAAAATGCTTGTTAGGTGTCCAAACATGCCAAACGCTGTCGGTGATTTGGAAATTTTGAATAATTACACAGAAAATCCATTTTGAGGACCTTTTTTTCAACAAGGTAAAGCTCCTGTGTATGAATCAAATGTTATTGGAATTTTTTTTTCGAGAAACGGAGGGGAAGGTACTGGAATGGTCGGTATACAGTCCATGTCTGAGTCCAATCAAAAGTTCATGGGTGATTTTGAACCGTCGACTTCGAAGAAGTTTTTTTTGGGAAAATTTGGAAAAGTGGCAGAAATTTGGAACAAAATTGACGCAGATGTCATAAAAAAAACCTGCATGAAAACTACACAAAACGTTTACTAGACGGTGAAAAAGCTAAAGGTGTAATGAGTTATTGGGGAACTCAAAATGTTCTGCTTTTCTAATTTTTGTAATGCTTTTAAAAAATCTTTAGGTGTACGTAGCTTTTTAGTACCATAATGTATGAAAAACATCTCCCATTCGTTTTGATTAGTAAGTATGATACAAAACTATGAGAACGGTAATTTATATTTTTGCTGCAGAAACCTCAATTCTATTTCTTTTTGATACCGACAACCCAGTTATTGTATCTAGAAGACTTTGTGTCCTTGCCAATGTTAACCAGCTTACAGGTGAAATTGGGAATAACAAAGAAGACAAGGTCGAGTTTTGGTGTTTTTGCGTGTTTTAATATAACAATTGCTGTCAACATAACCGCTGTTCTTTAAAAGAATCATCACAAATTTAGATTCTGAGATCGTCGTATTTATAATTTTGCTTGGCTTACTGCTGCAAAAACCTCAAATCTATTTGTTTTTGATACCGACAACCCAGTTATTGTGTCTAGAAGACGTTGTTTCCGTGCCAATTTGTCAATTACTTTTTGACCAGCTTACAGGTGAAGTTCGGAATAAAAAAGAAAACAAGGTCGAGTTCTGGTGTTTTTGTGTTTTTTCATTTGGGTGTGTTAAATTTCTGCATTACGTTATCACATCAAAACAGTTTTTGTTAGCTTTTCCCTAGCCTAATAAATTTAAGCCTAAAACGGATATCCCAAGAGAAGTTGCAAAATTTCGAATGCTGCTCTTCCGATGAGATTCGACTTTTATTCAAGTTGAGTGAAATAATTGAAATGCTACCGCCAGGTATTTGCACGATGTATACGTAAACATTAAAAATTTCACAAAATCTAATTTTTTTTGTGACTTTAAAGATTATTTTTTATCTGTTTGTAAGACCATAAGATGTTGCTTGACAGCAGCTCTAGGGCAATGGACATTATTTAGCTTCAAGTTGGATTGGCAATAAACGCGGCAGCATCGGACATTACCATTACTTCTCTGCAAAACAGCGCAATTTCAGAAGCGGAGAAGTTATGTATGAGGATGATTGGTGGTTTGATTGGTTTTCATATCGACCAACTAAAATTTGACTCTATTAGTGTGTTTTGTAGTCATGTAACATATGTTTAAGAGAGAATAAAATTGTCAGACAGCAGGACCTGCTGATTTCGGTTGGCGTGCGCATTTACTTCAAATTATAAGAGAAGAACTCGGCAAAAGTATAGCATTTAGATGTCTTAGTGTCGTCAACAAGGCTCACATTGGAGTGGACATTGCTCACCGAATAAGGTGAGAAACCGTGTCCGGACAAAACAGTCCCAGACAAAACAGTCCCAAATTGCAAAATATTCCCAGACAAAATAGTCCCAATAAAACAGACAAAACAGTCGCAAATAAAATATTGAAACAATTGTAAATACAATCTACAAACAATTAACAAACATAATCTATAAGTTAAGCTTCTGAATACATTGTTTTTAATTGATATGAATTAGGACTAAACCAAAAACTTGTTTAAAAATACATTATTAGTCAAAAACTATTTTGTAATCAGCTTAATTTTTTGTTCAAAGAAACACAATCATATGAATATCTTAAGGGGTTTCTTTCTTAATTGTTGTGCACATGTTTGACTCAACCTTTAGTTCGGACTATTTTATTTGGGACTGTATTGTCTGTTTTCTTGGGACTGTTTTGTCTGGGAATAGTTTGCTATTTAGGACTGTTTTGTCCAGGACTGTTTTGTCTGTTCACCGTGAGAAACTTATTTCAAGTCTTGTCATCCAATTATGAAATACACGATTTTCGCACAAAAGATTATCAAATTTGCTGAATATTGTTGATAATGTTGCGTTCAGTTGTAAAAATTCGTATTTCACAGTTGCACTTGTGAATAGCAAAAGATATAACCATTATTACAAAACTAAAAATTTAATTCACGCTGAAGAGATATTTTTCTGGTTGCTGATAATATAACCAAAAAGGAAAAATGAAAACAAGTGAAAAATTATAAATTCAAGTAGACGCAGTTTGAAACAATTAAAATTTTTGTTTCGGCTGCCAAAAAAACCATGCAAAATGTTCATGTCCAAAGCGAACTTAGTAATATAAAAAGCAAGGATGTGAGGGTTAAATTGATGTGTAAGTAGAGACTATTGATCCAATTGGTTCCAGATTTTCGCGTGTACCCTTTAGACTCCTATGCGTTTTACAATTTGAAGAGGAGTGTTGTAGGCGTGTCTTTTTGTTAAGACAATTTTTTTGCAGTGAATTTGAAACAAGAATTTCCGCAGATGCAAAAATTTGAAGTGAGTTGACGGCTGAACAAATTTGAAGGGCGGATTGAAAAAAGAGTGGTTTCTCTTTCATATCTTCGTTTTCGAAAGAGGAACATTTTGATGTTTGAAATTTCGCTTTAGCGAGCGAAATAATTCTTTTTGTCCACGTGCGCACTTTTCAAGTATTTTTTTTTCGCTTGAGATAGAATTTTTTACTGAAAACTTTTTCAATAGCCTATGGCATTAATATTATTGTTGTTTTAAAAAGCTTTTCAAATTTTTCGATAATAATAA
The DNA here is from genome assembly GCF_964194025.1 of Convolutriloba macropyga. NCBI lineage: Eukaryota > Metazoa > Xenacoelomorpha > Acoela > Convolutidae > Convolutriloba > Convolutriloba macropyga. Next base: position 51,375,889 of record NC_134475.1, read on the forward strand.
CGAGTTTTAAGCTTGGGTTTGTGTGTGGTTCCTGAGGCTATCTTAGCACTTTTTGACCGCTGTTCTTTTATTGCATTAAAGGGAACTGAATAAACGCGCAAAGTTTACAAAAATTTAAAGTCGATTTCTGTTTTGTTTCTGTTTTTAAGTCGATTTCTGTTTTGTTTCTGTTTTTAAGTTACTAGTCGATTTCTGTTTTGTTGGTACAAACTGGTATATTTTTTTTAGAAACATGACAATTGTTACGAATTTTTGCAAGTTATTTTTTTTCTCATTTTCTTCAAAATTAGAGAAGTCTGGGCGCTTATGAAGGCTTGAAAAGTATTTTGCCTGTAATTCTCTATTCTCATTTGCATGAGAGATGTGCTTCATCTGTTTCATGTATTTGTTTTATACAAATTATTGAGTTCTAATTTTTAAGGATCGACTGCTAATGTTTTTTTCGGTTTGTCTAGATGATAGTGACGTCAAACCTAGATTTTTAGTAAAGGGGACTCTTCTCGTCTTTTCCGGAACAATTTGAGATTACATTCTGTACGTGTTTCACTCCAACCTACAACACGTTTCAGCTGTTTATTTTTTGTAACAAAGAGCTTTTTGTTTTCAACACTTTTTTCGACTCGGATGACAATTCGATGGATTACTCGAGTATCAATTCGATGGATATCAATGGATTATGCTGAGCTTATTCAAAGGATCACATGCTGAGCTTATTCTATTTTCAATCATGCAATTACTCTTTTTTTCAATTTCAAATGCTGATTTTGTTTTCTGAGTGTGTTACATTAAAAACACATTACAGTAGATTGACATATTGGATTTTTCGGTCTCATATGTTGTCATATTTTTTTACGGACAATTTGATCTATTCTAATTTCAATTCAGTCAGTTGCTAGCTAATATGCACTAAAACCGGCAAGTGTAAATTGACACTAACTTCTGTTTTTCACGGGTTAAAATAGCCACTTGTGTAAGTGCTCGAGTGGGTACTGGGGTGGGTTTTTTGAGCAACTTTTTGGCAGGACTGAATCCTCCCCCTCCACGCCCTTCCTTTTTATCACCCTCATCTCCAGCTGGGGTGGTGCTCCTTGACAACTTCTTTCTTCTGATGAATGGAGATCTGCTCTTGTTGTTCTTCTCACCCTGTTCGACCTCTGTTTGTGAGTTTAAGTCATCCAGAAGGACTTTAGAGGGCACTAAGTTGGATGTTTTCTGCTGAGGTGTTGCATCTGGGAGGGGTAGGGATCTGTTGATGATTACTGGCGATTTTCCTCCTTCGTTTGAGGAACTGTGTTTTGATTTGTTCGAATTGGAGCCTGATAATGCAAAATTTCTGATTTAACGATTTCAAAGATGAAATCTTTAAGTTCTATTTTCACCCCCAAATCATTTAACGCCACAAACTATTGACGCTAAAACCCTTTCTCTAAAACCGATTCATCCAATTTTTGGTTATTAATGTAAAAACTCAATTCCCGACCACTAGTGATCACTTAAATGGGAACTAGTCTTAATATCTTGCTTGGATATCAACGAACATGTGAAATGTCATTGAAAAACAAAATTGTGAAACGAAATCTGCGTAACTGCTTTCTGTTTCCACTCTTATTCCTAATGTTAGATTTAGGTTCTCGACTGTCGTCTATTTTTTTCTTAAAAAACTAAATTTAAAGCATTATCACTTTTAACCGCAAAAAATGAGGTTGAAATCAATTCAATGACATCAATGGTTTTGAAAGTTTAAAAAAAATTTGAAGACTGTTTTCAAACTAAATAGAACTGCATTGCTAATGCTGTTTGTTTTAAGAAGCAATCGTGTTAAACTATCTTAAGATGAAGACAATTTTTCAAGTCCCGCCAAGTAGAAAAATTGTGCACTCCAAATTTGGGTTTTAGTTGGTTTGGATGAAAAGTGAACAATGAGGTAACCCAAAAAATTAATTTTGTCAAATTCGTTGCGCTAAAAGGAGAGGGTTCAGCTAATTGTGTTTTTTTTCCTGCCATATTCGTTCTCATAGAAAACGTTCTCAAATTGTTTGTCCAAGTGCGAACTTTTCGAGTATTTGTTCTTTCGCTTGAGATAGATCTTTTTGCTGAAAACTTTTTCAATAGCCTATAGCATTAATATTATTGTTATTTTGAAAGGGTTTTCATATCTTCGATAATAATAACGAGTTTTAAGCTTGGATTTGTGTGTGGTTTCTGAGGCTATCTTAGCAATTTTCGACCGCTGTTTTCTTTTATTGTACTTAAGTGATCTGAATAAAGGCTTAGAGACTACAAGATTTTAAAGTTACCAGTCGATTTCTGTTTTGCTGGCACAAACTAGTATTTTTTAGAAATGTGACAATTCTTGCAAATTTTCTCAAGTTATATTTTTATCATTTTCAAAATTAGAAAATTCTGGGCGCTTATGAAGGCTTGAAAAGAATTTTGTCTGCAATTTTTTATTCTTATTTGCATGAGAAATGGACTTCATCTCTTTCTTGTGTATTTGTTTTATACGAAATAATTGAGTTCTTCTTATTTTTAAGTATCGACTGTTAATGTTTTCTTCGGTTTGTTTGGAAAATGATAGTTACGTCAAACCTTGATTTTTGGTAAAGGGGACTCTTCGAGTCTTTTCCGGAAAAAAATCTGGTTATGTTTTTGCTTTGAGATTACATTCTGTACGTGCTTCACTCCAACCTACAACACGTTTCAGCTGATTATTTTTTGTAAAACTACTTTTTGTTTTCAACATTTTTTTCGACTCTACTCGATATCAATTCGACGGATATCAAAGGATTATTTATTTATTTTAAATTATTTTTTAAAGGGTCACATGCTGAGCTTATTCTATTTTTAATGATGCAATTACTCTTCTTTTCAATTTCAAATGCTGATTTTGTTTTCTGAGTGCGTTGCATCAAAAAACACATCACAGTAGATTGACATAATTGTACCGAAAAAGTAAGTTCAAAAGATCGGTGTTGTTGTAATGATTGAAACTTCCGAGTAGCCTAAGTTTTTTTTTGAAGTATTTGAAGGTTTTTATCTCAAAAGGCAACGAAACTGAACAATAGGTTTCAAAAATCTTTGATTATCTATATAAAATAAAATTTCGCTGATATTCAGATCAGTTTTCAATTCAAGTTCGACTGACGGGTTGTAGTTTCAAACTGCAATTATACAAGTGAGAAGAATTAGCAAAAAACGTGAATTTTTTAAGACTGACAAAATTAATGCCTTTCTTAATCGCTTTAAAAATTGTGTCTAACTAAAGATGATTACAATTGAACTGAGCATTAACTTAAAACGGAATTTCTAGTGAGATAAAGTTAGTGATCACTTTCTATTTTTTTGCATGCACTATCAAAACAACTGCAAAAGATTTTAATCTGCCATAGCTAATCTTTCAACTAATATAATTTTAAAAAAAAAATCCGTTGCAATGCAGAGTTGCGCACAACCCCTGCGCGCTAACACGTACGCACATACACACACCCGCGCGCATTCACTCACACACGCACAAACATATAAAGATATGTAGCGAGAGAGATGAGAGTGCGTTATGCTTCTCCCAGTAACAGCATGTCCAATTACATAACAAATTGTTCTGTAAAATAATGGCACGTGCTTCGGGGGGATCAAATAATAAGCACCCACTAAGCTGGTGGTGCGCAAACGGAAAAAAACCAGAAATAAATTTGAAAAAATTCCATTTAATTTTTTCATTAAAGCGTTTTTAATCAAATTATGCTGCTTTGTTTTGAGGGCAGGAAAATTAAAAGCACATAATTTAGCCTTCAGTTTCATTAAAGTTTGCTCATGAAAAATAAAAATTTTGAAGATTGGCTTATCATTTTTTCTTCAATAACAGATTTTGTAGTAAAAAACACATAGCCGGCAGATTCCCAGAAAATAGCTGCCGTTGACGCGCTTGAAACACATGGGGATTGAAACAGAAATCGGAAAATATAGAAAAAAAATTGACCAATTTTTTTCTGTTTTTTCAACGTCAGAAAGTGTTCCAATTTGGCTCACAATTTCAGATTCTAAAACTATACATAATTCAGCTCCTAAATTTTAAAGTTTAATCAAGCTTAATGGATTTTCTATTTGATACAGGATTCCTTAATTTTTGTCGAAACCTCATCAAATTTTGTCAAAATTGGTTTTGTTGAAGAACTAATTGAATATTGCTTTAGCAAAATTTTGAATGACGGAATGTTTACTTCTGTTTTCTTTTTCTTTGTTTTAGGATCCAATTGTTTTAATAGACTTTTCGCATCCTTAGGTTTAGAGTCATAGCAATAATAGGAAGTGTTTTTTTTAAATTGTAGAGAAAAAACCTAACAAAAGTATCAAAACGGATTTGATATTTTTTCTTTTTATTGGCTTGCTATAATAAGCGTTATTATCTGTCTTTGAGTGTTCGCATTGAAAACAGTGCACTTTTCCAATTTTTAAGAAAAGAAAAGCACAGATGATTAAGCTGGCTTTTAAAATCATTTTTTCTAGCATCAAATATTTGGTAAAGAACCTGCTATACATCGCACAGAAAAGCGTCCTCTTTGAACGAACAGAAAATAGGAGAAAGAAATACTACAATACTATATTTATTTTTATTCGTTACACACACACACATACGCAAAAACACGCACACACACAAACAAACACACACACACAGACACACATACACGCACATACCCACACACACAAACATGCGCACAAACATACATACACACACTAAATACACACGCAAAAATTACAAAAACTTTTTAAAATCTTTCAAAAAAAAATTAGAAAAATTTCACAAAACTTTGAAAAGTTGCAAGTTTTATCAAAAAATTTGTGATATTAAAAAATTGAAAACAATTCCAAGGGCAATAAATTTTTTCTGTATATTTTTATTAAACCCTAAATTGGTTTTCTGGCCCCTTGGGTTGGAAAAACTTGAATATAACAATGAATGTCAAAAAAAATGGAAAATGAAAAAATTGCAAGCTTTCTAAAAAAATGCTAAAATTCGTGATGTTTCAATTACCAATAGAAACTATGCAGTAATCTATTATCAAACCCTAGAGGAATTTCATTGATACCTAAGACTAATAAAACCCAAAAACTAACAAAAATTTTCAAAAAACTTGAAAAAAAATTGTGAAAATTAGTTTAAATTTGCGTGTTTTTGTTTGGAGTACCAAAACATATAGCTCTTAAAATGGTCATAAAAAGTACCCTTGTCTTGCAAAATACCCTAATCAATTTTAACCAGCCCCAATTGTAGACTGATCAAAAAAATCAAAAAATGCCAAAAAAAAAACACGAAAAATTGCAACATTTTGGGATCAAAAACTCCTAAAAATGACATTTTAACCTTACACTACGGCCTTCCCAGCAGCTTCACTACACTAAGCTTTTGAAGAACTACTAAACGCGGCTAAGGGCTTCTAATTAACCTTAATGCTCGCTGGGCGCTACCTGTTTATCCCGTTTTTAAGGACCAAATGTCAAATGGGTCAGACTAAAAATCGGTCAAGCGAAAAATTGCATAAAAAAAGACCAACAGGACCAATATAATTGCTACAAACTTCGTTTGAGAGCAAATAAACACACACACACACACACACACACACACACACACACGCACACACACACACACACACACACACACACACACACAAACAGACAAACACCACACACATACAAGCACCATACTACGCACAAACACACTTAAGGTTGTTTAAAAACTGAGCATTACCTTGAGAATGATCGAAGTTCTGCTTCTTTTCACCGTCGATCATACGCATGTCATTAGCTGCGGCTGCATTAGCATTTATATTGTTATTCTGCTCAATTTCCACCAACTTGAGCTGAGTTGCTGTTCGTTTCTTCTTCTTTGAAATTTGCTTCATCGCCAGTCGATATATGTTCACATACACGAAAAGCATGACCGAATTCGGGATGTAAAACGAGAAGAGAATGGAGTAAATGACGTAAGCAGGGATATCAGTGGGATATAAACATTCCTCTGGAATGTCCTTTTTGGTTTTCCATCCAAATATGGGAGGGAGTCCTATGGCTAGGGAGAGTAGCCAGCATGTGGCTATCATAAGTGACATTAGTCTGTATGTGCGCTTGGGACCATACTTGAATGGGATTCGAATGCTGAGATATCTGAAACAGAAAAGTATTTTACTCCCTGCATATTACGGTTTTGATAAAAATTGATAAAATCAACCAGTAGCTACTGGCTTAAGAAATTTACACTGTAATCGTCCAACAAAGAATACAAAAATGATAATAACAGTTTTTAAAATAGCTAACGTTTCTGTAATAATATTGCTGTGTGTTTGGTAATTGAATTCAACTAATTTTTTGACGTTTATAGTTATTTCGTCTGCAGGCAAATCCATTAATTTAGCAGACCAGATATTGAGTCTATGAAATTTTTGTTGACGACAACAACAGAAAAGAAAAAACGCAAAAAGAAAACAACAGCAAACTAATTTCACAGAGAAATAAAATAATCAAATTTCGACATGATTTTTCAAAATTCTAAAATAAAGGAACGCTTTTATGCGAAAGGAATAGCCAAGACTGTGAGAAGAGTCACGAAATCGTGCAACAGCTTGAAAAAATACCTTTCTTCATACAAAATAAAAATCGTCCAGTTCAGAAATCAGCTAACGATAACCAAGTTGTAAACAACCAGCACAGAATTGGTCCTCCATGCCATCACAAGAACCCACCACAGAAATGTTTAGAAAATCAATAAATCCCTCAGCAAAATGCGAAAACAAAAAAACTCACAAAACTGCTGTGCATAAAAATTTTCGAAAACTAACAAAAAGAGTTATACAAAATTATTAAAAACACAATTAACAACTAAATTCATTATTGCTATCATTTCGCGCAATCTGAAAAATATTTATCTGACACAAAAAAAATATCCGAGAGATTTTTCTTAGGTGGCTGAGTGCTTGAAACCAATTAAAGAGGTTAAATATTGATACATTTGATGAAAGAATTTTGAACTCGTAGAGAAAAAATTTTTCTCAAACCACAAATTAATTTGGGTTATAAACTTCCTGTTAGCAAACGTCAAGAAGTATCAGCAAATTCTTCTTTCAAATAAAAACCGCTATCATGAGATCAACTAAAAACCAGTTTTTAATGCTGTGTCCGTAATGTGGCATCTTTTGCAATAAACATGATAGCAGATACTTACATTACAACTGTAACCCACAACACTGCCTGAGCTAGTCAACTGAACAAAGGATGAACAAGTAAGATACAAAGGATGTCTCCTAATTTCGTTCATTTTATGTAACTAATTTTCGAGCCAATTTTACAAAGGCGGAAATTTTGGGGTAAACCTCTGCACTGTAATGAAAGCTACATAGAAATCTGAACGCTGGAAAATTCTGATTTTTTTGACAATCGCGACGCGTTTGTGCATCCTGCAATGTCGGAGAAATCTCCAAACATCTTAACAGCCAAATGAAATAACATAGCCGGCAGATTGCCGGAATAGCTGCGAAAGAATAGACTTGCGTGCCATATAATAGAGATAGAAACAGATACAGATCTAAATTGAAAAAAAAATCGACGCCACTCAAAAAACTAGGCTAAAAAACATTCAGCGATAAATCAATAAAGGTTGTTAAAATTCATTCCACAGAAGCCTCTTTTTAGGGACCTTTACTACACAAATGAGTTCCTTTGACCTTAAACAAATTCAAATTAAACCTAAGTTTTAAAATGCAAAAGTCATTTTATTGAGTGAGGCAAGTCACGTATGATCAAAATCTAATCACGCAAATAACCTAAAAACTTTCGCTAAAGCGAGTGAGAAATGACGTCACGCGCGCAAATGCCGTTAGTGAGAGGAAGAAGTCATTCAGAAAATTTGACTTTTTCAGCTTTGCTGTGTGAACAAATGTAAAACGAAAAAAGAGCGTCAGACGACGAAACAAAAAAACATAGCCGGAAGAATTCCGGAAGCGACTCGAAGCGTAAAAACTTGACGAAAACCCTAATTGCAGCTGAAAACATTACCTTTTTTAAACCATAAACTAATTACCCCACCCCCCCCCCCCCCGGTCTGATCTAAAAATTGGTGAAATTTAAACCACTGTCACCAAGAGAAACAAAATGCCGCAAAAATATTTATTATTGAAAACGTTTGGTAAGGATAAGTGCAAAATAATTAGGATAATCAAAACACTGATAGTCTCAAAAAACTGACAGGGCTATCAACTGCCCTCAAATAATTCATGCTTCTAATCTCAAAAAGATCGCTAAAGCAAACGGCAGATAATAAAAACTTAGAAACTAAATTAAATTTTTCAAAAATAATGCTCAAAGTTAAGAATCAGAAAACTACTAGTTAGAATTCTCATCACTGCAATTAAGACAAAAACAACATATACTTTTTTCTTCTTGTATATATGCTAAACAACTTGATTTCAAACTAATTCAAAAATTAAAATAATCGTAGAAAAGCAACACAGTAATATTTACAGGCAAAAAAATGTTTAAGAGCAATATCAAGGTCGGAAAAAATACTATAAAAAATAATAAGTGGAAATTATGGAAAAGGCTTTCTAGTAAACTCTTAGTACTGCCTTATGTTGAATAAAATCAATTGCAAACCAAAGAAATGACGAAAATCTAAGAAAAAGCCGAAATCATTCTATTTGTTAATAACTGAAAAAATCAATATATCCAGTATAAATGTAGGTGCCAGGACAGAGCTAGAATGAAACAAGCTAGAATGTGAACAATATGGACACAATGTAAGGAACACCGTAACAAAGACTAATTCTTGATTTTTGAAAGTTCAAATCAAAGTTTAAATTTTTGAGTTTTAAAATCAAATTTGGAAAAACAAGAAAAACTAACACCATTTCATTTTTCAGCATTCGAGACATAGAAAAGACAATGATTCATTCGGGACAAAAATTTATCCTCCTGAACAGATCAAAAAAGAAAAAGCAGAAATCAAACATACGAAACATTGAAACATTTTGTAAAAAAAGGTCAAAAAATTCTTAGGACTGCATTTATAAAAAAAATTTAACTGTTTTTCAAAAATTTAACGCTAAATAATTATTGACGTTTTTATTGAAACGAAATTAAAGCCCCTCATGTTGCACAAAAAGAATATTTCTAGTATTTAAAAATTAAAAAAACAGACAAAAAACTGAGAAAAATAGGGAAAAAACTACCAAAATCGGATTAGCATATGTACTTTTTTATAAAACAAAATAACATCGAGGAAAGAAAAGGCATTGAGTATATGAATTGTTAACGGGAAGTTGTCATATTGACTGATTTTTAACAAAAAGACGGCTAAAATATCCAAAAATGAAGAAAATAATAGGAAAAAAGCCAAAAATTAATTAAAAAATCAAGAAATTTACGCCAACGCGTTTTCAGGCTCTGCAAAACACTGTACTATTAATTTCCAATGTTTACATTTCAATATAGCATCGAATAAAATCATTTCTACAAAAAACCAAATTACAAGCAAAACAAAATGGGCCACTTAGACAAAAAAACGGCTAAAAACAGTTATCTATATGTGCCATTCAGTCAAAAACTATTTTTCAAAGTCAAAAAGTCATTCACTAAACGCAGCGCATGATCAAAAAACTTCTCTCGCTCAGAAAAAATTAGCTCACACGGCAATTTTTCTCACTTTCGCTTTTAGGTCAAAACAGCGTCTGAACGAATAGTACTTCCGGTAAAAAAAAACCTTAAGAAAACCAATACTCCTCTTCGAGTCGTAAAAAACCAAGAGCACCGCAATATAGCTACGCTCAGCTTACAGCTTCGCAGCTATAAAAAAGAATTCAACAATTCTACATTCGCTAACTGTTCGTCACATTGTTTGTACTTCTTGTACTCAGTACCACGTAGAGAAATGCCACGTTTCCTCAACGCATTAACCTGGATAGAACACATATGGCGGCGATATCCAAAACTAGTGGCTGACCTGCCTTGCATGTGGGGAAACACATTCTCCTCTCATCTTCATATACTTCGTCGCCAAATCAATATTTAAGAGCTGCACAAAATTTATCCGAAGAAAAATGTAGTCCAGAAGCTTGGATAGTTGACGCCGACAACCAAGCTCTTGATCATGGCACAGAAAGTGGTGGTAAGTGATAGAAATCTTGCTCTAGAGATATAAAAATTTTTTTCAACAGATTTGTGTTGTTGCTTTAATTTGAAAAAATCTGTCCTGATGATTTCTGTGTTGACTAAAATTTTTCACAATTCTGTTTTTTTTTAAATATGACCTTTTGTTTACTTATTGGATCACGAAAAACAACGTGTTTCCAAACTTTAATAACTATTCTCAAATTTTCATTATTTTTTGTTGCAATTTTTTGCAATCAGAAAAAGCAAGATTCAGGCTTCCTACACCCTTCTGGATGTTCAGATAACTTTTTCCCAGATTGTTGCAAGGTTCCAACATTCATCCATTTATACTTGTTTATACATACTTTTACTTTATGTTTTAGTATACATAAATAATCAAAAAGCATATAGAAGCAAAAAAACCATTCAAGTTATCCTTTTTATTAGAATAATGATGTAAACAATGTTAGCATCAATTACATTTTCTGCATTGTTTCTTTTTGTCAATTGTTTCGCTACATAAGTAGCTACATGTGCATTCAATTTACTCAATCTGTCAATCAATGTGGAGAAACCGAAGTTCTGGAAAAATTTGGATTATATAGGGCTGTGAGTTGAGAGTGGGAGCAACATAAGAGAACTTAATATTTTAAACGATCAAAAAATCTATGAGCTTTAATCAAATTTTGTAAGAACTGGCAGAATATGACCAAGAGGTAATCTTTGCACTAAATGAATTAAAGGAGGCCTGTCATATTAGCGTTAGCTGTTTAATACAATTTCATTTTTCATAACTGGCATTTTAGCACTAGAAATGTTTAAAACTTGTATTGTCGTATTCTTCCCAAAAAAATTATCAACGTTTTTATAAACAAACGTTTGATCTCAACCATATCCAACGCGTTGTTTCCCTTAGTTGCCGATCCAGAAAATCCAGAAAAGCAGCGAAAGAGAAGATATAATAACCGTTGCTCAAATTTTGGGCATTGAGCTTTTCATTTCCATAAATTATCTACCATCACAAACCTGTGTGAACATCGGAACTTCTGAAACTGTAAAACCCTTTTAAAGCTGTGTAGTCAACAGATATTCTTGCAAATACTTTTGATTAAAAAGAAGCATGGATTAAAAACTCTTTATAGTTGTGCTTTTGCAGTTTTCAAATCTTTGTATTTTTGTAGCTTTGTGATTCTTTTTCCTTTTTACCACAATAGATCAAGAATTTAAAAAGCTTTAACCATGAGATTTTGTGTTTTTTCTCCTCTTATTTTTATCAAAATAATGACCATTCGTAGCACGGCAGTAGAATTATAATTGAGGCAAAAGTTTCAAAGAACATTGTTTTGCTTTTATTTTTATAAATCTTTTATGAGAAAGAAAATAATTGGGGGCACAAGCACACAAGTTTTACGTCAAGAGGTGGATTTCCAAGTACCTGTTTCTTAGTTTTAATTGGTGCGTGCCTACTATGCACAATATTTTAGTTGAAAAATTCTAATGTCGGAATCATAGCTCTCTCAAAATCAAGATTACGCCGAAGATCCTATGCCCTATAAGAGGCAGAAACAATTACAATCAGTATACATTAATACAAGCCCATAAAAATATAAATTATTGATGGTCATAATCTAACTGATTCAGAGTCGAATATATCTTAAAAACGGAATAATTGGAGTTGAGTTGAAATAGCAGAATTTACTTTTCCAGCTGATTAGAACTCCATTAATTTCGCAATGTTTGTTAATATTTTCACGCAAAAAAATCATCCAATCTTTTCTGTAAAATGACATAAATTGTCGAGTAAAATTCACCAACATTTCATTTGAAAAAGTTCAAAAGACTACGTGACCTCACAAAAACTTGTATGCTTTTAGATGAGAAATTACAAAAAAAAACCCATAAAAATTGCATGAAACGGCGTAAACGACGCCCCGAGAGATATTTGTGCTTTTACAGAAAAATCACAATGGTGGAACACAATTATTTATGCGGTTTAGAGCGTATTTTTTTCATGTTCAAAAACGTTAACTCAGAAGACTAAACATTTCTTTTTTCGGAACAGCGTTCAATTTTATTTAACAATTTACTGCTGCACTGCTCAGATAGCAAAAAATAGTAGATCCTCTTTATTGTACAACAAGGAATTAGGATAGAAGCGTATAGTAATGTAATAAAATGGTATGGTACGCCAGCACATTCTATTATGTTTTAGAAAAATATTTCTTTAGCGTCTTTCAAGCCTATACCCGAGTTATTATTGAAGCTACACATTACAAATATAACAGACTAGCGTCGGGCGAATTGCTATCAAACAACCAGCTAGTGGTTGGCATCGGTAGTAGCCAGCTGTGGGACGATAGAATTAGGGATGACAGAGGGAGAGGTTGACACCCCAAACTGAGTACCCCTGAGACCTCCATAGCGCTGTGGGACGATAGAGGGGGAGGTTGAGCGCTATGGGGTTCTCAGGGGAGCTCAGTCTGGGGTGGACATGGTGAAGGGTTGGGAGGGTTGGACAAGGGGGCACGGGTCCAAAAGGCCAGGTCGAGGAGGGTGAATGGAGGCAGTGGTAGAGAGGGGGGACTGGGGAAGGGTTCAAAGTTTTTAGAAAAACGCCATTGACACACTTTTCATGTTCATGTGCATTAAATGTTCATATCGTTTTTGACAAAAAGTTAAAAACGTAGGGCAAAATAGGAGTGCCAGAAAAAAAAATTTGACATAGAAAAGGATTTTAAGAAAATTTAATTGCTTAAAATTTATAGAATGAGCTTCACCCTAAAACTCTCTCGCGTGAAATCACACAATTTTTCATGTGATTGGGCGTATGAGGCAAATTAGCAAGTGTTTTTGCATTGTTTTTCCAAGAAATGTTTTGAATATTTTTTGGTGTTCTGTTGAAAAACAACTAGGAAATTGATTATTTCTTTGAACTCTTAGTCTGGTTTAAGTATTGAAAACCAGCTACCATCACCCTAGATTAGATTTGGCAGGTTTTCTGGCCCTTGAAAATTTTGTATGAGGCTTGGAAAATTTACCAGCAAAACTCCATCAGGTTGAATTAATTAGTTTTCGAGGAACAAAATTTTCTTAGGAAAAGAAGTGACACGCCATAAATTTGGCTGCTACATGATTTTTCATGTAAATTTACGTAAAGATCTCGGGTTGGAGACCACAATTTATTGTATGATTGACATAAAATTTTATGTATTTTTCATGTAACAGTTTTGCGTATTTATACATGAGTTTTGTTCTTTTGTCACATGATATTTCATATGAGCACGTGAGATTTTGTGTGATTTTACATGAAAAATTGCATGAATTTTCGTGTAAATCACACAATAAATCGTGGTGCCCAACCCGAGTTTTTCAGTCAGATTTATCGTTTGTCACTTTTTCCCAAAAAATTGTGTGCCAGCACACTTTTTTTCATCTAATCTTACACGATAGAGTTTAAGAGTGTTTCAAAGTTTTAAATTTAGGTCTCAGGAGAAATTGGGATGGTGGGAGGGCTTGGGGTTGGGTTAATGGTGGGAAAGGTGCATTAGGGGTGGGAGGGGGTAGGTAGGAGAATCGATAGGGTTTTTTGTAAGGGGCGGGATTGGTTGGTTGGTTGGCTGGGGTGTAGGTTGGCAGGGGTAATATAATTCCTACAAAATTTGTTTGAGACCAATTAATAATTAATTGCTCTCAAACGAAGTTTTGTAGCAATTATATTAGTCCTGTCGGTCTTTTTTTTATGCGATTTTTCGCTTGACCAATTTTTCGTCTGACGCTTTTGACTTTTGGTCCTCAAAAACGGGATAAACAGGTAGCGCCCAGCGGGCATTAAGTGCTCTTAGAGCCTTTTAGCTCTGTTTCAGCTCAAGCAGTTTTGGAGTCTTATACTTATGGTGTGAACAGCGGTTCTTAGAGGTTGAAGACCCCCCCACCCGACTGTCGCCATCCCCATC